>NC_054483.1:51121798-51721798 GCF_017639515.1 Carcharodon carcharias | reverse complement strand
ATTTAATGATGTTGGGTTAATTCATTTGGCTAGACATTTATCATATGGTTCAGAATAACACCAATAGTGTGGGGGTTCAATCCCCATTCCAGCAGAAGTGGATTTGGAGCTGCCTCCTCACCCTGCCCCATAATAAAATTGTGGAATAAACCATGGTTCAGCAAACCTCAAATAATAGTGGATGCTATCTGGAGAAAAAGATTGATGATGGCAGAGAATTAACTCTTGACCAGAAAATCCAGGGAACTGAACTGTTCTTCTTCAATAGTGCCATGGAATCATTTACGTCCAACTGAAGGGAAAGACATGGCCACTGTTTAACATCTCACCCCAAAGGTGGAAACTCTGACAGCACTTCCTCAGTACTCCCAAAGTGTCAACCTAGATTACATGCTTACAGCCTTCTGACTAAGGGGTTACCACTGAGGCAAGGCTGATATCTTGATAATTCACAGGTGAATCATTACCTGCCTGTATCCAAGCAACAATAATTGAAACACAGCTATTTCTTAGCAGGCAAAGAGGTGCAGTGGTGTTTCTGGGAAAAACAATGTGCGCTTGTATGCACTGGTCAAGCCCATGGGTGAAGTCCATATGTGAAGCCCTGATTTCAGTTGCAAGGGATTAAGCGCAGACAAGGCACTCTCCTTACAGAATGGGTGAACAGTCACATGTAGTATATTGCTGAAGAGAGGCCTGAAGCTTTTCATCTTGCACTCATCAGGACAAATGCAAGAATGCCAAATTTTAAAATCACAATAAATTATGATGCTGGAGAAAAGGTGCTGATTGGCTGGCAAGTCAACTCCAATTGCTTTCCCCAAGGCAACACCTCAATCAATGGGTAACCAAGCTCACGGTAATTCAAAAAAGGCGCCAGGCTTGAGCATGTTCCAACTATTTGCAGCAGGGGTAAATGAGCTATGTTGCAACCTTGACTGATTATCTTAACTCTGTTGTTAGTGCAGCTAATAGCACACGAGGATTGCTCACCTAGAATGGGTGAAAATATTGAGCATGACTCAACCCAGTTTTGCACTTCCCATTGACTAATTATAGTATTCCAATATCAAAGTTGTATATGCCTTCTTAGCAGGGATACAATATGCAAACCTGAGGAAGAAGAAATAAAAGGAGCTTTTTTAAAAAAATTATTCGTTCACAGGATGGGGGCTTCGCTGGCTGGACCAGCATTTATTACCCATCCCTAATTGCCCTTGAGAAGGTGTGGTGAGCTGCCTTCTTGAACGGTTGCAGTCCATGTTGTGTAGACACACCCACAGTGCTGTTAGTGAAGGAGTTCCAGGATTTTGACCCAGTGACAGCGAAGGAACATTGATATATTTTCAAGTCAGAACAGTGAGTGACTTGGCGGTGTTCCCAAGTTAAAGTGAGGGTTGGGATGCACACTTGCATAGAGAATTCAACAACCAAAGCTGACACTTTAAAACTTCAAATACAAATAAAGTAATAATTAGCGCACCAATTTTCTATAGGAAACTGCTTCAGGGTGAACAAGGAGATTAGTAGAAAGCATAAAAGGACACCTAAAAAAAATGAACCTTACAGACTGCAGCATGGCAGACCACCTCCCTTGGGAAAACATTGAAGCCGACCAGCCCATGTGGAGGCAAGAACTGAAACTTCGTTCAGGATGCTTCGAGGACCATCTACACCAAACTTGTAACATCTGCCGTGCCCAGAGGGAGTGCGGCGACAGAAGTTCCCCAAACACCAACAAAAACATGAACTGTCAGTTCTGTGGAAGTCCATGCCAATCCCACATCAGACTCTTCAGGTCATGAGAGAAGCCACAGAGGATGATGATATCACCTACAGCTTGGATACACTCGAATAATGAGGAGTCTATCATGAAGCACACAGTGGAGAGTCAACTTGGCTGTTACCACATGGGCCACCTGGTGGATTCCATTCCTGATATTCTGCTCCATTTTACCTCAAAGGAACTATAAGGTATGGCACAAAGCCAAAATTAATTGAGCCAAGTACAAAAGAGTTACTAATTTGAACCAGTTAACCCTGAATCATTGGTTGCTTATAAACAGGATGTTACAATAGCAAACCTGATAGCCTCTTCAGATAATTTGCTATCTTAATTTATGGACTATGATCTATTTTTCCTTGCTCTGCTCAGCAATTTAAGGGACATTTGGTGCTGCTGCATGGAACATGATCTCAGTTTAGGCAGTGAAAACATCAAGTTGTTCATAGTTAAAACTACAGATGAAGCTCCTTCAACTCTAGAAGCAAAGCAACTGTGCCCCAACCTGCCTACTCATCAAATTTTAACCAGTGAAGCAGAACATCTTAGCTGATTTGAATGTGATCTGCAGTCACCTGTATAAAACTCAGGTGTTGAGTCCAGCTAGGATAGAAGGTCGTAACCTCAAACCCCATAATTCAGGCTGACGCTTCAGTGCAGTACTGAGGAAGTTTTGCACTGTCAGATGTCTTTGGGATGACGTTAAATGAGGAAATTTACTCCCTCAGGTGGATGTAAAAAATCGCGAAGCACTATTCGAAGAGCAGAGGAGTTCAACTAGTATAAAAGCAAAATACTGCAGATGCTGGAAATCTGAAATAAAAGCAGAAAATGCTGGAAAAGCTCAGGTCTGGCAGTATCTATGGAGAGAGAAACAGCATTAACGTTTTGAGTCCATATGACTCTTCTTCAGAGCTGTATATCAGCTGTTCAACTAGTATCCTGGCTTCTATTTATCCATTAAATGCTGGTCTTTCCCTTGCCAGCATCACCCACACTCTGTGAGTACTTTTTTTTTTAATTATGTGGGAGAGAAACAGGGATGGAGGCCTCAGGTAGCCAATCACCCAAGCTGTGCATGTACTTTCAGTGACACAAGCACTTCAGGATTATATTAAACGGTGAGATTTAGTCACTGAGCAGCTTTCAGGATCCAATATTTATAGTGGTGCCCTCCATTTGATGTGCACCAGTGCCACGGCTGCTATTTTATAAGTGGATCCAATACTACTTTAGCTTAGTGTCATCTGTCACGGGAGATCTACTAGTACATGAACACAACCCTCTCTTCATATAAGCTCCTATATAAATGGTTTGGTGTTATCAGAAAGAAAGGCTTGCATTTATATAGTGCCAACCTCAGGTCATCCCAAAGCACCTTACAACCAGTTAGGTACTTTGAGTGTGGCCACTGCTGCAATGCAGGAAATGAGACATCCAATTTCTGCACTGCAAGATTCCACAAAGAGCAATGTGATAATGGCCAGGTCATCTGTTTTAAGCGATGTTGGCCAATGGATATACATTGGCCAGGACACGGAGGAGAATTCCTTTTTCTCCTTCAAATACAATAGGATCCTGGTATCCACCTGAAGGGGCAGATGGGGCCTCAGTTAAGCATTTCGTCTGAAAGACAGTACTTGCGACAGTGCAGTACTCCCACAGTGCTACACTGAAGTATCAGCCTAGATTTTCTGTTCATGTTTCTGGGCTAGGACTTGAATCCACAACCTTCGCACGCAGAGGCAAGAGTTTAACTCTCCAAGAACTTTATGCACAAAAATTACTTTTGCTGTAGAGTATTTGTTATGTGAACAGGGCACAGCAGCTATCCTGCAATAATGCTACATCAGCAGAAATGAGGACTAACACTTATTCCACTTTTTGGTGAAAGTGGTTTGAGGGAGGATTGTTGGACAAGACACAGAACTGCTCACCCTTCATTAGGTGACACCATTGGATGCCTCTCTTGTGCACCTGTACAGACAGAATCTAAGCTCACCATCTCTAATGAAACGTTATTGGCAACTTTTAGATGGAAACCCTCAAATGAAGAATAGAATAGAAATTATATAGGTAATAAAAATGAAATTTAAAAATAGTTTGCTTGCATTGGTGGGTTTCAAGCTAAAAGATAAATGTCTGGTAGCCATGTAATATACTCCAAATTAATTTTATTCCCTTGACTGAATAAATGACATTCCACTTCCTTGTTACATTTTGCAAAATGTGATACAATACGAGTAATATGAAGTGATTGCTGAGACTTGCCAAGCATTTAACTACTTTCTCTCTCAGTTTGTAAATGGTAACATTACTTTTCTTTGCATTTATAACAAAATAACAAAAAGCAGGGATGTACTCAAAGCAGTGACTCAGCTTGAGATTCAGATTACAGCATTCAGATAAACTCTTCAAGGCTCACTTCAAAGGTTTACAACAGCACCTGGTCTGTCACTGTGGTCTTATCGGGCAGCCCAATCAATGATACCAATTCTTGCATGTACAGGATCCTCTTAAATTTTCCTCACTAGTTTTTATTTTCTTTTTTTATATATACATCCTCCTGCACCTACAATCTGACAGTATTATTTTCCAAAACCGACAGCTCACCTTGCTGTGAAATCACCTAACCTGGAACATTTTTTTCACTAAGGAAAATTGCTATGTTTCTATGTTGTGCAAAACAGCAGCTAGGTTAGGGATGAGTGACAGATATGTATGCTGCCCCTTGTTCATGGAGATCGTAAAAAAGAAATGCTGACATTTATACAGCATTTTTTCCACCACCTCAGGACATCCTAAACCACATAGCAACTAATTAAGTACTTTTTGAAGCATAGGGAAAAAATACAGCCAAGGCAGCATACCTTGTAAAGCATCACAGGTCCTTTTACATCTACCTGAAAGGGCAGATGGGGCAGGGCCCTGGATCAACTTTCCATCTGAAAGATGGCACATGGAACAATGCTGCATTCCCTCAGTATTACATTGAGATATTAGCCTAGATTCTGAGCTCTAGTCTTTGGTGTGGAAATTGAACCCTATGACCTCCTGATTCAGAGGTGGGAGAGATATCGTTGAACCTTGCCTGCCACCTCAAAAAAAAAAATTGGGAAAAAATATTCCAAAAGTAACAGTGTATGCATGTCATTTAATACAATTAGAGAAGCATGGATTAAACATACACTAGAAATAAAATGGGACATGGGGATTAATCCACAGATGAGCTCAGCTTTTTTAAAAAAACAGTAGTTTCTATATCCACCATATTTAAACATATTCTATTCACTTTTACACTACTCCATACTTAAACAATTATTTTCTTTTTATTCATTCGTGGGATGGGAACAGTACTGCAGAAGCCAGCATTTGTCACCCATCCCTAAGTGCCCCCCAGGCTGCTTGCTAGGCCATTTCAGAGGACAGTTAGTCAACCACATTGCTGCAGGTTGTGAGTTACACATAGGCCTTCTCTGAAAGACTTTACCAGATGGGTATTCAGTGAATAAATCTGGAATATCAAGCTGGTCTCATCATATTGAACATGACAACTGTCAGTGATTGTTGTAAAAACCCACTTGGTTCACTAATGCTTCTTAGGGAAGGAAATCTGCTGACCTTACCTGGTCTGGCCTACATGTGACTCTAGACCCACACCAATGTGGCTGACTCTTAAATGCCCTCAAAAAGCCATTCAAGGACCATTAAAGGTAGGCAAGAAATGCTGGCCTTGCCCGTAATACCCACATGTAATGAAGGAATAAAGGCAGCTGTTTTTTTTTAATGACAACCCTTTGGTTTCATTATCACCATTATTGAAACTAGCATTTAAAAAAAAACTCCAAATTTATCTATTGAATTCAAATACCAATGGCTGCTGTGGTGGGATTTGAACTCATGTCTTTGGACAGTCCAGTAACATTACTATAACGCTGCCATTCCTTAGTGTTACAAAAAGACAGGCAGCAGCTCTTTCAGTGTAAATAAACTAAATAAAATTCTTCATAACTCGCATTCCAATTAGATTCAGCCACAAAGAAAACTTCCAGTTAAAAAAAAATTGACAAGCTGCAAGATATCCAGTAGCTTTGACATCCCCCAAAATTGCGATGAAATGGTCTTCAGGCACGTACTGCAGGGCTGGCTGAACCAGGCAGCAGCAATACACAGGCAGAGATCAGCAGAGGAACTGAAGATACTCATCATTCACACACACACATAAGCATAGCACAAAGTTCGCTTGTTTTTCAGCATAATCTGTCTCTGATTCATTTTTAACCATTAGTACTTAATCTGTTTTAAATGTTTGATGCTCAAGATTGACTTGGATGTATTTTTTTCATTATAAAAGGTTTGCCTAACTGCACCTTAAAATGGTGAGACTATTTTTAATACCAAGTATGGAGCTCCGCGTTCTGAACTACTGAAGCAAACCATGTAGCAGAGTTTCTGATCCTGTTATTGTTGAAAATGTAAATATAATTTCTGGTTTAAAACCACAATCCACCCTTACTCTCACACACAAGCCAAGCATGTAGTTATACAAAGTAAATTTCAAATCACACTTAACACACCGAACTATGGACATGGGAAACGTGATGATTTATTTATCTTAAAAGGTTACTGTTTTCCATTCTGCTGCCGGTTTAAATTCCTGAAATGTTTGCACTCCACATCCAACGTGTTACTGGGGAGTTGAAAGAGTGTTGGGCCAATCTCTGTTAGATTATTGCAGTGAAACCGACGGATTTATTTAAATTACAGCAGAAAAGGCTCTCGCGAAACCAGAAGTACGAGAACTGGGAAGTTTGAAGTAACAAAACTGTTCAGTTTCTGTCTGTGTTTGCGTAAAATGCAGCAATGGCCAAGAGGTTAAGTGGCAATAAAACGACTCTTCTCTCCATCCCTCGGAGCAGATACCAGAAACTGTTAAAGATTTTCAATATCTATATACTGTTGTATGAAGTTTCTATTTCACTCAACGGGAGACTGGAGAGCCTTTGACAGGCGGCATCTCACTTTAACGCAACGTTAATCCTTTAAAATGGGTCGCTGAGATTAAAAAATAAAGTTGTCCAAAATGGAGTGAATTACAGCTGAACTCTACGCACGGGGCTGAAGGATTGAAAGGACGGATTCTGCTCAACTGCAGGTTGCTTGCCACGACTCGGAGATGCTCCTGCTCTCCTGCAGCCGTGAGTTGTGTAAGTTACTCAGTACACCTGGACTCCTGACTAACTTCCTTTCCGGGAATCTCTGCAAGATATTTGCTGCTTGGAGTTTCAATGTCACTTAGAACACACGTACTACAGTGCAGTCTCTATCCACTGGAGCTAGATCAGTGCAGGTATATGGGCTAAACTTGGGCATTAACACATACACATTATCCCACCTACATTTGGAGAGAATTGACTAGTGTTTAAAATGAATTACTGCAACCAAAAGGACCGAGTGGCGCCCTCAAACGTATTTACATTTTTAAGAACAGAAACTTCAAAAAGTTCTAGGGATATGTTTACTTAGAGAAGTTGGCGGATGGAGTACAGACAGGGAGTCAAAAAGCGGGAGCAAGGGGTGGAGAAGAGCAGCAGTAAGAGGGACACGAGCCGAGAGCCCGAGTACAAACAGTTTGAATGAGAGAGCCCGGAGCTCGAACAATCTCTTCTCACCTGTTCGGAGAGTCCGTCCGTGTCTCCGGGAGGGGAAGAGGCCATTTTCTGATGTTCACTCAGTCCAGTCAATTCTCTCTCTCTCTCTCTCGTTTCACTTTCCACAGGAGAAAGTGTTGTGTGGGACGGTGAGCCTCCTTCCAAATGCACCGACACTGTGCACGGAGATTAACACAGGGAGGCAGTTCTATCCCAGGTTGGAATAGTGAACCAGGACATGTATTGCAGGTAAACAGGCGGTGACGCCTCCTCGCTCTCTGCCGAGCAATGGAACAGTTCCCAAACTAGATGGCAGCAAAGTGATCAATGCAAGTGAGCAGGATAACTGACACATTGGGTTAGTTGGAATGAACCACATCGCGCCTTCCCTGGGGAATCCCCGGCACCACTACCAACTCAACAGGAGTGAAAGTGAATGCCGGGTTGGTGATCAGGTGAGTGCAGTGCTGTTTTCCACAGCGCTAGAACCAAAGCCATGTTGTCAAACGGCATAGGAGCAGCTGCATCTGTCCATGTATCGTTAAGGTTTAGGTACACGACTTCCTTTCACCTTACTCAAATGTGTCTGCAGACTGTGCTCAAATTGATTTAAATCATTAATCCCCTTGGCTGTTCTAATAGCACTGGGGAGTATTTATGAACGAGTTGATTTGAAGTGAGCAAGTTACTTCCTGGTCCCTGAGACATGCAGTTCACTGCCGAGTTCACTTTGACCCCTTCAAAATACTAGGCCCTTCTTCCCGTTTCACCTGTTGCTGAACTTCGTTTGAAATCTCATGACCCATGTTGACTCCGCTGAAAAAAGCTCCCGCATCAGCTGAGTGAAATAACATGCTGGGGCAGATATCTCACAGTGGTAATTTCCAGATCTTAACGACATAAACACTGCTCGGTCCCCTTCCCACCAAGACATCAGAGTTGTCACCAGTTCGAGATATTAGGCTAAATCAGTGTTGTCAGTACGTTGGACACATGCGGCTAATTGAGAAACCAGATGTGGTTCATTGCATTCTAATCAGTAAATAAAAACTGAGTAAAAGCTCATATTTACATGGTGTATATATGTGAATGTTAACCTTTGGTGGTGTACATAGGTGAGTATTAACTTTTTGGTGGTGTATATATGTGAATGTTAACTTTGTGTGTTTGTTGGTAACATGGTCCAACACAAATCGAATTGTGTGAACTTTTAATCCCTGAGTGCTTTACTTCCTTGGTTACTGTTTGTTTGTTATCTGCTAAATTAGTGAGTTCAATTTTCACCTTTACTATCTGGCAATATCCCTCATATACACCCTACCCCTTTTACACTCCATCTATGATACACACTCTGCCCCAATACAACCACAACAACTTTAGTACATTTAATTTAACAAAACATCCTGAGGCGCTTCACAGAGGCATCATACAACTAAACCACTCAGGATGTATTATGTCAGATAACCAAAAGCTTGGTCAACGTTTTAAGTAACTTGTAGATCTCAGTCTGTCCCGGCCTTGGATATATACAATGACCAGCCTCTCCCAGGGGAAAAGATTTCCAAAGATTAACTATGATTATTTATGAGAGAAGAAATTCCTCCTCATCTCTGTCTTAAATAGGAGGCCCCTTATTTTGAAACTGTACTCCCTATTCAAGATTCCCCCACAAGGGAAATTCTCTCAGCACCTACCCTGTCAAGCACCACCCCCCCCCCCCCCTCAGAATCTGATACGTTTCAATAAAATCACTTCTCACTCTTCTAAACTTTGATGAGGTCCAGCCTGCTCAACCTTTCTTCATAAGACAACCCCTTCATCCTTCTCTGAACTGCTTCCAATCCAAGTATATCCCTCCTTAAGTAAGGTGACCAAAACTGTACATAGTACTCTAGGTGTCACCTCACCAGTGCCCTATAAGTTGTGGCAACCCTACTTTTATACTCAAACCCTGTTCCAGTAAAGAGTAACATTCCATTTGCCTTCCTAATTACTTGCTGTACCTGCATGCTAACTTTTTGTGATTCAAGTACAAAGACCCCCAGATCCCTCTGTACTGCAGTGTTCTGCAATCTCTGTCTATTTAAATAATATGCTGTTTATCTATTCTTCCTGCCAAAGTGGACAACCTCACATTTCTCGACATTATACTCCATCCATCAAATTTTTGTCCACTCATTTAACCTGTCAATATCCCTTTGCAGTCTCTCTCTGTTCTCTTCGCAACTTGCTTTCCTACCTATCTTTGTATCATCAACAAATTTGTACTTGGTCCTTTCATCTAAGTCATTAATATAGGTTGTCAATAGTTGAGCTCCCAGCACCAATCCCTGTGGCAACCCACTAATTACAGTTTGTCAATCCAACAGTGACCCATTTATCCCAAATTTCTGTCTCCTGTTCATTAGGCAATGCTCTGGGGGCTGCTTAGCTCAGTTGGTGAAATGGCTAGAGTATAGCCCAGATTAATGTCAACAGTGTGGGTTTGATTCCTCTTCTGGTTGAGGCAGACTTTAGGACCTAGTTCCTCACCCAGCCCCCGAGAGTGGAAGACAATGACAAACTACCACTGATAAGAACTGCCAAGAAAACGGCTCAGGCTGAAGCATCAGCAGATAATGAGTCAAGGACTTGCTTTTGGGCAGAGCCCTTATGAATGAATGATGAATGAGCCAATGCTCTATCCGTGGCTAATATATTATCCCCAACACAATGAGGTCTTATCTTGTGTAGTGACCTTTTATGCGACACCTTACTGAATGCCTTTTGGAAATCCAAATATACTACATCTTCTGATTCCCCTTTATCCACCCTGCTTGTTATGTCCTCAAAAAACTCTAATAAATTTGTCAAACATGATTTCCTTTTCACAAAATCATGTTGACTCTGCCTGATTATTTTATTTTCTAACTGTCTCGCTACTACTTCCTTAATAATGCATTCTAGCATTTTTGCAACAACAGATGTTAGGCTATGGCTTTCTTTCTGTCTGCCTCCTTTCTTGAATGGAGGTGTTAGA
The DNA here is from genome assembly GCF_017639515.1 of Carcharodon carcharias. Taxonomy (NCBI): domain Eukaryota; kingdom Metazoa; phylum Chordata; class Chondrichthyes; order Lamniformes; family Lamnidae; genus Carcharodon; species Carcharodon carcharias. Next base: position 51,711,345 of record NC_054483.1, on the reverse strand, counting down.
CTTGCAGCCTGTCAATTTTCCGTCACTTCTTGATTGACACCCTGCCGTATTACAACCTGGCCCAATTTACACCCTTATCTTCACTAATTCACACCTTGGTGATTTGACACTGCTCCTCATTTTATTCCTCATCTGATTTACACCCATCCCACACTGCCCAATTTACAAGCTGCCCAATATAAAACCTGTTTGATTTACACCAAATTTCGGCTTCCACTTTGAAAATTCACCCGAATGCATTACAGCGGTGAAAATGTTGGACTGCAATACCATGGAACTATCAGCAAGCTTTGTATGGAGAGCACAGCAGTCACATCAGTTAGCTTGCCCAGTTATCAAACCAGGCCAACAGGAAAAAGCCTAACCAATAATGAGTAACTCCAACAGGCAATGTCTTGGTAAATGTGATGTGCTCCAGGATATCCAAGGAGTGGCAATGTACTAAATAAAAAACAAGGCAAGAATCATAGGATCTGAAGCATACAGAGTGTTTAATTAATAGATAAAAACAAAAAACTGCGGATGCTGGAAATCCAAAACAAAAACAAAATTACCTGGAAAAACTCAGCAGGTCTGGCAGCATCGGCGGAGAAGGAAAGAGTTGAGGTTTTGAGTCTTCATGACCCTTCGACAGAACTGATTGAATGTTAGAAGAGGGGTAAAATATATGCTGGTTTAAGCTGGTGGGGGGAAGAGAAGTTGGGGGGGGCGTGGTGTGGTTGTAGGGACAAGCAAGCAGTGATATGACCAAATAATCAAAAGATGTCACAGGCAATAGAACAAAGAGGTGTTGAAGGTGGTGATATTATCTAAACAAATGTGCTAGTTAGGAATGGAGGGCAGGGCACTCAAGGTACAGCTCTAGTGGGGATGGGGCGGAAAGACTAGCCCGGCATACAAGATTTAAAAATAATGGAAATAGGTGGGTAAAGAAAAATCTATATAAATTATTGGAGAAAACAAAAGGAAAGGGGAAGAAATGGAAAGGGGGTGGGGATGGAGGAGGGAGTTCAAGATCTAAAGTTGTTGAATTCAATATTCAGTACGGAAGGCTGTAAAGTGCCTAGTTGGAAGATGAGGTGCTGTTCCTCCAGTTTGCGTTGGGCTTCACTTGAACATTGCAGCAAGCCAAGGACAGACATGTGGGCAAGAGAGCAGGGTGGAGTGTTGAAATGGCAAGCCGACGGGGAGATTTGGGTCTTTCTTGCGGACATTCCGCAGGTGTTCTGCAAAGCGGTCGCCCAGTTTACATTTGGTGCCTCCAGTGTAGAGGAGACCACATTGGGAGCAACGAATGCAGTAGACTAAGTTGGGGGAAATGCAAGTGAAATGCTGCTTCACTTGAAAGGAGTGTTTGGGCCCTTGGACGGTGAGGAGAGAGGAAGTGAAGGGGCAGGTGTTGCATCTTTTGCATGGGCATGGGAAGGTGCCATAGGTAGGGGTTGAGGAGTAGGGGGTGATGGAGGTGTGGACCAGGGTGTCTTGGAGGGAACGATCCCTACGGAATGCCACCGGGGGGTGAGGGGAAGATGTGTTTGGTGGTGGCATCATGCTGGAGTTGGCGGAAATGGCGGAGGATGATCCTTTGAATGCGGAGGCTGGTGGGGTGATAAGTAAGGACAAGGGGGATCCTATCACGTTTCTGGGAGGGATGAGAAGGTGTGAGGGCGGATGCGCGGGAGATGGGCCAGACACGGTTGAGGGCCCTGTCAACGACCTTGGGTGGAAATCCTCGGTTAAGGAAGAAGGAGGACATGTCAGAGGAACTGTTTTTGAAGGTAGCATCATCAGAACAGATGTGACGGAGGTGAAGGAACTGAGAGAATGGGATGGAGTCCTTACAGGAAGCGGGGTGTGAGGAGCTGTAGTCAAGGTAGCTGTGGGAGTCGGTAGGCTTGTAATGGATATTGGTGGACAGTCTATCAACAGAGATTGAGACAGAGAGGTCAAGGAAGGGAAGGGGAGTGTCAGAGATGGACCATGTGATGGACCACAATCCCCATCCACCACTACTCTCTTCCGTCTGGCTGAACTTGTTCTCACACTGAACAATTTCTCCTTTAACTCCTCTCACTTCCTCCAAATAAAAGGTGTGGCTATGGGTACCCGCATGGGCCCCAACTATGCCTGTCTCTTTATGGGGTATATGGAACATTCCTTGTTCCAGTCCTACTCTGGCCCCCTCCCACAACTCTTTCTCCGGTACATCGATGATTACTTCGGTGCTGCTTCATGCTCTCGTCAGGACTTGGAAAAATTTATTAATTTTGCTTCCAATCTCCACCCCTCCATCATTTTCATGTGGTTCATCTCTGACACTCCCCTTCCCTTCCTTGACCTCTCTGTCTCAATTTCTGATGATAGACTGTCCACCAATATCCATTACAAGCCTACTGACTCCCACAGCTATCTCGACTACAGCTCCTCACACCATGCTTCCTGTAAGGATTCCATCCCGTTCTCTCAGTTCCTTCGCCTCCGTCGCATCTGTTCTGATGATGCTACCTTCAAAAACAGTTCCTCTGACATGTCCTCCTTCTTCCTTAACCGAGGTTTTCCACCCAAGATTGTTGACAGAGCCCTCAACTGTGTCCGGCCCATCTCCCGCGCATCCGCCCTCACACCTTCTCCTCCCTCCCAGAAACATGATAAGGTCCCCATTGTCCTCACTTATCACCCCACCAGCCTCCGCATTCAAAGGATCATCCTCCGCCATTTCCGCCAACTCCAGTATGATGCCACCACCAAACGCATCTTCCCCTCACCCCACCCTGGCGGCATTCCGTAGGGATCGTTCCCTCCGGGACACCCTGGTCCACTCCTCCATCACCCCCTACTCCTCAACCCCTACCTGCGGCACCTCCCCATGCCCACGCAAAAGATGCAACGACTGCCCCTTCACTTTCTCTCTCCTCACCGTCCAAGGGCCCAACAACTCCTTTCAAGTGAAGCAGCATTTCATTTGCATTTCCCCCAACTTAGTCTACTGCAGTCGTTGCTCCCAATGCAGTCTCCTCTACATTGGAGAGACCAAATGTAAACTGGGCGACCGCTTTGCAGAACACCTGCAGTCTGTACGCAAGAAAGACCCAAACCTCTCAGTTGCTTGCCATTTCAACACTCCACCCTGCTCTCTTGCCCACATGTCTGTCCTTGGCTTGCTGCATTGTTCCAGTGAAGCCCAACGCAAACTGGAGGAACAGCACCTCATCTTCCGGCACTTTACAGCCTTCCGTACTGAATATTGAATTCAACAACTTTAGATCTTAAACTCCCTCCTCCATCCCCACCCCCTTTCCATTTCTTCCCCCTTCCTTTTGTTTTTTCCAATAATTTATATAGATTTTTCTTTTCCCACCTATTTCCATTATTTTTAAATCTTGTATGCCGGGCTAGTCTTTCCACCCCACCCCCCTTGAGCGCCCTGCCCTCCATTCTTAATTAGCACATTTATTTAGATAAAATCACCACCTTCAACACCTCTTTGTTCTATTGTCTGTGACATCTTTTGCTTATCTGGTCATATCACTGCTTGCTTGTCCCTATAACCACACCACCCCCTTCCCCCACTTCTCTTCCCACCACACCACCGCCCCCCCCCCCCCCCCCCCCCCCCCACCCCCACCCCGCCCCCGCACCACCTTAAACCAGCTTATATTTCACCCCTCTTCTAACATTCAATCAGTTCTGCTGAAGGGTCATGAGGACTTGAAACATCAACTCTTTCCTTCTCCGCCGATGCTGCCAGACCTGCTGAGTTTTTCCAGGGTGTTTAATTAGCCCATTGTGTCTGTGCCAGCTCTTTGAATGAGTTATCTACTTAGACCCATTCTTTGTTCTCAACCTATAACCTGTATTTCTTTGCTTTTCAAGTATTTATTGAATTCCCTTTTGAAAGTTTATATTGAATCTGTTTTTCATCAGCCTTTTAAGCAATACATGCCAGAATATAACAGCTCACTGTGTAAAGAAGAATTCTTCCACTTATCCTTCTTTACACTAAGGAAGGATAATCCCAGCTTCTCTCCTCTCTCTACCTAACTGAAGTCCCTCATTTGTAGTGCCATTCTAGTAAATCTCTTCTGTGCCCTCTCCAAGGCCTTGATATTCTTGCTAAAATATGGTGCCCAGGATTGAATTCAACTCTCCAGCTCACCAGTGATCTATAAAGGTTTTGCATAACTTCATTGTTTTTGAACTCTGTGCCTCTATTTATAAAACCAAGGAGCCCCTAAGCTTTTATAAGAGCCTTGCCAATTGATTATGCCACCTTGAACGATTAATGTTCTATTCCTTTTACTATCCAAGCCGTGTGAACAATAACTGTTCCGAGTTACAATGAGTGAAAGAGTCAGTGATGACTAGATAAACATTTTTAGCTGTCAACACAGAGGCTTAAATACTCCAGCAACCACAAAATACACAGTTGAGACCTGTGAAACATCTCGCACCACTCGCACAAAAATTACTTCTTGCTCTACCCACCTAATTTATTCATGAATGTTAATCTTCTGCTCCCACCAGCAGTGGGAAGCTTGGTGGATGGGGGAACTTAATTTGGTGCTAGGCCAAAAATTAGTTTCCCGACAGTGGGATGAACTTTAGGAATTAAATTCTTGGGAGTTTAAAGTGGGTTTAGCCCTTTAGCATGCATTATCATCTCATATATGCTCTTTAAAAGGCCATCTTGCTGGAATTAAGTTCTCCCTCCAAATGAGGTTTTCTGCCAGCAAGAATTGAGTACGTTTACTTTTATGACTACACATAAGTGGCATTTACGTGGCAAGGTCTTCCATGATTAATGGTGAGTTTCTGCTGTGTTGACCTCTTTGGGGAGCATCTGTAAAAGCCAGCCTATACTTGAGACCGGGTGGTGGTGCTGGTGCAAGTCATGTGAAGGATGAGGGAGGTCGGGGGGAAGGATTAGTGGGGAAGGGTGGAGCAGTGGCCGGGCAAAGGTGAAAAGGGTTAGTGCAGGTTGTCCGGGTGTCCTTTAAATATGGCGTACAGACCTTTGACCCTATAAGGTAACAGCAAGGACAGCGACAGCTTGCCCGCCCATGCCACCAGGTTTGGCAAGCTCCTCGTGGGTACGTAGGTAATGAGCTGAACAGCGCAAGATCATGTGTGGCCAGCTGTCCCAGCCCACAGTGGGAATCAGTCCCACTCCTGCACCAAACTTAGACTGTAGAACAGAAGATTCTGCTAGAACTCATGAAAGCCTGGAAACTGGCACCATGTTTGTTTCAGAAAAAGATGGGCCATAATTTCTGAGCTCCGAGTACCCCAAAGTTGTGCCGGGGAATGCTCCCCACTCCTCAACCCCCAGAAGTCCTCGGTAAGGATTGCATGGCAATTGCCTGGGAAGTGCAAACTTCTGCTGGGTAATTGCCCTGAACTGGGAACCATGTGAAAAATGCGATTTAAATCACAAACTCCAGATGGTTCTGACTGTGTTACATCAATAGTTATCCAGAAGTTACTATTTCTAGGTTCTGGTAACTATTGTACAGACCCACACTGACCCCCCCCCCCTCCCCCGCACCCTTGAAGCCCCCAGGTGACTCCTCCTACCCTCTTGACTATTCCCCCTTCCATGGCGCTGCAGCCTTCACACCCCTGTTACAGGGCTTCCCCAACCCCTGACTACCCCACCCCAGGCCAGACCTGAACCCACCCCATCCCCCTGACTGGCTGTCACCATGCTAGCACCCCAAGTGGCTGATATATATGACCTACACCACCACCACGCACCACCCCCCCCCCCCCCCCCCCCCCCCAACCACCGCCCAGTGATGAGCTGACATTCCATCCCCCCACCCCCCCCCCACCAGACTGGCCGACACTCCCCACCCCCCACCCCGGCCCCTCCACCATTGGGATTGAGTGACAACCACTCCCCCACCCTGATTGGCAGATATCTTCCCACCTCCTGCCAGGGTCTAGCCAACACCACCCCCCTCCAACTGACAGACAATAACCCCCCCCCCCAACTGCCCAATACTCCCCTTCCCCTCGACTGGCCCACACACATGCCCCACTCCCTGACCAGCCAACGTCACCTACCCCGCCAAAGTCACCTACCCTGCCACCACCCCGCACCCCCTGACTCACCGACAACCCACCCCACCCGCCCGACACCGACTGGCTGAACCACCCACCCAACTAGCCAAAAACCCCCAACAACCCCCCCGCTCCCTCTGACTGGCCAAACCTCCCACCCCCTGACTGGCCGACCCCCCCAGCCCGCCATGCCAAATTCTAATCACTTACCTGACAAACCCACCTTCTCCCTGGTGCTCGACTGAAGGCTTCAGGAGGATGCTGCCCTGCACAGTTCTTACCCAGCCTGAGCCGGTAGTCAGGAGCAACAGGATGGAAAAAATTTCAAATGGGAAGTAGAAGCAGACTCGGATTGCTACTCCAGGGAAGTTCAGGCCCGCTGTATTTGAACCTGTAAGTTATAGGTCTAGAAATTGGTATGTGTTGCATTACTTTTACGAGCACAAAATGGACCAATTTAGCAGCGTGATAGCCTAATCTCAATCAGCAAAGGCATTGGACCACTATTAAACTCATCAGGCACATTTTATAGGTTCCCCACATAACTGCCTAAGACAGACTGTAAGCCCTGTGAATATGGACATGAGGGGTCCAGCACCTACTGAAAAGCATATGGGTGAAACATTACAGCCCTTCCTGCCACCGGGATTTTCCAGTCCCACCAAAGTCAATGACTTCAGGACAGCTCGTTGCACTATAAGGCCCCAGCCCTGCCATGACTGGGCTGTAAAATTCTGCCCTATATTCCTATTGTGGAACAGACTCAGAATCTAGTGATGCAGCTACACGGCATGTATCACATCAGTGCAATGCAGTTTCTGCTTCCCAGAAATGCAAGAATTACAGCTAAACTAGCATCATTTCTGCATTTTGCATTAGGATTGAGGCCACCTCGGTTAGATGTTATCACATTGCTTCTGCTTTGCATCGATGTGCAAGATGAAACCAAGGAATGACAATAAAAGCCGACAACATAGAAACAAGCCTTTCTGCCCGATGCCAGTGTTCATATTCCAAATGAGCTCCCTCCAGTCTGCTTACCTCTTCCCAACCTGTCCGTGAAAACTTTGGTTTAATTCCATTTTTAAAAATATACCATTCTTCTGCTTTTGCCCCACACAAAACAACTCTGAATGGCTTTCACCCTGATGGTCTAGTGGGAATCGAACCACTGATGTTGCTGAAATGATAAGGATACGAATAGAATCTTGTGAGGATAATGCAGGGAGTTGGCATGATCTTATAGAAAGGTTGAGCATTACTGAATAGGGTGATCTTTTCTTACCTTTTTGTCCTATGTGTATCCAAAGATAAGAGCGGATCACTGACCTTTGTTTCCTTGAATTACAACAGTGACTACACTTCAAAAGTACTTCATTGGTTGTACTATTTCTTTCCCACTGTGTCTCCTGCCAGCACAAGATGGCCGTGCAAGATGGCCACTAATACCTATCTGCACTTGTGCACCTGGCCACGCATGTGCAGAACCCTACGTCATCGTTTGCAGGAGACAACAATGCCGGCTCCAGTCCGGAGGGGAACTTGCAGGCGGTGTTGTTCCCCTGCACCTGCAGCCCCTGTCCTTCTAGGTGATAGAGGTCACAGGTTTGGAAGGTGCTGCCGAAGGAGCCGTTCACTCAATTTCTGAGCCCCACAGCTGGTGGGCAGTCAGTTCATGGCTTTCCCACAGGGGAGGCCCCTGATCCACCCGGTGACAGCCGCAATTCCATTTGCAGCTCCAGGGCTTGTTTCTCCCAGTGCAGCACATTTAAGCACCCACAGGGCAGGCAGATGATGGAATATAGGCTCAACTACACATCATCCCTTCCACACCACGCTGCTGCAGGTATCCACAGATATGCTGCTATGACATAAAGCCAAAACATTGCGGATGCTGGAAATCTGAAACAAAAACAAAAAATGCTGGAAAAACTCAGCAGGTCTGACAGCATCTGTGGAGAGAAAGAGAGTTAACGTTTCGAGTCCATGTGACTTCTTCAGAGCTCTGAGACATACGGACTTGAAACATTAACTCTGTCTTTATCTTCACAGGTGCTGTCAGACCTGCTGAGTTTTTCCAGCATTTTTAGTTTTTGCCGCTATGACATGATGGTTTATTGGAAAAAAGGTGCCTTCCCAGAAGAATGGGGGAAAAAGACAAGAAAAATGTTAAGGACATCAAATAGGATAAAGAAAACTGTGGGACCCCTGAGAGAGTCTGCTGCCGGCAAGATAATATTTGCAATCCCAGGGCCAGTGATAGCAGCGCATGCACCCTGCTGCACGTTGCCCCCTATAAAGATGGCAGCTGCACATACAACTGCACACGCATGGCATTGGCAGCAAACACAGCCTTTCTTTGCCCTGAGTACTTCCTATTTCAAGTTATGGGTGATGGTTACAATGCAATTTTCGGTTTGCTTGAGTAAAGAAAATTTTTGTTTTGTATGCTCCATTTATTGCCCATCCCCTAGTCCTGTGTTGTTCAATACATTTGCCACTAGCTATCTGGCTAATTAGGAATCCAGGTGTGAAAAATTGCATTTTTGACTGGAAATAAAAAATGAGTAATAGGCACTATTATTGGGCATATGACCTCCATATTTATACTCGCATGATGTATACATATGAACTTTAACTTTTTGTTAATTTGTCGGTTATAATTGCCAAATAAAAAGCAGAATGTGAGCGTTTTTTGATCAAGTGCTTTACTTCCTCAGTTACTGAGCAGTGGTAGGTGTTTATTAAGTAAATATACATGTGTGAAGTACATTTACCTGGATTCTCAAATGTATGTAAGGTGTTTTCCACTAAAATTAGTGCAGGTGGATAAAATGGTGTTGTCCTAGCAACACCATGGCTAATCAACAATTTCTATTGACAATATTGCTCTGAGATGACACAGTGGGCCTTATTAGTGAGTTGTCCAACTGAGAGGCTAGTGGAGAGGGCATTAAGAGTCAGCCATGTAGTGTGAATCAGATTAGGTAGGGGTTCCCTTCTCTGGAAATTTAGTGAATTTTTAAAATATTCTTTTACGGGATGTGGGTGTCATTAGCTAGGCCAGTATTTTTATTTCCCGTCCCTAATTGCCCTTGAGAAGATGGTGGCGCTCCACCTTCTTGAACCGCTACAGTCTATGTGGTGTAGGTACACCCACAGTGCTGTTAGGGAGGGTGTTACAGAATTTTGACCCAGCAACAGTGAAAGAACGGTGATATAGTTCCAAGTAGGTTTGGTGAGTGTCTTGGAGGGGAACTTGCAGGTGATGGTATTCCCCTGCACCTGCGGCTCTCGTCCTTCTAGGCAGTAGAGATCGCAGGTTTGGAAGGTGCTGTTGAAAGAGCCTTGGTGAGTTGCCGCAGTGCATCTTGTAAATGTTACACATTGTTGCCACTGTGTGCTGGTGGTGGAGGGAGTGGATGTTGAAGGTGGGGGTGGGGTGCCAATCAAACAGGCTGCTTTGTCCTGGATGGTGTCAAGTGTTGTTGGAACTGCACTCATCTATGGAAGTGGAGAGTATTCCATCACACTGCTGACTTGCGCCTTGTAGACGATGGACTTTCTTTGGGGAGTCAGGAGGTGGGTTACTCACCACAGGATTCCCAGCCTCTGAGCTGCCCTTGCAGCCATAGTATCTATATGGCTGGTCCAGTTCAGTTTCTGGTCAATGGTCACCCTGGATGTTAATAGTGGGGGATTCAGTGATGGTAAGGGCAGTGAATGTCAAGGTCAGATGGTTAGATTCTCTTTTGTTGGAGACGGGCATTGCCTGGAACTTGTATGGCGTGAATGTTACTTGCCACTTATCAGCCCAAGCCAGAATGTTGTCCAGATCCTGCGGTGTGTGGTAATGAATTGGTTGTGTTGTTATAGTAATCCTTGATGGGTTTTTTTCCTTCACTGTCAGCCCAGAAATGAGCAGATTTATTCAACTCAGATTTTCAAATTTCCATGATGGCATTATGAACATATTGTTTCTTAAATTGCAAAATCAGCACCATACCCACACCCTTGCAGCACTCAAAATTCAGCTATTAAGTGATTTTCCCTTCTCGCGACTTAACCAGGTACCTCACTGTTTTCAAAAACAATTCAGGAATGGTTTTAGATTCACAAAGTGAAGGTTGTGGAGTTTTTTCACTTAGTGTCAGCCTCAAGTATTTAATTCAGGTAAATGTAGATTAAAACTTGACCTAACTTATGCCAATAATGCCTTTAACTCACAAGTTCAAAAAACTGCCCCCTACTGAAGCTATGTAAATATTTCATTTCCTACAGAGACACCCGAATCGTGCCTCTGGCTAATATTACCAATTCTGTACCATGGACTACGCTCACTAGAAACTGGGGCATCCATCGAATGCTTCTTTCACCCAACTATTGGTGACAGTGTTTTCAGCCATCTAGACCATAAGTTTTGGAATTCCCTCCATAAAACTCTCTACATCTCTTCCCCACTTCAGACCCACTTTAAACCATAACTGTTTGACCAAACTCTTGGTTACGTGTTGTTATGTCTCCTCTTTGGCTTGGTTTCTATTATTGTCTGATTACGCTGCTGTGAAATGCCTTGCCATGTTTTAATACATTAAAGACACTATATAAATGCAAGTTATTGTTGCTGAAACTGCCCAAACCACTTTGTGTGTGCTCTTTACTTTAGCATAGGCAATCACAACTTCATCCCATCATTCAGAGCTGGATATGAATATTGGCGGCAGTGGAGACTAGAGAAAGGAAAGTGCTTTATTTCACAGTGCTAATTGGCACTCATAATTACCTCAAACACAAAAGAGAAATGCTGGAAAAACTCAGCAGGTCATTCGGCATCCGTGGAGAAAACAGATGGGCTCATGTTTGTGATGCAGAAGGTTCATCCAAAGCTGATGTAGGGTCCACATTCATCTCTTCTCTTCATAACTGTTAACTATCATGTTGAGTGTTTCCATCCTCTCCTTACCAGCAAATGAACCTTGCTGATTTCTCTTTAACTCATAATCTGGTGATCTTCCATTCTTTTTAACCAAACGTCAAATCATGTGGATCAGGTTATGAACAAGAAAAAGGGTTCCATTCCCCATTTGAGAATATCTCAAAGTAAAGAACCACTGTTGAACACCAATGTTATTAATTTGGAAAGATATGTTTTAACTTGCAGTTAATTATGTTTTCAAATGTCCCTGGATTGAAAAGATCAGTTCACCCTTGAAAAAAGAGCTTGCATATACAAGATTGCCTTTCACAACCTCAGGGTATCCATCCAAAAGAATTGCAGCCAGTTAAGTATTTTTGAAATGTTGTCATTGTTGTAACGTGGTATCTGTAGCAGCTAAATTGTGCACAAGGCCCAACAAACAGAAATGAGAAAATGACCAGATAATCTGTTTCGGTGATGTTGGTTGAGAGAAAGGTGTTGGTCAGGACACTGGGAGAACTCTTTGAAATACTGCTGTGCGACCTTTCACATCCACCTGAAAAATGCAGACAGGGTTTAATATCTCACCTGAAAGATATGCAGCACTCCCTCAGTACTGTACTGCAGGGTCAACCTAAGCCAAGTGCTCAAATCGGAGTGGGGCTTAAACCCATGACCTTTTGACTCAGAAGCAAGAGCACTGAGTCATTGAGTGTACAGTCACGGAATGCTGACAGGGGAGGTGATGGGAAGATGTGTTTGATGGTGGCATCATGCTGGAGTTCGCAGAAATATCGGAGGATGATCCTTTGAATGTGGAGGCTGGTGGGATAAAAAGTGAGGACAAGGGGAATCCTACACGGAATCCCTACTGGGGGTGCTAGAGCCTGTGATCAGCTGCAGCAAATATCCCAGTTCACCTTACACCTCTCAAAACTAGGGCACTAAGGTCAACTTCAAAAACCTATTGTCACTGAGTGCGATCAGGTAACTCAGCGTAGATCAAGCATTAAACCTATCCACATCAGCTACCTATCAGGTCAACACATTGAACGAATAAAGGGATTTCAGAACATCACATTTAAATACTGCTATACAAATGTTCTCTTTCAAGCCAGTTACTGAGATTTGTTTTCTTTAATTGGTGGCTAAAAGCTTTGTTACCAAGCTCATAATATTTGGTGAATAACTGCTGTCTTCAAATGAAGTGCATTCAATTCTGTTCTACTTAAAGTTACAGACGACCAAATTCAACCTGCATGGGCTGGCAGGGGGGTGGGGGGTGGGGGGGGGGGGGGGGGGGGGGGGGGGTTGGGGGGTGGGGGGGGGGGGGGGGGGAGGTTGGGGAGGGGGTGGGTGGGGTTGGGGAGGGGGTGGGGGGGCAGGGGGGGTGGGGGGGCGGGCGGGGGGCGGGTGGGGGGGGTGGGGGGTGCGGACGGAATACAACTCATGTTCAAATTTCTGTTTGTGTTTAAAGAAAAAAATTACTATTTGGAAAGTGAAAAGTGATTTTACTTCAGCTGCCTCCCATTCAGCTAGGAGAAATTTGCTCACCTCTCCCTATTTATAGATATATAAATAACGTCAATTGTTATTATTTAATCAATGCTAAGAATCTGGGGATTAATTCCAGCTGGGCATAAAGGAACTTCAGAAAGTTTTGTCGAGTTAAATGCATTTGTTTATTGTCAAGCTGCTAATGCTGATTGTTTGCTGGTCACACCCTACACAAGCAGCAGGTTGAGTTACTCAGCCTTTGATCATCAATGGTAATCATTAGTAATTACTTGAATGAGCTGGAAATGAAGCGCTTGAATCCTAAGTATTCAAGTAATAGCATAGCCTCTTGTGCTAATAGGGGGAAAAATGAGGACATCCCAAGGAAGAAAAAAAGCTGAGAGGCATATGTTTGCTGTCATGCAGGAGGTTATATCCAAGATACACAACACTTTAGATGTGTACTGAAAGTCATAGTCTAACTCAGGTGTGTTAGAGTCTATGTGAAATCATACATGGTTCTGTTAAATGGTATCAATATTCATAGCCCTAGGGAAGGTAAGGGGCATTGGAAAATCCTGAGCTTTATATGAAAACATGGTGCATCCTGAACACGTGTTTCTTCTCCTTCTCCAGGTAGCATACTCGATTATTCAAGGGTTTTCGAACTATGGTTTACGCCGTGATTTTACTCTGGAGCTGGGTGAGGAGGCAGTCCGCAAATCTACCTCAACCGGAAAAAGGATTGAACCCTGCACTGTTGACATGAGCCTGAACCTTATGCTAGCTGTCTAGCCACCTGGCTAACACGTGTTTAATTCAATTAAAGTCTAATGGCTTATGCAAGATCCTGTAACTACAGTCAGACAAATTTATAAGGGGAATTGGTTGAAAATGGGCAAAGACATAACATATAATGAAGCAATTAAAATGAAATTACATATACATTAACCATAATGTGCTAAAAGAACAAACCAATTGCCTTGTGCCTTTCATTCCCTTTCTCTCCCTTGTCCCCTCTTATTATATTACAGAAGAAAGCCTGCCTGATTTTTTGGAGCTGGAGATTGTTTTGCACACAGTATTGCTTACAGAGTGATTGTGCATGGCGGTCAGTCCAAAGGGGCACAAAGAGCTGAATGCAGCTCAAGTTGGGTTGGTTGCTTATTCCTGCTATGAATGTTCAATCCACATTATAGGTTGGTGTTATAGTCAGACTTTGCTTGTATGTATGTTGGCAGCTGTGTGCTGTGTGTTTGATGTCCCTGTTTCAAAGCCACTTGTGGGCATGGGTTCAACTATCGGTTTGAAATTCCAAGACTTGTGTACTGGATCTTGGCAATGTCACCTCAGGCAGTTGCAACCTTTGGACTCAACTTTAAAATTGGTACTTTGCTTCCCAAACTCCCGCCAACAAAAAAAATGAACGCAATTGTGTAGATTCCAGTCAGATAGGTGGCACCAAACATGACTTCTAGTTACAGGACCTGCCATCCAGCAGTAACACCTGTGGGGCACATTGCCAGTGAATACAAGTACAAAGTACTGCCAACTGGGCACCTGTACAAATCTCGGGAAGGCGGCAGCAGGAGACTTTAGTTAGAAAAATCTGCTAAAGGGGCCAGGCAGCATCCGCAATAATCTTCTATTTTTTTTTAAATCCACTATGAGGGAGTAGTACAACAGTGACTACACTTCAAAAATACTTCATTGGCTGTAAAGTGCTTTGGGATGTCTAGTGATTTCAAAAGGTGTTTTATAAATGCAATTCTTTCATTAGTTTCACTATTATGAAAACATTCCACAACTTGTACAAATGCCTATGCTTTGATCTGGGCTCCCACAATCTTAAAGACATTTATATCACATTACAAAGCTCTTGGCCGAGCACAGAACATATGTTAATTTGTGGATCAAACAAACTCCCATCAAATCCACAGTTGACCTGAACATGAAGTACTATTACCTGACTGTCAAAGCCAGATGTGTTCATGAAGGATGACCATTGCAGTTATTCTCCTCCTGGTTCCCATAGTATCACATCCTGGTTGGAGCTGGCAGGCTCAATGTCTTTCTCTGTGACTATTCAAGCAAGACTCAAAAGAATGGCGGTCAAATGCAGTTTCGGAAAGATCATATGTTGATAGTTAACTAGGTACAACCCCCTAGTTAGATTACTTCAAAGTCAGGCAGGAAGGTAGGACCTGAGGACATAAAGTTAAATCAGTGAAACATAAATCCAGAACAGATATTACAAAGAAATTCTTTACTCAAAGGGCAATAAATGTTTGGAATAATCGATAGGCCGCATGGAATCTTGGAGAGAAAAACGTTTGAGCTGCTGAAATTGTGCACAGTTTCTACAATGGGAGAAAGTGCAGTACTAGAGGAATCAGCTTAAATGGGTCAAATTGCCTTTTTGCCATCCTCTTTGCTTCTTGTTTTAGTCACCCTGCTTTTCAATCTGCCCAGATAGGTTCGACTGTCTGCATTTCTTATCCTGAGACAAATTCGAAAATAAGAATAATCTCCTTCAATTTGCATGGCAATTATTAATGGGATAGTAAAGCTGAAGCTTTTTCCTGAGGTACTCTACTCTGTGGAGCCACTTGACTAGCCACTGCAGTGGCCATGTACTGCATGAGTTTGGGCTCACATCTACTTAAATTTATATAACACCTTTTAATGTAGTAAAAGTTCCCGCAGCAATGGTGGGAAAAAAGAATTTTGGGGTTCGTAAAAGGCTAGAACTGGAGAAACTCAGGGCACAAAATTAATTTGTCCCAATCCTTGGGCGTTGAGGCCACAACTTGCGGTGTCTCTACCCACCTCATCTGAATGATTTCTGTACATGTTACTGTGCCGCCAGCACTGCTATCTTCATCTCACACTGCCAACGAGCTCTACATACAGCAGGAGGGCCTAGCAGCTTTGTTGCCAATCATTTGGTACAGGCAGTCTGCTCTTCTTAAAGGCAGGTTGCCTCTTAAAGGCACTGTGGAAAATGGATTGCTGCAATGGAAATTCTTGCAAACTGAACACCAGGGCAGGCAGAGGGAATCAGTCTATTGGATCTGGTGCTGGAAGCATTGGTTGTGCAGGTGGGGAAGAGGAGACATAGCAATGTCCCATTTGGGCCAGGAGCCCCTCAAAGATCACCCTCAGAAGGGTGGAAGCAGATGAGAGGGAAGGTCAACTCTCAGAGTTTGGACCTGAGGACATTGTAACAGTGCCATAAGAAGTCTAATGATCATACACGAGCGGTCAACATTGGAAACGTCTTCCCCTGACATCTCCTACCCACCAGACCACCAACCTTTTATGAAGCTCAATACCTCCATCAGTCACTCAGCAGCATGCCCTGGCAGGTTTGGTGCCTAACATCCAGATACCCTATCTCGCCCTCACACACCTACCAATGCTGTCGGCCTCACAACTTCTCACTGTCTCCACAGGCTATTCAGCAATGTCTGTAACATCGTTCAAACACAGAGCTGAATAATCGCTGACATTTTTCCCTCTCTTGCAGGACAAGGTGGCAAACAATAGAAGGAAGCAGAGCAGAGCTGGCAAGGGACAAGGATGCAGAAGAGACAGTTCATAGCATCATGAATTGGGCTGTGATGGAGGCCGCAGCATCTAACATTTCAGCAAACATTGAGGATGGCGGTATCTTTCTGCCTTTTTCTCCTTCTCAGTTCCAAGCACACCCTCATTTTGTTCTCTGCTGATAGTGTGACCATGAACCCATTGCTGCTCATGCCCCCGCCCCACCCCCATTTCCCTCACAACAACCTTTCCCTTCTGATCTCTGATCCTATTTTCAGACTTAGGAGAACTGTCAGCTTCCCAGAGAGAAGGAAGGGACCAACAGCAACAGCACTGGTAAAGAGGCCCCGTCACTTGATCTGATAGTCACAGCCACCAGCTCACACATTGGCACTGCATTGATTTGGGATCAGCATACGGTGAGGTAATGGGTGCAAGGGAGCTGCAACCAGGCCAGGTTAATAGGATGGTTTATTTGCCAGTTCACTGGTGGGTGAAATTGCCAGGCGAGTACTGCTGCAAAGGATTCGGATGGGGATTTTGATGGGATGGCATATTGGAGAATGCTGATGGGTGTAGTTAGTATGAGTTAGTATTTAAAATAAATGCTGTTGAGTGCCAACCTTTAGTACAGCTCATATGGTGAAGATTGGCTGGAGGTCACATTCAAGGAGTTACTTCCTCTCTAGGTTCCCTCCAATTTTCCAAGGTAGATGTGCCTGGAGATATGTGGCTGTCTCTTCACCACCCTCTGAAATGGCCTGGTAATATCAGCCCTATCAAATTGCTACAAACCTGTAGAATATAATTGTTGCTAAGTGTAGGCTTGGCATTCCACCTTAAAACAATCTGATCTCCCAACCATCCTCATTCTCATCCTTCAAACAACATTGAAAAAGAGATTCTGATGAATGGTCATCAACCTGAAATGTTATCTAGTTCTCTCTCCACAGACGCTGCCTGACCGGCTGTGTGTTTCCTGTATTTTCTGTTTTCACCTATAATTGGAAAAGACGAATGTGCATTTGCAAAACTGTAATTGTAGCAACGGAAGACTCCTTGGCTGCAAAAATAACACTGCAAATAATGCTTAGTGTAAATCTGAAGCAAATC
This sequence comes from Carcharodon carcharias, assembly GCF_017639515.1. Lineage (NCBI taxonomy): Eukaryota > Metazoa > Chordata > Chondrichthyes > Lamniformes > Lamnidae > Carcharodon > Carcharodon carcharias. The sequence goes on along the minus strand of NC_054483.1, from coordinate 51,694,205 downwards.
TACATTTTCAGAATCTTTATTCTCAAAAACAGCAGCCCCATCACAACCCTCCCCCCATAAATTGCATATCTATTGTCATTAACTTTATGCAGGTGAAGCACAGTGATTGGTTTGTTACTTGAGCAGATAAAAAGAGAGATTACTGACATTGGGGTGACGGTTGAGCTAGGAGATATATAATTGTAATGTTTCATTCTGTGAATAAATATAAATTGAGTAAAGATTGCCTCTGGCTTCATCCTTCACCAACTGGCTATGAGGAGTTTAACACCCCAAAGGCCTCCTTTATAACAATGAACTCAAACTTTACTGCATCCCAGTGGAGAATAATGACAAATAACTTACGTGGTTACAAGTGCCTATTAACAATATTAAAATGCACCGCTCCCCTGTTTTCCAAGAGGGTGTATTAAGGTCCAACCAGAAATTATCACTTGGCACAGAATTATTGAAAAGACTAGGGAAGTTGTGTTTTTTCTCTTTAGAGCAGAGAAGTTCGAGGGAGATTTAATAGGGGTGTTCAAAAATTATGGGTAACAGATTCAATAGTAACTATCAAAAGTTAATTGGATAAGTGCTTGGAAAATAAATATTTGCCGGGGTATGGGGAAACAGCAGGGGAGTGGGACTAATTGGTTAGCACTTTCAAAGATCCAGTATAGGCACAATAGGCCAAATGGCCTCCATGTGTACTGCCAGATTCTGTAATCTGGAGAGTTAGATCTCTGCCCACTCTGTCAACCCCTCCACAACATAATGTGCTCTTCATCAGTTAGGATGCCATCAAAATTTCATAGACTATGATACAGATAATGATCAAAATGTATGAACTGGATATAGTTTTGTTGCCAGTGCTGCTGCAGTCTGGAGTTTACTGTAAGAATCAAGGTCAACTCTGCCCCTTCCAATCACTCCATGTCACCAATACAGTTCCTTTCTGCTCCATCCTGTTTCGCTGCCTCCCCCGCCTTTCCAGCTTCCTCTTTCTCATCACCTCCTCTCCCACTGACCTAACCCTTTGCATTAACTCCTCCTCTGTCATATCCTCTCTTCTGCCCAATCTCGTCCCTTCCACCAAAGCTTCCCCTCACCACCCATTCCATCTGATCTCCGCTTTGTTCCCTTTTCCCATCCCTCTATCCTGACCCCAGCCCCTCCTTTTTACCCCCTATCCATTTCCTAAAGATCATCGTCCGCCATGCATTTCTGTCTCATCCTCTATATGCCCCCTCTATACGCCTGACCTTCCATTACTGGGGCCACAAGGGAAATGTTATCGTTTTGAGACAGTGAACATGCAAAGTTCAGCAGGTCGTGTCTGTCTCCCTGCAGCATTTTAGTCCATTCTTCTTGGCAGGGCCTTGACATAAATGGCAGTTAATGTAGTTTTGTAATGCATACCTTGGCTTTAAGCAGGGATTAAATCAACCATGCCCATACAAGGCCCCTTTTACAGCAGGTATACATTTTTAAAGCTGTGTGGATTCAAGGTCATTCCTCTCTCTAAGCAAGCAGGAATCACAGATTGCCACAGGCTGTCCACAACCTGCCATGCACAACCATTTTGTCACACTTTATTTAATTGGAAAAAGCTGAAAATCTGAATAGAATTGTTAGAATTATGTGACAATGAAGTAACTGCTAACTATAGCAAAGGGGCCAGATTTTAGGTATTTATGAAATAGGGTGCGGTATTTATATGATATACTCCCCCAGTGTTTTCCATGGTAAGTTGAAACATACAGTTACTTTCTCTCACTTGTTTCTGTCATCTTTACGCTCGACACCATCCAGGACAAAACAATTTGCTTGATCGGCACTCCTTCAAGCAACTTAAACATTCACTCTCTCCACCACTGACACACAGTGACAATAGTTTGTCCCATCTACAAGGTGCACTGCAGCAACTCACCAAGACTTCTTTGACAGCATCTTCCAAACCCTCAACCTCTACCATCTAGAAGAACAAGGTCAGTAGATGCATGGTGACACCAACGCCTGCAAATTTCTCTCCAAGTTAGTTACCATCCTGGCTTGGAAATATATCATTGTTCCTTCACTGTCGCTGGATCAAAATCCTGGAACTCCCTCCCTAACAGCACTGTAGGTGTACCTACACCACATGGACTGCAGCGGTTCAAGAAGGCAGCTCATCACCACCTTCTCAAGGGCAACTAAGGATGGGCAACAAATATTAGCCTTGCCAGTGACATTCACATCCCTGGAAGAATGAAGAAAAGGCGTTGTTGCTTCTTTCTCTGTTTTTGCTGCATTTCTCTATGTCTTCTCTTATTTTCTCTTCTTTTTACTTTTTCTATTTTTTCTCTCTGTGCTCTTCTTCTTGACTCTCTTTTAACTTTCCTTTTGAGTAGGAGGGAGTGTGGTATGACATGGCATAGCAGAGATCCAGATTGCCTATATCTAGGCAGTGGTTGGGCAGAGAAAAGACCAAAAGAGAGTTACGTTTCCAGAGAGTGAAAGAGCGGCATTGATGTGGGCAAGGTTGATGAAGGCAGACTTTGGGTGGAGGCAGGGCTCAGGCCAGAGCCATAGGCTTGTTTCAGGGTGCTGGGCGCAGGGAGAAATCTGACCTTGGCTGCATAAAGAAAGAATGTCCATTTATATAGCGCCTTTCACAACCTCAGGATGCCACAAAGCACTTTACAGCCAATTAGGTTTGTTTGAAGTGTAGTCACTCGTCTAGTGTAGGAAAAGTGGCAACCAATTTGCACATAGCAAGCTCCCACAAGCAGCAATATGATAATGACCAGATGTTCTGTTTTAGTGATAATGGCTGAGAGGTAAATATTGTCCTGAGCACCAGAAAACTCCCCTGCTCTTCTTTGAATGGTGCTGTTGGATCTTTTACACTCATTTGAGAGGTTGGGCAAGGGCTCGGTTTAATGTTACATTTGAAAGACCTGAAAATCCCCCTTGGTGCTGCACTGGCATGTCAGCCTAGATTATGTGCTCAAGCCTAGGAAGAGGATGTCATAAGTCACATCGACATGGTGTGTTTGGTTATTTTTGTTTGAAATGCTAATTGGTCTAGTTTTCTAGATAGGAGTTTTTGGAAATGTGGGGAAGGTCCCTGCTAACGTTGCAGAGTTCCAAGACTGTCTTGGAGTTACCAGCAATTAAAGGTTGATTGCTAAAACACTGCTAAAAGCAACATCCAGGAGAAAAGCTATCCACGTATTAAAGAAAATGGTGTGCTTTTTAAAATGATCTTTAAAATTGCTTGTGGGCCTTGAACCCATAACCTTCTGGCTCAGAGATGAGACTGCTACCTCACAGTTATGGGTAACATCATTGAGGGCCAGATTTCTGATTTGGCCAGTGGATAAGGAATCTACTACCCTACCCTTTCCCTTAATCGCCTTGCTGATATTGTCTTCTATCTCTTCCAATCACCCCAAGTATCCCACCCTGTTCCTTTCAGCAGTATCTCTCATGTTGCTTCCCTCAGGTTAACGGCTTCCTCCCTCTCATTGCCTCTGCTCCAACCGACTTATCCTCTGTAGTAATTCCTCTCCTCCTGTATCTTCTCCTGCACCCAGTTTCTTCCCTTCCACTACAGCTCTCCCCTTTCCATTATGTCTGACCCCCTGCCCTGTTACCTTTTCCCTTCAATCTCATTATAATGACCAAATCCCTCCTTTTTATCCTCCATCCCTACTGGACATGACCCACCTCCATGCTTCAGGCTCTACACCCTTTTTGTCTTCCTGATGTTCCATTACCCCAAACAGGCCAAGCCCCTTTCATCCCCTCATTGTCAGACTCTCTCTCTCTCACCTCTCTGTCAGTCTCTTGTCTCACTCCTGTCTGTCCCATTTCACCCCTTCTCTGTCAAACATCTTTCTCACACCCTCGTTGTCAGGTTCGCCTCCGACCCCCTCACTATCATTCCCCTCTCAACCCTCCATGTCCAACTTCCTCCCCGTCAGACGCCTCTCTCACCCCCTTTCTGTTCACCTACTCTAATTCCTCTCTCGTCATCCACTCTCTCACCTCTTTGTCCGACTCCCCAGCTCCTGCTCTGCCTGATTTTCTAATCTGTCCCACCAAGCTGAACTTCAAACCAATTTCTCAACATAAAGCTGGCAACTGGTTGTTTTTTGGTTTAAATCATTTAGAAAATATTGCACCATAAGCATCTCAAAAAAACCCTCCAGCTTCCTCGCTTAAACTTGGAGAAGAATACTTCTGCCTGAGGGAAACAGGGTAGGTAAACTATAGTAGATTTAATTAGACTAAAAATAAAACCTATCAGGCAGCAAATAAAAGTTCAACACATTTAAAATACAAAGTAAAAACACCTTAAGCCTATTTGCTGTGCCAATTAGGGTGATGGAACTTAAGAGAGGGGACCAGCGCCACCTCATGTGAAGAAGACAGAAAGGCAAGTATAAGTGATCATTGAATAGATGTGAGCAAATTTTGACATACAAATGTGACATGCAGAAAGAGTAAACAAGTGTACTCTAGACTTTAAATATATCAATATAGATATAAAAAAACTACCTTTATTAATTAATTAGCAAATTATCAACCATATTACAATAAATCTTTGGGCTTTTACAGGACAAACTTTTAAAGGAAGAGATTCTTTTTATTTCTTTAATTGAGACTCATGGCAGTGTGTCAGGGAATTTATAATTCTTGCTGCTGCATTTTAATTCATTCACAGCTGCTGCAGTACATTTGAACAAAGTGCTCATACAAATTGTTCACACAAACCAAGGGGAAAATGTAAGATAAATCAAATGAGGAATTCAGGAGAAATTTATTTACCCAGAGGGGGGTGAGAATGTGGAACTCGCAACCACAAGGAGTAGTCGAGGCAAATAACATAGATGCATTGAAGGGGAAGCTAGATAAACACATAAAGGAGAAAGGAATAGAAGGATATGCCAATAGGGCGAGATGAAGAAGGGATGAGGAGGCTTGAATGAAGCACACCCGCATAGAGTTGGGCCAAATGGCCTGTTTCTGTGGTGTAAATTTGAAATAAAAACATTAAGCAAATCACAGAAAAGCAGAACAAGACAATACAAAGACAAATCGAAGATCCCAGACAATTGACGTTGTCTTTCTGTAACACAGGAAAGTTTGGAGAGTAAAGAGCCACCGGTTCTGGAAATCTGAATCAAACAGAAGGTGGAAACAGACAGCAAGTCCAACAGCATCTGTAGAGTGAAAAGAAGATTAACATTTCAGGCAGCGTCCTTCTTTAAAACCATGGACTGAAAATCAAGCAAGCATTTTAGTAGAATTAGAAAAAGGAGGAAGGAAATCATGAGCTAACAAGATACTGTGATCAAAAAAGGGAAGTTAACCAAAGCAAGTGATTATATATAATGGATATTTAATATAATACAGGCGATAAACATGAAAGAGGTGATAGAATATGCGAATAGCTAAGGCATTTAGAAGTCTAGCCATGGAATGGGTACATTGTGAGCTCAGAGCTGTGATAGCTATGGCTCAATGGGTAACATTCCTGCCTCTGAAGCAGATGGTTATAAGTTCAAATCCACTCCAGGACCTGAATGCAAAAAGCTAAGGCTAACAATCCAGTGCAGCAGTGAGGGAGTGCTATGTTGTTGGAGGTGCCATCTTTCAGTTGAGATGTTCTGACCGAATCCCTATAAAAGATCCATTGGAGTTATTTCAAAGAATAACCAAAATTTATCTTACAACAAAAATTAACTGGTCATTATCAGGTTGCTGTTTGGGGAGCTTTATGTGTGCAATTTAGCTGCTGTGTTTCCCACATTACAACAGCAACAAAAGTACCCCATTGCCTGCAAAGTGCTTTGGAATGTCCTGTGGATGTGAAAGATGCTATATAAATGCAACTCTTTCTTTTTAATGAAGTCTCTGTTGACAATCACATAGAGCTCCAACCATCACCTATCCCTTGCCCATTAGACCCTGGAACAACTGTCAAACAAAGATTCCCACCATCCACGCCACAACCCACCCTGGCCTGAGGCCTATGCTTTGAACTGGGCACAGACAATAATAGGTGGAATCATCCCAGATTTGCACTAAGTGTGATAACGGGCAGAAAATATGATGCTTTACCGGCTGGCCACAATGGCGGCTTCTCACACCATATTGTCCCAATCCTGATGCATTACTTATGCATTCTCGGAAAACATGCCATTTCAATGGTGGGTGGGCTCCAATTCACCCACCAAGCCATCACCTCACCACTTCATCATGCCAGCCGCCATATTTAAAGTACAGCCGTGCACATACCTCTCAGTTCTTCCAGCCCAGGACTGCTGCAAATAAGACATAGCCCTGAAGGGCAAGAAGATTACAGCCCCTATGTTTAGTGACACGTCCTCAAGCACCTTTTGGACACCATGGAGGCCTGCTATGATGTCCTCTGCCCCCGCTCTGGCCGCGGGAGGGGCAGCAGCATCACCACTCCAGCTTGGTAGGTGATGGCAGTGGTGATCAGTGCCAATGCTGCACAGAAGAGTTTGGCCATCTAATGCAGAAAGAGGATGAGTAATCTCATCCATGCAGCCAGGGTAAGGCAACCATCTCATCACTCTAAACTTACACACACAAGCCCATCACACATTCACTGGCATCTCACTCACTGCCAGCTCAAGGGGCATCACCACTCACCCTCTCACACACACACACACACACACACATCTCCATCTGGCCTAATCTCCTCTGGACACTGCCTCCTCAGCCCTCACCATCTTGAGGCCACTTGCACAGATCAACTTTTGTCCCACACAAACCCTGGCACACCCCATTCTCCGGTACAACCCTCACCCTGCAGCATCTTCCCTTGCCTGAGGCTACTTCTCCACCTTCCCTAAGCAAGCCCTAGCCCTACAGCTGTAAAAAGCCACCCCCGCCTTACAGCTGGCATGGTAGGTAGAGACCTGTCTGTGAGCCCCTCTAAAAGTGATGTGGTGCTGTCTGCAAAGCCTGGCACTGATGACTGCGAGTGCTACCCAAAGCAAGATAGGCAAACAAACCTCAAAGTCCCAAGCGCAGCTCGCCAGGCGCATGTCGCTTATGTGCTGTTGTGAAACATGTCGGCGTGCTATCACACCAACGTGGGTGGATGATCCAGTATGGGGGGTGATGAGTCTGGTGGCCTAGCCTTATAATGAAATGCTGATGTATTACAATGAGGTTCCTGATGTCTGAAGGCAGGAAACACGGCCTGCCATCGATGGGCTGAGTAGATGATTGCAAACTGGTTTCACGATGTCACGAAACCGATTGTTGGCCTTCCCGTTATATTGTCTGCTCATGCCACTGAACATGCCCGATGCCAGTGGGCATGGAAATTTCCACCCTATATCTCATGATTTAAAATAAAGCAAAATAGCTGGGTAATGTGCACAACATTATCTGACAAACAGTGAGAGTTAAATGATCAGTTATCCAGTTTTGATCTGATTGTGGTATATTAGTCAAGTGCACACAAGTCCTTGGTTTAGTATCTCTGGCAATACAGCACTTTCTCAGTGCACATACCAACTACTTCCACCTCGGTCTATTTCTGCCCCTGTCCTATCTGTTACTGAAACTCTCCTCCACGTCTCAGGCTTTCCTGGCCTGCTTCCTATCCTCCATTGCCCACAACCTTCAGCTCGTCCAAAACTGTGCTTTGCATTCTTTCCCACACCAAGTCCTGTTCATCCATCGCCCCTGTCCTTCCTGACTTATACTGGCTCCCCATCCAGCACTGCCTTAAATTTAAAATTCACATCTGAGTTTCTCCTTATCTCTGTAACTGCCTCTAGACCTATAACCCTCCCTGAACACTCCATTTCTTTAACTCTGGCTTCTTGTGTATAATTCATTCCTTTCACCCCACCACTGGTGGTTGTGCCTTCAGCAGCCTAGACCCCACATTCTGGAATCCCAGGGTAAGAGTAATTAATTTGGGGAGGGTCAATTTTAATGGGGTGAGAACAGATCTAGCCCAGGTAAATTGGAATCAAAGACTGACAGGCAAAACTGTAACATTACAATGGGCTGCCTTTAAAGAGGAGGTAGTTCAGGTACAGTAAAGGTGTATTCCCAAGTGGGGAAAGATGGGGAAAAAAAATATCCAGAGCTTCCTGGATGACAAAAGTAGGATGAAATAGAAAAAGTGTATGTATGACAGATGTCAGGACAATTTTAGAACCAGTCTGAATATAGTAGTTTCAGAGGGGGTGAAAAAACAAGTGAGGGCAAAGAAAGAGTATATGAAGAGACTAGCATCTAACATAAAAAGGAATCCAAAAGTTTTCTATGAACATATAAATAATGAAGTGGTGGTAAAAAGCGGAGTGGGACTGATTAGAATCCAGAAAGGGAATTTATGTGTGAGGCAGAGGGCATGGCTGAGGTATTAAATGATGATTTTGTATCTGTCTTTACCAAGGCAGAAGATGCTGCCAAAGTCATAGTGAGAGAGGTACTCATAGTAATTGAAACACTGGGTGGCCTAAAAATTGGTAAAGAGGAGTTATTAGATATGCTTGTCAATGTCTTATCAATTACATTGTTAAAATTTGTTAATGTCAATTATATTGTTAAGGTTTGTTACTTTTGTCAATTGTTAAGGGAAACAGGTGATGGGTATTTGAACATATATAAATAGGGGATAGCTGGGAAACAGGTGGGGGTGAGGAGCGTTGACACTAAACAAAGTCGATAAACTCTCTCAGCAAGAAAAGGCTCTGTGTCTTAGTTTTGAATTTACCAGCTTCTGTGAATCCTATTAACATTGGTAGCAAGGGATGGGTGGTCCAAGGGTGAAGATTGGAAACTAAGATACTTTTTCAGACAGAAGATTGGAATTGGAGTTATTTTGGAGATGAATGGCTGAAAACAAGTGTAAAGTATCAAGTTATGATTTTCCACCATTGTTCTGTGAAGCTGAACCTTATGACCAAAGGAAGAATGAAGTGGATATGTGGACATGGGCTATGTCCTTACCAAGGAAAAAGCAAGGTATGGCCTTGGCACTTTCGCTTCCCAACAGAAGCAGGATCAGATGCAAAGTATTTTTAGATCTAGAGGCTCATCATTTGGACGCTGAGGAAGGTTTAGATAATCTCTTAAAATTTATGGATAAAATTTATTAAAAAGATGATCTGTTACATGCATTTGAGGCATGGTCAGGCCTTGATAAATTTAGAAGGATGGACAGTTATTCCATAGAAAAATATGTCATTGAATTTAACAAGATTGCAGAAATTCTATTTGGAGATTCCAAATTCAGTACTTGTTTTCAATTGTTGTATTTTGCTGAAGTATTGAACATGGGCGGGCTCCTGTTCTTGAATGGAGTTAGATTCTCAGGAAGAGGTATGCTTTTGGAACGGATGTCTGAAGCTTTAAAAAGATTTTTCGGGGAAACATTTATTCCCAGCCACTTTCAAAGCACCAATGGGACAGTCAGCCATAACACAAAAGGTGGAGGAGTCAATGCTGGCAACATTTAGATATGGAGCACAAGCATCAATACAAAAGAAGAACCACAAACAAAAGAAATGAGGCTAGCTTTAACCTTTTGGTAGCTTTAACAGATGACAGGGATTGGGTAACTAAGGCTGGAGAATGAACCCCAGGAATAACTGAGGAATGGTAAACAGGTGTTTTAGAATTGACTCGGAACATCATTACACAATGAATGGTCTAAAATGGAATGGCAGGGTTTTTGACACATGGCAAGGAAGGATTGGAAGGGGAAGATGACAATACTGATCAGTCAGAAGGAATTGTACTGGTCACCAGAAGCTTTAGTCTGGTAATGTGTGTTCTAGTTGCGGACTCATTCAATTGTGCTGTGTTAGGCAGTGGGTGCATATCCACAGTATATGGAACGGATTGTTTAAACTGTTACGTGGATTGTCTTAAATAGTAAAGACCGAAATAAGGTTAAGGAATGTGAAAGTTTTACTTACTTCAGGTTCAGGGATGATAACACGTTAAAGTCACTAAAGAGAGCGGTGATTCCATGTAAAATAGCCTGGGTAAACCATTTTATCAGCATAGAAGTAGTATCTAGTGAAATACCCTTACTGTTGAGTATGCCATCAATGAAAAAGGCGCAAATGAAATTAGATATGGAACACAATGAGGTGATTGTTTTTGAGAAAATTGTATACCTACAGTTTACACAATCAGGACACTTACGACATTTCTAATCATGATGCTAAAGAAGTGTTGATGATATCAGAGGGTATGAGTTTAAAGGGAAAAAGGCAAATTGTTTTCAAACTAAATCAGTAGTTTGCCCATTTATCTTGTTACAGGTTAAACATTCTGCTAAAGGATGCAAGGGTAATGGATGATGAATATATAAAAATTATACAAGAGATCAGTGAGAAATGCGATATATGTAAAAAATACAAGAGGACACCATCATGGCCTGTAGTGAGTCTCCCATTATCAAGAAACTTTAATTAAATTGTAGCAATGGACTTGAAGGTACGGGATAAGGACAAAAACATTTTCTCTTACAATTCATAGACATGACAACTAGATTCAGTCTATCAACAGTAATATATAGTAAAGGCAGTAAGGTAATTGTGGACAGTGTAATGGAAAAATGGATAGGAGCTGAACAGGGAGCACTGACTAAATTCTTACCTGACAAAAGATGAATTTAAAAATATGTGTGAAAATATGAACATCACAATAGTGAACATGAGTGGAACGTCCCTTTCGTAATGGGAGCTGTGAAAGAAATCACACAGTAATTGATGAGATGCTTCAAAAAATATTAGCTGACCAAGCTGGCATCTGCCCTGGCACGGGTGGTCAATGGAAAGAATTCACTTCAAATGGCTGGGACTACAGTAGTGTTGTCGTGCCAAATTTTGAGTTGCAGGAGCTCTAAGAAAATGTGTTGTCCATATCATTCCTAAAGCTAAAAGCAAAAAACTGCAGGTGCTGGAAATCCAAAACAGAAACAAAATACCTGGAAAAACTCAGCAGGTCTGACAGCATCTGCGGAGAGGAACACAGTTAACGTTTAGAGTCTGTATGACTCTTCAGTAAAACAGTTCTGCTGAAGAGTCATACGGACTCGAAATGTTAACTGTTTTCCTCTCCGCAGATGCTGTCAGGCCTGCTGAGTTTTTCCAGGTATTTTTGTTTTTGTTCATTCCTAAAGCTACTTGTTTTGTTGTTATGTTGTTTTCCTATGTATTAACTATTTGAGTGCCCAAACGTCAGTAACACTATACTTTTTAAGTGAAAAATATTAGTGCCAGTAGGACGTTTATTTTGAACAATGTGGTATTTTGAATCATTCGCCTTTAGCGTAGCTAAAATTTAATTATGCAACAGTTTAATTATTTAATTCAAGCCTATTGAAAACATGGGGGAGAATTCCACCCCCCCACCCTATCAGGGTTGGGGGTGTTGGGGGGGTTTGGGCTGGAGCAGGTGCACACCATCTGTGATCAGCTTGGGGGAGGACACCTTTATACGTGGGTGGGCCAATTAAGGCCTGCCCAGTAAGACACACGCCCGGAAGTGCTGATCGCTCCCTGTGCAGGTGGACGGGGTATTGCCTGAGTTGGGCATGTGCGTGAAAGAGCACAGAAATCTCCCTGAGGCACAGAGCTGCCTCAGGGAAATTAGTTTAAGTTGCAAAAAATTTAATAGAGGAAAAAAAAATTTTTAAGACATGTCCCCTCATGTGAAACTGCCACATGAGCTGGGACATGTCCATGACTTTTATTTTAAAAAAACTTCAAACCTTTAAATACCTTCATGAAGCCCCATCCTGCCCATGGATGAGGTTCCATGAAAAATGCGATGGCGAGGTTGGACAGGCAGCTCAGTTTATTGTTTTAATTAATAGTTAACTGGCCCTAACAGGCCTTTGACAGCCAACTCGGGTGCCCACCCGCCGAACTGAAAATCTGAATGACGAGCGGTGACGTTGGGATGCACTCCCAACATCACCGCGTGACATTTTACGCCTTGGTGAGTGGGCCCCGCCCCTGCTCACCAAGCCGAAGATTCTGCCCATGAATTACAGCAAACTTTACTTACTTTTGACTGGGGGATGGTATATGGAGGGGACACTGCTTTTCTTGACTTGTATTAATAACCTAGACCTGGGCGTACAGGGCACAATTTCAAATTTTGCAGATGATGCAAGGCTTGGAAGTATTATGAACTGTGAGGAAGATAGTGGTAGACTTCAAGAGGATGTAGGCTGTTGGAATAGGCAGACATGTGACAGATGACATTTAATGTAGAGAAGTGTGAAGTGATACACCTTGGTCAGAAGAACAAGGAAAGATGACATAAAATAAAGGGTACAATTCTAAAAGAAATGCAGGAGCAGAGGGACCTAGGTGTTGATGTGCATAAGTCATTGAAGGCAGCCGTACAGGTTGAGAAAGCAGTTAATAAATTATACAGAATCCTGGGTTTTATAAATAACAGAGTACAAAAGCAAGTAAGTTATGAACCTTCATAAAACATCTTCAACAGGAAGGATGTGACGGTTTTAGATAGGGTGCAGGAAAGATTTACAAGAATGGTTCCAACGATGGAAGACTTCAGTTATGTGGATAGATTTGCGAAGCTGGGGCTGTTCCCCTTGGAGAGGAGGTGGTTGAGAGGAAATTTGTTAGATGTGTTCAAAGTCATGATAGACCTGGAGAGCATAAATGGATAGAAACTGTTCCCATTGGAAGAAGATCAAGAATCCTAAGGTGACATGAAGAAAAACTTCTTTATGCAACAAGTGGTTTGGAATCAGAATGCACTGCCTGAGAGTGTGGTGGAGACAGATTCAATTGCAGTTTTCAAAAGGGAGCTGGATAATTATCTGAAGAGAAAAGATTTTACTGGGCTACAGGGAAAAGATTGAGGAGTGGGGCTAGCTGAGTTGCTGTTGCAGACAACTGACACAAAGACAATGTGCTGACTGGGCTCCTTCTGTGCTGCAACCATTCTATGATTCTAGTATAGATACATTCAAGGAAGTTGTGTTGGAATCACATCTCTTGAGGCTGAATTTCTCTTTTACAGAATGGAAGGACTTGGCATTAACTGGACATTTGGATGCTAACCTGGGATTTTTTGTAAAGAAGGTCATAAATTCTCCTTGGAAGTGTCAACAAGCAGGCCTCTTCCAAATCACCTGACCTATATGGTACTTAAGAAGGAGTTGTTTGTTTGTTTTGAATTGCAAAGCACCTTAATTAATGAAGCTAGAAGACAAAAAGGCAATCACATAGCAGAGGCAAACCTTCAGTTTGAATGTGTTGTTTTGCTTTGTCTTGTTGGAGAACAAGCTGAGGAAGGAAGGCTATCTTAACTGACTCTCTCTCTCTCTCTCTCTCCTTTACCTAAAATTGTGTGTGGCTATCAATCTGAAACCAGAGAACCCTCATCTGAGTGTAACTAGTCTACATTTTGACTGAAAAGTGGAGACCAGTTGATGAGAGCTTTCAGACAACCACCGGGACCAGTGGCCTGTCTTCACATGAGGGAACTCCAGGCTGACAGTGTCGAGACCCTGCGGACTTTATCCATTATTTTATAATACCCATCCTCCATGCCCCATCTCTGCAGAGAAACTCTATCTGTTTGTCTTTGTTTGTCTGTGTGTATGCTGGGGAAATTATTTAGGAAGAGGTAGATAGTTATATTTCCCGATTACATTTGTGTGTTAACCGATACTTGCAACTTGTTAAAAGAAGTTTTGTTTTAAAATACATTAATCATTCTGAATTTTAAGAAAGAAGCCTGGTCAGAGTTTCTTTTCTTCTGGGTACTAGAGGTATAGGTACACAATTGGCCATTTTGGTGAGAAAATTAAACATTTAAATTAATGCTTCAGCCTGCAGAGTAGTGGGGCTTGATAATTCACATGTCGACAAACATAAGGGGAAGAATTTTTCTTATGGCGGGTGGTCATGGCAGCAGCGGGCTGATTGTCACCTGCGATCGGCTGTGCGCCGCCATTTTGCAGTTTGGCGGGCACACAGACACCTCCAGCGCACACTGACATTGGGATGCACACGCAACATCATTGCGCTTCATTTTACGCATCAGCGTGTCAGGCCCACCCTCACACACCGACAGCAAAATTCTGCCCAAGAGGAAGAAAGAAGCTGAAGGTTACCATGACAGTGTGATCAAGAAGGGTAGGCAGAGACTTTAAGTGCAAAGAGAGCCATAATAGTGAAATATGATCCCCATTCCCCATATACAGTGAGTCCAGTTTTCCCGCCTTAATACAGGACTCACAATCCATGAAACAAAGTGGTAAATCCTTATTCTTTTTGCAAAGCCTTACCTGATTAAGCTTTTCCTGTTAATCACTCATTGCTTTGATGGTGGCCTTAGGATGGAAAGTGAAACAGTTCCATTGAACTGTCATTATTCTTTCTGTCATTAAACCGTCCAGCAAGCTATTTTTAAAATAAAAGTACAAAATGCTTCTGATTAAAGTTGCCCGGGAACTTCCTGAATTTGAAACACTGAAAAATGGGGAATGAGGTTCATTTTCTTTGCCCTGCTCAACTGACCCTGCCCCTGTGAAACTTTTTCGCCAGATAGGACTCTCGCAAAATCTCGTTGTGGCCAATCCCAGAGCACGTGCAATTTTTGGACCAGAGTGTAAAATTGTTGGCGGAAAGAGCAAGCAAAAAATATAAGGATTAGGTTAAGTAGCTGCATCCTCCTGCTGCCACCTTCAACAAAAACAAAAATACCTGGGAAAACTCAGCATGTCTGACAGCATCTGCAGAGAGGAACACAGTTAATGTTTCAAGTCCGTATGACTCTTCAACAGAACCAAGAAATATAGAAATGAGGTGCAATATGAGCTGGTTGAAGGGGGGTGGAACAGATGGAGCTGGATAGAGGGCCAGTGATAGATGGAGGCAAAGAAGAGATTGCCAATGATGTCATAGACAAAAAGGACAAAGTGGTGTTGAGGGTGGTGATATTAACTGAGGAATGTGCTAATGATGACATTAAGGGTAGAAAGCAAGACGAGCAAGTGACAGATAGCCCTAGTGGGGGTGTGGTGGGGGGAAGGGATTGAAATAGGCTAAAAGGTAGAGATAAAACAATGGATGGAAATACATTTATAAATAATGGAAATAGGTGGGAAAAGAAAAATATATATAAAAATATATATATATATATAAAAAATTATAAATTATTGGAAAAGAGGGGATCGGAAAGGGGGTGGGGATGGAGGACAGAGTTCATGATCTAAAGTTGCTGAACTCAATGTTAAGTCCGGAAGGCTGTAAAGTGCCTAGTCAGAAGATGAGGTGCAGTTCCTCCAGTTTGCGTTGAGCTTCACTGGAACATTGCAGCAGGCTAAGGACGGACATGTGGGCATGAGAGCAGGTTGGAGCGTTGAAATGGCAAGCAACAGGGAGGTCTGGGTCATGCTTCGGACAGACCAAAGGTGTTCCGCAAAGCGGTCACCCAGTCTGCATTTGGTCTCTCCAATGTAGAGGAAACCGCACTGGGAGCAGCAAATGCAGCAGACTAAATTGAGGGAAGTGCAAGTGAAATGCTGCTTCATGTGAAAGGAGTGTTTGGGTCCTTGGACAGTGAGGAGGGGGGAAGTAAAGGGGCAGGTGTTGCACCTTCTGCAGTTGCATGGGAAGGTGCCGGGGGAGGGGGTTGATGTATAGGGGGTGATGGAGAAGTGGACCAGGGTGTCCCGGAGGGAATGATCCCTGTGGAATGCCGCCAGGGAGGTGAAGGGAAGATGTGTTTGGTGGTGGCATCATGCTGGAGTTGGCGGAAATGGCGAAGGATGATCCTTTGAATGCGGAGGCTGGTGGGGTGATAAGTGAGGACAAGGGGGACCCTATCATGTTTCTGGGAGGGAGAGGAAGGTGTGAGGGTGGATGTGCAGTGTGAGAACAAGTTCAGCCAGATGGAGGAGAGTAGTGGTGGATGGGGATTGTTTGGGCCTCTGTTCGAGGAAGAAGCGGAGAGCCCTCAGACCATCCTGGTGGGGGATGGAGGTGTAGAGGGATTGGACATCCATGATGAAGAGGAGGCGGTTGGGGCCAGGGAACTGGAAATTGTTGATATGATGTAGGGTGTCAGAAGTATCACGAATGTAGGTGGGAAGAGACTGGACAAAGGAAGAGAGAATGGAGTCAAGATAGCAAGAAATGAGTTCCGTGGGGCAGGAACAGGCTGACACGATCGGTCTGCCGGGAAAGTCCTGTTTGTGGATTTTGGGTAGGAGGTAGAAGCGGGCCGTCCGAGGTTGGGAGACTATGAGGTTGAAAGCTGTGGAAGGAAGATCTCCAGAGGAGATGAGGTCAGTGACAGTCCTAGAAACAATGGCTTGATGTTCAGTGGTGGGGTCATGGTCCAGGAGGAGGTAGGAGGAAGTGTCTGCGAGTTGATGCTCAGCCTCTGCGAGGTAGAGGTCAGTGCGCCAGACAACAACAGCACCACCCTTGTCAGCAGGTTTGATGACAAATTCGGGGTTGGACTTGAGAGAACGGAGTGCAGCAAGTTCAGAGAGAGACAGGTTAGAGTGGGTGAGAGGAGCAGAGAAATTGAGAAGACTGATGTCACGATGACAGTTCTCAATGAAAAGATCAAGAGAAGGTAAGAATCCAGAGGGAGGGGTGCAGGTGGAGGGAGAATATTGGAGGCAGGTAAAAGTATCCGTTGAACAGGGAGAGGACACCTGCCCAAAGAAGTGAGCATGGAGAAGAAGGCGGTGGAAGAAGAGTTCAACATCATGCCGAGCCCGAAATTCATTGAGATGAGGGCGTAAGGGTATGAAACTAAGTCCTTTGTTGAGCATTGAACGTTCAGCGTCGGAGAGGGGAAGATCACGGGGTATGGTGAATACACGGCCGGGGCTGGGATTGGAAAACGGGATAGGGACAGAGGGACAGGCAGGGGTGGAGGGTCCTGGATGGGTGTTGGTGTCGATGAGTTGTTGGAGCTTGCGTTCCTTTGCACCTGAAAGAAAGAGACAAAATTTCTTGTTGAGGTGTTGGATGAGACGAAGAATAAAATGAAACTGGGGGCGAGGACAGCTTAGATATAGGGTGCATCGGTGCTGCTAAGGGAGAGGTTGAGTGTGTTCATATGGCGGCGCATGGCACTGAGTGTGGATCTCAGAATGCGACGAGAACAGCAGTCCGAGGAGCGTTGTATGCCCCAGAGATACCTGTAATCCTGGGTGGGTTTGAAACATGAGGGATGGAACTTCAGCTGGAATCCACATAGGATAAGTCGGAGATGGAGACAGTCACTGAGGAATGAAATATGAAAGTAGAATCTTCTGTTTGGTGTGTGTGGGCGGGCCCCACATGCCGATGCATAAAATGATGCGCGGTGATGTCGGGCGTGCGTCCCAACATCACCACGCATCATTCCGATCTTCCGTTCGGCAGGCACGCACCGGAGTTGGCTGCACGCCCGCCGAACTGTCAAAGGCCTGTTAAGGCTATAAATACACTAATTAACCTAATTGTCAGGGCTGCCCGTCTAACCTTAAGGTTAGTGGGCAGGGGAAGAGGCCAGGCGGCCTTTGCATTTTTCATGAAACATCATCCACGGGCGGGATGACATTTCATGAAGGGTGTATTAAATTGTTAAATATTTTTTAAACATTTGATAAACATGGCCTAGTCATATGACACTGTTACATGAGGGTACATGTGTGAATGATGTTTAACTTTTTTATTTTGATGTTTCCACTTGAATACAATCTCCCTGAGGCAGCTCCGTGCCTCAAAGAGATTTCTGCGCTTTTCGCGCACGCCCTGACTCTCCCTCCTCACCCTGCCCGCACAGGTAGGGCTACATTACCGGGCACGTGTCACGCTGGTTGGGCCTTAATTGGCCCACCCATGTAAAATGGCAGCACACAGCTGATCGCGGGCAGTGATTGGCTCTGCGCCCGCCCGTGCCCACTCCCAACCAGCCTGCCGGACGGGGAGAAAAGTCTCCCCATAAATTGCATTCAGGTCCCCGACTGCTGCAATTTGTAAGCTTGATGCTCATTTTAGACAATTAAATATTCTAATTGTTGTAGCTTTCCCACTATTTGGATCTTGCTCAATCAACATATTACTGTGCGCAAAAATGTGCTGAGAACAAGTGCAAAGGGATTTCTCAAAACATGACACAACATGAGAGAAGATGGCAGTGGGCGGTGGTTTTCAACGCTGATGCTCGTTTGATTTATATTATTAAACTTTGTATGAAGAATGACAATAACTTCAGAGCTACGTTTCTTTTGCGTCCTTCGTTACGATTTTTCTTTGTGTAGTTTATATGGCTTGGGGCCCTTTGTCACTTCTCCTTTCTAGCGCCACCCGATTGTAAATTGAAATTGTGAATAACGGACAGTGCTGGCAATTTTTACAGATTCCTACATCTTGGTTTTTAGTGGTCTGAGCAAATTCAAAAGAATGACTTTTCAGTGGCTCACCAGTAAATAAATGGCCTAGTAGTCTGAAAAATAATTAACTACTGAGCATTTCTCATTTGTAGTTTAAAATGTGTTTAAAAGGATGAGCTGATTTTAAACTTTTTCAATTCAAGGGGATAATTTTCTCCCCATCAGGGGTGGGAGTTGTGTGGGGCAAGATGTGGGCGGGCGCGCAGCAGGTGCCTCTGATCGCAGGGCGCTGCCATTTTATGTGGACGGGCCAATTAAGGTCCACCCAGCATGGCGCGTGCCCAGAAGCGCTGAGCACTCCCTGTGCGGGTGGGTGCTTGAGTCCGGGCCTGCGGTCTTTCACGCATGCATGCAAAAGAGTGCAGAAACCTCCCTGAGGCACAGAATCAACAATCTTATTTAGAAAATGTCAACTGCATCCCAATAAATCAGGCCAAGTCTTCTCAAAAAGAGGATCCAGCATCCAAGGAAGAAACAAACCAGTAAAGAAGTTTGATTGGACAGTTGAATTGGTTGTGCACCCGGACTCGACCTGATGCCAGTTATGATGTATCGGAACTGAGTACTATGATGAAACATGCTACAATTGAGCAAGTTCTGAGGCCAAATAAAACATTAAAGAAATCCAATTCAGAGAGATGTGCACTCAAGTTTTCAGCCTTGGGTGATCCAGAAGATCATTTTTAGTGATGCAATCTTCCAGATGGATATTCTAGCACAGCAGGGTTTATCAGTTCTGTGGAAGGGTCATGAGGACTCAAAACGTCAACTTGTTTCTTCTCCGCTGATGCTGCCAGACCTGCTGAGTTTTTCCAGGTAATTCTGTTTTTGTTTAGGGTTTATCATAGTCTTGGTGGGAAAGAATAATAAATGTTGTCCATTGGCCTGTGAAGCAATGAAAATACAAACGGTAGTTAAAAGCACCTTAGCTGTTGAAAAATTGGTGTTGGTAGAACCATAGATATGGATGTATGCAAATCATCACTTGTTAGAATGTTTTACAAAGAAATTATTCAAGAAATTTGAGAATTATTCAATGTTCCAAGAAATTATTAGATATATTGGAAAAGGGACACGAGTTATAATGAGAATATGGAAAACCAATATTTTCTTTGACTGCTTTGTAATTATTTAGCTATGGTAAAGAAGGACAAAAAGCTTTCTTTAAAGAAGGGGGAATATGGAATCTATTAATGGTTGTACTATAAGACATAGAACATGAAAACATATATATCATTTTCACAGAATCACAGTATCACACAGTGCAGAAGACTCCCTTCAGCTCATTGAGTCTGCACCAACACGTGAGAAACAGCTGACCTACCTACCTAATCCCATTTATTGGCACTTGGCCCATAGCCTTGAATGTTATGACATGCCAAGTGCTTATCGAGGTACTTTTTAAAGGATGTGAGGCAACCCGCCACCACCACCCTCCCAGGCAGCGCATTCCATACTGTCACCACCCTCTGGGTAAAAAAGTTTTTCCTCATATCTCCCCTAAACCTCCTGCCCCTCACCTTGAACTCATGTACCCTCGTGACTGACCCTTCAACTAAGGGGAACAGCTGCTCCCTATCCACCCTGTCCATGCCCCTCATAATCTTGTACACCTCAATCAGGTTGCCCCTCAGTCTTCTCTGTTCCAACGAAAACAACCCAAGTCTATCCAACCTCTCTTCATAATTTAAATGTTTCATCCCAGGCAACATCCTGATGAATCTCCTCTGCACCCCCTCCAGTGCAATCACATCCTTCCTATAATGTGGCGACCAGAACTGCACACAGTACTCCAGCTGTGGCCTCACTAAGGTTCTATACAACTCCAACATGACCTCCCAACTTTTGTAATCCATGCCTCGATTGATAAAGGCAAGTGCCCCATATGCCTTTTTCACCACCCCACTAACATGCTCGTCCACCTTCAAGGATCTATGGACACACACGCCAAGATCCTTTTGTTCCTCAGAACTTCCTAGTGTCATGCCGTTCATTGCATACTTCTTTTGTTTCTTTTCGATTAGTTTGAAAGATTGTTCTTGTGTTTTCAAAAGTTTTGATTTAAAGAAAAGAGGGAAATCTGTCAATATCTTATCAATTACATTGTTAAGGTTTGTTAATGTCAATTACATTGTTAACGGAAACAGGTGATGGGTATTTGAACACATATAAATAGGGGATAGCTGGGACACTGGGTGCATGTGAGAAGTGTTGACACTGAACAATGTCAGTAAACTCTCTCAGCAAGGAAAGGCTCTGTGTCTTAATTTTGACTTCACCAACCACCATGAATCCTATCAACAATACTGGCTGTGCTTAAAGTTGATAAGTCACCAGGACCGGATGAGATTCATCCAAGGAGGCTGAGGGAAGTAAGAGTGGTAAATGCGGAGGCACTGGCCATATAACCTTCCAATTCTCCTTGGATATGGGGTTAGTGCCTGAGGACTGGAAAATTGCAAATGTTACACTCTTGTTGGTGGGAAAGCTTTTAGAAACAATAATCCAGGATAAAATTATCAGTCACTTAGACAAATGTGGATTAATTAAGGAAAGACAACGTGGATTTTGTAAGGGCAAATTGTGTTTAACTAACTTGCTTGAGTTTTTTGATGAGGTAACAGGGAATGTTAATGAGGATAATGCAGTTGATGTGGTGTACATAGTTAGAGTCCATGGAATAAAAGGGACAGTAGCAGCATGGACACGAAATTGGCTGAGTGACAGGAAACAGTGGGTGGTAGTAAATGATTGTATGTCGGACTGGAGGAAGGTATACAGTGGGGTTTCCCAGGGGGCAGTGTTAGGACCCCTGCTTGTCCTGATATATATTAATGACCTAGATTTGGGTGCACAGGGAACAATTTTAAAATCTGCAGATGACACAAAATGTGGAAGTATTGTGAACTGTGAGAAGGATAGTGCTAAACTTCAAGATAGGTTGGTGGAATGGGTGGGAAAATAGCAGATGAAATTTAATGCAGAGAAGAGTGAATTAAACATTTTGGTAGGAAGAATGAGGAGAGGCAATATAAAATAAAGGGTACAATTCTAAAGAGTGTGCAAGAACAGAAGGTCCTTGGGATATATGTGCACAAGCCGCTGACGGTAGCACAACAGGTTTGAGAGAACAGTTAATAAAACATATGTAATCCTGGGCTTTATAAGCAGGGGCATAGAGTAAAATGCAAGAAAGTTATGAGAAACCTGTATAAAAACTCTGCCTCAACTGAAATATTTGTATCTAATTCTGGGCACCACACTTTAGGAAAGATGTGAAGGCATTCAAGAGGGTGCGGAAAAGATTCAGGAGAATGGTGGAAACATCCAGCATGTCAGGCAACACCTGTGGAGAGAAACAGAGAAAATCTTTCAGGTTGATGAGGGCTATCGACCTGAAACATTAACTTTATTTCTCTCTCCACAGATGCTGCATGACCTGCTGGGCGTTTCCAGCATTCCCTGTTTTTGAGCTGTCAGTCACACAGGTCTCGAACCATCTGCATTAACTTGCTTTTGTTGGAATGGTTCCAGGGCTAAGGAGGTCATTTACATGGATAGGTTGGAGAAGCTGTGACAGTTCTCCTCGGAGAAGAGAAGGTTGAGAGGAGATTTGATAGAGATGTTCAAAATCATGAGGGGTCTGAACAGAGTAGAGAGGGAGAAACTGTTCCCGTTGGTGGAAGGGTCAAGAACAAGAGGACACAGATGACTGGCAAAAGAAACAAAGGCAACATGAGGAAAAACCTTTTGAAGCAGTGAGCGATTAGGATCTGGAATGCATTGCCTGAGAACGTGGTAGGGGCAGATTTAATCATGGCTTTCAAAAGAGAATAGGATGGTTACCTGATGAGAAAATAGATTGCATGGCTGAGAGAAAAGGACGGGGGAATGGGACTAGTTAGGCCGCCCTTGCAGAGAGACAGCATAGACATGAGGGGCTAAATGGCCTCTTCTGTGCTGTAACCCAACTAAGTTTTTGACTAAAACAAAAACAGAATTACCTGGAAAAACTCAGCAGGTCTGGCAGTATCAGCGGAGAAGAAAAGAGTTGACATTTCGAGTCCTCATGACCCGTCCACAGAACCGAGTGAATATAAAAAGAGGGGTGAAATATAAACTGGTTTAAGGTGGGGGGGGAGAGGGGGATTGGTGTGGTTGTAGGGACAAGCAAGCAGTGAAAGGAGCAGATAATCAAAAGATGTCACAGACAAAAGAACAAAAGAACACAGAGGTGTTGAAGGTGATGATATTATCTAAACGAATGTGCTAATTAAGAATGGATGGTAGGGCACTCAAGGTACAGCTCTAGTGGGGGTGGGTTGGAAAGACTAGCGGGGCATAAAAGATTTAAAAATAATGGAAAAAGGTGGGAAGAGAAAAATCTATATAAATTATTGGAAAAAACAAAAGGAAGGGGGAAGAAACAGAAAGGGGGTGGGGATGGAGGAGGAAGTTCAAGATCTAAAATTGTTGAATTCAATATTCAGTCCAGAAGGCTGCAAGGTGCCTAGTTGGAAGATGAAGTGCTGTTCCTCCAGTTTGCGTTGGGCTTCACTGGAACAATGCAGCAAGCCAAGGACAGACATGTGGTCAAGAGAGCAGGGTGGAGTGTTAAAATGGCAAGCGGCAGGGAGGTTTGGGTCATTCTTGCAGACAGACCGCAGGTGTTCTGCAAAGCGGTCGCCCAGTTTACGTTTGGTCTCTCCAATGTAGAGGAGACCACATTGGGAGCAACGAATGCAGTAGACTAAGTTGGGGGAAACGTAAGCGAAATGCTGCTTCACTTGAAAGGAGTGTTTGGGCCCTTGGACGGTGAGGAGAGAGGAAGTGAAGGGGCAGTTGTTGCATCTTTTGCATGGGCATGGGGAGGTGCCATAGGTGGGGGTTGAGGAGTAGGGGGTGATGGAGGACTGGACCAGGGTGTCCCGGAGGGAACGATCCCTATGGAATGCCACCAGGGAGGGTGAAGGGAAGATGTGTTTGGTGGTAGCATCATGCTGGAGTTGGCGGAAATGGCGGAGGATGATCCTTTGAATGTGGAGGATGGTGGGGTGATAAGTGAGGACAAGGGGGACCCTATCATGTTTCTGGGAGGGAGGAGAAGGCGTGAGAGCGGATGCGCGGGAGATGGGCCGGACACGGTTGAGGGCCCTGTCAACGACCATGGGTGGAAAACCTCAGTTAAGGAAGAAGGAGGACATGTCAGAGGAACTGTTTTTGAAGGTAGCATCATCAGAACAGATGTGACGGAGGCGAAGCAACTGAGAGAATGGGATGGAGTCCTTACAGGAAGCTGTAGTCGAGGTAGCTGTGGGAGTCGGTAGGCTTGTAATGGATATTGGTGGACAGTCTATCACCAGAGATTGAGACAGAGAGGTCAAGGAAGGGAAGGGAAGTTTCAGAGATGGACCACGTGAAAATGATGGAGAGGTGGAGATTGGAAGCAAAATTAATAAATTTTTCCAAGTCCCGACGAGACCATGAAGCAGCACCGAAGTAATCATCGATGTACCAGAGAAAGAGTTGTGGAAGGGGGCCGGAGTAGGACTGGAACAAGGAATGTTCCATATACCCCATAAAGAGACAGGCATAGCTGGGGCCCATGTGGGTACCCATAGCTACACCTTTTATTTGGAGGAAGTGAAAGGAGTTAAAGGAGAAATTGTTCAGTGTGAGAACAAGTTCAGCCAGACGGAGGAGAGTAGTGGTGGATAGGGATTGTGGTCCATCACATGGTCCATCTCTGACACTTCCCTTCCCTTCCTTGACCTCTCTGTCTCAATCTCTGGTGATAGACTGTCCACCAATATCCATTACAAGCCTACCGACTCCCACAGCTACCTTGACTACAGCTCCTCACACCCCGCTTCCTGTAAGGACTCCATCCCATTCTCTCAGTTCCTTCCCCTCCGTTGCATCTGTTCTGATGATGCTACCTTCAAAAACAGTTCCTCTGATATGTCCTCCTTCTTCCTTAACCGAGGTTTTCCACCCAAGGTCGTTGACAGGGCCCATCTCCCACGCATCCGCCCTCACGCCTTCTCCTCCCTCCCAGAAACATGATAAGGTCCCCCTTGTCCCCACCAGCCTCCGCATTCAAAGGATCATCCTCCGCCATTTCCGCCAACTCCAGCATGATGCCATCACCAAACACATCTTCCCTTCACCTCCCCGGTGGCATTCCGTAGGGATCGTTCCCTCCGGGACACCCTGGTCCAGTCCTCCATCACCCCCTACTCCTCAACCCCTACCTATGGCACCTCCCCATGCCCATGCAAAAGATGCAACACCTGCCCCTTCACTTCCTCTCTCCTCACCGTCCAAGGGCCCAAACACTCCTTTCAAGTGAGTCAGCATTTCACTTGCATTTCCCCCAACTTAGTCTACTGCATTCGTTGCTCCCAATGCAGTCTCCGCTACATTGGAGAGACCAAACATAAACTGGGCGACCGCTTTGCAGAAAACCTGCGGTCTGTCTGCAAGAATGACCCAAACCTCCCTGTCGCTTGCCATTTTAACACTCCACCCTGCTCTCTTGACCACATCATCCCACAGCTTCCAACCTGATAGTTGCCCAACCTCGGACGGCCCGCTTCTATCTCCTACCCAAAATCCACAAACAGAACTGCCCCGGTAGACCGATCGTCTCAGCTTGCTCCTGCCCCACAGAACTCATTTCTCGTTATCTTGACTCCCTTCTCTCTCCCCTTGTCCAGGCCCTTCCCACCTACATCCGTGATTCCTCTGACACCTTACGTCACATCAACAATTTCCAGTTCCCTGGCCCCTACCGCTTCCTCTTCACCATGGACGTCCAATCCCTCTACACCTCCATCCCCCACCAGGATGGTCTGAGGGCCCTTAGCTTCTTCCTCGAACAGAGGCCCGAACAATCCCCATCCACCACTACTCTCCTCCGTCTGGCTGAACTTGTTCTCACGCTGAACAATTTCTCCTTCAACTCCTCTCACTTCCTCCAAATAAAAGGTGTGGCTATGGGTACCCGCATGGGCCCCAGCTATGCCTGTCTCTTTATGGGGTATGTGGAACATTCCTTGTTGCAGTCCTACTCCGGCCCCCTTCCACAACTCTTTCTCCGGTACATCGATGATTATTTCGGTGCTGCTTCATGCTCTCGTCAGGACTTGGAAAAATTTATTAATTTTGCTTCCAATCTCCACCCCTCCATCATTTTCACGTGGTCCATCTCTGACACTTCCCTTCCCTTCCTTGACCTCTCTGTCTCAATCTCTGGTGATAGACTGTCCACCAATATCCATTACAAACCCACCGACACCCACAGCTATCTCGACTACAGCTCCTCACACCCCACTTCCTGTAAGGACTCCATCCCATTCTCTCAGTTCCTTCGCCTCCGTCGCATCTGTTCCGATGATGCTACATTCAAAAACAGTTCCTCTGACATGTCCTCCTTCTTCCTTAACCGAGGTTTTCCACCCACGGTCGTTGACAGGGCCCTCAACCGTGTCCGGCCCATCTCCCGCGCATCCGCCCTCACTCCTTCTCCTCCCTCCCAGAAACATGATAGGGTCCCCCTTGTCCTCACTTATCACCCCACCAGCCTCCGCATTCAAAGGATCATCCTCCGCCATTTCCGCCAACTCCAGCATGATGCCACTACCAAACACATCTTCCCTTCACCCCCCTTATCGGCATTCCGTAGGGATCGCTCCCTCCGGGACACCCTGGTCCACTCCTCCATCACCCCCTACTCCTCAACCCCCTCCTATGGCACAACCCCTTGCCCACGCAAAAGATGCAACACCTGCCCCTTCACTTCCTCTCTCCTCACCGTCCAAGGACCCAAACACTCCTTTCAAGTGAAGCAGCATTTCACTTGCATTTCCCCCAACTTAGTCTACTGCATTCGTTGCTCCCAATGTGGTCTCCTCTACATTGGAGAGACCAAACGTAAACTGGGCGACCGCTTTGCAGAACACCTGCGGTCTGTCCGCAAGAATGACCCAAACCTCCCTGTCGCTTGCCATTTTAACACTCCACCCTGCTCTCTTGCCCACATGTCTGTCCTTGGCTTGCTGCATTGTTCCAGTGAAGCCCAACGCAAACTGGAGGAACAACACCTCATCTTCCGACTAGGGACTTTACAGCCTTCCGGACTGAATATTGAATTCAACAACTTTAGGTCGTGAGTCCCCTCCCCCATCCTCACCCCCTTTCTGTTTCCCCCTTCTCTTTTTTTTCCCAATAAATTATAAAGATTTTCCTTTTCCCACCTATTTCCATTATATAAAATAAAAAAAAAAAAAACCCACTAGAGCTATACCTTGAGTGCCCTACCATCCATTCTTAATTAGCACATTCGTTTAGATAATATCACCAACTTTATCTTTAACACCTATGTGTTCTATTGTACTATTGTTGTTGACATCTTTTGATATTCTGCTTCTATCACTGCTTGTTTGTCGCTACAACCACACCAACCCCCTCCACCTCTCTGTCTCTCTATCTCTCCGCCCCCCACACACACACCTTAAACCAGCTTATATTTCAGCTCTTTCCTGGACTCGAACTCAAGTTCTGTCGAAGGGTCATGAGGACTCGAAACGTCAACTCTTTTCTTCTCCGCCGATGCTGCCAGACCTGCTGAGTTTTTCCAGGTAATTCTGTTTTTCTCTTGACCACATGTCTGTCCTTGGCTTGCTGCATTGTTCCAGTGAAGCCCAACGCAAACTGGAGGAACAGCACTTCATCTTCCAACTAGGCACCTTGCAGCCTTCTGGACTGAATATTGAATTCAACAACTTTAGATCTCGAACTCCCTCCTCCAACCCCACCCCCTTTCTGTTTCTTCCCCCTTCCTTTTGTTTTTTCCAATAATTTATATAGATTTTTCTTTTCCATCCCATTTCCATTATTTTTAAATCTTTTATGACCCCCCACCCCCACTAGAGCTGTACCTTGAGTGCCCTACCATTCATTCTTAATTAGCACATTCGTTTAGATAATATCACCAACTTCAACACCTCTGTGTTCTTTTGTTCTTTATTCTGTGACATTTTTTGATTATCCGCTCCAATCACTGCTTGCTTGTCCCTACAACCACACCAAACCCACTCACCACCCCCCCCCCAACCACCTTAAACCAGTTTATATTTCACCCCTCTCCTAATATTCGCTCAGTTCTGTGGAAGGGTCATGAAGACTCGAAACATTAACTCTTATCTTCTCCACCGAAGCTGCCAGACCTGCTGATTCTGTTTTTGTTTTGGATTTCCAGCATCCGCAGTTTTTTGTTTTTATCTAAGTTTTTGACTAAATGTTTGGGCACCCTTTCCAATCTTTTCTTCTGTAGTTCAGTATCCACTTGTCTTTTGCACTTCTGTATTGGTCCTGGGATTGTTTCTTCTGTATTAGATGTTTCTGATGCTGCTGTTGCACTCCAGTGCAACCTGAGTGCTTTGAACCCTGAGGTGAGATTGCCACCTACTGGATTGACCTGGTACTAAGCTTCTGTTTATCCAAAGTTTAAATTATCACCCTGGAGTATTACCCTTTCCCTGCAATATTTATGGCAGCCTCTCTGCAAAGGAAGGGACTTAATATATCCTGATGAAATTGGACTTAAAATGTTCTATATAAATGAAAATTATTGTTGTTATACGTTATCCTATATTTCAACTCAATGTACATTACCATATATAATAAAAAAACAGGAAGTGCTGAGAATACTCACCAGGTCTAGCAGGGGGCAGAAACAGAGTTAACATTTTATCAGAACCTGGGCAAATTAAAGATGTAACAGTTTTAAACCAGGTAAGGGAAAGGCATGGAGGGGAAGAAATAGCAATCAGGAAAATCTGTGGTAAGGTGGAGGATAGGAGAGAATAAATGACAAAAGGGATGGTGATGACAAGTAAAGGAACAAAAGATGTGTTTGGACAAGGCATTAGTGAAAAATTGCAGAATAACCACTGAAAGCTGCTGTCCAAGAAAATGAGGTGGGCATTAAGGCCTGAAATTGTCAAACTCAATGTTGAGTCCAGAAATCTGAATCAAAAGATGAGGTGCTGTTTATGTGGAGCTTCACTGGGGCACTGTAGGAGGCTGAGGGCAAGTTAGGAGTGGGGTGGAGAATTAAAATTCCAGCAATTGGAAGCTGCGGGTTGTGCTTATGGACTGAACAGAGGTGTTCTCCAAAGCGGTCACTCAGTCTGTGTTTGGTCTCCCCAACATAGAGATAAAATATTAAGCTGAACAGAGAGACAAGTTGCTGGAGCTTTTCATCTTGCACTCATAAGGCAAAGGCAAGAATGCCAAATTTCAAACAATCACAACTACAGGAGAAAAGGGTGCTGATTGGTTGGCAAGTCGACTCTCTAATTAGCCAAGGCATTGCTATGGAGAAAACATTGGGGTACGATAAGCTATCCCAGTTCCCTGTAATTCTAAAAAGGCACAAACCTGGAATATAGTTCCTTTGTTTTCAGAGCTTGGAAAAGTTAAAGATGTAATGGGAGAGAATGGGTCCCTGTGTATGAATTTATGTCACTTGTAGCAGGTATAAATGAGCCACGTTACAAGCTTGACTAGTTATCTTAAGTGAGTTGTTAGTGTAGCTCATAGCACCGTCAGGATTGTTCAGCAAGTGCTGCCCAATCACAGAATCACATCAAACAGTTTTGCAAATGCGGGCTGGTTAAGAATGGTCTGTACTCTGCCTATTATGAGCGACTGAAGGAAGATGCTGTTTGATTCAATCAGCCAATTGCTGGGACATACAGCTTACGTAACTGGCATTGCACCAACACTGAAATTCGTACACAACATTGTTCAGTAGTGTGGTGGGCAGGATGTCTTTTTGGACTGACAGCAGCTTCCTGTGAGTGGAAAATACCAGGGTGGGCATCCTCATGTAGCCCCAGGCATGAACGGCCCAAGGCAACTATGGTCTCATATACCAGTGCTGGAGGTTCCTCTGTGGCCACTGCCACTGGCAGAGTTTGGGTCACTGGTAGAGGGGCTGGGGAGCTGCTATCAACAATCGGAGTGCCTTGAGAGGGACCCTCAAGTATGTCAAGGCTGTATCTACCACCACCCCCTCCAGCCCTCTCAGTGCAAAATGGCACTGCCCTGCTTTCCACTGATTGAAGTGCACCTGGATAGCTGTCCAGGACTCTGGTTGACCCACTGCTGCAGTGAGCACATGGTGCTAGCAATGGTCTGCAGGGTTGTGTTCATACCAGGCATCCACTGTGTGGTCTTGTGAGTCTGCTTAAAGTAGCCACCAACCCCTCCATGGAAAAGGTGATGTGCTCACCCACTGGAGCCATGGCAGAGGTCATGGCCTGAATGGACTCCTCCATCACCCATGCATGTCTGCTCAAAGCCTCAGGCAGCTCCACCAGATTCTCGTGTTTGCCTCTGCAGCTCTGAGCATCATTAGAGGCTCTTCATCAGCATGGTCTGGCCCCCAATGGGCCTCTCACTGTCAGTGGCCTGGTCTCTTATTTTAAGAAGGGGAAATCATGTCTGACAAATTTATTAGAGTTCTTTGAGTATGTAACAAGCAGGGTGGATAAAGGAAAATCAGTTGATATAGTGTATTGGGGTTTCAAAAGGCATTCAGTAAGGTGTCACATCAAAGGTTACTACACAAGGTAAGGGCTCATGGTGTTGGGGATCACTTATAAGCATGGATAGATGAGTGGCTAGCTCACAGGAAACAGTTGGGATATATAGGTCATTTTCAGGTTGGCAAATGGTAACTATTGGAGTGCCACAGGGATTAGTGCTGGGGTCTCAATTGTTCACAATCTATTTTCATGACTTGGATAAAGGGACTGACTGTATTGTAGCTAAATTTGCTGATGGTTCAAAGATATGTCGAAAGCAAGTTGTGAGGAGGATACAAAGGGTCTACAAATGGGTATAGATAGGTTAACAGAGTCAGCTAAAATTTGGCATATGGAGTATAATGTGGGAAAATGGGAGATTGTCCACTTTGGTGGGAGGAATAGAAAAGTAGAATAATATTTAAATGAAAAGACACAATGGAATGGTGCACTACTGAAGGATCTGGGTGCTCTTGTACTTGAATAACAAAATGTTAGCATGCAGGTACAGCAAGTAACAAGGCTAATGTTAGGAAGCTGTTTTCTTCAATATTCAGTGCGGAAATTGTGACAGGCAGATTTCAAGAAAATATTGTTTATTCCGTGAATAATATTGATCCTATCAGATGTAAACCTCTCTTTTTACCTCATAAGAAAACAGTTCCCAACAAGTGAAGAGGGCACTGAGTAGAGTGCATACCACTGCAGCACCGCATTAACTCAATGTTATTACAATTACACAGTTCTACCTTGAGGCTTTTCCTTCCTGGTTGATGTTCTGTAACTACAAAACTGAAAGAGAACTATTTTATTAAGAGCTTCCATCTCACTGAGGAGGCTTCAGGCCAAACTGCAGCCAACAGCCTGCTCCAAAAACTCTGCTCATGTTTTGACAGCTGTGACCAATTCCACCACAGCAGCTGAGATGACCCACAACATTCTAAAACAATCAACAACATTCTAACTCAACAACCCACAACATTCTTAAAGAAGAATTTGCTTTATCTACAATGTTAATGGTGGAACCTTTTAAAAAAATCCAGGATCTGGATCTTCGCCAAAAACGAATCAGTTCTTCCTTGGGCCATATCCTATCTACTTTGTCATGACTCACTGGTCTAGTCCGCTGTAGTATCAAGCCTCACTGTTCCCTGAGTCGCGATAAATGTGAATAGTTTGACCAAACCACTAGATTGCCTCAATTCTACCAAACTGTTTAATTTAGGTTAACAGAATACAAGCACCGGGTTTATAAACTTAATAAGTGAATAACTGTTTATTAAACAAATTGCCTTTAACTAGTGGCAAAAGAAAGAAATATGAACTGCTAACTTCTAAATCTATACTTTATACTCTAATCCCTTATTAAATCCCTACACACACACAGACACACACACACTCACACAGACACACATACACACATATATATATATATCCACACATACAAGACACATAAGACACATAAAACATGGATTTTAAGGGTGGGACAAAACATTTCAATAGCACCAATCCAGAGCACAGAACTCAATGGGTTTATTTCTTCCAAATTCCTTTCAGTTCTTGTTGATGACACGAGGTGGTCTTCCAGCACTTTCAGTATTTAGTTCACTGGTTGAGAACTTGCTTTTCAATGTCTCTAACAGTGGTTTTACCCTTTTCCTTTTTACAGGGGTTTCCTCAGAGAGAGGGCAGGTTATAGAGATATGAGGAAAAGAGATTTTAGAAGTTTTCTCTTTGCAGGCCAGTAGCTTTCTGTTGCATTGCTACCACACAAGACCCTGGTCACCTGGTCAGGAGCCAATTAAAATGCTGTTGCCAGGCAGCTCCCTTGGTCCAGGACTCCTTTCCTGCACCATCCTGTCTTTCATGGCACCCTTTGTTCCAGGACTGCAACACTGTATGTTTCTCTCATCCTGTTCCAATGGACAAGTCCTTTAAACTGCAGCCATTGTAATTCTAATCCACAATCCAAAAAAAAAGATATGTTCCTTACAGTATGCCACATTTAATTAAAATTTGTCCATTAGCTTTTGAGATCGATTGTTTAAAGACAAACTGATGTGGGCAAAAACATTAACAATTTAGAAGGCAAATGGAATTTTTAAAATATTCTTTCACAGGGTGTGGGCATCTCTGGCTAAGTCAGCATTTTTATTGCCTACCCCTAATTGCCCTTGAGATGGTGGTAGTGAGCCCTTTTCTTGAACCGCTGCTGTCCATGCGGTGTAGGAATACACACAGTGCCCTTAAGGAGGGAGTTCCAGGATTTTAACCCAGTGGCGTTGAAGAAACAGTGATATAGTTCCAAGTGAGGATGGTCAGTGGCTTGGAGAAGAACTTGCAGGTGGTGGTGGTTTCCCCTGCATCTGCTGCCCTTGTCCTACTAGGTGGTAGAGGTCACAGGTTTGTAAGGTGCTGTCGTAGGAGCCTTGGTGACTTGCTGCAGTGCATTGTGTAGATGGTACACACTGCTGCCACTGTATGTTGGTAGTGGAGGGAGTGGGTATTGAAGGCTGTGGATGGGGTGCCAATCAGCTTTGTCCTGGCTGGCATCAAGCTTCTTGAGTGTCTTGGGAGTTCCACTCATCCAGGCAAGTGGGGAGTATTCCATCACACTCCTGACTTGTGCCTTGTAGATGGACAGGCTTTGGGGAATCAGGAGTTATTTACTGCAGAATTCCCAGCCTCTGACCTGCTCTTTTAGCTACAATATTTATATAGTTGGTCCAGTTCAGCTTATGGTCAACGGCAACTCCTAGGTAGTTGATATTGGGGGATTCAGTGATGGTACTGCCATTGAATGTCAAGAGGATATGTTTGGATTCTCTCTTGTTGGAGATGATCAGTGCCTGGCACTTGTGTGGTGTGAATCTTACTTGCCACTTACCAGTCCTAGCCTGAATATTGTCTAGGTCTTCCTGCATGTGGGCACAGAATGCTTCAGTATCTGAGGAATGGAGAATGGTGCTGAACATTGTGCAATCATCAGCAAACATCTCCAGTTCTCATCTTATGTTGGAGGGGAGGTAATTGATAAAGCAGCTGAAGATGGTTGGGCCTAACACACTACCCTTAGGAACTCCTGCAGTGATCTCCTGGGACTGAGATGATTGACCTCAAACAACCACAACCATCTTTCTTTGCACCAGGTATGACTCCAACCATTGGAGAGTTTTCCTGCTGATTCCTATCGACTCCAGTTTGGCTAGGACCCCTTGTTAGCCTGTATTGTAAGGGGAATGAAGTATAAAAATAGGGAAGTCTTGCTACAACAATACTGGGCATTGGTGGGACTGCACCTAGATTACTATGTATTGTTATGGTCTCCTTACTTAAGGAGGAATATACCTGCATTGGAAGCAGTTCAGAGAAGGTTTGCTAGGCTAGGGTGAAAGGATTGTCTTACGAGGAAAGGTTGAGAGAGTTGGGCCTTTGCTCATTGGAGTTTTGAAGAATAAGAGGTGATCTTATTGAAACACATAAGATTCATAAGATTCTGAGGGGGCTTGACAGGGTAGATGCAGAGAATTTGCTTCTTCTCATGTGGGAATCTAGAACTAGGCACAGTTTAAAAACTAGATGAAGAGGGCACTCAGTAGAGTGCACACCTCTGCCACGTTGTGTTAACTCAATGTTATTTTACACAACTCTTCCCTGAAACATTTCACTGACTGGTTGATGCTCTGTAGCTACAAAGCTGAACAAAGATTTATTTTATTCTTAAGAGCTTCCATCTATCTCACTGTGGAGGCTTCAGGCCAATCTGCATCCAACAACCTGCTCTGAAAGCTCTGCTCACATTTTGACAGATGTGACAAATTTCATGACAGCAGCTGAGACAATCCACAACATTCTAAATCAAACAACATTCTAAATCAAACAACAAGTAACATTCTTAAAAAAGCCTGCCATTTCCATACATCAAGTGATTCAAGTGGTCCTGAGGATGACTGTTTGGAAGGGCATTGTAAGAGGCGAGTAGAAACAGAAAGCTCAGCTGACCAAGAGAGCCCAGAGAAAATAAAGGCCAGCGAATTGTGCACCTTCAGCTACCTCCTCGATCTGCGGAAGAGCTTACTATGGCAAAGTGGGGTTCTTGAGCTGCACCAGGCAATGCTTAACGCACTGACCTCTACCTCGCGGAGGCTGAGCGTCAACTCGCAGACACTTCCTCCTACCTCTCCCTGGACCATGACCCCACCACTGAACATCAAGCCACTGTTTCCAGGACTGTCACTGACCTCATCTCCTCTGGGGATCTCCCTCCCACAGCTTCCAACCTGATAGTCGCCCAACCTCGGACGGCCCGCTTCTATCTCCTACCCAAAATCCACAAACAGAACTGCCCCGGTAGACCGATCGTCTCAGCTTGCTCCTGCCCCACAGAACTCATTTCTCGTTATCTTGACTCCCTTCTCTCTCCCCTTGTCCAGTCCCTTCCCACCTACATCCGTGATTCCTCTGATACCTTACGTCACATCAACAATTTCCAGTTCCCTGGCCCGTACCGCTTCCTCTTCACCATGGACGTCCAATCCCTCTACACCTCCATCCCCCACCAGGATGGTCTGAGGGCCTTTAGCTTCTTCCTCGAACAGAGGCCCGAACAATCCCCATCCACCACTACTCTCCTCCGTCTGGCTGAACTTGTTCTCACGCTGAACAATTTCTCCTTCAACTCCTCTCACTTCCTCCAAATAAAAGGTGTGGCTATGGGTACCCGCATGGGCCCCAGCTATGCCTGTCTCTTTATGGGGTATGTGGAACATTCCTTGTTGCAGTCCTACTCCGGCCCCCTTCCACAACTCTTTCTCCGGTACATCGATGATTATTTCGGTGCCGCTTCATGCTCTCGTCAGGACTTGGAAAAATTTATTAATATTGCTTCCAATCTCCACCCCTCCATCATTTTCACGTGGTCCATCTCTGACACTTCCCTTCCCTTCCTTGACCTCTCTGTCTCAATCTCTGGTGATAGACTGTCCACCAATATCGATTACAAACCCACCGACTCCCACAGCTATCTTGACTACAGCTCCTCACACCCCACTTCCTGTAAGGACTCCATCCCATTCTCTCAGTTCCTTCGCCTCCGTCGCATCTGTTCCGATGATGCTACATTCAAAAACAGTTCCTCTGACATGTCCTCCTTCTTCCTTAACCGAGGTTTTCCACCCACGGTCGTTGACAGGGCCCTCAACCGTGTCCGGCCCATCTCCCGCGCATCCGCCCTCACTCCTTCTCCTCCCTCCCAGAAACATGATAGGGTCCCCCTTGTCCTCACTTATCACCCCACCAGCCTCCGCATTCAAATGATCATCCTCCGCCATTTCCGCCAACTCCAGCATGATGCCACTACCAAACACATCTTCCCTTCACCCCCCTTATCGGCATTCCGTAGGGATCGCTCCCTCCGGGACACCCTGGTCCACTCCTCCATCACCCCCTACTCCTCAACCCCCTCCTATGGCACAACCCCATGCCCACGCAAAAGATGCAACACCTGCCCCTTCACTTCCTCTCTCCTCACCGTCCAAGGACCCAAACACTCCTTTCAAGTGAAGCAGCATTTCACTTGCATTTCCCCCAACTTAGTCTACTGCATTCGTTGCTCCCAATGTGGTCTCCTCTACATTGGAGAGACCAAACGTAAACTGGGCAACCGCTTTGCAGAACACCTGCGGTCTGTCCGCAAGAATGACCCAAACCTCCCCGTCGCTTGCCATTTTAACACTCCACCCTGCTCTCTTGCCCACATGTCTGTCCTTGGCTTGCTGCATTGTTCCAGTGAAGCCCAACGTAAACTGGAGGAACAACACCTCATCTTCCGACTAGGGACTTTACAGCCTTCCGGACTGAATATTGAATTCAACAACTTTAGGTCGTGAGCTCCCTCCCCCATCCCCACCCCCTTTCTGTTTCCCCCTTCCCTTTTTTTTCCAATAAATTATAAAGATTTTCCTTTTCCCACCTATTTCCATTATATAAAAAAAAACCCACTAGAGCTATACCTTGAGTGCCCTACCATCCATTCTTAATTAGCACATTCATTTAGATAATATCACCAACTTTAACTTTTACACCTATGTGCTCTATTGTACTATTGTCGTTGACATCTTTTGATGATCTGCTTCTATCACTGCTTGTTTGTCCCTAAAACCACACCCTCCCCCCTCCACCTCTCTCTCTATCTCTCCGCCCCCCACACACACACCTTAAACCAGCTTATATTTCAGCTCTATCCTGGACTCGAACTCAAGTTCTGTCGAAGGGTCATGAGGACTCGAAACGTCAACTCTTTTCTTCTCCGCCGATGCTGCCAGACCTGCTGAGTTTTTCCAGGTAATTCTGTTTTTGTTTTGGATTTCCAGCATCCGCAGTTTTTTTGTTTTTATTTAATGCTTAACGACCACCAGTTAGATGCAATATTGCCACATAGCCAAACTCTGATTTAAAATACGCTCGACCTCCTGTAACTATCAGGGAAAATTTCTGCGCAACCAGAAAAACAAACATGAGCCTTCTGTCAGATACAAGGCCCGCTCCCAGCCCCCTGACCCCGCCCCTTGGCACCCTCACGGCTCCGGCCCTACTCAGTGAGCACGCCCTCCAACCCTGTCCCGCCCTCGAGCACGCTCTGGGCTCCGCCCCGACGCCCCGCCCCGCCCTGGCCAGGCCAGGCCTCCTTATCCCGACCCCCCCCACCATTCCCCCACTGCTCCCAGCTGCCGCTTTTGCTGCCGCTCTTCGCGCCTTTCTCGCTGGGCAGCTAAGCGCCGGGCGAAGGACCCTTCCTAGGGCGGCTCTTCTGATTGGTCCCTTTGAATCCAAATGGCGGCGCTGATTGGTTGGCGGTTTGAATCGGGGTGGGAGGGGGGAGCGGTTGGAAGGAGCGAGTGGCATTCAAACCGCGGCGGGAGCAGCAGCGGAGCGTAGCCGGGCTTTACTCACAGCCGCTCGCTTGGTCTCAGTCAGACCACCGCGCCCCCCCACCCCGACACCTGGCAGGTTTGTCCCCGCGCTCGGCAAGTTAAGGTGGCTCCGGGGAGTTGGGGTTTTAGCACCGGCCGGCCGGTTAGGGGGTATCTGCCCCTGGGGTAATGGGATGGAATTGAGCCCCGGGCTGTGAGCAGGCTTCCTGGACCTGCGAGCTTATACCGTGGCTAATCAGAGCCCCGAAAGTAGCTCCTGTTGGGGCCACTGGGGCCTTCTACCAGCTTCAGCTTTCCAGCAGCTGATGTAATTTTGGTTTCTTTGTTTAATTCTGCTCTTGCAGAGTTAACTAATCTGATTGGGGGCAACGGAACTGGGGGGGGGGGGGGGGGTTTAACTGAGCTGTATAAATTGTCACAGGCCTAGGAAGAATGGAAGGGAAGGACCTGTATCACTTAGCAGAGAGATCACTAACCAAAAGATATAAATTTTAAAGTAATTGGTAGGAGGTTTAGAGGAGCGTTGAGTATTTTTTCCATCCAAGGGATGGTGAGGATCTTGAACTCTCTGCCTGAAAGCATGATGGAGGCAGAGACGGTTATTACATTTTAAAAATGTTTGAGGTGCCATAATCTACAGGCCAAGAGCTGGAAGTGGAATTAGGCTGGATAACTGCATTGGCTGGCACAAATATGATGGCCAAATGGCTTCCTCTTTACTGTAAAGGCATAAGTATATAAAAGCAAGGGAGTCATGGTGAACCTTTATGAAACTGGTTTGGCCTCAACTGGAATATTGTGTCGTATTCTGGGCACCACATATTAGGCTGGATGCAACAGCAGAAAAGATTTGAGAATGGTTCCAAGGATAATGGACTTAAGTTACAAGGACAGATTGGGGCAGCTGCGTTTGCTCTTTAGAAAAGAGAAGGTTGAGAGGAGATTTGGTAGTGTTGCTCAAAATCATGAGGGCCTTGAGAGAGTGGATGGGGGAAACTGTTCCTATTGTTGGAAAGTTTAAGAGCCAATCATGAATCAGTGGTGACATGAGGAAGAACTTTTTTTCTGAAATGAGTGGTTAGGATCTAGGAATGCACTGCCTGAGTGTGTGGTGGAGGCAGATTCAATCATGGCTTTCAAAAAAGACTTCAATCACCTATCTGAAGAGTAATGTGCAGGGTTATGTGGGAAAGACGGGAGTGGATCTAGTTGAATAGCTTTTACAGAGAGCCACCATGAATGTGACAGCACAGAAAAGGATCATTCTATGAAATTTTCTGTTCCTATGAATGTTGTGATGGCCGGTAAGGCCCTGGACTGTGCAGAAGGAAAATCTGGCTAGTTTGAGCTCCAGATAATTGCCTAGTGACCTGTTGTGGAAAGTACATGCCTGGTGTGGGCTCTGGCAGGCTTAACTCTGTTAATATATATAAAAGCAAAATACTGTGGATGCTGGAAATCTGAAACAAAAACAAAAATAGCTGGAAAAAGCAGCTCATTGGCACTCAATGTTGAGGCTCAATAGTGGAGAATGGCTGCACAAGTGTAGGCAGCAAATTTAATTATTCCTCTAACCAGTATGGGCATTCAGACTGCAGGGCTTGTCACTTGGGAGAAATTCTGAGTTTTGTATTTTTACATGCTGTCTTGCTAACTTTAGTGCACTTTTTTAGTTTCACAGCTTGCAAATTTGTTTGTTCTAACTCAAGATACAGAAGAAAGTGATACCATTTGGGTCTATTTTTATTCACCAGACCAATCTGACCTTTGCATTCCCAAAAGATACCTGGACTGTCGTCATCTGAGTGAAGAATAATTTCCTGGAAGATTTGTCACGGGACTTTGGCCTGTTAATACAGGTAGGTTTTCTGATATTTTGTACTTTCACCCCCTGTTCCCTTAAAAATTCTTCACCCTTTTCCTGCTGCTGTTATGCTTCAATTGGCAAAGCAGGAAGACCTGGTGGCTGGGCTCAAGTTTTCTTTTAAAAATTGCAAACAGTCTATACTGTACAATGACAATGAGGTGGAATAGTAATGGGAAATGCAGCAGTGTAAAATAAAATTTGCATCCATGTCAAACATAACTCTCCTATTGTTCTGCCTTTATTTGTTGTAATCCCCAGACTGTTGCACTGGTCACTTTCTACTTTAATCAACAAACTTGTCAGTGGAATTGCAAGCAGAGTCAAGAATTGCAGACTGAGGGCTGTAAAACCACCTGCTTGAATTATGCCAGAGGAAGGAGAGGTAAAGGATGAGCCTCAAATGATTTTTCGGCACACTAATAACTGGTTTAATTTACCAAAGTTGATGTGCAGTGTAACCAAAAACTGCTGGTGCTTACGAAGCTATACTACAGCATGGATTCAAGAAAAAGATGCACAATACTCCAAATGCAGGAAATACTCCGGTCAAGCTGCATCTATGGAGTGAAACAAAGTTAATGTTTCAAATTGATGACCTTTTGCCGGATTTGATTCTATGTAACAGGTTTTAAGCGAGCAGTGGAAGGGAAAGAACAAAATGTGTTATACGGTGGGAAGCAAGTGAGATTAAATGACAAGGGATGAAGGTGCAAGGCAAAAGGAGATTGTAAAGAAAAAAGTTGGCTTGAGTGGAGATATAAATGGGAATAGCAGAATTATGACCAGCTGTTGTTGGATATAAAACAGGCAAGCATTATGATCTGAAATTCTTGAACTCAATACTGAATCCTGAAGATAGAGGTGAGTTTGATAGTGGGTGCAGAATTTAAGTGATAGTAGACTGGAAGCTCAGGGCTACGTTTGCAGACTGACCAGAGGTATTCTGCAAAGCAGTCACCTAATCTACATTTGGACATCCCATTGTGAGCAATGAATACAGCACGTACAAGTAAAGTTCTGTTTCAACTGGAATGTGTGTTTGGGCCCCTTGGACAGTGGGAAGGAAGGAGATAGAAGGGCAGGTGGTATATCTCTTGCACTTGCATGGGAAGGAAGGGAGTGATTGAAGAGTGAACCAGAGTGTTATGAGGGGAGCAGTCCCTTAAATTCTGAAAGGAGGTGGAAATGTGTTTGATCATGGCATCAAGCTGGAGGAGATGGGAATGGTGGAAGATGGTCTCAATATGAAGGTTGATGGGGTGGACGGTGAAGACTAGGAACCCTATGTGGTTCTGGGAGGGAGGAGTAGGGGGATTGGAATGGACGTGGTTGTCCCTGACGACCAATAGCTTGGTCAAAGATGTAGCTTTTAAGGAGTGTTGTAAAGGAGGAAAAAGGCGGAGAGGCTTAGGGAGGGAATTCCAGAGCCTAAGGCATAAGCAGTTTGGCTTCTCTTTAAATTGGAGATGCTGAAGAGTGTATGATAGGAGCATAGTTAATGAGGACTTTGGGCTAGAGTAGGTAACAGCAATAGGAAGATGGGGGGGATTTGAAAATCAAGCCGTTGCTTAACTGGGAGCAAGTGCAGAAACATAGATTTATGGCATGGACGGAAGCCTTTCAACTCATCATGTCGATGCTGCTGGGTTATCCAGCCTAATCCCACTTTCCAGCTGTTAGTCCGTAACCTTGTAGGTTGGGCAGCTCCAAATGCATATCCGTGTTTCTTAAATATGATGATGGGTTCTGCCTCTTAGCCACCACCCTCGGGATGAAAAAAAGGTCAGGTGCTATCCAGACTGCTGTGGGGTGGGGGAGGGATTCTGTCCGGAATGTGGGACCAGTGCAATGGGAAGAGAGCATAGTGTGCATGCCCATTGTGAAATGACTGCCCTTTGTTTGAATTCAGTTACAAGATATGACACTTGGCAGAGAGTTGGACTTAGGCCCACTTAGGCTGCATTGGGCAGATGGGGAGTACTGAATCGCATTGCTTCTGGATGTTGACCTGAACTGTTAGTGAAATATCGAAATGCTATAATGGGAGTGGGGCACCAGGAGGAGAGCACAATGCACATGCACAGCTGCATACTATGCGTGCATGAGAATCAGAGATCAAAAATATGGTAAAAAGGGCATTCTGGCAGCAAAAAATTTGTAAT
Source organism: Carcharodon carcharias (assembly GCF_017639515.1). Lineage (NCBI taxonomy): Eukaryota > Metazoa > Chordata > Chondrichthyes > Lamniformes > Lamnidae > Carcharodon > Carcharodon carcharias. The sequence continues at coordinate 51,653,217 of NC_054483.1, read as the reverse complement.
GCAGGACAACTGCCTTAAATACAGAACAGCCCCATAAAATCTGGAACATTTGGTCACCCTGTTGCACTGTTACCTTCATGGATCTGTGGACATGCACTTCCAGATTCCTCTTCCTCTACATTTTTCAGAATTCTCCATTTATTATGTATCCCTTGCCTTGTTTATCCTTCCTGAATGCATCACCTCACACTTCTTTGGATTGATCTCCATTTGTTGCTTTTCTGCCCACTGACCAGTCCATTGTTATCTCCCTGCAGCCTTAATTTTTCTTCCTCACTATCAGCCAACTGCAATTTTTGTATCATCTGCAAACTTAATCATATCCCCTACATTAAGCCTACATAATGATATATACTGTACACAGCCAGAGTCCCAGTACTGGGCCTTGCATAACTCCATTTCAAACGCCCTTCCACTCTTGGAAAAAAAAAACACCCTATCACCATTTAAAAAAAAAAAAAATTTGCTTCTTGCCACTGAGCCAATTTTGGATCCAAATTGCCACTTCCCCTCAGATACCATCTGCTTTTACTTTTTTGACCAACCTGCCATAATCAAAAGCCTTAATAAAATCCAAGTAGACCACATTAAACACACCGCCTTCATTAGACCCTCCTTACCTCCAAAACGAGTAACCAACTTAGTCGAACATGACTTTCTATAAGCCAGGGAGTGGAGTTTGTAGTGAGGATTGAATATAATGGCTTTGAGCTTCCCAATATTTAATTGAAGGCAATTTCTGTTCATCCAATACTGAATGTCTGACAAGCAGTCTGGCAGTTTAGAGATAGTGGAGGGATTGAAAGGTGGTGGTGAGGTAGAGCTGGGTGGTATCAGCATTTCTGTGAACATTGACGGTTTGTTTTCAGATGATGGAGCTGAAGGCAAGCATGTAGATGAGAAATAGGAGGTGACCAGGGGGACACTAGATGTAATGATGTGGGACTGCTGAAGAAACTGTTGCAGATTCAGAATCTGTTGATAGAAACTCATTTTAAGTTCCATTTTAGAATTGGCCAAGTTGAAAAATGGCATGAGGCAGAACTTCTCAGAATGAGCTGTAGAGGGAGCAGTGCCTTTTTTTTTATTATTTGTTCCTGGGATGTGGGTGTCACTGACAAGACCAGCAGTCTTTGAGAATGTGGTGAATCACCTTGAACTGCTGCAGTCCTTGTGCAGGTACTCTCATTGACTTTTTCTATTATGAAATGGCTAGGCCATTTCAGAGAGCAGTTAAGAGTCAATATATTGATATGGGTCTGGAGTCATGTCTGGTGCAGGGCAGGTAAAGACGGCAGATTTCCCACCCTAAAAGGGGCTAGTGAACCAGGTGAGTTTTAATGACTATCTGGAAGTTTCACAGTCATCATTACTGATACAAGTGCAACTTTTTATTTCAGGTTTTTTGAATTTAAATTTATCAATTCCCAAGTTGCTGTGGTGGGATTTGATTTCAGGTCTTTGAATCACTAGACCTGACCTCTAAGTTACTAGTCCAGTAACATAACCACTGTGCTACTGTTCCCCTTCTTGATCATGGCAATGTTTCTTGTGAGGTATCAGGTGATTCACCTGTAATCCAGAAATAAACAGCTGCACTGTGCCATTAATAGATTCCAGCGAGAGTTACAATTGAGTGTCCGTAGCAAATGTTACAGCAAGTTTCTGCCAAAGCCTGGGCCAGTCCCTATCTTATCAAAGTGCAGTCTCCCCTATATTGCTAAATGTTAAATCTAACTCCAATGCTACACTTTGCTACTTATTGTCAGCTTTAAATACCATTGAGGCTAAAAGTTCAATCTATGATATGGAAAAAGAATATTTACATAATTAAGGCCATTCACTTACGGGATAATGGTTATGAAAATCAATGTTTACCCATGCATCTGCTATCCTTCTCTAGCTGGTAAAGATCATGGTTTGGGAGGTGATGTTGAAGGACACAATCAGCGGCTGAAGTGTTGTTCCTGGCCGATGTACCTTTGTTATGAAAGAATCCTTTGACTCATGGCGTGCAATGCCAAGGGAGTTTGGGGGGTGGTGAAGGGTGGTGTGTGTGTAATTATTTTGAGAATGATGATCCCAACACTGACCCTTAGAGACTGTTTATTCCTTCTGGATTTTAAAGGAAAGGACCAGATGGTAGCACATGTTATATTCCAGTAGCTGGGGTGCCAAGTAAGGGCTTTATTATGATACCTGTGTGTCTCAATCCTTTAATTGGATATTGGGTAGAAGAAGATACTTGGCTTGCAGGAAATGCAAGATCTGTTGAGGGGTGTCCTTTGATGCTAAGCAGAAAAGAATATCAGTAGTTAGAGCATGCCATTCCCCTGGGAGCACTTTACATAGATATATGAAGAAGTATGGTGCAAGGGCTCTTTTTTTACCCCACTCCTCACTTGATCATAAGTGTTTTTTGAAATTTATACGGATGAATGTGCCAATTCAGTGTATGTACTTAACTGTTTATGTGCTGATTGCAAAAAAAACTCTGTTTGATGGGCTTTCTTGAGTTTAAACACAAATGGGGTTAGTTTTTATTGTGCTAAAAAGTCACCGAGGTAAAGATATAAAAAGTACTTAAAGGTAAGCACACACCACCATTGTAACACGCAAAATCACAAGTTATAAAGTAGAGGAGGTTAACTTTTGGCCAAACTTAAGATTCAATGATAAAACGCAAATCAAGTTTTAATTGAGTTTTTGCTGTTGTTTGGAGTTGGGCAATTCTTTAAATGTTGGTTCTTTATCTTTTTTCCTGGAAATGCTGCTTTGGAATTTGAAGTTGTGTAGAGAATTTCTGTCTCTTAACCTAGTATGATATAACAGGCAGAGTCCACTTGAGTGGAGAGAGAGAGGGACGCAGCTTTGTGCTGCTTTTCAATGTTCTTGTTTTGGACTGCTCAAAAGCAACCAGAGTGTTATAATAAGACATTTCAAAATGGTGGTATTGATCACATGACCATTCTCCATAATGATTTGAGTATTACACAGAAGCTAATCGATTAGCTTATGTCTGGACAGACCTTGGCTATTATGTATTGGGTGATTGATTTTTTTTTTTAAATGTCCGGGCCATCATTTCTGAATGTCCTGTTCTCCCTGTGATGAGTTGGAAGAACATATTAAACACCTTTCAATGTAGCCATTGTCGTTGGAGACCTCCTGTCTCTGTCTGATGGAATAGAATGTAGCTTTAGATAGTAATGCAATTAGTGACAGCCATTTTAAGTTTCAATCTATCTTTGAAGTAATCTTGACATCAGGTGTGTAATTCCACAAGAGGTTAGCCTGAGCATGTCCTAATTCCAAACCACATTGGAAACTCCCAGAACTGATCAACTTGTAGTTGCAGGCATGTCAAGTGATCTGTGGAAGCCATCTTAAGTCAGTGTCTTTGTTTTGAACAGTTGGAACTGTGTTTTTTTAAAAAAAATTCCGTATGAGAGTCCAGCTGATGAAATTGAAATTTAATATTTGACATCAACACACCTCTGTAACAGTATCAATATTCCATTTATTTCCCCCTCATGTTAGCTTTGGATGCACAGATAGTTTGAATAAATACTTTGCATCAGTCTTCATGGTAGAAGACACTAATAACATTCCAAAAATATTAAATAATCAAGGAGCAAAAGGGGGGGAGGAAATAAGTACAATAACTATCACTAGAGAAAAAGTACTAGGGAAACTAATGAGGCTGAAGGCTGATATGTCCCCTGGACCTGATGGGTTGCATCCTAGGATAATAAAGGAAGTAGCCACAGAGATAGTGGATGCACAGGTAGCAATCTTCCAAGCATCCTTAGATTCTGGAAAAGTCCCAGAGGATTGGAAAACTGCCAATGTATCACCTTTTCAAAAAAAGAAGCTAGACTAAAAAGAGGTAATTATAGGCCAGTTAGCTAACATCTGTCATTGGCAAAATGATGGAGTGTATTGTAAAGTATGTAATAGAGCATTTAGAAATGCATAATATAATCAAGCAGTATCAGCATGGCTTCATGAAGGGGAAATCATGCCTGACAAATTTAGTAGAATTCTTTGAAGTAACGAGCAGGATAGATAAAGGAGAACCAGTAGATGTAATATATTTGGATTTCCAAAAGGCGTTCGGTAAGGTACTGCACATAAGGTTACTTAAGATAAGAGCCTGTGGTGTTTGGGGTAGTACATTAGCATGGATAGAGGATTGGCTAACTAATAGAAGACAGAGTTGGGATATGCAGGGGGTATTTTCAGGATGGCAATCTGTAACCAGTGGAGTGCCACAGGGTTCAATGCTGGAGCAAGAATTATTTACAATATATATTAATGACTTAAATGAGGGAAGTGAATGTACCATCGCCAAATTTGCGGCTGACACAAAAATAGGTGGGAAGGCAAGTGGTGAGGATGACAGTCTAGAAGGATATAGTCATGTTGAGTGAGCAAGAACTTGGCAGATGGAATATAATGTGGGAAAATGTGAGGTTATGCACTTTTGTAGGAAGAATAGGAGAGCTGAATAATATTTACATGGAGAAAGACCTCAAAGCTGCAGCACAGAGGGATTTGGGCGTCCTCGTACATGAATCACAAAGCTAGCATACAAGTTCAGCAGGTAATAGGGAAGGCAAATAGAATGTTGGCCTTTATTTCAGAGGGAATGGAATAGGGAAGCCTTGCTAAAACTATACAAGGCACTAGTTAGACCACGCCTAGAATACGTGAACCGTTTTGGTGCCCTTATCTAAGGAAAGATATACTGGCATTGAAGGCAGTCCAGAGAAGGTTCACTAAGTTGATCCTGGGTATGGAGGGATTTTCTCATGAGGTTGAGTGTACTCATTGGAGTTTAGAAGAATGAGAGGCGACCTTATTGAAACAAAAGCTTCTTAGGGGGCTTGACAAGGTAGATTCTGAGAGGATTTTACCTTATGGGAGAGTCTAGGACCAGAGGGCATAATCAGAGAAAGGGGTGGGGGCCGCGGGGGCATTTAAGACAGGTGAGAAGGAATTTCTTCTCTGAGCATAGTGAATCTGTGGAATTCTGTACCGAAGAGACTGGGTCATTAAATATATTCAAGGCTGAGAAAGATTTTTAATCAGTAAGGGAATCAAGGGTTTGGGGAAAAGGCAGGAAAGTGGAGTTGAGGATTAACAGATCAGCCATGATCTCATTGAATGGCGGAGCAGACTTGATGGGCTGAATGGCTTATTTCTGCTCCTACATCTTATGGTCTTATGGATATTCAACTCTGGGTGATTCTCAAATTCTTCTGTTCTCCTTTGTGGGAGAAATATTGTTTGTCATTCTTCACCTCAATTGGTGGCACAAAAATGCTGGTATTGTGTTTTGTAACTCTAAATGACCGATGTAGATTCAATTCATCTTCTATTTCCTTTAAAGAAAACACTAAGTGGCGTGAGTGAGCAATGTAATTCCAATAGCTTTTTGAAGTTAATTCCCTCAAACTTGCATTTTTGGAGTGCTTTTGAATTTCTTCATTCGGACGATTTAGAACATGGGAATTGATGGTCAATAGAGTTGTTGGCTAATCATTCTCTCTCAATTGGTTTCCAACAGACTCAAACATGACCCAAGGAAACCCAGTGACCGGTGGAGAGCATGTATAACTAACAATAGGTCAATACACCTATTCCACCCAAGCGCGCTATGCTTTATCATGTTATGTCCCAGATTGTTGGTTTCTGAAATTAAATCTTGTGTAAAATAACAATTTAAATTGTAAACTGAGTATAATCCAAAGAATATCATTCATGTTCAAAATTTGAACATTAACATTCGAAGCCTCTTCTATTTTTGTTTTGTGTGGCTCAGGAATCTGATGCCCTTGTATCCACTTTTCAGGCAAAATTGTGAACATTAGCATGGAGGATTATGTCAAAATTGAGAAAATTGGTGAAGGTGAGTAAACTTTTTTTTAGGCTTACTTGCAGGATTTGCAACAAAATGATTCTTGCTTTGACTAAAGTTGAGATTTGGACTGCTTGTAGTATAAACTTGCCGTCTTTAGATTTCAAATGCTTTAGTATCTTTCCTCCACTTCTCTTTCTGCCACTCCCAACTCCAGAAACACTCCAATCATGTTGCGCATTATAGTAGCTTCAATTATTGTCATCGGAATTGAAAATTTCACATGAAACAAAATATTTTGCACTCCAACACACAATTAAGAGCGTGAACCTTTTCATTTGCATACAAGAGAACTATATTACAGTAAGCACTTTAAGGCCACTTGGGTTTAGTGCTTTAGTTTCCTGGTCAGATGGAGTTTGATTTGAGGGATTCAAACATGGAGTTTTGGGAAAGCTGAGTATGGGTTTGGGAGATGGCAGCACATCAAGTACTTCAGGGAGGAAACGCAAAGTTGGATATAAGATGGTTTGAAGGATGAGGATGACAAGGTTTTTTGTGATGGGGAGAGGGTTCTAAGATGGCAGATTTGATGGAAAGAAGCACAGTATCTGAAGAGAGAGGGCCTGTTAACAACATCAGCTAATGTGGGAGCCAGTGGTTTGGTGGGAATAGGATCACGGAAGCAGGAGTTGGATTTTATGGACAAGGTGAGCTGGGAGAGAGAGAGGAGATGAGAAAGAAATTGTGCAAAAATGTGGCTTGGACTACAGGGTCCTTGGGGGAGGCCTGCCCTTAGTGGGCTTAGGGGATGGGAGGGAAGTGGTCAAAGCAGCTAAACAGATGGTCTCAATTTTAGTGACAAAAGTGCATGAGCTGCGGGTGGTGGTAGGGTTCGGGTGGGGGAATGGTTTAAGATAGATTGTGATGAAGAGAAGCCATTGGTTATCTTTGACTGATGTGCTGTTAAGTCTTCTCACTTTTTACATTGTGGTGAAATGAGCATATTGCAAGAACATGTCCTGTTTTTGAAGTTGTTCAGAATTCATGGTTCATTTAACAGCTTTACTGTGGGTCAAGGAAAATCTGGAAAAGTCATGGAATTTAGAAATGACCTTTCCAGGACTGAAAATGTCATGGAAATTTCCAAAAAGTGCCCAAAGTCTTTGGAAAGTTGTGAATCTTTGAGCAGAATTCTGACCTTCCATAATTGTTTGCTTTGCTTCACATATCTGGGATCCAGTACAGGCCTTGTTCCGCTCTTGCCTGATTGGCTGTTTTGGAGACTGCCAGAACAACAGTCATTAGCCCAGAAGCCTGTCAGTCGGGGTGGTCTGCACACCAGATTCCCCAATCCCTCCGTTCTTGTTTGCCTCATGAGGTAAGGTGTATTTACTGATGTATGTAGGCAGAGGACGGGTGCAATTTTTAGAGCCGAAACATGGTTAAGCAAGGTAAAAAGCAGAGCAGGAACAAACACCTGGTGGAGGAGATGACCCGCTTTCTCTGATCTTTTGCATGAGACCCACTGAAAATTTCTTCTTTTTATTTTACTAAAGGTACAGGAGTTCTGATTTAAGAAATTGCTGAACTTTTTTCAGGTACCTATGGGGTTGTTTATAAAGGGCGCCATAAAACAACGCAGCAAATAGTGGCCATGAAGAAAATCCGTTTGGAGAGTGAAGAGGAAGGTGTTCCCAGCACTGCAATCAGAGAGATTTCCCTTTTAAAGGAGCTACAGCATCCTAATATTGTATGGTGAGTACACTGGGTTAAACTTGTATGCACAAATTTTGTATTCACTGTGTTTACCTGGAATTAGAATAACCTTAAGATAGCAGGGATGATTCTTGTGGACTGCTTAAAATGTCCTAAATCAGAACATATTAATTTCTAGCACTTTGTGAGAGTCCACACAAAGACAGGCCCTGATTTGAGTATTTTGCTAAGAATGAGCGAACCAATAATTTATGGTTAATTACTCAGTTACCTTCCATAATTATCTACATAAATTGTTGTAATTAATTGATAGTGAGACGATTTAGGAGTTGGGAGCCCTGGTGACATGTTAAAGTATCATCTGATGATGACCACAAAACCATTGCCGATTGTCATAAAAACCCATCTGGTTCATTAATGCCCTTTAGGGAAGGAAATTTGCTGTCCTCACCTGGTCTGGCCTACATGTGACTCCAGACTCACAGCAATGTGGTTGATTCTTAAATGCCCTCTGAACAAGGGCAATTAGGGGTGAGCAATAAATGCTGGCTGAACCATTGGTGTCCACATCCCATGAACGAGTTTTTTTAGAAAATATCAGTGTTTAAAGTTGGTCAAACTACATTATCTGAATAATGAGCATTTTCTGGGTAAAGTATGTTAGGAAGCGTGTTACAATTTCACCAATTTAACAGAAATGTTTTTATGAGCTTTATGTCCCAAAGTAACTTTCAGCTAGGCTGCACTTAAATAGGGAAGGATACCTGACTCTTGAGCCCTGATGTGGGTGATATAGCATGATTTGTCTACCAGTGGGAAAGAAAGCCAATTTATCCAATTAAATATTGGCTGCTTTTGGCATTGTGGCTATTTGTGAGAAACTAAGTGGTATCGATCTTCATTTGACTGAATGTGTTACATATTTTTCTTTAATGACATTGAACATAGTAGGGTTGAATGGTCGGTGAGTTGGGGCTCTTGGAGGGCCAAGCTGATGCACTGTCCACACTGGGCCTTGTGGGCAAGAAGTTGGATTTGACTGCAGTAGATGTATCTGGTGCCTTTGGTGTTGTATGAGTGGAAACCTGACAGTATTTCCAACTGCTAATCACACTCCAGTGATTCAAAGTGATTAGCCCTCTCAGGTGGATATAAAAGATCCTATCCTGCTATTCAAAGAAGAGCAAAGAAAAGTTACAGCACAGAAGGAAGCCATTCAGCCCATCATGTCCATGCCAGCCCTAGGGCACCCAGGTGCCCTTTCTAATCCCACCTTCCTGCACCCGGCCTGTAGCTTATAGCACTTAGTTTAGAATTGTAGAGAAGTTAAAATGCAGGAAAAGGCCATTCAGCCCATTGTGTCTGTGCTGGCCAAAAAGAGAGAAAAATAAACTAGCCACTGATTTTTAATCCCACTTTCCAGCACCTGGTCTATAGCTTTGCAGGTTACAGAACTTCAGGTGCAGATCCAAGGACCTTTTAGATGAGCTGAGTGTTTCAGCCTCAACCACTGATTTAGGCAGGGAATTCCAGATGCAATCCTTCTACCACTCATCTTAAATCCGTATCCCATGGTAATTGTCCCCTCAGCTAGGGGAAACAGCTCTTTCCTGCCTACTCTGTCTCAGCCCCTCAATTTTGTACACCTCAATTAGGTCACCCATCAGCCTCCTCTGTTCTAAGGAAAATAGCCTAGCCTATCCAAACTTTCCTCGTAGCTGCAATATGTGAAGCCCTGGCAACATCCTTGTAAATCTCCTCTGTATTCTCTCCAGAGCAATTATGTCCTTCCTTTAATGTGGTGACCAGAACTGTTCACAATTTCAGCTGTGGCCTAAACGGCATTTTATACAGTTCCAGCATTATATCCCTGCTTTTGTGTTCAGCACCTTGTCCTATAAAGGACAGCACTCCATATGCTTTCTTTACTACCCATCCACCTGACCTGCCACCTTCAGGGACCTGTGCACTCCAAGGTGTCTTACTCCCTCAACCCCTCAATATCTTCCAGTTTAAGTATTCCCTGGCTTTGTTTGCCCTCCTCAATTGCATTATCTCACTTTTATTGCTCTTTGTAGGACCTTGCCGTGTGCAAATTGGCTGCCACTTTTCCTATGTTACAAAAGCAACTGCAAATCGTTGGCTATAAGATTGTTTTGAAGTGTTCTAAAGTTAGAGGCTATCCTATAAATGCAAGTCTTTCTTTGAGAGAGAATGTGATGCTGACTGGACCAGATTTGGTGTCCCCATTTTGAAATAGCCAGACGGCATTCTGTCTACGTTCTCAAAACCAGAGGGTTGCTGGCATCTATAGCAGGGCACTTTATCTAAGTCAACATCTTTTGCAGAGGAGAGAGAATTTTGGTGAAGGTGGGAAGCAAATTTGATAACCAAGTAATTAGCGCTGTGAATTCAACATGTTTTTCTTTCTCTTTAGTCTTCAAGATGTGCTAATGCAAGATGCAAGGCTGTACCTTATATTTGAATTCCTTTCAATGGACCTGAAAAAATATTTGGATTCCTTACCTACTCGTCAGATGATGGACCAAATGCTAGTTAAGGTATCTGCAGTGTGATTTACTAATTGACAGTCTTCGTTAGTCAGGGAGATCTGAAAATCATTCTGGTGTTTCCACTTAAATTGGCACCTCCAAACATTATCATGTGTTTTTTGACTAGAGACATTAGTGTTGACCTTTTCCTAAAAGTAATTCCATTATTATGCAGACCACATTTAATACCATGTGATGTAAATTCAAGGGATAAATTATAATGCAAATTTTAATTGGAGCATTAACTTGGAAGAATAGAAAAGAATAAAGAAGGACTGAGACATCTGTAGAAGTTTAGGTTAAATTGAATTAAGAATTCCCATTGTCCTCTGCTTCCTAAACTTATATGTTCCTACCTTAGCTCACTGACAATCCAGGATTTGCTCAAGGTTCTTATAGCCATTCCCCTTGAATCCAGCTGTTGAATACTTCTATATTGCCTCATTGTCCTGGGCACTGCCAAAGCCACTTATGGTCCAACTCTATGCACTTCTAAACAAATTATTGTCATGGTCTTGTACTAATTGATGTTTATAGCTACTCTTTGTCTACATTTCTCTCGCTCTGCTGCAGTCAATGGTTCAGCAACTGACTTTTTCCATTATCTCTGGGGCTCCGCCCCCTTTCCTGCTCTTTCATCCTTGCACCAATGGCCTCTACTTGGCCAATGCTTTTTACCTTTTGTAATATTTATTCTCTGGATGTGGGCATCTCCAACTCTAGTTGTCCTGATCAATACAACTGAGTGATTTGCTAGGCTACCCCAATGGGAGGTTGAGTTAACTCTTGATGTTGAACTGGGGCCATATGGTCCAGACTAGGTAAGGGCGTTGAGCTTCCTTCCCTACCCTAAAGGGCATTAATAAATCTGGTGGGCTCTGACAAAAGACTTGCAGTTTCATGGTTACTTTAATGTCTAAGATTTAAATTCTCAAGCTACCACAATGGGATTTGAACTTGTTCTCTTGTTTATCAGTCCTGGCTTTTGGATTACTTGTCTGGTAACAAAACCGCTGGACTACTGTAACCAGTAATTTTATTGTTCTGACAATTCCATTATATTCATTGGGTATTCAGACTACCACGCTTTTCAATGGTGCAGCATAGAGAAGGTTTTTCTTTTAAGTTCTTCAAATAGTTTCTTTGTCTTGATTCTAGGCATCAGATACTAACTTTATCTTTTGGCACCACCTCAAGTTTTCCATTAGTCTCCTTTCTTGGCTTTGTTAGCTGGAGTTCAAATGAAAGCCCATATCTCCTCAATTTCATTGAAGTTCTAAACAGCTCTTTTATTTTGAGTAGAAAAGTATTGGTACTTAATGTGGATCCTATATAGCTCAAGATTGTCCCTTGTGTTTCTTGTAATCCTCAGCAAGATACCAGAATCTGTGTTTGTCTGAAAATTGATGCACCTTTCACCTCTAGCAAGGGGCTATCGCTTTCTCTCAATCTTCCATGCCTTTTTTAAAACCGGTGTGGTAAGATTTCTTCAAAGTTCCAAATATCGTATTATGTATGTTCCTTCTTGCATCCCTACCATGTATGTTTAATTGATACACCATTAACTCATGCTTTCCCAAGGACCTCAATTCCCATGTACATTCATTTCTTGTACAAATTTCAGGCTTATTTACTGCTTCTTGACTTGACTTGTCTTGAATGTGTTTTTCAATTTTTAACCCTGGCGATGATGTTTGACCCCTCAGCTTAGTTTCCCAATTTTAAAAAAGAATGTATTTAAATGGTATGAATTTCTGCAACCACACAGCTTGTGTATTTTCTCAAGTTAATTCAAGTGGAACAGGGATTGTCTTTTAATCCAGGCCTGAAAAGCAGCAACATGACTTTATCAATCGTTGCTTATTATTTTAAAATGCTGATAATTTTAATATGCAGGTAGTAAATTAATGCGTTTTAAATTTCAATAAGTGAATATGAAAACTCTGCTTCTGCACTGCCCCCACCATGACTCCCCCCTCTGAACCCCCCCATCAACTTTAGTGCTTCTTTACATGCTGACACTTGAGATATTATCTGTATTTTTCCCTTCAATCAACTACACAATTAATCAGTTTTGAAGTAAGAACATTAGTCTCATTATCATCTGTGGATTTAACAAATCTTCTACCAGGCGAGTGTGACCAATGATGTTTCATGATATTTTTCCCTTCTCAGAGTTACCTGTACCAGATCACACAGGGGATTGCCTTCTGTCACTCAAGAAGAGTTTTGCACAGAGACTTAAAACCTCAGAATTTGCTGATTGACAGTAAAGGCATTATTAAATTGGCTGACTTTGGACTAGCTCGTGCCTTTGGTGTCCCTGTCAGAGTTTATACTCATGAGGTATGAGTCCAATTGTGCAGTTTCTTTGTTTCAAGATGTGAATAAATGCAATTTTAAAGGAAAATTTGTGCAGTAATATATTTATTTCTAATGTTTGCTTTGGATCTGTTTTAAGTTTGACGGTTTTAAGCTTTTCAATGAAATACCCATTTATTAGTGTTCCTCATTGAACTAGCACCTCCCTGTCCCTAGGGAAGAAGAGATGTCTTGATGCAATAACTTAGCATGTGCCATTAGACATTAACCCTGACTCCTTCCCTACCCCCAACTCTATTTGCATTCTTGTATGACTTTAATAGGTGAATGCATAGCTATTTGCAAGCCCACTTTGACATGAGTAGCCTAATCTTTGATGTAACTTAAAATGAGAGCATGTTGAGTTCATCTTCACCCTTGTGGGAAGGTAAAAATTTGAAAATGAGATCTTGGGGCTACGCTTCAATAAATTAAAAACAGAAAATGCTGAAAATACCCAGTAGGTCTTGGCACCAACCAGGAAAAGATAAATAGAATTAATGTTTCTGGTTGGTGACCCTTTGTCAGAGCGCATACTTGGAGATGTAATAGTTTTAAAGCCAGGTGGGGCAAGAGGGAAAGGAAGGGAAGAAGAAAAGGGAAAGTCTGTGATAGGGTAGAAAGCAGCTGAGATTAAATGACAAAAGGGATGATAGTAAAGGCAAAAAAATTGATCCTTTACTTGTCTCGCTATCATACGACGTGAATAGAGCAGGTCATTCAGTGTTGAGTCTGGAAGGCTGTTCAGTGTTTTATCAAAACACCAGCTCAAGGAACAGCAATCCTCTACAGCTTTCTGGACTCGACATTGAGATCAACAATTCCAGATCATAATGTTGGCCCCTTTTTTTGTTTTTGACAACAGTTGTTGGTGGTTCTGGCCTCCCATTTACACCACCTCTAGGTACATTTTTTTCCTTGTCCTAGTACCATCTCATTTTGCCTTCAGCATTGTTATACTCATGATTATCAGTTGGCTAAGAAAGAATTCAAAGCCATTCTTTACTTGAGATAGATTTATTCCAAGTAAAGCAGGGCGGGTATATGTCTCCTGACTCCACTCAACTATTGTCAGTGGGTTCTCTTTATATGTGCTCAAGGAGCCACCCAATCAATGTCCTCCACCTGTATGTGCTTAACTTCAGTTGATACCCTGAACAGGCATTACTGCATTGGTCATTTAAACTCTCCTGCCTTCCAACCTATCAAAGACCTTCCCTTTTGTTCTCTTTCCTTGCACCCCATTCCCTATTACAGTACTCCCAGTTCTAATGAAGGATCATCCAAACAGAAATGTTAACTCTGTTTCTCTCTTTTGACAGATGCTGCCTGACCTGAGTATTTCCAACACTTTCGGTGTTTTATTTCCGATTTCCAGCATCCCATAGTACTTTGCTCTTACATTTTGATCGTTCGCAAGTAATATTCAAAGCACAGTGCAGTAGAAAATATTCACTGTTGAAGCTTGCTTTTTAAAATTTTGAAATTGAATTCCATTTTTGACATTGACCAGCAACATGACCATAGTCATCCATATTGAGCAGTATTTTGCAGAGACCTTTCCATCAAATTAGGGTCTCCAATAATAATTATGGATTTTGCAAGCCAACAGCTAATTGGATGTGGTTTGTTTTCAAAGGTGGTGACGCTGTGGTACCGAGCTCCTGAAGTACTCCTGGGTTCTGCTCGTTATTCTACACCAGTAGATATCTGGAGTATTGGCACAATATTTGCTGAAATGGCTACTAAAAGACCCCTCTTCCATGGGGACTCTGAGATTGATCAGCTCTTCAGGATTTTCAGGTATGTCAAAACAAAAGCACTGTCTCTCCAATAAACCCCAAGATGTGCCCAAGAAGATATGGTGCATTAAGTTGTTTTGCCATTTAAGATGTCTGCTTCCCCCCTCCCTCTTGTCACTAGATTTTGTTCTCCATATGCTCCGGCAGATATTTGAGTGTACTGAAAAGGACAAGTGCCTGCTTTTGTATAAATCTACCTGGGCTTAGTCTACGGAAGGGGGTGGGCGGGGGAGCTATCCTTTGGAAATGCTTTGTTCCAATATGAACCCTGAAAGTTCCCTATATGTACAGTTCAGGAGCGACTGAATTTACTGGCTTCAACCTATGCTGTAAAGGGAACTTTTCTTTGGATTTGTTTCTTGGCCAGTTTCAGCAATTCTCTATTGTACATTCCAGAGAAAGAGATGCTATGGTGTCAGTTTTGGGAGCCCTCTGAATCTAAATCCAAATGTTTAGATTCCCTCTAAGTATTTTTTGTCAGAAGTGTTTATGTATCAAGTCTGGAAGATTCTCTGAAGATTGGAGTGTGGGCTCTAGAGGATTCCATTGTAACCTAGCTACTCTCTTGCTCTGAGGATGAGATGCTGAGTGACTCAAGTAGCCAACCAACTTTAGTTTGCATTCTGTCTCATGCAGATGTTCACTTTCAGAGTTCATTCACCTGTTAGTTTTCACAATGGAAGAGCAATGAGAAGTTCATCCACCTTTTGCATCAATATTAATGATGGGCTAACAAGGAATTGGACCTTAAGGTGATTATGGTTTGTGTAGTGAGGTTTTTTTTAAATCCCTCTTTTCACACCCCCTTGACCCCTCCACAGATGCACATTGTTACGTTGCTCAGGCCTTGTTCTCCAGCTCCAGTTTGTGTAAACCCCCATAATGGGGAGTGATCCCTGACTCTGACCAGGGCTCAGATACCCTGCTTGACACTGGGCTTTTCATTGAACTAATTACAAAAATATAAAAACATTTTTCTGTAATAGTTGTCTTTTTCCCTTTTAATTTGAAAATTAGCAATATAAAAGCATTATACTACATTAATGTTAGGCAGCATTGGGAGCCACTGAGTGGACTTAAACATCTCTTACACTGTCCTCCTTTTGATGTTTAGCTGCATGTCCACAATCTTTGTGTGGCAGCTGCAGGACCATGAGGCAGAGCAGTATTCTGCAACAGAGTAGATTAGGGTCACTGTTGTGGTGTGAAGTGTTCTGATTATGCTTCCCCTGTGATGTTCCAGTGTGTTTTCAGACCAGGTCCATCCAGTTTTAACTTTTTGGCTGATGTTGATGAGGTGGGGTCGATAGACGAGAGTCCTGTCCAGGGTCACACCCAGGTATTTTGGATGGGAGTCATGAGTAAGTCCCTTCAGAAGGAAATGTTGACTCATTTCCTGACAGTGTGGGTGTTCAGATGGAACAAGCTGACTGATTTGGGGGCGAGTGCCTGTTCGGGAAGTAACACTCCATTACCGAAGTTGCTTGCCGCGCATGCCCCAGCAGTGCTTTCTCAGTGGCGTAAAAGGACTTTCCAGGAGTTAGTTCAGGACATGTCAGCCACATACATGTTGAAAAAGACCTGTGCAAACACAACCCCTGTGGTAGACCATTATTGAGTGTTTGTTTTCAGCTGGTCTTATCACCAAGATAAACAAGAATTTATGGTTCATGGGCTTTGATGAGCAGAAGGGTGTCATGGCATTGA
This sequence comes from Carcharodon carcharias, assembly GCF_017639515.1. Lineage (NCBI taxonomy): Eukaryota > Metazoa > Chordata > Chondrichthyes > Lamniformes > Lamnidae > Carcharodon > Carcharodon carcharias. The sequence goes on along the minus strand of NC_054483.1, from coordinate 51,637,213 downwards.
GTGGTTGAAAGCTTTAGTAGCAGGGACTTGTCAGGCAAGTCTCTGTAAGCTAGCTCCAGCCTTTCCCCTAGCCCTTCGGGAACCCTGCCTCATTGGTCAAGTGGCTTCTTTATGTATCAGGATTGCCTGATCATTTGGGAGGGTGGCTTCTTGTGCCAGTTTTATCTTGTTTAACCAACTTGTAGACATTGGACAATAGGGCAATGGAGACAGTACCTTTTTGAGATCATTGGGTGGTTTTTGTAGCTTTAGGTTAGTAGTGACTTTGGAATGATGCCAGACTAATGGGAGTTTGGCAAACCACATTGATGTAGCTTAAGGTTTACATGCCAGGCAGCATTGTGGCACCTTACTGGAATTTAAAAACTTGTCTTGCCTCCTTAAAGGACTTTGGGTACACCAAACAATGAAATCTGGCCAGAGGTTGAGACATTGCCAGATTACAAGAATACCTTTCCCAAGTGGAAAGCTGGAAGTTTGTCACAAGTGAAGAATATTGATTTAAATGGCCTTGACCTGCTAGCGGTAAGTGGATTTTGCAAATAACTTCTCTGCTTTCTCCCACTATTTGGGATTAGGAATTGTGAATTCAGTCATCCTGCATAGCAGTAATACCAGCTAGGTGTTCAAATTCCCTACAGTGACCAGCTTTGAACTATATTTATTTGTAGCTGTCTGTTTATTTATGATTTATGGTAATGTTTACAGCTTTTAACAGTTCACTACTGCAATTAGACTATCAATACTAATTTTCAGTACATTTCTACATTTCCAAGAAAGCTTGCATTATACAGGCTCCTGTTAATTAGATGTAATATTTGCCCAGGCTCCAGTTATTTAGCAAAAGCAGAATTACCTGGAAAAACTCAGCAGGTCTGGCAGCATCGGCGGAGAAAAAAAGAGTTGACGTTTCGAGTCCTCATGACCCTTCGACAGAACCGATGCTGCCAGACCTGCTGAGTTTTTCCAGGTAATTCTGTTTTTGTTTTGGATTTCCAGCATCCGCAGTTTTTTGTTTTTATCCAGTTATTCAGCGTTTTGTATGAAACCAATTTGCAATGAGATGAGTAGACTCTGTATTTGATGGCACTAGAAGCAATAAAGAGTAAAGCTTGTGCTGAGGTAAACCTTATCAAATATGAAATAGCTACCATGAACAAAATGTAATGAACAGAGCAAGCATATTTGGAGTATTCAAGAATGTCAACTGCACTCAACTGGTGGTGTTCCAGAGTACAATGCACTTGGAAAATTCATTTAAAAGGCATCTGAAGTGCTGTAACCTGCAAGGCTATGGACCAGGTGCTGGAAATACAAATAAACTAGACAAAGCTAAATGTTTCCTTGAATCTGTGGTCTTTACGGTGAAGCATTTAGTGCTTAGAATGTTGAAAGTTTACAATATTGTAGATCTTAAATTTTTATGGTTTGGTTCATGTATACCTATTAAATTCAGTAACTTACATGATTTGCTATGCCTGCTGTTAGAAAAGTTGACATTGCTGCATTATTTCTAATAAAGCATTTCTTTTATCAGAAAACATTGATTTATGATCCTGCCAGAAGAATCTCTGCAAAGGAAGCTTTACGTCACCCGTATTTTGATGACTTGGATAAGTCCAGCCTTCCTGCCAATATACAAAGGAATTAATGTTTGTTGAAAGGTAATTGTGTGTGTCTCTGTTTGACAGTGAAACTGTGGGCAATCACTAAACACACCAAGACCATTTTTCTCACCAACTTTTAAAAAAAATTTGGTTGCAACCATTCCTGTATTAAACTTATGTAGATTTGTCTGTTCATGTCTATGTATTTCTTTTCTTCTATCTATACTATTGTGGCACAATACTGAACTTGTTTTTGTACCTGTACAACTTGTAAATACAAATAAAGGCTTAATGTACATCATATTGCTATTGGACTATTTCTTTTGAAGAGGGCTCAAGATGTTCATTTTTTACCATTTATTCTTGATGTGGATATTTCTCTGGCCTTGACAATTGTCCTTAATTGCCGATCCCTAATTACCCTTGAGTTTAAACTGCTGTAGACCATGTGGTGTAGGTGCACGCACAATGCTGTTAGGGAGGGAGTTCCAGGATTTTGACCCAGCAACAATGAAGGAATAGCAATATATTTCCAAATCAGGATGGCTTGGAGGGGTACTTCCAGGTGGTGGTGTTCCCATGCATCTGTTGTCCTTGCCCTTCAATGTAGCAGATGTCACGGGTTTGGAAGTTGCTCTCAAAGGAGCTTTGGCAAGTTGCTGCAGTGCATCTTGTATATCGTACACACTGCTGTTGTAACCACAGTATTTATATGACTGGTCTGGTTCAGTTCCTGGTCAATATGATCCCCAGGATGTTGATAGCGGGAGATTCAGCAATGGTAATGCTGTTAAAAATCATGGGGAGATGGTTAGATTCTCTTGGAGATGTTCATTGCCTGACACTTGGGTTGCATGAATGTTAATTGTCAGTTATCACCCTAAGCCTGAATGTTGCCCTAGTTTTATTGCATGTGGGCAGGGACTGCTTTATTATTTGAAGTGTTGGCAATGGAACTGAACACTGCAATCATCAGCGAGCATTCCACTTTTGACGTTATGGAGGGAATCAGAAAAGTTATGGTGCAGGAAGAGGCCATTCAGCCCATCTGTGCTTGTCAGAAAAGGCTGAAAAAAAACTAGCCGCTTATTTTAATCCCACTTTCCAGTACCTGGTCCGTAGCCTTGCAGGTTACAGCACTTCAGATGCAAATCTAAGTGCCTTTTAAATGAGTTGAGCATTTCAGCCTCAAACGCCATTGATGAAGAGGCAGAAGATGGTTGGGCCCAGGACACTGCCTTGAGGAACGCCAGCATCAATGCCTTGGAGCTGGGGTGATTGGCTTCCAACAACTACAGCCAACTCTGCTAGCTATGACTGTTAATGAGTGGAGAGATTTCTCCCTGATTCCCACTGATGTCAATTTTGCTAGGGCTCCTAGATGATGCACTTGGTCAAATGATGCCTTGATGACACTCTGTTTGGAATTTAGCTCTTCTGGCTGTTTGGGCCGAGGCTGTAATGAGGTCTGGACACTGGTGGAACCCAAACCACATCAGTGAGCTGGTTGTTGCTGACTAAGTGCTGTTTGAGATGTATGAGTTTAAGCTGGTCAGTAGTGGGAATCTCCTGCCTTCACAAATGTTTTTAAAATTGGTTCTTGAGCGTTTTTTTAAATTACAAAATTATTTACATGGTATAGCAGGGCTATTCGCTATTCCTTGGTTCCTGCCTTATATAACCAATGCAAAATTTATTTTTCAATTAGAAGTTAAGTCAGGCTGAAGTAAAATCAATTGTATTCCTTGACCATTGAAGCTAGAGTCTGTTCTTTGCTGTTTACGTCTCATTGTGGAGATGCACCTGGTCACCACATACACATTTCTGAAAATGATGTCACAAGTTTGGAAAAATTGAATCTACATCCCATCCAGGCACAGTACCATTACAGTATCTTGCTTTATTTGCAGAAAGAATGCTAGATTGCCCACCTTTTGATGTCTTCATCTAAGTACACTTCATCCCCAAATATACAAAGTTCCCTATGTCCTACCTTTCTTGGAAGGGAACCTTTTGCTCTTTTTTCATTATCCGCTTGTTTTCAGCTATGACTACTTGTACCAATTGAACTGAGGTGCACATATCCATTGCAGCCTAGGGAGCATGTACCAACAGCCACAACAATGAAGAAGGAGATATTAACGTGATTCCTCCCAAAGACTCGTGGACTGCACTGAATGATTGATGCATCCAAGAAGTCTGTTTAATGGTTCATCTCTTCATTTGTGCTAGTAATTAACCTACAGTTGAAGTGGTTGGTACATTTTCAAGATGCTGGTATTTAGTGGTAACCATTAAAGCTAACTTTTCAAATGTTTTCATACAGTATTCCACACAGTCCTTGATAAAGAACAGTTTTCACTTGTAGGAATTGAATTATTGACTTTTAATTGAGATTACCTTCCATGGTTTAAAGCTATATTCAGAAGGAGGATAAGTCTGCGTTAGTGTGGATTTTCCTTTTCCAATTAAATCCAGTCGAGCTACGTCTCAATTGCAATATGTGAGGCTCCTGTATATGACTGAAATGGTGCCAAAAAACAAATTAGGATCTAATTTGTTGAAAAATATAAGATGTACCAGCTCATTTTTCCCCCATTGACTGCCTTCGTCCCTCTCCTCTTTTGAGTTTCTCTACTGCATTCAACATTAATCCCTCACTTGGTTTTAATCCTGAGAACATCATCCAGCCTGCTAAAGATGGTTCCCAGACCTCTTTGGCTGAGGCCAATCACAGCTGTCTGGTGCTTTTGTATCCCTCTGGGCCAGTATGGAAGCTGCCCTGTCAGATTCATTGGGATCTCCTGCCTGATAGTTCCCAACCACCCTGCAGGCCAGACGTTCCAGTTTGTTCCATCCCCCACAAATCTTATCTTGTACCATAATTCGATTCTTCAGTTTCCTAGCCCCTTTGCCCTGTTTTGATAGTAATGTCCGATGGTGTTTCAACTGGTCCAGCCTGCTTTGATTGATTAATGGTTAAATTAGTTGAACTTTTAAGGGCAAACTTGATAGTTATACCAGGCAAAATGACTGGGGAGAAAGTAAAGATTTGTTAGGGACGTTGGTATCAAAGAATGAGCTTGCAGTCATTGAGCATATCAGCAACTGTAGAGTGATTGCAAATGGTATGCAATGGGCAACTTGAAAGTGCAATTTTAAGTTGCTTGAGTCATTTTTTCCCAAGGGATGAATGTAGTAGGAATTGAGGGCTGGGGTGGGCTTCTGAGTGGTGAGGATTACAAAGAAATGGTCAGATTGCCATCAAGGTTGCTTTAGCAAGATTGCTTTAGTGACTGGATGCGTACCACAGGGATCTGTGCTCAGTCCCCTATTATTTGTCATTTATATAAATGACGTAGATGACTGGGAGTAGGATCAGTAAGTTTGTGGATGGCACAAAGATTGGCCGGGTGGTTAACAGAGAGGTTGAGTGTCTTGGGCTACAGGAAGATATAGACTTGATGGTCAAATGGACAGATAAGTGGCAGATGGATTTTAACCCTGAAAAGTGTGAGGTGATGCACTTTGGAAAGGAGTAATTTGACAAGGAAGTATTCAATGAACAGCATGGCACTAGGAAGTTCTGAGGAACAAAGGGACCTTGACGTGTGTGTCCATAGACCTCTAAAGGCAGAGGGGCATGTTAGTGGGGTGGTGAAAAAGGCATATGGGACACTTGTAATAGATTACAAAAGTAGGGAGGTCATGATGGAGTTTTATAGAACCTTGGTGAGGCCACAGCTAGAGTACTGTGCAGTTCTGGTCATCACATTGTAGGAAGGATGTGCACTATCCGAGGTGCAGAGGAGATTCACCAGAATGTTACCTGGGATGAAACATTTAAGTTATGAAGAGAGGTTGGATAGACTTAGATTGTTTTCATTGGAGCAGAGAAGACCGAGGGGTCGACCTGATCGAGGTGTACAAGATTATGAGGGGCGTGGATAGGGAGCAGCTGTTCCCCTTAGTTGAAGGGTCAGTCACAAGGGGGCATAAGTTCAAGATGAGGGGCAGGAGGTTTAGGGGAGATGTGAGGAAAAACTTATTTACCCAGAGGGTGGTGACGGTCTGGAATGCGCTGCCTGGGATGGTGGTGGAGGCGGGTTGCCTCACATCCTTTAAAAAGTACCTGGATGAGCACTTGGCATGTTATAACATTCAAGGTTATGGGCCAAGTGCTGGTAAATGGGATTAGGTAGGTAGGTCAGGTGTTTCTCATGTGTTGGTGCAGAATTAATGGGCCGAAGGGCCTCCTCTGCACTGTGATTCTGAAGGATGAGGAGTGAGTCTTAAAAGGAGAAGCAATGAGAGCTACAATTCCACAGTTTGGTGAAGGTGGTGCTGGAAAGTGTAGCCAGGCAGTGAAGCTTCAGTAGGAGACAAGATAATTACTATCCATGAGAAGTTTCCTCCAAAGCTGGAACATCAATGCAATCCACCACAAGTGAGCAAACATTCTTGTGCAAAATACAGAAAACGAACTTTATTGTTGACCTTGAGGAGCAATGGTGGGTGGGGCTGAGAGGGACAGGAAGGAAGTTGGTGAGTTTATCTTCCAGTTTAACACCACTCTGGATGTTAAGGTTGGTCAGAGAGGAGGACAGGGCAGTTGAAGTTGTCCCCATAAGGATTCAGCAACAGGAACCTCGAAGGTCTCTTTGGAGAATGTGGAGGGGCACAGAGGGTATCTATGGTCTTACCCAGAATGATTCAAGCCTGAGATGGAGGCAGGAGAGTAAGAAGGCAGAGAAGTTACGATATGTTGAGGCTGGGATTGGAGTGGACAAAGAACCCGAGAGGGAAGAATTTACAGCTGGGGTGACTGGAAGGGGAAAAGGCAAGAGATAAGTGTCAAAATACAGTTAAATTGTGATTGAATCTGCATTCCACTACCTCCAATGGGCCCAACATGTTTTATTGCTATTGTTATTGCTTGAAGAAGTAATATATTTCCAAGGGGAGTTGTTTGTTTTTGGCAGTAAATTTCCTCTTGAAAGTTGTTTGTATTTCAATTGGAGATTTGATTACAGTTTCTATTTCATCATCTGCTTGAATCAAGAGTGAGAGACCACTAGATGTCATGCTGGTTCTGTTATTGCAAAAGTGCATTTGTATACTTTCATTATAATATGTCAATTTTCCTCTAACAAATCTGAAAGAATTGACCCAAATAGTTCCATATCTTGGTATCTGACACATTCAAACTTGGAAAATATTGAATGAATTGTAAATGTGCTTGCATTAAAATTAGATATTATTTTCTTTTTCATGCAAATAAAAATTTCATCTCCTCACTGTTAATGAGTTAAAGTAAGAATGATTTCCTATAATGGATAATATGTTTTAACAAGGCCGATGAAGTGCTGCATTATGCAGCCAGAACTTTAAGTACAAGGTGAACAAGTCCTGGGCAGGTAAGGTCTGACATCACTGCAGGAAGTGTTTGTCCTGTTTGCTGGGGTTGGCAGCATTTGTGGGTTGAGATATAGGTGATTCCAGGGTCTAACAACCATGAATGTAGTTTATGCTTTGCTTCATTGGGAGGAGGTGGTGCTGAGCTATTATTGGGCTTGGGAATAGGAGCTAGGCAAGACCAGTGTGTAGGCATCATGCTGAAGGTCTGTACACGCCATTGTAATGTTGACCATTGGCATAATGGCTTCTGGGGATTGTGGTCCAATACCTAAAACATCTTTTGCAATATATATTGCAGGGATGTCCAGGGTTTTTCATAGATCACAAAGGTGTCAGGACTCAAGACTAATGTTTCCATTAATTTGCATTTTCTCAAAGTACTGATACAGTTCTGGAGATTCTGATTTAGGATTTATCTTCTGGTATCAAGGACAGTATTTTCCAAACCTCTACATTCATAATTCAAACCAGCAGCAAAAAGAAATGTAAAAGGTAAAATAGAGCTGCAGGTGGTTCATTAATCACAGCTGGATACCCCTGATTTAGTGGATGCTCAACTGAAAAATGGAGGCTGCAGGAACTAAACAGAACTCAAAGCCTCAGGCATTAGAGACAGTTTAGACATTGGTTAAGACTGAATGGTGATATTTGTAGGTTTTTATTATTGCAAATTTACATTTTATATACTTAATGTGGACTTGTACATATTCATACAGTTACTTCTGACCACTTGACTACCACTGTTTGGCCCAATGGTTGCAGAGCACCAAACCACTTCTCCTTAATGATCCCCACACCTCCTGCAGTGCTCTCTCCCTGAACTTGCATCTTTTTGTAGCTTCTCTGATCTCCCTTTGAGCTCACATTGCCCCTGAGACCAACCACCTGCTCCTGTAACCTATTCCCACTAAAGTGCTGTTCACCCAACATGGTCCTCATGTTAGTTGATATTAATGGTTCCCTTTCCTGGGTGCTGTCGTCCTCCCCTTCAAATCTGATATCGCCCCTTACTTCAAAAACCCACCCATGCCTCTTTTGTCCTTGCAGACTAAAATCCCATTGCAACAACAACTGCCATTTATATAGCACCTTTAATGCAATAAAATACCCCACTTCACAGGAGCTTTATCAAACAAAATTTAACACTGAGCCACAGGAGTAGGGGAGGTGGTGGCATAGTGGTATTATCAATGGACTGGTAATCCAGAGGCCAAGGGTAATGCACTGGGGACCTGTTTTTGAATCCCATCATGGCAGATGGTGGAATTTGAATTCAATAATAAAGAAGTATCTGGAATTAAAAGTCTGATGATGACGACCATGAAACCATTGCTGATTGTTGTGAAAAACCATCTGGTTCACTAATGTCCTTTAGGGGAGGAAACCTGCCATCCTTACCTGGTTTGACCTACATGTGACTCCAAATCTACACTGACTCTTAAATGCCCTCTGAACAAGGGCAGTTAGGGATGGGCAATAAATGCTGGCCTAGCTAGTGATGCCTACATTCCATGAAAGAATTTTAAAAAGTAGGTTTTAGGGCAGATGACTTGGTCAGAGATTTTAAGGAATGTTTTAAAGGAGGGAAAATGTTAGGGAGGCAGGGAGCTTTAGGGAGGGAATTCCAGCACTTAGGACTTTGAAAGCCAAAGGCACAGTGACCAAGAGCAGAGCAACTAAAATTGAGATAGTGCGAGAAGTCAGAATTGGAAGAGCACAAGTACCTGGGAATTGTTCCTCTTTCAGAGATCCAGTGCAGACATGAAGGGCTGAATGGCCTCCTCTGATGTAGCCATTCTATGATTCTATCTCAGTTAAGGGGCTGGAGGAGTTATAGAGATAGGGTAAGGTGGGGGTGAGGCCGTAGAGGGATTTGAAAACAAGGATGAGAATTTTAAAATCAAGGTGTTATTTACCTGGGAGCCAAGGTACAGGTGAGTACAGGAGGGTTGAGAATTGATACAAGTCAGGATGTGGATGGCAGAGTTTTAGATGACAAGTTTATGAAGGGAATGCATTGGAATAATCAAGTCTGGAGCTAACATTTCAGCTGCAGTGAGTTGAGGTCATGGCAATGTTAGAGGTGTAAATAAGGGGTTTTAGTGACGCTATGCACATATAATTGGACATGCATCTCGGGGTCAAATTTGCTACCAATCTGGTTCAGCCTCAGGCAGCTGCTAGGGAGCGGGATGGAGTCAGTGGCCTGAATTTTACCCTTGGCAGGCGTGTACAATCCCGGGACTGGTCGGGAAACAGGCCTCCGAACGTAATCAGCCCGTGACCGCAATTTCACACTGGCTGGGCAATTAAGACCCATCCAGCATGAAACGTGTCTTCCCAATGGTCGGGAAGGGCCGGGTGGGGGGCCTGTCGGGCATCGGTCCAATGGCGACCGGGCGGGCATTTCAAAAACAGCAGAGGCAGCTCCTTGAAGCTGCTAGTGGAGAATCGTATATTCTGCATTCTGGAGACTGAATCTATGCCCTCAACAGCAGCTGGAGATGCCAGGCGGGAGGGCAGGACAGGTGGGCACAGGGTTTTCAGATGAGTGCCTTGTGGTGCTATTGGAGGAGGTGGCTGCCAGGAGGAACACCCTCGTTCCCAAACATGGAAGGAGGAGGCCACCGCACCTAACAAAAAAAGCTTGGTCCGAGGTGGCAGCTGAGGTCAGCAGCCACAACGTTGTATGGCGCACATGGGTGCAGTGTCACCAAAGTTTAATGACCTGCTGTGCTCAGGAAGGGTGAGTGCCATGTTAGCATGGATCAGCGTAGAGAAGTGTAAAGGGCTGGCCATCCCCTCGTGGAGCTCAGGGGTTTAGAGTCTGAGTGCCAACTGTCAATGATGCCGGAGCTGGCCAAGGGGGTGAGCCCTGGCTGCTTGGACTGAGTGCCTTGCGGCTTATGGGCCACAACTCGGATGTGCCCTGCAAGTTGTTCCTCGGATGGGGTTGGCCAGGCAGCAATGGCCTGGTCTTTGGCATGGAGAGTGGACTAATCAATGCTCCTCTGTCCTTTCAGAAGAAGATGAGCCATAACCACATTGAGAGGTCACAGACAGGCGGAGCTCCCACAAACCTCTTAATATTGACCAGATTTGAACAGGGCGCCTGTTGCTGGACAGCCGCCATGCACCTCGTTCAGCTGGTCGTGGAGAGGCCAGGATGTCAGATGAAGGTAAGTACACAGTGCACAGAGGTGAGTTTCGGATCGTGCAAACATTCTTCTGTAGTCTCATCATTAATGGGAGCCTCAAAACTGGATTCCTCGTTGACGATTGAAAGATGATGGCATCATGATGCAGATCTCCATTGTCTCACCAGGATGCCAGTGACAGTGTGATGACTTAAATTAATGACTTGTCCTCCTTCTCCCTTAGATTCGTCAGCAGGCACTCATTCATAGGACCCCGAAGAGCCACCCCTAACGTCAGAGGACCGCCGGGCTTCACACCGGCTCTCTAAACCTGGCAGCAGTGCAGATACCAGCACCCCGGTGGGCGTTAGATTTTCGGCTAGAACGTCGGTGCACAGTGGTGAGGGCACTTCACACTCGCTTGGTGGAGGCAGAAACAGAGAGTGCTCAGGGTGCCAGCAATTGGAGGACTGCTGGAGATCAGGACGATGCTGAGTCAAAGGCAGATGATGAGGCTCTGGAGCCATCCATTAGGTGCAGATGCTGGATGTCCAGCGGAATATGGGGGAGGATATGGTGGAGATCCATGGTCTGTTGTGGAGCAGTCCATGCAGAGCATAAGCACTGCATTGACCCTCATGACTGAGCGCACTGCCTCCTCCATTGGGAAAGTGGTGATTCTCATGGGGAGGCAGCTCCAGGAACAGAATCAGGTGTTACTGGGGTTGCGCTTGGACCTGCAAGCCCTCACACAAGCAATGGCCTCAGGTGATCACTGCCAGTGTGGGAGATGGATGAGGCACCCAGTATTCCAGCTAGGTGCCTGTCTATCAATGGCGAGCAGGGAGGTCCAGAGCAACCTCACGTTGACACATGAGCTGCTTGTTGTTTCTGTGGGCTCCTCTCAGGACATTCAGGATGATGGCGGCAGCTCCTCCGCCCCTCTGCCAGTTACTATGGCATCTGATGAGGCTGCAATGACTGGGGAGATGCCAGCCAATGGACAACTGCCAAGGTCATCAAGGCCAACAAGACAGCAGAGTGAGCAGGCTGCCTTCTATGCCGGGGCCAGCTATGGTGGGGCACCAAGACGCAGCATTCTTAAACAAAAGTTTATGAGCACAAGAGGGACTAGTCACAGGTGATCTTCTGTTCTGCAATGTTTTGTTTATATGCTTACTGATGGGAAATGAACACCAGAGATGGTAATGTTAATTTGTTTAGAATGTGAAAATTACATAAATTTTGCTTTTGTTGTAATGACTTGAGTATGCTTCACTTTTTGTTTGGTGCAGGCTATGCCAGTGTGTAATGGTGGATGGGAGTGGCTCTAAACTTTATTGTACAGGCACTGAGTGGACTTTGGGTTCAAATGAAAGGGTAATTTCAGACATCTGGAGATGGAGGTGGCAGCCCTGGCATGAAGTGGAAACAGATCTTCAGCAGCCTAGCTGAAGGAGCATTAGATCAACCCATCTTTGCCTCCCTGAAGGATACCTCCATGCCCTCAGCGTTCTCCTCACTGTGCTCCTCTTCTGACTCACTACTGGATTCATCCTCTGAAGCCTGTGGAACTGCCTCAAGATCATCTTCCTCCAATGGGTCCCTCCTTGCCAGTGTCAGATTGTGGAGAGCTCAGAATGCATACGCTATCAGTGACACCTGCTATGAGGGGTATTATAGTGCTCCCCCTGAACAGTCCAGAAAACTGAAGTGCATCTTCAGAAGACCTATAGTCCTCTCTATCACTGCCCTTGTGGAGGCATGACTCCTATTATAACGTTACTCTGCCTCTGTTCTTGGGTGGCAGAAAGGCATCACAAGCCAACTTTTCAACAGATAACCCTTATCACCCAGCAGCCATCCAACCAGTTGGCACTGAATAGCCTTGGCATCTGGGAGAACCTGAGGATATAAGCGTCGTGGGAGCTGCCTCGGTACCTTGCACAGACTTGTAGAATCTGCATCCTCTGATCACACACTATCTGTACGTTCATGGAATGGAAGCCCTCCATGTTAATGAAGGCACCCAGCTGACCCGCTGGTGCCTTGATGGCCACATGTGTGCAGTCGATTGCACCCTGGGTGCAGGGGAACCCAGCAAACACTGCAAAGCCTTTGGCTCACTCAGCCTGGCTGGCCTCATTGTACGGAAATGAATAAATGTCATTACCTGCCTGAACAGAGCTTCTGTCACCAGCTTGACACAACTGTGGACAGCTGATTGGGAGACTCCACACAGATCCCCCACTGAGCTCTGGGAAGAGCTGGCTGTATAGAAGTTGAGGGCCACTGTGACCTTCAGAGCCACTGGCATGGGGTTTCCACCCACACAGTTGATCTCAGGCCCAATCATATGACAAACAGAGGTCACAGTCTCCCTGGAGAGGCGGAGCCTCTTTCAGAATTGCACCTCGGACATATTGAGGTAGCTGCATCGCTGCCTGTAAATCCTGACAGCAGAATAGTGGAGTCTTCTGTAGCCCCTTCCACCTTGGAATACCTGCTGGTACTGAATGCACAGAAACGTCCAACTGAAAATATTGAAACCATTGCCTAAGCACTGACTCCATCCCTTTCCCTGGACACTAAGGCTGAACTAGACCATTCTGTCCACTCTAACACCAGACACTCACTGCTTTCCTTTTGATCAAACCAATAAACTAAATTAGGGAAATTTAAGGACAAAATAAGATACAGCCCCTTAAAGGGACACTGTGAACTGAAAGTCAAATGTTAAAGGAAACTTACAAACATTAAACCAAAATGTGATCAAAGCAGTGTATAAAGCACCCCAGTCCCCGCGGTGCCCACCACACATGGAAGGCCTCTATTGTGCCTGTAGACATTGCTTGCTCCCTTTCCAGGGACACCCAATCGCAAATATAGTGGCAGAAGAGGGACATACAGTCAGGCCGGATGACTCCCTTGATCACCCGCTGCCTGAACCTGTTGATGTCCAGCCTGGCTAGGCCCAGGAGTAGTGAGGAGGTCCTCCTCCCTCCCTGCCCCTCTCCACACTGGGTGTCCGAAGATAAGGAACGTGGGGCTGAAGTGTAAAAAAAGCGAAAACAAAAGGCTTTTTAAGGAACCAAAACGGGGGTGCAGCCTACAACATGAAACGTAAACTTGGTGCATGGACTCCACAAAGCTGCAAAATACAGGCATCTTGGGAGACCATGAACGAAAACAACCTATGGTTGTATGGGATGGCCGCGTGCAACACCCTCCATCCCAGGTCCCCGATGGTGAGTGGGAGGACTCCCAAGTAAAAAGCCCTCCACTGTGGACCTCTGCTACTAGATGGCAACAAGGCAGGCCAAGGTGTGTCCAGGCAGTGGGCGAAGGTAAGGAAGGAGTTGAAGAGTGTGCATCCCGTACAGGAAACCCCAACTAGACCGTTCTCAACCTGAGAGTCCTATTTGACCTTGAGATGAGTTTATGACCATATCCACTGCATTGTCAAAGCCACTTACACCACTGTGACATTGCTTGTCTCTATCCTATCTCAGTTCAGCAGCTGCTGAAGCTGACTTAGTTACCATTGGACTTGATGATTCCAATGATCTCCTGGCTGGCCTTCCACCTTCCACTTTCTACAAACTTGAACTCGTCTAAAACTCTGCTGCCCGTATGTAACGCCAGGTCCCATTCAAACATCATCCCTATGGCTTGGTGATCTATACTGGATTCTGGTGTGGCAACAGCTCAATTTTAAAATTCTCATCTTTGCTTTCAAATTTCTCCACGGTCTCACCCCACCTTAACTCTAACTCCAGCCCGACAGCCCTCAAAGACTTTTGTCCTTCCAATTCTGGCTTCTTGCACATTCCCAATTTTAATCCTTTTATTATTGCCAGTCTAGGCCACAAGCTCTGGAGCTGCCTCCTTAAATTTCTGTAGCTCTCCCCACTTTAATGACACTCATTAAACCTACCTCTTTTACCAAGATTTTGGTCACATTCTAATATCTCCTTATATGACTGTTTCAAATTTTGTTTATTGTTCTTATGAAGCAACTTGAGTTGTTTTACTACTTTAAAGGTGCTGCATAAATGTAAGTTGATGTTGTTTTGTAATGATGGTGGCATTGCAGAATGTTGTAAGTTTGTGTTTTGTACCAATAACACTGAGAAATGTATATGCTGGCACTCAGCCTCATCGAGAATTTGCAATTTATCATGCAACTGTTCTGTGTGTCCGTCTTTAAGATTTCATAATCTAGCCATTGCTTTGTGACCCATGTGAATACTTATGTTTTTTGAAGTGTAGCTTGTTTTTTTTAAGTCTGAAGGGTATTGTCAGTTCACTGGTTATCATGTTTTGCTTGCTTTGAATGTTCCCTCAGTTTTCACCCACACTCTCCCAAAAGTGCTGACTTTCTGCTGGGGCACTGGTTCTATGAATGTCAAGGACCTTCTCCTGCCTAATGCAAAACAACATTTGTTTCTATAAACCAGCAGTTTGTATTAGGGACACTGAGCCCAAATCCTAACTAAATGTTCTTTTCCCTTAAGCCAAACATAGTACATCAGTTGGCATGAACCAGTTCCACTGTTTCTGTGACAGTTTCCATTACTTTTTTGTTGCCTATTCTGTGGAATCTGTAGTCTTTCCTGGTAGTTGTGGGGAGACCTGAGGTCTTGAAACCCACTGTGTTAGAATGGATTATAAGGGAATATTGCTGGGAATCCCAAGACTCTCAGGTTCATTTTTTTAAAGAGCCTGAGAGAGTTTTAAAAAACAGCATTGTATATTCATACATCTTTGTTCTCGCCTGTGAGAGAAGTGATTAAAATGACAAAGAATCCAACAGGTGCCCTTTCTAGCTTCTCAGGTGGATGTAAAAACAATGCCATGGGACTATTTAAAGAGCAGTGTTATCCTGCTAACATTTTTCCTTCAATCAACACCATGAAAACAAGATTACACATTTACCTCATTGTTGCTTGTGTAACCTTGACATGCATGTACTGGCTGCTGCATTTCCCTCCATTACAACAGTGACTACACTTCACAAGTACTTCATTAACTAAAGCACTTTGGGATGTCCTCCAGGTCACAAGAGGTAAGGGTCTTTTTTAAATTATGGCATATTTTACACAGTCGTTTCCATTAGATTGTGCTAACTGGTTATAAAGTACTTATTTCGGAAGCCTGTTTACATATAGACCCTAGTGAAAATTCATTTTATATAACTCAGATAACCGATGGAACAAATACTACTTATGTGTAATATACCTTATGGGTATAGTAAGGGAACTATAATAGAAAAGAAAAAACAGACTAATCTTTTGAAAAAAAAGTGTTATTTCACATTATAATTCTACCATGACGCAATCACAACATTTATTTAATTTTATTGATGTAAAAAATGAAAGGTAATGAGCACAAAGATTGAAGGCTAAGGAAACTGCAACCAAGTGAACCAGCCACTTGGCCAGGAGCTGACAGTCACAGTAAATTGATGTTACGTATGTAACGAAATATAGTTACATGCAGAAAACTTTTGGCAAAAATAGGATTGAACAAAACTTTAGTACATTAATTAAACAGAAACAGAAAATTCTGGAAAAGCTCAGCAGATCAGACAGCATCTGTGGAGTAAGAAACAGAGTTAGAGTGTTAGGTCAATGGTCCTTCAAATTGATGAAAGGGTTTGATGAAAAGTCATTGAACTGAAATGTTAACTCTGTGTCTCTCTTCACAAATGTTGTCTGACTGGCTGAGTACTTCCAGCATTTTTTGTTTTCATTTCAGATTTCCAGCATCCACAGAGGTTTGCTTTTGTTTTAGTACATTACTTTCTAACCGCTCAAAATAATCCAATTCAATCACTGCCAATTCAATCAATCTCTAACACTTCAAAACTTTAGTGTTAAATAACACATAGCTTCAGTTTTATTTTGTAGGCTAACATTTGGGGCGTACAGAAACTGTGCAGTAATAATGATAACTATAGTGAGAGAAAACAGCGTGACCAGAAAGATACATGTAGAGAGAACAGCAAACTGCTCCTAGTTATTTGTATGTGTTTAGGTCCATACAGAAGTAAGTCACCTCCTTTCATGGATTAGTTACTAAGCCCTTCTATTTATTTAAGTTCCCTAAAAACAAATACTTCTTTTGATTCTACTTTGGTTACAACAAAGGTATATAGCCAACACCGGTACAAAAATAATTAAATATTTTATTTTGAATTAAAACGCAACAGTGGTATTTCTTTTTGCCAACAAAAGAAATGTCATTGTTGACAGGTAATCTATATTAAAAGTATTTTAAACCAATCTATAGGCACCACATGGGACCAGTTTGTTACAGCAAGCATTTGTTTTTTTGGACAAGAGGGTTGTGCTTCAAACACAACAATGATTGTTTAAATACACATGGCAGATCATCCCAAGACAGTCAGCCACTTATTTTTTTTTACAGTAAACAGAGTTAAGACAAGTATGTTTTTAATCTACCTAATAATGCACAGGATGTTCTGGCTAATTGCTAGAGTTGGTTTCTCCTGGAGGTTTTAGGCAACTGTAGAATGGTGCCAGAAGCACCACCTGCGTTTTGAATGATGCTTGTGAAGAGCAACCTCATCCTTCTCGCGTTCCTTCTTCACTCGTTGGTAGTGGTCCTCTTCTTTTAGGTACCACACAGGTGGCCAACGGTGCTTCTCAAAATACTCTTGGTTTTCTAGTAATTAAAACGGTAAGAGTTATAAATCTGAACGGTTTCGCTACAAACGTAAGATTCCTATATTCTAGAATATGCAAATCAATTTAAAGGATTAAAAAAAACAAGTTTTTAGTCAAGCTAATGAGAATGCAAATCACAAGAACAACTTTAATTAGTGTACATCTTCACAACTTTTGCACACAAGAATTACTGGAAGCTATGGCATTGCTGTTAGTCTACATAATCTAGGTTGAACAACACTTTTGTAAAAATCCTAGGAAGAGATAAACTTAGAAGCACAGAATAGTTATGGCATAGAAGGAGGCCACTTGGCCCATTGTGTTTTCTGCAAGAGCAGCTCACCTAGTCCCACCCCTCTGCCCTTTCCCCGTGGCCCTGCATATTTTTCCTCTTTAGGTGTTTGTCTATTTCCCCTTTGAAAGCCACAATTGAATCTGACACCACACTCTCAGGCAATGCATTTCAGGTCTTAACCATTCGCAGTGTTAAAAAACTTTGATGAAAATTGAACACATTTAGGTTGTTTCTTTTCTACTAACTATAGGCTACTGTTAATTCAGTCAATTGTTGCTCAAAAACTTGAATCTAGTGGTACAAATTAAGCGATTTTAATGAATTAGCACAAGAGGCAATTCAAATGAAGCAATTCTGAATGCCAAGCAGTAGACCATATCTGCTGTTGGTCTTCTAGTGAAGGAGGCTTCTGCAGTTGAATTTACAGAAAACAATTAAATCCTGTTGAACAATGCAACAAGTCTATAGTGTACATTAGACTGTTGATATAACATACATAGACCAGCAAAATAGAGATCATCTCCAAGGTAACCATTCAAAGATGCATAAAATGATCTTTTGCAGGTGCCTTAGGCACCTTCAGCTTCCATGTAATTAAAACTCAGTCAAATAAATATGAACCCTATATAGAAAGATACAGCTGTCAGCTTAAGCAAGAGAATCTTTCCTATTTACTGTTTAGCAGTAAGAGCATGGGTAAAAGATAATGTAAAAGGTCACTTGTGTTATTGTACTGCCTGGTCTGAAGGTCGTTAAAACAAATGCTACATGATGGTAATACTTGTCCACTAAATTTTACAGCGGAGTTGTTTATGACTTTGTGCGGGAATGTTGAAACATTTATCAGCTGATTGCTATTAGTCATGCTGGGCATTACTTCACACTAAAGATACTGTTACCCTTTTTAACAAGTTCTCCCCTCATTTTGTGAACCATCGTTCAGAAAGCAGCTTTAAACCATTTGCCAGAGTTATTCTTGAGCCAGTGCTGCAAGATGCAAGTGAAAGGCCCAGAATAACCAACTCACTACAGCACATGTGTATGTGCAACAGTAGCTGAGGGAACTGGCTCCAGAGGGAGCAAAAGGGGCAGGTAGCTAGGTATCATGGAGAAACGTCTAATGGAGGCATGCGGGAGTGAATAGCTGTAGGGTATTCTGGGGTAGCGTGCCACTCCATGACCAACCACTGTGCTGTAAGTGAGCTGACAGGTGAATGTAATTCTTGAAGAGCCGATGCACATGTTTTCCCAATGAATGTTTCATGCGCATCAAGATACTGGGGGAAGTGAAACACTTATGCAATTTCAGTCATTCCATATTAGTGCCGAACACACCTTGGTAAGGTTTAGCACATGCTAGATGTGGATCCCTGTGAGTTTAGTCCAACATTGTGCTGTCCCAACCTCAGATATGCTGCAATAAGTTTAAATCATTGTCCAGGCTGATCATCTTGGCCCTCAATGAGAATTGTGTGCTGTAACCTTTGCCATTTGGTTATTTGTTTTATATTGTCTAAACAATTTCATACAAGACCAGAGAGATTTTTTATTCTATCAGCCTGGCTTGGATTCAAATACAGGCCTCAGAGGTTGGAGAAGGAATTACTAATTCATTGCATTACCATGTCTCTGAAATTTAATTAATGATACAAGTAAACCAGAGTAAATATTTTGTTTCTTACCAGGAGATATTGCCTTTATCTCTTTCCTGAACTTGCAGCAAACGCTGTTGTAGCTTGTACAAATGTGATGCAAACACCAAGCTGCCAGTTGATGTGCATTATGAAACTACAAGTATAGGGGATGAAGAAAAAAAAGTCTTTTTAAGATGAGCTGCAATGTGTAATATATAAGATATCTATATTAAGTTCCTTATTATGCTTATGTCAGAAATGTGAACGGCCTGCAATTGTTAAACATGAATTACAGGAGCTTTCAAGTAAATGATTGTCATCCCTCAGTTGCTGCATTTTTGGAACAAGAATGGTGAACGCCAACAGTAAGGCCACAATCTCTCTTTGAACCAGAGAGAAATTTTAAATTAAAATTAAATTAAATTAACACAATGACAACTGAGTTAACAGAACAATAGGGAAAAAAAGTGAAAGAGGTGGCAGCAGAGATAGTAGATGCATTGGTGGTCATCTTTCAAAATTCTAGACTTTGGAATGATTCCTGCAGATTGGAAGGTGGCAAATGTAACCTCACTACTAAAGAAAGGAGGGAGAGAGAAAATGGGTAACTATAGAGCTGTAAGCCCAACATCAGTAGTAGTGAAAATGCTAAAATCTATAATAAAGGATGTGGTAACAGGACACATAGAAAATAATGGTAGAATCAACATGGATTTATGAAACAGAAATCATGTTTAACAAACCCGTTATAGTTTTTTGAGGATGTAACTAGCATAATAGATAAGGGGGAACTGGTGGTTGTGGTATGTTTAAATTTTCAGAAAGCTTTTGATAAGGTCCCACACAAGAGGTTGTGTGGCATCTTTTACATCAACTAGAGGGGGCAAAGGGGGCCTCGGTTTAACATATCACCTGAAACATGGCACCTCTGACAGTGCAGTACTCCCTCAGTATTGCACTGCTCGCTTGATTCTGCATAGTAATACATCCATTGCCAATAAATCCCACGGAGTGTTAATTTGCCATCTAATGGTTTAAAAAAACAGTCCAAGAAAGGAGTGTTTAAGTTAGACTTGTATCATAAGAAGTTAGTAAACAAAATTAGAGCACTTGGGATTGGGGGTAATATACTGGCATAGATTGAGAATTAGTTAATGGATATAAAACAGAGAGCAGGAATAAACAGGTCATTTTCAGGTTGGCAGGTTGTGACTAATGGGGTACCGCAAGGATCAGTGCTTGGGCCCCAGCAATTCATAATCTATAACAATGATTTGGATGTAAGAATTAAATAATTTGGATGTGGGGATTAAATGATTTGGATGTGGGGATTAAATGTAATATTTCCAAATTTGCAAATGACATAAAACTAGGTGGAAGTGAGAATTGTGAGAAGGATGGAAGATGCTTCCAGGGGATTTGGAGAGGCTATGCGAGTGGCAAAAATTCTACACATGGAATACGATGTGGAGAAATGTGAGGTTGTCCACTTTGTTAGGAAAAACAGAAATACAGTATTTCTTAAATGGCAAGAGGCTAGTAAGTGTTGAACTTCAAAGGGACTTGGGTGTCCTTGTTCATGAGTTACTGAAAGCTAACATACAGGTACAGCAAGTAATTAAGAAGGCAAATGGTATGTTGGCCTTTATTACAAGATGATTTGAGTATAGGTATTTGATTAAAGATATCTTAATGCAATTATATAGAGCCTTGGTGAGACCACACCTAGAGTATTGTGCACAGTCTAGTCTCCCAAGCGCTCTATACTTGACACAGAGGGAGTGCAACAAAAATTCACTAAATTAATTCTTGGGATGGAGGGATTGCCCTATGAGGAAAGATTAAATAGACTGGGCCTTTATTCTCTGGAGTTTAGAAGAATGAGAGGTGATCTCATTAAAGTGTACAAAATTCTTACAGGGCTTGACAGGGTAGATGCAGGAAGGATGCTACCTTGGCTGGGGGTCTAGAACCAGGGGACACAGTATCAGAATAAGGAGAAGGCCATTTAGGAGTGAGATGAGGAGGAATTTCTTCACTCAGAGGGTGGTGAATATTTGGAATTCTCTGCCCCATAGGGCTGCGGAGGCTCAGTCATTGAGTATGTTCAAGACTGAGATCGATAAAGAGTTCTACACATTAAAAACATCAAGGGATACGGGGATAGTGCAGGAAAATGGTGTTGAGGCAGAAGAACAGCCTGATCTCACTGAATGGTGGAGTGGACTCAAAGGGCTGAATGGCCACCCTACTCCTATTTCTTACGTATGTTATGTTCTTATGAAAAAGCCTTAATTCACTCAGCTAATTCTACCATGGTGGGGGAAATTGATATAGCCCTGTAAACTCCTATCAGTCACCTCATCTGAAGTGTGGCACTGCAGGGCTTCCACCTGGCAGCTGACCCCAAATCCCAAGGATAGGAACACTGGCATAAAACGGGTAGGCACTGTACTTCTTGGGCATCTCCCTAATTGGGATCAGGCAAAAAAGTGGGCCGGGGCGGAACTGTAAAGGTCCGGCAGTACTTTGCTGCTCTGTCAGATGTTTGCAAAGCTATGGCTTTCTTTTAAGAGCTTTAAAAGCTTGGGTGTTCTGTTTTCACTTTATTTATGGCAATCAATCATTGCCATTGGAAAATCAAATTGCAAACCTCATGTGTGGCATTGTCCGACACACTAAACTGGTGCAGGATTGGAGGAACTGATGGAACTTCTACTGGATGTCTTAATTCCTGCCAGTTCTGTTCCTTCTAACAACATCGGACCAGCAAAGCAGGGATGGGTAGAGTGATGAGCCTGCCTTTCCACCCCCACCCCCCCATCCATTGACCTAGCTCCGATGTTCTGCAGGGGTTCCCCAGGCAAGAGATTGCAGATCCCTCAAGAACATCAAGGGAGCTGACACTAAAGGAATATGCAATTATTAAAAGGAAAGGACTTGTAGTTACATATTTTTTTCAGGACTTTACGACATCCCAAAACAAGTTACAGTCAATGAGGTACTTTTAAGGTGTAGTCACTATTGTAGTGTAGGAAACATG
Organism: Carcharodon carcharias; assembly: GCF_017639515.1. Lineage (NCBI taxonomy): Eukaryota > Metazoa > Chordata > Chondrichthyes > Lamniformes > Lamnidae > Carcharodon > Carcharodon carcharias. The sequence continues at coordinate 51,615,387 of NC_054483.1, read as the reverse complement.
GCAACCAATTTGTGCACAGCAAGTTCCCACAAACAATAATGAGATAATGACCAGATTTTCTATTTAGTGATGTTGTTTGAGGGATAAACATTAGCCATGAGATTGTGGAGAACTTTCTCATTTTCCCAACTAGTGCTGTGGCATCTTTTACATCAACTAGAGAGGGCAAAGGGGGCCTTGGATTAACATATCACCTGAAACATGGCACCTCCAACAGTGCAGTACCCCCCCCAGTATTGCACTGCTCGCTTGATTCTGTATAGTATTACATCCATTGCCAATAAATCCCAAGGAGTGTTAATTTACCACCAATGGTATTAAGAAACAGTCCAAGGAAGGAGTGTTAAAGTTAGAAAACAAAAACAGAATTACCTGGAAAAACTCAGCAGGTCTGGCAGCATCGGCGGAGAAGAAAAGAGTTGACGTTTCGAGTCCTCATGAGCCTTCGACAGAACTAGCGAATCCCAGGAAGGGGTGAAATATAAGCTGGTTTAAGGTGGTGGGGGGGTGGGGTTGGGTGGAGGGAGAGAAGTGGAGGGGGGTGGTGTGGTTGTAGGCAAAAGCAGTGATAGAATAGCAGCCTCATGCGTTTCCTGAAGATCGATAAATACAAATCCTTCGCCCAGCTTACTTCGAGACTGACGATATCTCTGACATTGGAACTTTTACAGATCTTCGGAGACCAGTAGTCAGAGAATTGTCTCACAGAGACCACCCGTAGAGATGTCACAAGACCCAAGACGAAGGACGGAGAGGCTGCACAAGATGGGTATTGTATATCTCCAGGGTGGGATATCGTCAGTCTCGAAGTAAGCTGGGCGAAGGATTTGTATTTATCGATCTTCAGGAAACGCATGAGGCTGTTATTCTATCACTGCTTTTGACTACAACCACACCACCCCCCTCCACTTCTCTCCCCCCACCCAACCCCACCCCCCCCACCACTTTAAACCAGCTTATATTTCACCCCTTCCTGGGATTCACCTAGTTCTGTCGAAGGGTCATGAGGACTCGAAACGTCAACTCTTTTCTTCTCCGCCAATGCTGCCAGACCTGCTGAGTTTTTCCAGGTAATTCTGTTTTTATTTTGGATTTCCAGCATCCGCAGTTTTTTTGTTTTTTGTTTTTATCTCTGTGTTAAAGTTAGACTTGTATCAAAATAATTTTTTCCTGGGTTATATACCAATTCATGAGGCAGTTATGCTAATTGTCAGTCTAAAGTTTAATGTCTATTATCATTAAGGAAATGACCTACTTGGGCAAGTTCCAGGTATGTTAACACCTCCCCATCAATATCATCACCTTCTTTTACTGCTTTCAACAACTCCTGCACAGCATATTGTTCTGTAAAGGAGCAATGAATACAATTATATAACAGGAAAATGGAAAACAAACCAAAATTACTCAAATTGTGATTAAGTATAATATATCTGAATTATTTTCACCAAAATAATCTGGAATGCTCCCATCTGGCACATGATACTAAATAAGTAATTTGGTTATGAAATGTTCCCAAATTTTCAGTGCTAACATTGAGGATGTAAGACCTAAAAGAAGCTAGCCTTATTTGCTCTACCCCCCCAAAGCATTCAACTTTCCAAATCATTGAGATATGATTATGGCCATGAGACTTAAGTCATGTCTGGTGGAAAGGTGTGATCTCACAATATTTCATTTTAGGAAGTTACATGATGGGTGGAATTTTCTCTTTGGATGATTGTGTAAAAATGGGTAATATTGGATTATTTTCATTGACTTCATAATTCAATGTCAAAATGATTCCCACTAAGTTTCAATAGTTTGGGGGTGAGGGGGGCAGGGAGGTCTGGGCCAGGAAGGCTCATGTATGTTCTTAACGGACAGTACTCCACCAGTGGTGGGCAGGGGACACACCATGCAGCTAGACCGAAGCAAACCCTGGGTTTGCTTGTGGCAACCGTGGGGAAGAGGTTCCCAGGGCACTCAATGTCTCATCATGGGACCCGGTATCAGGAAAGGGTAGCCCACCGAAAGCTACCCCATGCTCTTTCTTCCAAACTTCCTCTCCAACACACCGAGCCATGAACCCCTCCCTGTAAGCACCCCCACCCCACCTCACTCACCTGTGGCCTGGGTTATTCAGCGATCCTCAGCCTCTCCCCGGGTGCTTTATTGGCAGCAGCCACGACTTCTGGTGGCACTGCCACCAATGCAGAGCTGTCAACCTCTGATTGGCTGGCAGCTCTCGAGAGGGCTAGACTTTCGCCCCAGGTCCTAAATCCCACGAAAGGCCAGATGCTGATCAGTTAAGTGCCTGAGGGGGCTTAATTCTGAAGGCGATGCAGGACTCCTGTCCCAACTAGCGAGCGAGACCCCCATCGCCAAGATTAAATTCCACACAAGGTGTTCTATTCACCAGAGAACCACTCTCATACTTTACAGATGGAATAAGCTGATCCTAGATTCCTATTGTGATGCATTAATAATTGGTCTCAAACAGAGCAATATAATTTATTTAAATTTTAATTTTTTTTGCGATATTTTACGAAATACAAGGTGCTACTTAATTTCTATTTGGAAGTCTAGTGGTAAAATATTTCTCTTTCTAGTCAGGATTATTTCTTGCCTGATGTGTTACATGGCCTCATGTCTTTTCTTTAGCACTGACCTGTCAGAGCCACAAAACGTGGAAGGCACAGCCTGTTTGCCAGTACAATCAGCTCAATCGGGTCAAGTTTTGAACTGAATGAGAATTGGCTGGTGTACAGATACTCCAGAACCGTTTGCATACAAGCCTTGCTTGTGGTGGGGAAGTAAACCTGTAAGTAAAAACAAAATATAACCAAACCTTGTTCTCAAGTGCTGTATAATATATTAATAAAAAATGTTAAGTATTAATATAAAATTGCATACATGCAACTCAGTGACTATAAAGTGAATTAAAATCGTTTAAATCTAAATTTGGATGTTCATGAGAAGAGACTATCATAAATCTATTCATCATGAAACATTTAAGACTCCTGCTTTATTACATGCACCAAATTGGTTTCATTTGATACAATAAAAAAGTAATTACTGATGTTTGCAAACAAAAAGGGAAGTTGGGAACTGCCATTGGGGATCATAGAGCTTGCACGCAGACAGAAGGAACAATCCCATGCATATGATTGTGATAATGGAGAACTGCACAAATCAGCAAAATTTTGCAGTGAGTTTCTTCATGACACGCAGAATACCCTGGAGAGTGATAGTACAGGAAACTTCTGTGGTAATAACCGGAAAAGATCCTAAGGACGTTAGTGGCTGTGGTTGCAGCAGCTACCACTGCTTCGATGACTGTTTTAAAAACATAGAAATATTTACTGCACAGGAGGCAGCTATTCTTGCCCAACATGTTTGTGCTGCAATCGAATATCACCTTCCAACACTTGATCCATAGCCCAATGGGTTTTGGAACCTCAAATGCATATCCAAGCATTTTTAAAAAAAAATGTGATGAGGGTTTCTGCCTCTGCCACCCTTACACCCTCTAAGTGAATCACTCAACTCCCCTCTAATCCTTCTATCAAGTACTTTAAATACACATCCCTTGGTTATAGACCTTTCCACTAAGGGAAATAGGTGCTTCCTATCCACTGTATGTAGGCCCCTCATAACTTCAAGGTTCAAGAAGGCAGATCACCAGCATCTTCTCAAGTGCAATTAGGGGTGGGCTATGAATGCTATCCTAGCCAGTGACGCCCACATCCTATGAGCGGGTAAAAAAAAAATGTCGTCATCAGCCAACCATTCCACAAATAATCATCTTCTGTGCCATCAAGTGCATTGGTTATCCCATTTCTTGAATAATTTGATGACAATCTCTGTTCTGATTTCATCCCAGGCCTCTACAACCTATTCATGTTGGATTGCTAATGTTGGAGCCCGTATGCTGCCTCCCATTGGAGAACATCATCTATCCTTCAATCATTCTGCTTTTTCACATGCTACCCTTGAAGGGCTTCTTTAAAGAGACATGCAATGGTTGAACAAGACTGATTAGACCACTGGGAATCACTACAATATCACTGTTTTGCAATCTAATTTCAGCAACATCATTGACAAGGTCTGATCAGAATATGTCCCAGGTGAGGTTTTTATAATTTACGTAATCCACCTGGTCAGAAGCACTCAAACTCTCCTCAGTCATATTTTCAAGCTACCTTCATCCATCCATCCTTTATCATGAACATGAATGACTGCTCATTTTGGGAATATCACCATTGGCTTAAACTTTGCCCAGTCTGACAAACATAACAGCACAACTGTGCATCTACTCTTTTCATGGCCAGTTGAATTCACTAACACTGTTTCTCTTCAACTTTGCTCACCGTTTGACTGGCTGGCATGTCAAAATTCATAGGAGTCTCATCTATGTTCCCAATACAGGCCAACCTGTATCCATTCTTTTCTCAATGTTTGATTATAAACTGCTGAAATGCGATAAGCCTGTCATCAAGTTCTGCTGGGAGATGCTGTGAAATCTTGGTCTTGTGTCGCAGTACAAAATTGTTTCTCTTCAGAAACCTGGTACACCATCCAGAGCTGGCTATGAAATCTACAGTGACCAATTTTCTTACATGTTTCAGGGTGAAGTTTCAAATAGTTCCTTGAGAAACTGAGAGTTCGTTCTGGTGATTTGCCAGATTTGACATATTTTGCAACTTCATTTTCCGACTGCGGCCACATGCTAGGCTTTCCTCTGTTTGAGCATTTAATCTTAGACATCTGCCTAAGTTATGTAAAGAGCTTCCTCCAGTCTCTAAAATTCTTCTCTGGCACCTTGAGTTCACTAGCTGCTGCACAATTACTAATCATTGAGATTGCAGAAGAGACAAATTTTGAACTGGGCTGTGTATCTGCCATTCATTCATGATGCCATGTTGCCATAAAGGAGGGTGGGATTGGCAGGAACACAGTGTGCACCAGCAAGGTGGTAGCTACGACATCACGTGCATAGACATGAGAAGCTGAGTTGCCGCCTTCAATGGTATGCTGTTCTATGACTATTGAGTAGGTTTGCACCAGGGTGAGTTTGACTACAGCAGCAAGTGGGTGGTAAGTACAAAGAGTTTGAATTTTTTGGCTAAAAGTCAGGGGTTGACTTATACACAAGATATATGAAAAAACAAATGACTTTTTGGCCAAAAGTAAGTGGGGGGTGCGGTGGGCTGGTGTCAGCTTTTACACAAGATCGACCATTACTTGCATATATATGATAATTGAAATTTGATTGAAATTTTTGAGGTGGCGACAAGTGGGGTTGATGAAGGCAGCACAGTGGTCTGCATGGATTTTAGCAAAGCCTTTGACAAGGGAAGGGTCATGAGGACTCGAAACGTCAACTCTTTTCTTCTCCGCCGATGCTGCCAGACCTGCTGAGTTTTTCCAGGTAATTCTGTTTTTGTCCCACATGGAAGGCTGCTTGAAAAAGTAAAAGCCCTAGAGGTCCAAGGGAGAATGGCAAGTTGGATTCAAAATTAGCTAGTGGCAGGAAGCAATGGGTAACGGTTGACAGGTCTTTTGCAACTTCAAACCTGTTACAGTGGTTTCCACAGGGCTCAGTTCTTTACTTTTTGTAGTTTATATTAATGATTTAGATTCAAATGTTGGGGGAATGATAAAGAAATTGCAGATGATATAAAAATTGGCCATGTGGTTGACAGTGATAAGGAAAGCTTTAGACTGCAGGGAGATATAGATACTCTGGTTAGTTAGTTAGAAAAGTGGAAAATGGAATTCAATCAAGTGTGAGGTAATGTATTTTGGGAGGTGTAATAAGGCAAGGGAAAGCACAATGAGAGGATAATTAGTAGTATGGAGACATAGAGAGACCTTTGACTGTATATACACAGATCCTTAAAGGTAACATGACAGGTCAGTAAGCTGGTTAAGGAAGCATATGGCATGTTCTCCTATAAGAGCAATAGAGCTTATGCTAGAACTGCATACAACACTAGTTAGGCTACAGCTTGAGTACTGTGTAGTTTTGGTCACCATGTTACAGACTTATACTAGATTATGTGAGTATACTAGACAGGATGCATTTTAGATTTACAAGGATGTTGTCAGGACTAGAATACCTTAGTTATGAGGAAAGATTGGATAGGCTGGTGTTGTTTTTCTTGGAACAGGGGAGGCTGAGGGGTGTGTAGAAAATTATGAAGTGCCTAGATAGAGTAAATAAGGACAACCTATTTACCTTAGCAGAAGGGTAAAAATCCAGTGGGCATAGATTTCAAGTAATTGGCAGAAAGATTAGAGGGGAGATGAGGAAACAATTTTTCTTCCAGAATGTGGTACGTATGAGGAACTCACTTCCAAAAGGGAGAAGCAGAAACTTACTATATTTAAAAAGTACTTGGATCTCTACTTGAACAGCCATGACCTGCAGGAAGGTGTGATTAGGCTGGGTGACTCTTTGTCAGCCAGCATGGTCATGAAGGACAAAATGGCCTCCTTCTATTTTGCAAGTTTTCATGATTCTAACCATCTTTCCTTGTGCTAGGTATGATTCAAACCAGTGGAGGGTTTTCCCTCGATTCTCATTGACTTCAATTTTGCTAGGGCTTCTAGATGTTGCATTCAATCAAATCCTGCCTTGATGTCAAGGGCAATCACTCTGACTTCATCTCTGGAATTCAGCTCTTTTGTTCACATTTAGACCAAGGCTCTAATGAGGTCAGGAGCCAAGCGGCCCTGACGGAATGCAAACTGAGCAATGAGCAGATTAATGTTGTATAAGTGCTGCTTGAAAGCATTGTTTTCAACACTTTCCATTGTTTTACTGGAGATTGAGAGTAGACTGATAGACGGTAATTGGTTAGAATGGATTTATCCTGCTTTTTGGTGAATTTTTCCGTTTTATCAGATAGGTGCCACTGTTGTAGCTGTACTAGAACAACTTCACTACGGGGGCAGCTAGCTGAGATGTTGTCACAGCCCATACCTTTGCTGACCACAGTGTGTTCAGCCATTCCTTGATATCTATGGATAATTACATGTTAGCGGGCTTGGCTGATGACGTGTGAGAGTGTATTATGGTATAGGAACCTTTGGGAATGCATATTTTTGTGAGGCAACTGTGAATGAGGCAAGGAGATGGCTGGTGGTGGGGGGGGTGGGGGTGGTTTTTATTTTCTCAAATTAAAGCCTTCAGTTCTAATTGTTGAGTTCTTTGTCTAGTTGCAAGTGGATAGCTCTCCTGTTCCACCCCCTCTCCTTCTGGTGCCCCATCCATCTGATTGGAGGGCCCTCCCAAATCTTTTTCATCATAGTTGTCTTCTTCACCTTCAGGAAGAATCCTTTCTGCCATGCAATATTATTTAGGATGCATAAATCCACTATGACTCTAGCTGGGCTGTACTGCAGGATTACACTAGTTTTATGAGATTTCAGAATGCCCATAGTCAGCACTACAGAAATTAGGTCGTGAGCTCCCTCCCCCATCCCCACCCCCTTTCTGTTTCCCCCTTCCTTTTTTTTTCCAATAAATTATAAAGATTTTCCTTTTCCCACCTATTTCCATTATATAAAAAAAAACCCCACTAGAGCTATACCTTGAGTGCCCTACCATCCATTCTTAATTAGCACATTCGTTTAGATAATATCACCAACTTTAACTTTAACACCTATGTGTTCTATTGTACTATTGTCGTTGTTATCTTTTGATGATTTGCTTCTATCACTGCTTGTTTGTCCCTACAACCACACCACCCCCCCCCCCACCTCCCTGTCTCTCTATCTCTCCGCCCCCCACACACACACCTTAAACCAGCTTATATTTCAACTCTTTCTTGGACTCGAACTCAAGTTCTGTCGAAGGGTCATGAGGACTCGAAACATCAACTCTTTTCTTCTCCGCCGATGCTGCCAGACCTGCTGAGTTTTTCCAGGTAATTCTGTTTTTGTTTTGGATTTCCAGCATCCGCAGTTTTTTTGTTTTTACCTACTGAAATTCATGCAGTCTCATGAGCATCAGTGTATTCATTGGAGTCTTACTAGCAAAATAAGTCTTGACTGTACGGTAAACCCTGATCACCAACGAACTACCTTAATACACAGCTCTAAATTATGGATGATATGGTAAATTGGATTATGAAAGAAGCCTCCTGACAGTTTCATATGAAGTGGGTATTAATATGCGAGACAAGATGATTGGAATCACACGCTACCTGGACACCTGCTGAATAAAAGCCTTACCTGTTAATGAAACGGAAGGCGTTGTTGTACGAGGCTTTCAATGCTACATACGTTCTGTTAATTGCTCCTTGCACCTGAGGGAACCCTGCCATTCTGCTGAAATAGGCATTTCACTATATTGTTCCCCAAGTACCATGTACAAGGTGATAAACAGTGAGGCCCACTTAAATAGCATAGTGACCTTCTTTATATAAGAGTATGCCGGTGGCTAATGTGACAAAAATCACCTGGAGCTGCCTGGAAGGATTCAATAGCAGCAAAAAAAAAAATCAAGACCATGGTCACTTTCCCTACTATAGACAATGTTGTTTTCCTGGTAGAAGTGGGCTGCAGGTATACAGCCAGCAGCTGATAAGAGCTCTGGGGGAAGTGAAGCCTTCTGAATGACAGGAATCTAAAAGGCCTTCTAGGTCTATAAACCCTGAGGAGAGGGTACTGACGGTGTAGGAAACAAAATTCTTCTGCGATGCAACATTCTAGGAGCCTCCAATCCATCAACTTCCATATCCTCCTCTTCAAACTCAGGAATGGAGGGATTCCCATCTAGAAATCCATTCCCCCAGCTCAGGAAGTTACTCAAGTACTCATTATAACTGGTCAGGAGAAGTCTTCAGAGGAATTCTAGAGCAAGAATCAACCAAAAGAAATCACTGAGTAGATAGTTTTTGCAGGCTCCAGTCAGAAAATCCAAAATGGCCATCTCCCTGTGATATGCACCATAGGGGTTGTGTTGCTCATACTGTGGTGGGGTCCTCAGAGGTCAGGTTAGTGGTGGTAATTAGAAAAAACTGCATCGAGACCAAGGATAGGACCACCTCTCTTCATTTACATGTCATGAGGGGGTCAGGGGGAGAGCAGGGAGGAACAGAATCAGAGGATGGTACACCAGACTACCAGGTTTTAATGAGAATTTTAATGCAAGTTTTTTGGGATACTACTGCAGCAGTAAGACCATAGTAGCATATTTCTCTGACTTTAGCATCTCAATAGTGCCCAAAAAGAGATGGAAAGAGAAAAAAAAATGGGAAATTCAACCCTGGGCTTTGGGAAGATACTTAGCTGCAATAGCACCACAGCCGAGATTGGTTCCTTCTTCACCTTTCATTGACAGAAGGGACCACAATCAGGAAAGGGACTTTTGGAGCTCCCCACCACAGAGGCACAAAAACTAATTTTAGGCATTCCCACCACTACACCAGAGATCTGCTAACCCACAGGAGGCTAAAACCTTCCCTGATCTACATTGCCCAGGTGCTCATTGTATTAGCCAGGGGAGCCATGAAACAAGTCACAGACATAACATTTTCAATCTTTTACAAAATTTACAATATAATACACAATTAGTACATTTTCTCTATAAATATAAAGCTTATTGCACCAACCTCTTTGTTTGAACTTTCCTGAAAAGACCCTCCAAACATTGCTGCCATCCACTCACAGCTAGAAATCAACAAAGACTTGTGGCCATTAATACTCCCATCTTCTAATTTAAGCATCACATCTGCCATTGAAAGGTAAAAAAAAATTGTTGCTGACATCGTAACTGCAAAAACCTAATTATAAAATAGTACTGTAACCACATACTAATTGCTTTCTTCTAAGCAGTTGTGAAAGGGGATAATTGAATTCTGCATCTGTTACATGCTATAAATACTTCAGATTGTTAGTCCTCAGACAACATGGCACCAAGATTCAAATTATTTAAACAAATTACCCTCTAAATATTCCATCCATTATCATGATGGTTACCTGATAGTATGCTTAATATGCAAGAAATAACAGTTTACATATACACAAGTGTTCTCTGATAACTGAACTGTTTAGTTTCTGAAAAGTCAACTCTGGTGGTATGGTATCATCTTGTTTGTTCAGTTTCTTCTAATGCTTTGTTGGATCCAAATAAAGTCGCAAACTGCTCACCACCTCTTATCAAAAGGAAGAGGATGTACCCATGAGGCAAATGAGGCAAACCAATTGCTTTAAACCTCTGAAGGCATTTACACTATAGCCGTAGTATTGATGCCAAGCAGTTTTCCCTGCAATGAAGCTACAGATAAGATCCAGGGAAGAAATTCTTTTGTGTAACTTCCATTGATTCACTGGGGCAGCAGCGCCATGGACTGCTACCTGTGTGGCCTACATGGCATTCTTCAATAATATCAATGAAGAACAGGGCATGCAGGTAGTGGCTCATGTCGCTGCCTGCCCCAGGGAGTCAACACTAGTCTGCTCAGCCATTCAATAAGATCATGGCTGCTCTGATTATGGCCTTACCTCCACTTTGCTGCCTGCCCCTCATAACCCTTGACTCTCTTGTTATCAAGGAGAAACAGTACAAGAAGTACAAGAATAAACAATAACATCTTATATTTTTAGAGTGCCTTTAATATAATAAGACATTATGGAACAAAACTTGACTCTGAATCATACAGGGTCATATTAGGCCAGGTGACCAAAAGCTTGGTCAAGGAAGTAGGTTTTAAAGAGCATCTTAAAAGAGGAAAGAAAGGTAGAGAAATAGAGAGGGAATTCCAGTGCTTCGGGCCTAGACAGGAGACCAGAATGAAAAATAAAATCATAAAATCACATAAAAGCTTCACATATTCTGTTACTGGCGAAGAGTGAAACAATGATGTTGGCACTAGAACTCTAATCTTTTCAATGTTAGTCATGGCTTCTTATTTTTACACACTGCAAAGAGCCCACGGTTACTCAAATTTAAGAATTAAGATACTTAAACGCAAATGCAGCAGGCTAAATTTCAAATCACATTAGATTTTTCCAAACTAATTTTCTTCCAAACTAAACTGTGTGGTTTCTTGCTACCTGTTTGACTGTGAGTAACAAGGGTTAGTTATTATGGATAGTTAATGTAGTTACATTCAAAATTGCTCTTTGCAATTAAAAATATCAATTTGAATGAGCTAACTTTAAATTAGCAGGAATAGATTATGAATTAAAAACGAATTGTTACAAGAGAGTATGCAGTGAAATTAGAGTTGGAAAAACTTACCAGAAAATGTTCCCTTTGCTAAGCATTCCTTTATTCGGTTTGCTTTCCTGACGTGAAATGCTTTTGTGATCTCCTGATTCATAAAGGCTTCTTTATTTTGAATATTTTCAACCATCATACGCAAATCAAAAACTTCCAAAATCTCTGCTATTTGTGCAATTCTCATCAGGTCTTTCTCATTTTCATCTAGCTCTCCTGTGTAGAGGAATCGTAATACTGCTTCAAAAGGCCCTGGCTGGATTGAATGGTCCATCCTAACCACTGTCATAAAGCCCATCCTCTTTGTTACAGGGTTCTCAAGGTCTTCTTCATGAATATGATTAAAGGCCTTGCTCCATGAAGTCAGAGATCTTCCTGCCCTTGTTCCCTTCACTTCTGCAGATTCATCCTCATGCACGTTCATTTTCAAAATGCCATCACTCTTGGATGTTCTCAGACTGCACTGTGCTGAACTGACACTAATCTCACTGCTGTCGTCATCTGTGTTGAGGCTCAAAGTTCTCATTAAATGCTCCTGGCCTAGTTTCACTGATTTTGCATTTTTCTCACAGTGTGTCTGAGATTCAGCAGTTATATCCAGCAAAAACAGGTCATAAAATTTTGATGATGAGGTAGCCAGGTATACCTTGTGAGCATAGATTTTAACCTGGTTCTGGAGTACAAACATAACATCAGTACACAGTGGATTGTCGAGCAGATGGCTAGGTTTAAAAGCACTCACAGGATTATCTGGAACTTTCATTACTGGAGGCGGTGGTTTAGGTGGCAGGAATGGTGCCTGGAGTAAAGGCTTCTGCACCTTCTTTAAATGAGATTTCCAGAACTGAAGGTGTCGTCTAGAAATCAGTGCACCTCTGACAGCATTATCAAACACATCCTTGATGCCAAACTGATCAAATACGCTTGTTTCATAATAGGGAATCCCAAGTTCTTTGGCTACCTCTCGACCCTTTTCGGGAGGTAAAATATCGTTGGGTCTTATTGGTCTAGGGAATAAACACAACAAAAATAAATTATTTCAAGTAAAGTACATTTGCTAACATAACAGAGTCCATTTCAATATAATTCAAATGCTTCAGATGTTTCCGATATGATAAGGGGTTATGTAAATTGCAACAAAAACAAAAATAGCTGGAAAAACACAGCAGATCTGACAGCATCTGTGGAGAGGAATACAGTTAATGTTTTGAGTCTGTATGACTCTTCATCAGATGTAAATTGCAAGATTTGTTGTTCTTTACAACGACCCAAACTTGCTGATAATAGTGGATACCTACTTCATCAATGGAAGCTAAATGCATCTCAAATCTATTGGAAATCAGCTTCACACGTGGCAGAGTTACTAGGTATCCGATTAGTTAATAATCTTCTAAAAAAGAAAATATGGCTTTATTCAGAAGTCATTCTGCATTGGTGATCACTGGAAGACTGACTGTGCCATAATGGTGTGTAATGGTCTAGCACTGACAACAAACCTCACAGATTGGATGTAAACAGGGAATACCTATTCAATCAGAACTGTGCCTGAATCAGCTAAAATCTGTTCTCCAATGTGAAGAATAATAGTCCTGATGCTATGCCCACATTGTTATGTCACCCCTAAGAAATTATTTCATCTGATCTTGTCCTGTGCTGGGTACACTATTAGGCCAGCAGGAGACTGACACAAGAGTCAAGAATTAATTTTGTGCTTGTAGGGGAGCAAAACGGAAAAAGGAATCAGATTTTTAAAGAAGAAAATCTGTTTCTACCAGGAATGAAATTGGGCAGAGAATTAGATTTTGGCTGAAAGTAAGTACGTCCATGTTAAATTGGATAACAAGTTATTTCTTTCAATCAGAGACTTTACCAATTTAGCTAATTCGATTCAATCTCATTGAGAATCAGCGCAATTGAGTATCATGTAACTCAGAACATATGTAAAAATGATATTGCCTATAAAACATAATTACCATAATAATTACAACACAGAAACAGGGCATTCAGCCCTAATAGTAGTGTTGGTGTTTATCCTCCACATATCAGTTTCACAACCCTGTGCAACAAAAAGGTTTCTCCTCCCTGGATAGGATGGGAAAGTACAGTATTTATGTTCTCTGAAATACAACACCACACATAGTGCATTGTACATTTTTCACAGTGGTAAAACAGCAAGTCTGCTTTCTATTGTTGAATGATACAATGTTATAATGTTAAAATGCGGTACTATTCGTTAATAGAAAGAGAATATTTTGCAAACTAGATCTGTGGAAATATACGCTTATGATAAATGATGTGTATTTATTGAGTAAATATATGATCTAAAACACATGCCACGTTAATATTTACGTGAAGGGAGAATCGCATGATTAAAAAAATGCACACGGAACAAACAATTCTACAATCTCTTCTGAAAACATTTCAGATTGTATTGCAACACTGGAGGCTAAAGCATAATCCATAAGTAAAATAGGAAGGAAAAACCATCATACACAAAGAAAAAGAGACAAAAGACAGAGACTTGTTCCAAGTAGAGAAAGATGATACAATAGTGATAGCATATTTGGATTAGAAACTAAAAATCAATTGACGCTGTATTCACTGCAAAACCAAAAATCTTAAAACATACTGTTATGACCGAGCATTTGGTAAAGCTGAGTTATTTAAAAATCCCAGAGGGAAACTTTAAACAACTGTCATAACCTATAATTTTAAGTGATACGTTTGAGATGCAATTCTAAGTTCAGGAATCAGACCAGCAGTTCTTGAGAGGTTTTATATTAAACTAAATGAAACATTTTATTTCGTAACAACCCATTAAACAAATATACGTGGCTACAAATTACTACTATCATAACTTTTAACAAATTCCCAAACTAATCTCCATTAAGGCAACAGCAATCCATAGACTTAACTAGACACCAGGCAAAGCATTTTCACCATACAAATTCAAAATGAGGTTCTTTTCACTTTGGTTCCTGTGGAGACAGTTGGAGGCTTACAGCTGCTTTGATATCACATTGCCTCTGCTCCCACACACACAAGACTGCAGTCTGATATATTTAGCACAGCTCATTGAATGTAAACTCTCACTGTATCACTAGCCTCTTTGAACTCCACCTCTCTAACAATAAAACCCCTTTCAAAGTACCAATTTTATTAGTAATATAAATATATTGTTTGGTCTCTGCTAGCTAGGTGCCAGATTTCACCCCACTTCTGGAATGCTCTAACCAAAAATTGCAAATGCACCCTACCTCTCTTATATCTCAAAACTAGTACACATCAAAGCCCCCAGGCTAGCTGGCTTTAATCTAATTAAGACACACCCACAGACTAAACCTCTATTTTAAAAGAAAAATATTTTCCAATAATATTATATACATCAATAGCTTCATGGCACATACATACAAGTGCACAAATACATTTTCAAGTTTTAGGTTAAAAACATATTACTCTTGTTGTGAATATCACAGCCTCCCAACCCCGTGTTAAATAAAAAATCCTTCTCCTTGATTGGAATGAAAATGCATTTATGTTCCCTGAAATACAACACTACATCTGTAATATAATGTATTGTACATGGTTATAGTGGTAAAACAGTAAATCTGATCTCCATTGTTGAATGATCTACTAATCAAAAGTTGGAAAATATGCCTTTAAGTATAAAGTAGCTTTTATCACAATAACTGACAATTACACAGATAAACAATAATTCAGTTTGTTAGACTGCCACAAATGTATATTTTATGTATTTATTTGCAGATATAACACAATAAAGCTGAAAGAGAATTCATCAATGGAAATACCCTCAGTACAGAATCAGGCACGTTAGCACCTGACTCATGAGTGTCTAAATTGTGACATCCTAGTACAGTAAAGAGGACAAGGAGTCCCACCAGAGTAGGCCTCACATCAGCCACTGTGATAAACTAGTAGTATAAAAATATACAATTTTCCAAGCAACTTCTCAGGAGGGATGCAGATATCAAAGAATCACGCTTCTGAACAAGCAAACAGTTGATTTTTAGGTTATTCTATTAGGAAATTCCTCCTAATCATTCTCCACAGTAATTGTAAAAGCTCACTCAACCATGTTGAGGCTTATGTTCAACGCACACTGAAAATGCTAGTACATGCTCATGCTTCTGCATCCCTACAAAATCCACATTATTGTTTTTGGCCTTGGTTGAGTAGCCTGCAGCAATCCCTTTAAGGGACACTGTTTTGGCCCTATTCCATTGAGTGCAAGTTGGCGAGCTTGTACTGTGTGGGAGCCATGTGTTTGTCAAAATGCATCAAAATGGGTGTCCTAAGTACATTAAAGGACCTCGATTTAAGCATATGAGGCTCGTACCTATTTTGTCTGGAGCTCTGGATGCCTATTTCAAGGCTCCCTCCAAATTGTCGTGGAAGCAAAAATTGTGTGATGTTAAAGAGAAGTTTTAATGTTGCAATTTTCATCTCGATACAGTCCTGTTCTATCAGAAACAGGGCTTTACAGACTATGCAATTCAATATATATATATGAATGATTCAAATGGATAGAAAAATTTAAATGAAAAATTGGCTTTGGTTAGTTGTAACTTTAAGGGAATTGTTTTGACTTTGCGACCCAAGAGTCACAAACACATGTAACAACCTAGACAAAATCTAGGTTTATGAAGGCCAGTTGTTTACTTAAGAGCAGGCAGGTTGTAAGGCAGCCAGGATTTAGTGATATGGTTTATAAATCGATAATTGGCTTAGTAATCTCTGGAAGGATGTACGTGTATTTTATTCTGAGAGTCTAAATAATACAAAGAATAACTTTTATGGTCAGCTGGCAAAGGCAATCAAGTCACCAGAAGGTTAAGTGACTGCTCAGTCCCATTCTATTAATAGAAATGGTTAAACATCTACACTGCCTGACTATTGAAGGATTCAAATTGATCTTCAAATAAGCTTGATTCATCGTCAAAGAAAAAGCAGATGTACGTTAACCCCCCCACTGCACTCTCTGTTTCAGGACCAGCAGATTTTTTACTTATGGCAATGGTGAAAAGTGTGCAACTTCAAGGGCACCCAATTTATTATACTTTGACTTTACCTAAGAGGGCAGTGGGGTTGTCAGTCTAACATTTTATCCAAAAGACAGCAGCTCTGACAATACAGCACTCACTCAGTACTGCACTCAAGGTCATATGTTCCATTCTCTGGAGTGGGATTTAAACCCAACAACCTCTGCCTTATAGGCAACGGCAGTACCAGTGAGCCACAGCTAACACTACTGAAGGTCATGTTTCTCTACTGACAACTTTGCCCACAATTCCCATGGTGATATTGCCTTTCATCCCTTCCATCATCCTATGTACTCAACCCTGTCCTGTTCAGATCCATGCAGTTAAATTGCCTCCTCCATTCTTCCGGCTCCCTCCTTCATGGCCTAAAGCGACAACCTTCTGAAAAAGACACAAGAGGCCTGGCACTGAACCAAATCTGATGCTACAGTAAGGGTTGTCCCAAGGTAATTCATAGATGGTTGAAGGAAATGTGAAAAATGGACGTCAAACTAGGAAGACAGACATCAAGAGCCCTGGTGAAAAGGTTGATGAATAGGGTTTGAGAAGATCTTTTAAACATGGAGGGGTGAAGAGGTTTAAGGAAGGAATTCCAGGAAGCAGGTCAAACATAGCTGAAGGCTTTGCTGCCAATGGTGGGGGAAAGGAGGGGGAATGAACAAAGGACTGGACTCAGAGAAATGGAGAGATTAGGAAGGGTAAGGGATGGAGGAACCTGGAGTGCATATTGTGCAACAAGACTGCAAAAGAATTTATAGACAAATATCTTAACTTAATTTCTCATCCACATGTGACCACTTGCCAACATCATCCAAAAACCCCTCTCAATCACTCCACTGCCTCTTATTTGACATACTGCTTATCCAACCATCCTGTATTGGATGAGCAGAATTTTTTCCTAATATTAGAATGGCAGAAGTTTTTTACTTCGGTCCCCACGACAAACTCTATTCCCTAACCCCGGATTCTATCCCTGATCATTGTCTAAAGCTAAACAAGGCAGTTCACAACACTGCCGTCCCTATTTGACCCTGAGCTGAGCCTCTGACCCCATATCCACTCCATCACCAAGGCTGCCTACTTCCAGCTCCATAACATTGGCCTCAGCCTGTGCTCTCTCTGCTCTCAGCCAGCCTCTGCTGCTGAAACCCTTGTCCATGTATTTGTTACCTCTAGTTCAAATATTCCAATGCTCTCCTAGCTGGCCTCCTACCTTAAACCATCTATAAACCTGAGCTCATCCAAAATTCTGCTGCCTGCATCCTAACTTGCACCAACTTTTACCCATCACCACTGACTTATACTGGCTCCCCAAACAGCAACGCCTCGATTTTAAAATTTTCATTCATATTTTCAAATCCATCCATGGCCTGCCCCCACCCTAGCTCTGTAATCTCCTCCAGCCACACAATCCTCAGATCTTTGTGCTTTTCCAATTCTGTTCACTTGTGCAATGCAAACTTTTAATTGCTCCACCACAGCCACGCTGCCTGGGCCCTAAGCCCCTCTGTTGCTGCTCTTGACTTTTAAGGGGCTTCTTAAAACTTAACTCTTTGATGGCTTTCAACGACCTATCCTAATATCGCCTTATATGGCTTAGTGTCAAATTTTGTTTGATAACAGTCCTGTGAAGTGCCTTGGGACATTTTACTATGTTAAAGGCACCGTATAAATGCAAGTTATTGCAGAATAAGAAACTAGTGAAGAATAATATGCAGGGATGAGACACAATGTGTCTACTTTCACTAACATTTTATGTTATGTTTTAAATGCGGTAGTTACAAAAAACTTTTTAAAAATTCATTCACGGGATGTGGGCTTCACTGGTGGGCCAGCATTTATTGCCCATCTCTAGTTGCCATTGAGAAGGTGGTAGTGAGTTGCCTTCTTGAACCGCTGCGCCCCATGTGGTGTAGGTACACCTACAGTGCTGTTAGGAAGGGAGTTCCAGGGTTTTGACCCAGCGACAGCGAAGGAACGGCGATATATTTCCAAGTCAGGATGGTGAATGGCTTGGAGGGGAACTTGCAGGTGGTGGTGTTCCCATCTACTTGCTGCCCTTGTCCTTCTAGATGGTAATGGTCGTGGGTTTGGCAGGTGCTGTCAAAGGAGCCTTGGTGAATTCCTGCAGTGCATCTTGTAGTGGTACATGCTGCTGCCATTGTGCGTTGGTGGTAGAGGGAGCGAATGTTTGTGGATGTGGTGCCGATCAAGCGGGCTGCTTTGTCCTGGACGGTGCCGAGCTTCTAGAGTGTTGTGGGAGCTGCATTCATCCAGGCAAGTGGGGGGTATTCCATCACACTCCTGACTTGCTCTTTATAGATGGTGGACAGGCTTTGGGGTGTCAGGAGGTGAGTTACTCGTCATAGTATTTCTAGCCTCTGTTGTAGCCACAGTATTTATATGGCTAATCCAGTTCAGTTTCTGGCCAGTGATAACCCCCATTTGTTTATTGTGGGGGATTCAGTGATGGTAGTGCCATTACACATCACCATCTTGAAAGCTGACCTCAGTTACCCACAAGGTGAAGAGACACATCAGCTACAATGCTATCATATGATGACCCTCACTGAAAAAAAAACCTTGAATGCAAAGATTTTCCATTTGCGTGAAATCTAATCCAAAAGCCCTGTGTTTTTCAGTTCATACCAATACTGGAGGTCATGTCCAAACAACCTACTGATGTGTAGAGACAAAGAACTAGATGGCCATCTAGAACTTCTCCAGATTCCTTGTTCTGTCCAGCTGTCAAGAAACTGTTAGGGTTGTTCAGCGTCAATGAATTGTCAAAGTTGTCTAGGCAGTGTCAAAGAAGTCTCAAAGCTGACAAGGAACTTTCCAAGGGTATTAGTGAGTTGGCATGGAGGAGGCAAGGGCAAAGGGTGGCAGGCATGGATTGGTACTAAGTTGGCATGGGGGTATGGGTGCAATGAGTGGTGGGTATAAGGGCATGGGTTAGCATAGGAGGTGCAAGGAGCCATGGGGGGGAGGGGGGGGGGTTGATGGGAGCATGAATTGGCACAGATTGGCATGGATGGGACATAGGGAGTGTCTGGGCATTAAGGGGTGAGGGCTGGAGGGCTGGAGGGTTTTTCTTTATTATTTTTATTTATTTAAACACAGTGCCAAAGCACAGAGGGTGGTCCTTGTGCCCGGCCAGCCCCACACCCGGCAGCCTCCACGCTCGTTCTGGGGTCGCCTGCCCTGACACCTATTCCAACCCGCACCTCTCAACCGAAAATTCAACCTGCAGGTGGCCATTTCTAAAGGTGGGGTTTGCCGAGCTGGGAAATCTCCCAACTCTGTGAACCCGACCCAGGGCCACTGTTCTGTTCCTAGGCTGGATCATTCTTAACATTTGAAAACTGCAAAGCATCACTCCTCTGTTAACAGATTTGCAATGCACTTTTTGAAGACAATTTTGTATAGAACTATGTTAACTGCTATAGCAAAATTTGATTTTATAGATGTGCGCTACTGGCAGGAAGCCTCACCTGCCTGCTGGCCTGTTCAGGAAATCATGGGCCTGTTGCCTATTCATTGATGATACTGGCACCGTACCAGTAGCAGCACATTTGTCAAATAGTCTACTGGTGCAAAACCCAATATTTGACGACCTATGGTCTCTCACCTTGGGGCTTCTGTGCATTGGTAGTCAGAGAAAATTACCAACCTTTGCGCATTGAGATATAAGGATAATGTGGGAGAATTTATGATTCATTTCCAACCCACACCTCCCAACCGAAAATCCAACCTGCAGGTGGCCATTTCTAAAGGTGGGGTTCGCCGGAGGAAATGTTCTTCCATGTAAAAGTTGAAAAGATGTGCTAGAGGATAATTTTCTAAAATACTGGTTTTAAGGAATTTTCCTGTTTGGAATATTGTACAATTGAGGTCAAAATTGTGCATGCTGTGTTTGTCTTGTGTCCATTAGCAGTGAGGAAGAGATCATTGTTCGCAGTTATTGCAATTTTTTTGGGGCTGGAAGGGACATAGAGGAATATCACAGTGAAAAATGTTAATGGAAGAGGTTCTGAACTGTTTGGAAGCTCAACTGTGGCTCAAAGACAAGGTGATTATGTTGCTAGCTCCAGCAGAGTACCAGTGCTCCTTGTTATGTGTGGTGTTGCCAGGGCTGCTTGCTGAGTTTAGCATTTGCAGAATGCAGTTGCCAGTGATAATTTTCGGAGCTGCAGATGGTCAGTACTGTGTAGGATCTAGGGGTTTTAATCCATGGATCAGATGATAAGTTTTCTGGACTCACAAAGATTGTCATGTTTAGAGTAAATGCAGTTTGCCCATTTTTTAGTATATGAATGAATGTCAACAAGAGTTCATGTGCAACCAAATTTTACTAATGCAGTATACAAAACAGTCAAGCAACCTTTCAACTCTCACACATGAACATGTATGTCCAATTGGAGCTCCACAGACTTTGCTGCTGTCACAGAAAAAAGTCTTCTAATTTTGCATGTAAATCTTGCAAGTTAAAACATCCAAACATACTGTGAACAGAAGCAACCTACCTATTTTATAACTAATTAAATGTGGCACATTAGCTGGACATTTGGTTCTCTTTGCTCTTTCAAATTTCAGGGTACATATATAGTGTCTCCATTTACAGAAAAGGTTGGACCTAGCAGGTAGGATCAACAGTGGAGAAGGAAGTGAAAGCTGGGAAATACTATCATCAAATAGCTATGAGGTGGCTGCTCTCCAAATTTTAGAGTTGCTAGTCAGGGGTCTCCCAAGTGCAAAACTAGTACCTTGTTTTATTCATTATTCTTATCTTCCTACTTGCTCATTCATTCACTAACGTGAAAGCATACCTGTAATGCAGCAACATCAACACACAATGGAGAATGCTTTTCATCTTCCTATCCCCAGTTCACAATGAACATCAGAATATTTAAAAAAACTTAATACGCACTAGCCACCTGATTCAGAACAGGCAGAAAGTCTTCTTAAAATATATAAAATTGGGCTCCCGCATTGTTTCTAATAACCCAGTTTTAGTGCACAACCAGATAGAACAGTTGAACAAGTCGTCTTTACAGAGACAGCTGGTGGCCACTCTGAAATAGCCTGGAAAAAATAATATAAATGCTCCCCCTGCCCACCAAAATCTTCCCACCCACTGCTAGGTGCTCAGGGGGCCCCCCAGGATTGCCGCCTCCTGCCTCAAAGGCTTACTTCCCGCTCAGATCTGAAGAGGAGTAGCCTGATTAGCGAGCTGCCCAAAGTGGTATTAATAAAATGCTGTTTAAGATGTTTTGCTTTTGCTTGAAATGACCCAGGGGCATAGAAGTTCACCCTAGCAGCTGACACCAGAGCCATACTTGTCATGGGATTTATTTGTAGATTGTGATTAAGTTGATGATGACATAATCTATACAGATTTGAAGTGACAATGGTGAACGCAGATCTTAGCTAACAAGTCCAGGAGGCTGGACCTTAGTCTGTTTACATGGGAGGCTGGGCAAAGTTGGTGTGGGCAGTCCATCTCAGGTGTTAATAAACCTCCCCTCTTATTCCTCCTCATATCCTCCTTCAAAATATCAAAAGGGATAGCCATCTTAGAGCTGCCAACAAGCAACAGGTGAAAAATATGACCCTACCCCACAAAAAAATGACAAAAAGTAGGCTTAAATGCAAACCCATGCAACTAAAGTAAACAAAAAATTATATAAAGTACTTAATGCAATAAAACTAATTTGCAAAGTTACTAATAGCACTCATTTACCAATACTCATATTAAAAATGCTTGCCCAGCCCATTTAAAGTAGGTGCTCAATGTCTTCAGTATATTCCAGGACAAAAAGAAAAATGGCACCCTGAACATTAGATTTGAAACAGGCCTCAGAGGTCTGCTCCTCCAATTCTTTCTCCAGCTCATCTGATGCTACTGGGAATCAGGGTAGGGTTTACAGACTATAGAACTCTGGAAAGGAGGTACTGAATCAGTACCGTCCAGTCTACACTTGAAACTTAATCAGTCTTTTTTTTCAGATGTTCTCAAATCTGCTGTATCTTGAAAGCTTATCTTGAAAGGAATCTTGGAGTGACTGTAAACCTTAACAGGGTATCTTCCAATTTCACACTCCCAACTGAGAACAGGAGTATATGTTGGAAATTTGGGCACACACTGAAAATTGTACTTAGGACATGGCCTAATTTCCAAAATGTAAGCCAAATTTCCCACTAACACTACAACACCATAAAATTGCCCCGAACTGGTCCAAACACTGCAAAAACAGGAATTATTGAAACTAACAGAAGGTCAGGTTAAAGCATTAGATCGATAGAATACAAGTTTGAGGTCACCATGCTGAAAACATACACTGCTGTAGTCCTGCATTCAGTTTTGACCACCAAGGCACAAGAGAATCATTTAAGTTCTTGAGCAGATAGACATTAGCCACAAGACTGAGCCCTAACTTAGTTAGAAGAATGGCCTAGAAAAGTTTGGACTTTCCAGAATTGAGAGGAGTCAGAGGAGAGGGAGATCTAGGGAGGTGCAAGATATTAAGTAGAATAGATAAGGAAAATCTGGAGCACTGCTTTAGTTAAACTATGGCCTGAATTTTCAGCTCTGCGGGCGGGTGCAATCGGCAGGCCTGGGATTTCACACTGGCTGGCCAATTAACGGCCAGCCGGTGTGAAGCACGTGCTGAAAAGCTCAGCGCTGCCAGGATGGGGGTGGAAGGAGGGCGGGCAATGATGTCAATGCAGGCGTGAGTGAGCGCTGGGAGAAAGTTCCCTGAAGACAGAGAGCTGCATCTGGGAGCTGCAGACCTGAAAACTATGAAATAAATCAGGAAAAAAAATGTCCAAGCATCACAATCAGGCACCTGAACATATAGATGATAAAAATGCCACCTGCAGATTTGTATTTTTATTTGATTTAATAAAGGAAACCTCATCCCACCCTTCGATGAGGTTTGATGAAAAATAAAAAGGCTGCCTGGCTGACTCGCTCGTCCACCAACCATTAGTTTGGACAGGCTATGATAAATAACAGGCAATTGTGCCGTTAATGGGCTTAATTGCCCTCTTAATTGTCAGCGGGCAAGCTTCTGACTTTTGCGCGTGCCCACTGCGCGAATTATTGCACGAGGGCAGGATGACATTGAGACACACTCGCTCAACGTCATCCGTCATCTTATGCAATTTCACGGCCGATCAACATAAAATTCAGCCCAATGATGCAGAGCAAGGGGCCCATGTACTAACAAGTGATAGACAAGCCCAGCACTGAGGTCAGGAAATATTTCAATGCAAAACGTGATCATTAGCTGGAATGGGGAGCTCCCAATGGGGTAGTGGAGACAAAATCTGGAATCATTAAAGAGGCAGGCGAATACTCTTGATAGGGGAGGAAAACTTGATTTTTATAAACGGATGAACTAGAAGGGTCCCATGCTTATATTAGCCTTTGTGTAACAGCCTGAAGGATAAACATAAGCGGCAGTATTATTAAGAGGGTGCTGTTAAATTTTAGGACGAAAGTAATTGTAGGGAGATCCAGTTTAAAAAAAGATCATACTCCACTATGGGACTGGCTAGATGGACCACAATAGTCTTTTCCAGTTTTGTACATTCTTGTATTATTATGCACTTGGTTGAAGACATGGTGCACAATTATTCCAAAATTATATCACGCCTGTGACATGTGAGACTCATAAATCCTCTATAAAGTGAGGCTTGCGTGGGTGAAGGGAAAATTACACACAGGGACTTCATCCGTGGCCTATGGCAGACGAATCCTTTTCATCTCTTATGATCCTGTGGAGGATGCCTCTTCCAAGGACTTTGTTTCACATATTCTGCTTTGAAGTTTCTCTTAACTACACCAGTAATCTCGTGTTGGGCAGAGATCAATGGATTGGTGTTTCTTCAGCTCAAAGACGAAGACGTGGAGGATTCATATGCAGAAATGTTTAAAAAAAACTATGTTTTTTTAAAAATTCTTGATGAACTGTATAAAAAATGAAAGAAACAAAAAATACTCAATGACTAGTTAAATGTTAACAGACATTTACTAACTAGCATCATACGTTATTAGGATTCATGTTATATAAAATGTATTGGTAGTTGACAATGTGAAGTAATAGAGACATAACTATCAAAAATAAAATGAAAAACTCACCAGAATCAGAGGTGGCAGGTGGGTAGCTCCTCGTTCTAAGGGACGCAATTGTTGGGGCAGCTTCATTTCTGCTCATTTTTTCCCTCTTTGCCCTGGCTGAGTCTTTCAAGATAAGTCTGTTGTTATTAAACTCTTTTTTTTGGCCTGGCTATCTGTTATAAGTTGTTTTACTTCCTACAATCTTCAGGTGTTGCACTAACTTTCTTTGCAACAGTGCATCCACGTGTTTAAAGGTTGATCGTTTGAGGATTCAGGGTCTAGAATAAATCTTGGCAAATAACAAATCGGTGTTTTGTTCTTTACCAACTTACAAACCATCCTGCACAGGCCAAGAAGCTTGTATAATGTCCACTGCGCCATCCATTACAGTTAAGTACCGAATCTGCATTTTTCTGCCATCAGGAAATACACTTGCATGTACAACTTGTACCAGAATGTTAATTAGGATTAGAATTACACCATGTGCATTTGTACTGAGATGCATGTGCCTTTTATTATGCTATTTACATCATGAATATCATATCGTACCTTGCTAAGGGGCGTCGTGCACGATTTACAGCCTCGAGATCAGCATAACGCAAGTCCAACTGACAGCCAACTAAGACAACAGGTGTTCGTGGGCAAAAATGTTTGATTTCAGGAAACCACATTGTTCTCACATGGTTAAGGGAATTGGGGTTAGCAATTGAGAAGCACAGGACCACCACATCAGACCTGAAAAATGAAAAAAGATTGAAATATGTTATTTTGAATGTTTATATACAGTTCTTTACGTTAAGATTGTTCACATTTTTCTTTCAGCAATGCGTAACATTTTCTTCCATGCAAAATTGATGGCATACTGCACATGAGCAGAGAATAATACTGAAACATAAATATCTAGTCATGCACTTCCTCCTGGTAGTACCAGAACTAACTTTGCTACATTACCTCATGTGGTATGTCCACAATGCTGGTATGAGTTAGTTTCCTGGAGGCAGTATTTACTTTGGGTCTCATTCTCTGCGCAAATGTTAATAAAAACAAATGTTTGGATTATATTTTTGGTTTGAAAATGAATATTTAATGTTCCCCATTATTCTTAGTTCGAAGAAAATACTTTCCCCCCCACCACATGTTAAGGATATTTTAATCTATCTTCTGGATACCATATCTGCCTCAGCTTTTTATTATTTTGAGCATGTTTTGGTTAAGTACTTCTTTAAATTAAGAAAAATAAAAAGCATAGCAATAATATTCATACTCTTAAGCCATTCAAAGCTAATCAAATGTTATATAACCGGGATAAAATATACCATAAAAGATTTGAAACAAAGCTATAAAACAAACTTTTAACTTTTAAAGGATCAGTCTCATCTTTGATGGTCTAAAAACAACATACAGAAATTAGAAGAGTTTACACCTGTTTTTTGGGTGCTACGAGTATCCTTGGAGCTCCAAAATGAAATACACAAATGGCATATGCACACTTTTTGAGTTAATTGCATGCATGTAGTGCATATAGTGAAGAGCCATGGGCAGTATGCTGACCAGGCAGGTCATGATGTCAATCAACATGCAATGCTGATTTGACATCGTGTTGCCATTTTGGAGCTGAAAACTCTACCTAATGCCCTCTCTTCACCTCACAGAGCTGAACACATTTAGCAGCAAGGGGGAATCCCCACCACAGCTTTTTAAAAAGGGATCATCAATGACTAGCAGGTTAGTTGCTGATTAATTTCTTCTGGCTGGTCTTTTGGATCCACAACTTTTTGGAGCTTCATATAGTTCTTTAATGGTGCCACAGACTACAGGGCAAATATTGAAAGAGTTTTTGCTGACTTCAAGGCATCAGCAAAACCTAGCTTCTCCCAGATGTTGCTGCATGAGTAGGCCTTCCCCTTGGAATACAATATGACTTGGAGAATGAAGAGAGGACATGCCGAGCAGCATAAGCTGTTCCAAGCAGCGAGGGATGAAGAAGGTCTCTTAGCAGGGGACCATATCCACAAGAATATCAGGGAGCAATTCCCTACCAGAATCTCAGCAAGGAGAAATGTGCAAGAGATTTCTGCACTTTGGTAAGGACAAGCTTACTGAAATTTGTAACCAGATGCAGCCACAATAGCAACCTCATAACAGGACAAAGATTGCATTGCCAGTGATTGTGAAGGTGACCATGGCAACGAATTTTTAAAGCACCTTCCTTCCAGGCCGTAGCTGGAAATATTTGCAACATCATACGGCTTTCCATCCATTTTTGCAAAAGGAAAACCTCACTTTTGCAAAAAGGAAAGCCGGGTTTTCCAATCAGAGAGCCAGAGAAAAGCAGGTAGTGTGCATGGAACTTAGCTAGGATTGCAGGCTTCCCTACAGTGCAAAGTGCCACAGACTCCAGGCACATCGCTCTGCATATCCACTCTTGCCAATACCAGAAAAAGTTTGTTTTAAATATCTGTTCATTGGTTGTAAGCATTGCTAGCAAGGCCAGCATTTGTTGTCCATCCTTTGGAAGGTGGTGGTGAGCTGCCTCCTTGAACCACCACAATCCACAAGGTGTAGATACACCCATAGTACTGCTGGGAAGGAGTTCCAGGATACTTACCCAATGACAACAAAGGAACACTGATATAGTTCCAAATCAGGATAGTGTGCGACTTAAGAGGTACTTAAAGGTGGTGGTGTTCACTTGCATCTGGAGCCCTTGTCCTTCTAGGTGGTAGAGGTCATGGGTTTGGAACGTGCTGACAAAGGACACTCGATAAGTTTCTGCAGTGCATCTTGTATGGTACACACTTCTGCCACAGTTCGCCTGTGGTGGAGGAAGGAGCGCATATTTAAGGTGATGAAGTGCTGATCAGGCTGCTTTGTCGTGGATGGTGCAGATCTTCTTGAGTGTTGTTGGAACTGAATACATCTAGGTAAGTGGAGAGTGTTCTATAACATTCCTACTTTATAGATGGTGGACATGCTTTGAGGATTCAGGAAATTGAATTATTTGCCACAGAATTCCTAGCTTCTGACCTGCTCTTGCAGCCATGGTATTTATGTGGCTGACCCAGCTAAGTTTCTGGTCAATGGTAACCCCTAGGATGTTGATGGTGGGGGGATTCAGTTATAGTAATGCAATTCAATGTCAAAGGAGATGGTTAAGTTCCCTCCTGTTGGAAATGGTCATTGTCTGGAACTTGCATGACACAAATGTTACTTACCACTTATCAACCCAAGTCTGAACGTTGTCCAGGTCTTGCTGCATGCAAGCACAGGCTGATTCAGTTTCTGAGGAGTCACAAATGGCACTGAACACTGTGTAATCAGCAGCGAACACCTCCAGTTCTGACCTTATGATTGAGGGAAGGTCATTAAAGAAGTAGCTGAAGGTGACCGAGCCTAAGATACTGCTCCAAGGAACTCTAGCAACGATGTCTTGAGGCTGAGATGATTGGCTTCCCAACAACTACAACTCTTCTGATAAGGGAATTTTTCCCTGATATCCAAGATGGATGTGATTTCCTGCTAATAGACCTTCTTCATCCATCCCATGCCTTGCCCCACCAGCCTTTCCAGCAGCTTGTTCCTGCTCTGCATGCCCTCTTTTCATTCTCCAGGTCATTTTGTATTCCAAGGGGAATGCCTACTAGTGTATCAAAAACTGGAAAGAACTGGATTATGCAAAAGCCTTGAAGTCAGCAAAATAATTCTTCAACGCCTAATCTGTAGACGTTCTACAGCTGTTTAAAGTTGCCACACAGTTGTAGGATTGAAGCAACAGCCAGAAGAAATCAACCAGTAACTGACCATGTGCAGAATCATTGTAAGTCAATACACAGAATTGTAGGTCAATACACAGCAGTCATGGTGCCTTCATTCTGGGCAGTCCAGCTGCATTCGAGCCTCCATGGCAAACTAAAGGGTTTGTCAAAGGGTGAAAATGGCAATCTGCTGACCATGTAGCTGATGACTCCAGTGTACAACCCATGCACACATGGGAAACATGCATACAATGAAATTGTGATAGGGCAGACCACTAGAGCACTGAAACAATGTTTCCACTGCCTTGACCACTTTGGAAAAGCCCTGAAGTACTCAGCAGAGTGTGGATCAAGCGGTTTACTGCAATCTGCACAATGTCATCATCATGAGACGACAAAACTTGCCATCAGCTATACAGCAAGCAGCTGAAGAGCAGGAGCATGAGAAGAAGGTGGAGGAGGATATGGAAGGAAGGAGGCAACCTGGACAGCCTTTTACTGGCCAGAATGTCGGTGAAAAGCTCATCAGAGTGCAATATACCAGCAACCACAATCCTAACTCCCCAACAGTTCCACATCTCAACTTTCCTGATGCATACCATCACAGCATCTGCTTGACACAATATAAAAATAAAAGCCACCACAGAATAACCATTTCAAACCAAATTTATCAATGCAATCCTGTCCTAATCACCCTTGTGCATTCCCTCAGTGCCCAGCCTAATGCACCTCTGTGGTTGCAGTGCAGCTGGTGGAAAGCTGCTGAATTACAGTAGAGGAGACGGCAGGTGGCTTTGAAGGACAACCTTGAGCAGCTCTAGGCCTAGAAAGCCAGGATGTGACATCACCATCTTGGCTGTAGGAGTCTCGGCTGGCTGTTTCATAGGCAGCATCAAGGGCAGACAGAATACCAGAAGTGAGAGGACTAATGTGGGTTTCCTGAGAGAAGACAGCAGATTTGAGCTCCATTGATTCACTGCCACCCCTAGGATTGATGCCTCAAGATTCCTAGTAGTTGGAAGGCAGGTTGCTGGACTGCTGCAATGCCCTGTAAACGCCTTTGCAGACTAATCCACATTCATGATACAGCAGTCTGAGCTTGCACAGCAGCAAGCTGACCTTGTTGGACATGAGTCTGAGCTTGAGATTGAGAGGAGGTTTGATAGAAGTGTTCAAAATTATGGGGAGTCTGGACAGGATAGATAGGAAATAACTGTTCCCATTAGCAGAAGAATCAAGAACCGGAGAACACCAATTTAAGGCATTTGGCAAAACAGCAACATAAGGAAAAAATTTTTGCAAAGCGAGTGGTTAGGATCCAAATGTACTGCCTGAGAGTGTGGTAAAGGTGACAACCTAGAACGTGACCAGCCATAATCTTGCAGAATTAAGGGATTCAATATTGAATCAGCTTTCAAAAAGGATAATTCTCTGAATAGAAAGAAACTTGCAGAGCTATGGGGAAAAGGGTTGGGAGGGGAAAGATTGGGACAAGCTGAGTCACTTTTGCAGAGAGACTGCATTTAGAAGACAAGCCAAATGGCCTCCTCCTGTGCTGTATCATTCTATGATTCTGTAACTGAAGCATTCAGATATTGAGCTGCTGCTACTTCAGTCACAGCTTCCAGTGCAGCATCGGCCATCAGACACTCATCATGGTTGGGTCCACAGCTGTGCAAATGCAGTTGGCTACCACTTCCATGCTGGAAAGGATGGAATACGCAAAGCCCTGGTGCCAAACTCTTTCACGCTTCTCGACATTGACAATTCTGGCAGGTTCCCCAATACTAAGCATGACGTTATGAATACACATCAGCCTTCTTGTGTAGGGTGCTCCACTGAAGTGCTCATCTGAGACCTCAGCAGCAGAATTCCTTTTTGTTCCCTTCCTCCGGCAAGCTGTCATCCGCATTACCCTTGCCCTCTGCCCAGGCTGCCAGGCCACACGTGCACAATGTCTCACCACAGCAAATCCTGCCTCTACAGTCTATGCTATCCTCTAAATTATGTTCAGTCAGAATCTAGTTGAGAGCTGAAATAGGGAAAATGAGAGATGGTACATGATCATCATCACTCTCATTTTGTTCTTCCTCTGTTGCCTGGCCAGGTTGCACTTTTTTTTGATGCAATAGTAAATCATATACTTAATCTCCATTATTATACAGCTGGTAATCAAGGGGGCAGAGACAGGTGATACATTATTTGCAACACTTGAAATTTCAGCAGAAAGAAAAGAATGATTGTTTAGCATCTGATTCCCGTTCCAATCATCATGAAGGTTCCAAATATGCCTCCACTCTGCATCATGGTCTTCCCAAGACCACTCAACAGCTCACGACCTCTCAGCCCCAGCCTGAGGTATGAAAAACTGCCAAAAAGTGCACCAGCTGCCATGCCAACTGCACAGCCCATCATAAGCCCATTTTAACTCTGTCAAAGTAGCTGGGCTGTGACTGTCCATATGGTCTCACTGTGACTGGCATCGCTGATGCACGTTCTGAGTCTCAGCGCCTCAAGCCGCCATCTTACCCCACGGGAAGTGAAACTGAAAGAAGAAAGGCCTATTGAGATGGTTGCCCTGCAGGGGAAGAAGAGAAAGGGACACACCCGAATACCATCTGCAGCTGGTAAATCAGCATAAGGTGTGAGATGAAAGGGTGGTGGAAAGCATGAGGGAAGATTAGTTATGAGAATACCATCATCTTTGATGGTTTCAGCCTTGTGGCTTGCCATGGCCTCGACAACGGGCACCAACTCCTCCATTGAGTTAGGACATGCAGGTGCACCTGTCCTCCTCTTATTAGCTTCTGTTACCTCCGGTTGTGCTCCACCTTGTCCTGCAAGAGGGAGGGAAGTGTGTCTGTCAGTGTTGTGCAGTTCTTTTGGTCAATACATCTATTGAGGTTGAATTGTGCCTGCAACCTGTCAGATTTGCAGCAATGTTATATGATTGTGAGGTGAAGCATATTGATGTCAAGTATGAGTATTAATAGTAAAGCTTTTTGGTAGTTGAGCGATGGGATGAATTGAGTAGTGTTCGAGGCTAGTGATGTAGTTGGTACGACATGGCATTTTAAGATGCATTCACTGACTTTGAACACTTGTGTGAGATCACTGAATTTCTTGTGGCACTGCCTCCAGGTCCTTGGGACCTGATTTCTGGCATCGACTGTTGCCACTGCCTTCTGAGCATGTGTCTGAGCAAGAGTCCCTCTTTTGCCTATAGGACATGTTTCTTCCTTTCCACAATCTCCACCAAGGCCTCCAGCGCAGTATTTAAAAACCATAATATCATCACTCTCTCCCATGTTGTGCCATTACTTCCCAGGTAAGAATCACTTCCTGAACGACTGCCACAATGTGTTTGTCCTCGAGAACTGGCTAGCTTTAAGCAGTATCTTAAAGTGGTACCAGCCACTCGCAATATTGGCCCTTTGCTGATGTGTCTAGCCAGTCAACAGTGTGGCTAGCTCTAGCTGGATGCTGAAATCATTAAAATGAACAGGCAACATGAATTGGCATACTGACTGCATTGCAATCATTGGGCACAGGTTAATTAGACATTACAATCCCTGCACCTGTTTTTGGGCGCCATCAAAATTTAGAAGTTTTTTTGATTTTTTGAAACACTTTCCTAAGTTTTACTTCAGACGTCAATTAACTTGAACAAAACATAGGCAAAAATATGTTAAGAGTGACACAGTGCAGTTAAATAGGTTGACTCATGTCTCACCTCTGATCTGTGTTCATCACTTGCTTGGGCAGAGGTGATGAACATCCCAACTACCTGATGCTCTTCCAGGCTCTCAATCTAATTTCCAGTGACCGCGAGTACACACGAACAACTGCCCATAATTCAACACCAATTGTGCAAACTTGTTCAGAAAATCCACACTGCTGAGTACTGAGGAATTTGTTTTAATCTGTGCAATGCTGAGCACTTGTTCAAGAGCCTGGGTAAAAGACCTTGTTTGGGAAGTGTTGAGGAAATATATGTTATCCACGTCTGCACAACTTAGTGTTTCATTTTCCATATCTTGAAAATGGATCGGGGGAAACCATATAAATAACAGAAAGGATAACACACTACAGATTGTTGACAAAACAGTTCACTGATAAATTATACGTAGATGAGGGGAAATAAGTAAGTTATGTTTTCCCTTGAAATTAATTTTCAGGATGAACTAAAAGTAGAAGGAAAGAGAATCTAAAGTAAATCACCCCTTGAATGATAAGCATGTGTCAAACAGATGTGCTATAATTGACAAAATGAACTCTATAGGGGAATGCATATAAATTAAGGCCCCATTTACTCTACTGGGTTATCCTGTATTATGAACCAACCAATTGCTTGAAATTGCAGGCAGCAGAACATTTCTGGAATTTCACCAGAGAATTCTGAAGGAATGCAATAGGATAGAGGTAAATAGTGCATGCCGGTGGCAGTTGGCATTTTGCATCTGGTGCCTCTGTTTCCTAGTATGGAACATTCTCCCCAACATCAGGGAATATCATGGCCAAACTGGTAAGGTCATGTACATGCATTTCCATTACGTCGAATCCACTGAATGTGATTTAATTATATGTAAAAATATAACTTAGAAGTTAGTAATTGCATTGAGACTCCTCTGAAAATGTGAAACAGTAAGAGTAAACCTTCAGAGACTTGGAAATGTTGCTTGAACCCAAGGTGGAATTGATGCTCTCAATGATTCCCAGGGTCTTGTTGTCTACAATCAAGTCACATCTTGAAAAGATCATTACTTACTGGGAGTGGCTGCTCATTACACACTTAGCTGCAAAAAGGTTCATTTCATATTTTATTTAATGAGGTAATTTGGTAGACTGAATTTGCCGACTGTATTTTGAAATATAAGGATGATTTTCTATAACTTTTTCAGGTTACTTTCACTGCTTGGGAAGTTAGTATGCCTGATCTTCATCTCGCACTTGCAGTCTATCATGATCAGCAAGGATGTTGCTTATGCTCTTTTATTTTTGGACATCAGATGAGGGACAAGATGATCAGCAGGACAGTACCAGCAACGACAGTAGAAATAGCCTGCACTTCACAGACCTGCTACTCTATAGAATAGAGGGGATCAGCAGAGAGATGCAACTCACAGGAGACAATATCTGTGTTTAAAGGCTAAGGATAATCTTATAGGACAAATCGGAACACCACTTGTCCCACGAAGCTCAGGGTCTCACATCAGGTGATGGCAAACACAGCTTGCTGCAAAATCTGCTGCCAAGCAGACCTGTTGGCCATGCTTTACCAGTGGCTGTCAAAGTCACCACCAGACTCAATTTCTTTACTTCTGGTTCCTTCTAGGGCTCTCAGGATCTCGCAGTCATGATCTACAAATGCCTAAGACAGGTAACTGATCCAATATTTTCCAGGGTAGTCAACAGTATCTAAACTCTACCACCATTGATATCAGTCACAGTGAGCAGGTGCTCAGGTTTGTAGCTCTGGCAGGCTTCCCACAGGTATGGGACTTCATCGGCTGCATATATGTAGCAATTGAAAAACCCCTGGATTACCCATGAGTAATCATCAGCTGCATGAGTTTCCATTTTGTCAATGTACAGTTGGCGTGCAAGCACAAAAAGATGTTAATGCAGATGAGCCCAAAGATTCACAGCCTGCTGCCACAATGCTTTCATCCTGTACCATCACCCTTGTTCTCTTTGCACTTTGAAGGCACTGCTTAGAGACAGGGAATAGCCACTTTAAACATGGCTGATGACGCTTGAGGAACCCAAACAATAATGCCCAAAAGCAATACAAGATGGGTTACCGAGCAAGCAATCGGCACGTTGAGGATGTACTTCAGATGCCTCAACAGATCTCAAGGGGTGGCCTTCAATTCAATTCAGCTTGGGTCTCCAGAATAGTTGTGATGTGCTGCGCTCAGTATAACATTGCACAGCAGGGAGGTTTGGACCCGCAGGAGGAACAAGGCACAGAGCCTTCAAGGAGGAGAGTGATTTGGCCAATGCACGAAGAAGCAGCACACCTTGCTGTCCGGGATGCCCTCATTATTGTGAGGTTCAGTTAGGTTCCACTAGTGCACCCACGAGGCAGCCACACGCAATACCCATTCCTGCCCTTACATCTCCTTCCTGAACACAAAGCAGTCCTGTAAACAAACAAGCCCCCTTTGCTAAGCTTTAATTCTGGACTTGCCATCAGCAGAAATGGAAAGTCCACTTGCCATACAGCTGCCAAAAATAGACCACATAGCGAAGTGGTGTAAATAAATACTATTTGTGTGGGTCAACTTAAAAATCTAATGTGTAACGCACCAAAGCACAAACATTAGCAATGGTGTAGTGGTATTGCTGCTGGACTAGGAATCCAGAGACCCAGGGTAATGCTCTGGGCACCCGGGTTCAAATCCTGCTATGGCAGTTAGTGGAATTTGAAATCAATAAAAATCTGGAATTAAAAATCTAATGATGACCATGAAACAATTGTTGTAAAAACTCATCTGGTTTAGGGAAGGAAATCTGCCATAGTTACCTGGTCTGGACTTCATGTGATTCGTACATGTAGACAACTGACTCTTAAATGCCAATGCTCTCTGAAATGGCCTAGCCTCGCAAGCCACTCAATTGTATTAAACTGGTATAAACTCTCAAAAAAAGGAATGACCTAGGCACTGGGAAATGCCAATGGCAAACTCAGTCTTGTCAACTAACGTCCAGTGCCAAAATTGGGAGCACTGTCTCACAGCCTAGTCAAGCAACAGTCTGACATAGTCATCCTCACGGAATCATAACTTACAGATAATGGCCCAGACACCACCATCACCATCCCTGGGTATATCCTGTCCCACCAAACCCAGCAGAGGTGGCGACACAGTGGTATAGAGTCAGGAGATACCCTGGGAGCTCTCAACATCGACTCTAGACCACATGAAGTCTCATGGCATCAGGCCAAACATGGGCAAGGAAAACCTCCTGCTGATTACCACATACTGCCCTCCCTCAGCTGATAAATCATTGCTCCTTTACTTTGAACACCACTTGGAGGAAGCATTGAGGATGGCAAGGGCACTCTGGATGGGAGACTTCAATGTTCATCACCAAGATTGGCTCGGTAGAACCACTACTGATCCGAGCCCTAAAAAGCATAGCTGCTAGACTGGGGCTGCGGCAGGTGGTGAGGGAATCAATAAGAGGGAAAAACATACTTGACCTCATCCTCACCAACTGCCTGATACAGATGCATCTGTCCATGACAGTATCAGTAGGATTGACCACCGCACAGTCATTGTGAAGACCAAGTCTTGCCTTCACATTGAGGAAACCCTCCATCGTGTTGTGTGGCATAAATAGGATAGATTTCGAACAGATCTAGCAGCCATGAGGCGCTGTGGGCCATCAGCAGCAGCAGAATTGTACTCAAACACAATCTGTAACCTTATATCCCCCACTCTACCATTACCATCAAGCCAGGGGATCAACTCTGGTTCAATGAAGAGTGCAGGAGCTAATGCCAGGAGTAGCACCAGCATATCTAAAAATGAGGTGTCAACCTGGTGAAGTTATAACACTGGACTACTTGTGTGCCAAACAACTTAAGCAGCAAGTGACTAACAGAGCTAAGCGATCCCACAACCAACGGATCAGATCTAAACTCTACAGTCCTGCCACATCCAGTCGAGAATGGTGGTGGACAGTTAAACAACTCACTGAAGGAGGAGGCTCCACAAATATCCCCATCCTTAATGATGGGGGAGCCCAGCACATCAGTGCAAAAGATAAGGCTGAAGCATTTGCAACAAACTTCAGCCAGAAATGCCGAGTGGATGATCCATCGCAGCCTCCTCCGGAGGTCCCCAGCATCACAGATGCCAATCTTCAGCCAATTCGATTCACTCCACGTGATATCAAGAAACGGCTGGAGGCACTGGATAGGGCAAAGGCTATGGGCCCTGGCAATATTCCGGCAATAGTACTGAAGACTTGTGTTCTAGAACTTGCCGCATCTCTAGCCAAACTGTTCCAATACAGCTAAAACACTGGTATCTACCCGGCTATGTGGAAAATTGCCCAGGTATGTCCTGTACACAAAAAGCAGGACAAATCCAACCCGGCCAATTAACGCCCCATCAGTCTATTCTCAATCATCAATAAAATCATGGAAGCGGTCATCAACAGTGCTATCAAGCGGCAATTGCTTAGCAATAACCTGCTCACTGACGCCCAGTTTGGGTTCCATCAGGGCCACTCAGACCCTGACCTCATTACAGCCTTGGTTCAAACATGGACAGAAGAGCTGAACTCCTGAGGTGAGGCGAGAGTGATTGCACTTGACATCAAGGTCGTATTTGATCCAGTGTGGCACCAAGGAGCCCTAGCAAAACTGAAATCAATGGTGATCGGGGGGAAAACTCTCCACTGGTTGGAGTCATATCTAGCACAAAGGAAGATGGTTGCAGTTGTTGGAGGTCAATCATCTCAGCTCCAGGACACCACTGCAGGATGTCCTCAGGGTAGTGTCCTCAGCCCAACTATTTTCAGCTGCTTCATCAATGACCTTCCTTCCATCATAAAGTCAGAAGTGGGGATGTTCGCTGATGATTGCACAAAGTTCAGCACCATTCGCAACTCTTCAGATAGTGAAGCACTCCATGACCAAATGCAGCAAGTCTTGGACAATAGCCAGATTTGGGCTGAAAAGTGGCAAGTAACATTTGCACCACACAAGTGCCAGGCAATGACCACTTCCAAAAAGAGAGAATCTAACCATCGCCCATTGACGTTCAATGGCATTGCCATCACTGAATCCTCCACTATCAACGTAAGGAGGTTACCATTGGCCAGAAACTGAACTGAACTAGCCATGTAAATACTGTGGCTACAACAGCAAGTCAGAGGCTGGCAATTCTACAACAAGTAGCTCACCTTCTGACTCCCCAAACCTTGGCCAGCATCTACAAGGCACAAGTCAGGAATGTGATGGAATACCCCCCACTTGCCTGGATGAGTGCAGCTCCCACAACACTCAAGAAGCTTGACACCACCCAGGACAAAGCAGCTGCATGATTGGCACTACATGCACAAACACTCACTCCCTCCCCCACCAACGCACAGTAGCAGCAGTGTGTACTATCTACAAGATGAACTGCAGGAATTCACCAAGGCTCCTTAAACAGCACCTTCCAAACCCATGACCACTACCATCTAGAAGGACAAGGGCAGCAGATACATGGGAACGCCACCACCTGGAAGTTCCCCTCCTTCCAAGTCACTCACCATCCTGACTTGGAAATATATCACTGTTCTTCACTGTTGCTGGGTCAAATTCC
The DNA here is from genome assembly GCF_017639515.1 of Carcharodon carcharias. Taxonomy (NCBI): domain Eukaryota; kingdom Metazoa; phylum Chordata; class Chondrichthyes; order Lamniformes; family Lamnidae; genus Carcharodon; species Carcharodon carcharias. The sequence continues at coordinate 51,577,909 of NC_054483.1, read as the reverse complement.
TGGAGCTCCCTCCCTAACAGCACTGTGGGTGTACTTACACTACCTGGATTGCAGTGGTTCAAGAAGGCAGCTCACCACCACGTTCTCAAGAGCAACTAGAGATGGGCAATAAATGCTGGCCCAGCCAGCAAAGCCCACATCCTGTGAATGAATAAAAAAAATTTTTACTCTTCCTTCTATGAGCACTTCTAAATGGTGCAATCCCTTTAGCTTAGCAAAGATAGAGGCAGGCTGCTTAACTCCTTGCTCTGACTAGTTTTTCAACTTGGGGCATGGCCATCGCTGGCTAGGCCAGCATTTAGCACTCTTGAGAAGGTGATTGTGCTACTTTCTTGACCTGCTGCAGTCCATGTATTGTAGGAAGACTCAGTGCTGTTAGACTGCTAAGATGCTCTTGGCAGACATCTCAGTTTTGGAGCCGACCCGGCCATCTGTAGAGAGGCAGTACATGGGGTTCTGTGGTGTGGGCGGGTTTGCAGGTAGGGTGCAACAAGGGAGAAGTGGAAGGCTTTGAACCAAGTTTGTACTTTTACATCCCTTTTCAATATCATCCCTCTCATGGCTCACCCACACTTCGCTGGTAGCATTGAGCTGGAAAACACTTTGTTGCAGATCAGTGCGTGCTGAAGGGGCAAGGATAGGTTCTTCATCAATCCTGTGAAAGTGGCATTCATAATGTGCAATTCATTGGTGAAGTCCTGCAAGCACTCATTTGACTGGTCCATTTCATACTCCATAGAATCACAGAATTGTTACAGCCAAGAAGGCAGTTATTCAGCCCGTCATATCTGCACCGACTCTGATTGAACAATTAACCTAGTGCCATTCCTCTGCCTTCTCCCTGTAACTCTGCACATTCTTCCTTTTCAGGTAACAGTCTAATTTCCTTTTGAATTCCTCGATTGAATCTGCCTCCACCACACTCAGGCAGTGCATTCCAGACACTAGCCACTCACTGTGTGAAAAAGTTTTCCTCATGTCACTATTGCTTCTTTTGCCAATTACTTTAAATCTGTGCCCTCTTGATATTATCATGACTGGGAACAGTTTCCGCCCATCTCTCTCATGATTTTGAATAGCTCTATCAAATTTTCTCCCACCCTTCTCTTCTCAAAGGAAAAAGTCCCAACTTCTCCAATCTATCTTCATAACTGAAGTTCCTCATCCCTGGAACCATTCTCATGCATCTTTTCTGGACTCTCACCAATGCCTTCACATTCTCCCTAAAATTTAGCGCCCAGAACTCGACAAAATACTCCAGCTAAGGCCGAAATAGCGTCTTATACAAGTTCAACATAACTTCCTTGTTCTTGGACTCTATGCCCCTATTAATAAATCAGAGGATACTGTCTGTTTTATTAACCATTCGCTCAACCTGTCCTGCCACCTTCAATGACTTATACACCTAGGTCCCCCTGCTCCTGTATCCCCTTCAGAATTGTACCCTTTATTTTATATTGTCTTTCCATGTTCTTCCTAACAAAACTAATGACTGCACATTTCTCTGCATTGAACTTTATCTGCCACTTGTCTGCCCATTCCATCTACTTATTAATCTTCTTTTGAAGTTCTACACTATCCTCCTCATAGTTCATAATGCTCCCAAGTTTTGTATCATCTGCAAATTTTGAAATTGTGTCCTGTACACCAAGCTCTAAGTCATCTATATCAGAAAGTGCAAGGGTCCAAACACGGACCCCAAGGGAACTCCACTAAACCTTTCTCGAAACCAAAAAACATCCATTACTCTGTTTCTTGCCACTCAGCCAATTTTGTATCCATGTTGCTACTGTCCATTTTATTCCATGAGCTATAACTTTTCTCAAAAGTCTATTGGGCAGAACTGTATCAAATGCCTTTTGGAAGTCCATGTACGCCATATCAACAGCATTTTCCTCATCAACCCTCTCTGTTACCTCTTCAAAACACTCCAGCAAGTTAGTTAAATAATAGTCCATGTGACTATTAATTTTGTGCCAAATTATTGTTTCTAGAAGTTTTCCCACTACTGAAGTTAAACTGACTGGCCTATAGTTGCTGGGCTTATCTTTGCACCCTTTTCGAACAAGGGTGTAACATTTGCAATTCTCCAGTCCTCAGGCAACACCTCTGACTGTAAGGGAGACTGAAAAATTATGGCCAGTGCTTCCACAATTTCCATTCTCACTTCCCTCAGTATCCTTGGATGCATCTCATTCAGTCCTGATGCTTTATCCACTTTAAGTATAGACAGCCTATCTAATACCTCCTACATATCAATTTTAAATGCTTCCATTGTATTTTTACCCCCTCTTTCGCTGTGGTCTGGGTAGCATTTACATTGGTCTTTGCCAAGGAAGAAAAGTATTCATGTAATGCCTCAGCTATTCCCCCTGCTTCCAAGCATAAATCCCTTTTTTGGTCCGTATTTGCCCCTACTCCTCCTTTTACCACCTGTTTACTATTGAAGACTTTGAGATTCCTTTTTATATTAGCTGCCAGTCTATTTTCATACTCCCTCTTTGCTTCTCTTATTTGCTTTTGCATTTCCCCTCTGAACCTTCTATATTCAGCCTGGTTCTTCACTGTCTTAACCACCTGACATTTGTCATAAGCATACTTTTTCTTTTCATCTTAATCTCTATATCTTTTGTCATGCAGGGAGCTCTGAATTAGTTTTCCCTACCTTTCCCCTTTGAGGGAGTATACCTTGACTGTGCCTAAACAACCTCTCCTTTGAAGGTAGCCCATTGTTCAGCTACCATTTTTCCTGCCAACCTTTGAATCCAATTTATTTGCCCAAGATACCTCGCTGGAAGTTAACTTTTCCCCCAGTTAAATATTCTCACTCTAGATTTTTCTTTGTCCTTTTCCATAGCCAACCCAAACTTTGATACAATTATCCCTTTCCCCTAAATATTCTCCTACTGATATTTGATCTACTTGGTCCACCTCATTCCCAAGAACCAGGTCCAGATGTGCCTCTCCTCTTGTCAGACTGGAAACATACTGCCGTAGAAAATTTTCCTGAATGCAATGAGAACTCTTGCCCCTCTCTGCCCTGTACTCTACTACCATCCCAGTCTATATTTGGATAATTAAAGTCCCCCATTAAAACTACTCTATAATTCTTGCACCTCTGTAATTTCCTTGCAAATTTGTTCCTCTACATTTTTTCCACTAGTTGGTGGCCTATATAAGGGCCTTGGGGGAAAAAATAGTAATTTTACTGCTGGGCAATAAAAGTGTCAATCACCCAGACCCTTTCAAGTTTCAATAACTGAAACTGCAAGCTCTTGAAACCTTGTAACCTTGTGTAAATGAACATTGTGCAATTGATAGCAGAGGTCAGTCAGTCAGTTATCAATCAAGCAATGTATTCTCTGGGGCTCAGGTGTTTCAGTACTCGAATGATGTCTGGGCTCTCAGCCAAGAATGCAAAGTAAGGCTTGGCTGAGAGCTCAGAAATCCATTAGATTTTTTACTGCCCTGTAGTAAAAAGACTTTTTTAAAAACAGTGGAAAGCTATGAATAAATAACTTCTTTCAAAAGTTTTTTTTAAAACACATCCCATTGTCAGCATAGGGTTCATTGGTTCTGTGAAGTGTATAGTGGGTCAATGAAAGTACCACAGCTTGGGATAGGGGCATGAAGAATCATGGAGGGTGGGCAGATGGGCATACCTTGCAGGGAGGCATGAGGGGCTATTGGGATTATTTGGAGGGGGGACATACATTGGCATGAGAGCCATAGGGGGAACATGGAGGAATAAGATGGCCTGAATGCGGAGTTTGGGGAATTGAAGGGTAAGGGCATTTCTATTTTTATTTTAACTGTGACGAAGTCCCACAGCACCAAGGGAGGCCTCAGCACCTGGCAGCCCCTGTGACCACCTCTGAACTTTCTCCCACGTCAGCTAGCCCGACTGCAGCCCGTGCTCTCACCCCCACAATGCAAATCTGTCCTTGTGGACACTCTCCCAAGGCAGGCAGGCCGAGCCAGGAACGTTCCCCACTCCCGCTATCTACCTTGAGAATGAAAACCCAGGCCTATATGCTGCTGTGCAAATTATATCTTATTATTGCTAATGTAATATTACAATATACAGAGCAGGTGTTTGAGGAATACTGAACTATATGTCTATACGCATGAAAATGACAAAGTATTGTTGACTATTGTATCTAATTCAGCAGTTTACATGCCAAAAAAATATACCTGAGGTGCCTGTCATCATTCGATAAATTGCAATGGTAAAGCAATAGCTGAGGGGGGATTTTAGGATTGATAAAGGTGATTGCATTCAAAGTCAACAGCAACCACTGGCAACTATCAGTGTCAGTTATTTTAACAATCAAATTGACATCTACAGTTACCAGTTTTCTGCTTTAGGACTTCTCATTTCCTGCAGACTTCAGTCACACATTTGGTTAGCTGCAGCTTGGGCACAAATTCACCAATGATATTTTTATCTATGATTTTGGGCAAGCATCCAAACTCCTTACACCAGAGGCATATGACTGAATCCTCTTATTTTCTGCTGTCCTCTACAGACTGCAGATTGGGTCCCAGCTTATTTATAGTAAGCAATTCAATTAAAACCTTGCAGGTCAGTAAAAGTCAAATGATAGTCAAGAAAGTTGTATAAAATGCTTCACAGAAACTTGCTGCAAATGAAGCAATAACTTGCAAGGATGCTTTTGTATGATTTTGTCCATAGGAATACATGTGATGTACTATTACAGCTGACTTGGAAAAATGAACTGGGGATTTTGAACCAAGCTAATTTTTTTTTTAAAGGAGCATACACGTTTTTAATACAGAAGCAATACTGCGGATGCTGGAATTTGAAGTAAAAACAGAAAATACTAGAAATACTCAGCAGGTCAGGCAGCATCTGTGGAGAGAGAAAAACAGAGTTAGGGGACAAGATTTTAACTCATTCAAAACCCATCCACTTTGCACAGAGTTAAAAGTCAGGCAACACTTTGGGTCAATAAATGAAAGGTCGTTAAAATAAAACGTCAACTCGGTTTTGCTTTCCATAAATGCTGCCTGATCTAAGTATTTCAAGAATTTTCTGCTTTTATTTATTTATTTTTCTAAGTCTTTAGTCGCATTCTCTCTCTCAAGTGTTATTTTCAATACTCGTTTGAGGTTAAATGTTATGTTTTAACTTACCCTCAAAAAGAAACCTGTTACTTCACGGGGTGAAGGAAGAATAGTACTGAAGTAGTACAAGAACATCATGGAACTTTATATGCTGTAGCAATATCTAGGACATTGTTAGTTTAAAGGCATAGATTGTATGCCTATTGTCCATAAACACTTGGTGCATGTCAGTTTCTCCCATGTTTAGCATCTTATGCAATTTGATGTGTACATTTTCACATTAAACTGCACACATTTTTGTCAGATAATACACAACAAAATTAAATATTGAATATCCGTTTCCCAACTTTCATTCCTGTAGCCAGGAGGAAGAGCCTACATTTACGCAGCACTATTTCCATTCTTCAATTTCCAGTGTTGCCCAGCCAATGAATTACTCCTGAAGCAAAATTTTTAAAAAGGCACATTTCTATTTGGCTGTTCACAACCAAAGCATTTTATAGTCAATGAAGTACTTTTGAAACATAGCCATGGTTAAGGACAGGGCAGCCAATTTGCACATAGCAAGGTTCCACAAACAGAGGACATGTTTGACTGAGTCCTGATGAAAGTTAGCAACCTAAAATGTTTCTTTCTCTGCAGATGCGACCTGACCTGCTCAGTATTTGCAGAATTTTCTATTTTTATTTCAGGTTTTCAGCATTTGCATATATCACTTTTGGTCTGTTTAAGCAATGTTAGTTGCGAGATAAATATTGGTCAGGACACCCGCAGAATTCCCCTTCACTTCTTCTAATAGTGTCATGGGATCTTTTACAACCACCCGAGAGAGCAGAATATCAGCCGAAGTTGGGAGCATCAACAGTGCAGCATTCCTTCAGTAGTGTAATGGAGTATTAGCTTAGATTTTGTACTTATTGAACTCAGGGGCTTCTTTACTGTTACGTGGGTGACAGTCAAGCTACGCACCAATAAGACATGAGACTACTAAATCTGTTTTTCAGATTAAATGTTAAACTGAGGTCCTGTTTGTTTTCACAGGTGAGTGTAAAAGATCACATTGCACTATTCCAAGAAGAGCATGGGCATGCTTCAAGTGCCCTGGCCAATATTTACCTTTCAATCAACACCATTCAAGCACGTTATCTACTCAATTACCTCAGTACTGTTTGAGAGACCTTGCTGTGCGCAACTTGATTGCTGTGATTCATTATAAGACTGACTTAACTTCAGAAGTGCTTTATTAGTTTTAAAGAGCTTTGCAATGTCATAAGATTGTGTAAAACAGTATAGCAATGAGAGTTATTTTTCTTCTTTTTTTGAAGGTGGTGCTTGAAGAATATATAGTGGCCAGGACACCAGGAGAAACGCTTCTACTCCACCTGAACAGACAGATAGAGAAAGCTTTGATTTAACATCTCAACTATAAAAAAGCACCTCTACCCATGCAGAGTTTTCTCAGTACTGCATTCAAGTGTCAACCTAAATTAATGTAGTCAAGTCTTAGTAGTAAGATTTGATGCACCATATTCTTATCCTGAAGCAAGAGTGTTACCACTGAACTAATTTGGTGGTAGCTAGCAAAGTTATCAGCTTAATAACATGGTTGTATGCAAATCTGTTGAATCTGTGACAAGTTGATCAGTCTTGATCATTCTGTGTGATCTTGGCATGACTTGTCCACATTAAACACAAATGCATAAACATTCAGCAAGCTACACAGATCAGGAAAGTTCCAGGTTTACTCCTGTTCTGTGCTGATTTTAGCAAACTTCAGCTGAGCAGCAGTAAAAAGGGCTCTGGAGCAGTAAGAAAAATGTGTTCTGTCCTGAATAACTATCTAATGACCCGGCTGGCTGCTGGGTGAGGATCCAATCAAGCTTAGCTGTGATGTTCCCACTAAATAGCTAAATAGATTGCCAACTTTCAGTATCAGGACCAACCTGAGAATAATCAGCACTTATGCAAGTTACCAGTGGGTACATGACATTCATGGAGCTGCATACAGAAAAGAGCCGATGCCTTAAGGAGGAGGGAATAAAAAAAAATGAGTAAAATGAGTAAAAAGTATATTTTTTTCTTAATATAATAATCTTGGTTAGTAGTCCAGTGAAGGTCGTAACTAATGAGCTAAAAAGGGGGGTAGGGGTGGGAAGCATGTTAGGTGGAATTGAGAAATTTGCTTGAAGAAGGAAATTTATTCTCGCACCTCCCTATAGGTTTACTGCCACTTTCCCAAACCAACACATGAAATAGTTCTTGTTACACTGGCAACAGCCTTAAGGCATAAATTGTCAGAAGTACACTATGGTTCATAGGCTAGCTCTCAGATTGACCTCATCATCCAGTTTTCTGCATTCATGGAATTTTAAGAAGTGGCATTCTGTAGTAACCAATTTAACATTCTTCAGACATACATATACACAAAATCACTTTATCTATAGCAGACATGCACGTACACAGACTCTCCTCAAAAAAGGGGTTAAGTCAAATACAAATAATTGTGGGCCTAGCTCTGTTATAAGCAAATACACATTTTATTGAGATGTTAAATGGAAGGAACAAAAGAAATATAATCAGGAACCATCACACAATACCCAAACGTGCAATGCACAGCTCTTGTCAGCTAGTAGCATTCCCAATGGCTCTGGAGAAGTCGCAGCCCAAATGGTTCCACCCTTGTTTTTCAAAGGGAGATACTCATGGAAGCAGGCTGACAGCAGAGATGTATATAAACAACTAGCAAATAAGATACACATAATACATAGGCCTTCTACTGAAAAACAGAAAATAGACAAGCCATCTTATTCATAAATATCTGGACCAAATTGAAAATTCAATATGCCTTGCTTTGATTTAACATTAATTATTCGCAGCTCTGAGAGTCAATTATTTCAGCTCTTTCAGAACAACTAAACAACTTTCTGATGAAAGATCACTGACTTGAAGCATCAACTTTGCTCCTCTCAGAGATGTTGCCTGACTGCTGAGCATTTCGAGCATTTTCTGCTTTCATAAATTGCACACTTATTAATTTTCTTCGTTCTATCTCTGCCATTCCTCATTCCCACTCCAACCTTTCCTCTCGAATCTCGCATGGTGCACCGGCTCAATACCTCCCGCCACAAGGATAATTAAACAAGGCTGGGTGACAAGAGGAAACTTCACAAACACAGCTCAAATTGGAATCTTGGGTATGGATTAGTGCAGCCAGTAGACAAATCTCTTTGTCAATATTTGAACTCTTAACTCTCCTCCTCTTGCCTAACTGCAGCCTTCTAATTTGAGAAATTGATCTTTGCAAATTCATACCCAAGCAATCTCTCCATTTCCTGACAGCTCACATTCCACTTGGTCCTTTCTGCATCAGCTCTTTTTCACTACTCAACTGGGTAACTTTTGCATATGAAGCATTTTTTCATCTTTTTCAAGCTGATTTTTTTTTAAGAAAGAAGGAATCTCTTTCACAGTTAATTTTGTACTTTTATTTATCTAATGTTCTCCACTCCCCTCAAGTCTTATCAAAGGGTGCAAATACCATCTCATTTAATTCTGCTGAAGTTTCTGCCCGAAATAATAAGCTCTTTTTTTCTATTTTCAGAAACTGGCGGACTTACCATGCATTTTGTGTACAGATATTACAGATTTCACTATGTTTAGAGAACTGACAAGATCAACGTCAAATATTCTGCTACAATAAAGTCTAGAAGCTTACGATTTTTTTTGGGAGAGGAACAATGAGCTTTACTTCTGTCTGATCCCGCACATAACCGCTCATGATGGCTACTTATTTTAAATTTTCATAAAGCCCCAAGAAAACATTTTTTTCAAAGTGCAGCTGTGTAATCTAGGGGATAAATTTATTACGGAATCAATCCTCTGTCTTTCATGCATGAGCAATATTTATACCATAATCCCACAAAAATGTTGGCAACGATTAACTAAAACGTTAGACAGCACTGGCAAGCAAAAGGGATTGGATAAGAAGGTGTATTTCCACCCTAATAAGCAATTAGCAACCACATGATGGCAATACATACATCCTCATGCCAAGTCAAAAGCAATTGTTTTTGATAGGGAGAAGAACATTAAATAATTCACAGCTTTTAAAAAAGGCTCAGTTTGTCGAATCAGAAGATCTAACAATTTTCTGCTGATAGCCAACATGTTATATTAATTCTGCAGCAATTTATTTAATGGTTGTTTCTAAAAATATCATTTTGTAATATGCAACTTATATTCCATTGTGAAGCTTACTAAACCTAAACTTGAAAATTCAAACTTTTAATATTGGTATATCAGGCCACTTGTACAATAGTCATCTTACACTTGAGGGCTTAACAAGCTCATTCTCTATTATAAGATTCAAGTTGTTTTTTAATGCAAGATTGAAACACACAAACACACAGAAAGTCTGTGCATATCCTCACTTATGTTTTTTTACCTGCCATATGCAAAACGCCTATCCTTATGGTGGTCACCAAACGTATCCCACAGCCTGAGCGATATGCTAACTTCATCTACAACATCGCGGGAACGTTCGAGCACCTAAACATAAGCAACATTTAATGTAATAAATTGAAACAATAAGAAGTTCAATTATGGAATTTTCAACACAAAACTTCAGAGTGCTTTATTAATGTTGCCCTGAGAGTGAGTAACTCAAGCATATCAGCCCATACTCACAAAACACAAGAGACACAATTATAATGCTATTGTTGTAACTGAGCAGAGACAACAGAATTCTTTACCTTGAGGTTAAAATGTGCAGCTTGATTGCGCCAGTTTGCATAATATTTTAAAAGCAGTGCAACCAACAGTTTATCAAACGCATGGATTAAGAAATGTTTACTTCGAGAACCTCAAGGTAGTTCTAGAGACATTAGTCAATTTGCTGCATTATTTTCAAATAGTTCATTAGTTACAATTATAAACATATTTTCAGGGCTCTCACATCTCATTAAACTTAAAAGTATTCAAATCCTTAAAACATTGAAAAGTAATCTTCTATTTCCAGTGGATTTTCATTTCCAGTTTCTCAATTTATCTCCAAATCTGAACTATTCAGCTCAAAATGAGTTGTACACTACATAGTTTCAAAACTATTTTATTAGATTTATAAGTCTATTACTTCCATGACTGAGTCTGAAATTAGATAAGAACCATGTTTGAAAAATATGAAATAAACGCCCTGTTCAACGACAGTCTTTATTAGTCCTGAGAAACCATACAAGAACCAAGCAATTAATAATAACTACAATGGAGTATATTCAAAGCACAATATTGTGGCACTTTATATGTATTGTATATATTTAATAATTGTAGAGTTCAGTCACATTTTTTGAAAAAAATTCTTACCTCTTGACAGACACGATACTGATCAATTGCCCAGACAGTGGGAACATGGGTGGACAGCAGCTGGTACTGGGTCAAGGTGGTATTGCATGCTCTTGCACAGATGAGTCGTGTCTTTCCCACAGCATTGTCCCCAACAACAACACACTTGATAGTTTCAACATTCGGCCTTTCATAATCCATAGCAGTGTCCATTTACAGTAAACTGCATTGGAACAAACAAATGAATGTTGAGAATTTACGTAACATTTGAACAAAAGCTACTTCATCTAGCATAACAACCAGAGCACAGCAAATGCGATCTAATTTGAAGCCGAGTAAACCTCACTCCATTTATACTGAGGTTCGTATTAATCCATAGGCAAATGTTGCAACTACTCTGGTATTTTTCAGTGCATTCAAGCCAAATCCTGCCAGTATCTCTAGTCTTTATAAAAACAAGGCTGTCATACACAAACAAAACTTCTTTGTTTAACTAGGCTGGATTACTTGTCATCCTGGAAGTAGAAAAGGCCAGATTTTGCTGACCAAAACCTGCATTCTCTGTTTATATCAGTCTACAAATTTGATGATTTTGTGTTGGAAATGAAAACACAGTACAAATGTGGAAACCTCTTCAAGCTGGTCTTAGATTCAATAACTTTCATGTAAAAGTTCCACAATAATCAGATCCTGCAACCACGTCAATGGCAAATAGTTGTAACTTTAATCATTTTCATATGGTTGGGAGAGGGCAAATTACAGCGGTCAGTCATGTATTCTTTGCCTGAAAAATGGCTAGGCTGCTATTCAACAGGGGTGGAGGCTGGGTCACCTCAGCTAATGATGCCCAAGGCCTATATATAAATAGAACAGTCAACCACTGCTTAAGTATGCAATTTGGGGTGCTGTACCTGTTGAACGACTCCAACAGCAGCCATCGGGTGCAAATTGGCAATATGTGCCCCGTGCATATTCTGTGCAGTTGTACTAGTTGCTGAGTAGTCCAACCAACAATCCAATGAACCATTCAAAAAAAAACAAATTTTAGAACCTGGGGGCAACTCCAAGAGCATCCAGTTAACTGTGACTCATTCAAGACCACTCCCAGAATTTCTCCCATCCCCATGTTAAGACTTAGCATCTGGCCAGCTCAGCATGAGAACCTGCTGATTCCTTGCCTTCTTGCAACCAGCCAGCTGCGGTTAGGTATGGACAGCTTAATGGTGGCCAGGGATTCAAAATAGCTCCAGCCTGACACTGGCAGCCATTCCAGGAACAGTGCATGCACCTCAGACAGAAAACAAAAACCCCTTAATGTTCTTTTGTACTAACAGTTCGCTCCGGGCATTACTTGATAAGTCTGATGAAATAGTATTCATAAAAATAGGAGTGTTATACCACACAACCCACAAAGTAATGTCTTTTGCAGCATTACTCTAGACAAAAAAAATTTGCTCCTCTAACCATTGTTGCTTCTTTCCAAATAGTCTGTTGTATCACTCCTTTAATTCTCGTCAACAATTTGGCACCTTTAACATTGAAAGCATCACAGAGGTGCTTCACAAAGGCCTTGTTAAAAAACAAATGCCACATAAAGGACAGCTTATCAAAATGACGAAAACTTTGTTCAAAGAGATGGGTTTCAAGAAGGGTCCTAAAGAAGGATCAAGAGGAATTTGGAAGGGGAATTCTGGAGAAATCGATCTACGCAGCCGAAGGCACTTCATCAATTGCAAGTCAATGGGATAAAAGAATACACAAGAGGCAACATTCATGGAAACAGACAGCTTAAGGGAAGAGATTACAAAGTTAAGGAGGGGAATGACGTTTGAGCAATTTAAAGACAAAGGCAAGAATTTTAAACTCGAGACATTAGTGGACCAGAATCAATGTAAATCAGGAAGGATGAAGGGATGAATGAATGAAGTCTCATGGTCTCATGGATGAATGAGGCTTAGTAAGGGTTATGAGGGGCAGAGTTTTGGATGAACTAAAGTTTATGAAGGAGTAAAGTGGGAGGCTGACAAAGACTGCACTGGAGTGGTTGAGTCTGGAGATGGCAAAGGAATGAATGACGGCTTCAGCAGCAAAAAGTCTGAGGTGGGGCAGGGGTGGGTGTTACAGGAATGAAAAGTGTCTTTGTGATGGAAGGAATAGGGAATGGGATCTTAACTCAGAGTCTGGTTAAGCCTGAAACGATGGGCAGGGAGGTCGTTGGAGTCTGTGACAGTGCCAAAAACAATGGCTTCAGTCTTTCCAAAGTTTAGCTGAAGGAAGTTGAGGCATTCCAAATGCTTGTGTATCAGAAAAGCAGTGCAACAGCAGGAGGGGAGTCGAGAGGTGTGGAGAGGTATATCTTAGAGGTTTTGGCATACATGCTAAATTGATGCTTACAAATGATAGTAGAGGAAGCGGAAAGGTCTCAAAATGACTGCTTCTGTGCTGTCAATAATTCACTGTAACATGGAAAGGGAGAATTACATGAATGAACAATCCTGTCAAAAACTGCCTCTCACAAAGTTCATGCTTCTCATCATCCTGATATTTCCAAACAAAAAGAAACAAATTTACTTCTGCTTTCAAAAGTTCCAAAATATGGTTTGCATTTTCCTTTGTATTTGTAGTAATATTCCATCACTTTGAAAGTGAAGCAGGGGGTGGGGTGTGGCGGGGATTGGGCAGGGTGGATTATTAACTAGACATGCTGTCATACATGGAAACGTCAGTCTTAGTAAGAAAATGCTGTTAAAAACAATCAGGACATTTCATTACAAATGCATACTGAGAGCTGTTGCTTACCATCTCTTCAGCTAAGGGCATTTGGCTTTGGGAAACGTATTAAAAATTGAAATTGTGAATAGGCCTCTGCTGAAATAGAATGCGACGCATTTAAAAACAGAAAATGGTATTTCAAATAATTTTCTTCTACGTTCTCATTTTTACATCTTTATGATGTTGGAAATACTAAATCTTTAAAGGTGAAACACGACAACAGCCAAAAATTTCAAAAAAGATTAGAGCGTTCTTTTTTAATTCACCTTTTTTAATGAACAGGGAGGTTTTGTCATTCAGTTACTGGTTGTTTTCATATTTTTTTTTGCTGGAAATTTATTTACCCATTTTCCTCATCTAATTGGTATATTGCCTCAACAGTTGGCATTTATTGCTATTTTTGAGTATATTTCAAATGCAAGTGTGATGCTAAATTTATACATAGAAGATGTAACGCTCAAGTGTGGCAAACAAAGTACTTCATGATACACATGAACAAGAGGCAGCAGGCAAGACAGAGAGAGAGAGACAAATCAAACAGTGCTGAAATTCAAACAACTTCCAAATATGACCCATTCAAATTATTTCCCCGATTATGAAAAACATTAAGCTTTTGTGCACATTTTAAGAATTGATTCAATTCAGTTTTGCTAAATGTTCCCATAATTTTAAAGGTGTTATGCTTCAAGCAGTGTATGGACAGACATTTTGTGCACAGTTCCTACACTAGTTTTGCTCCAACGGCATCAATGGGAATAGTGGATTGTGGCAACATACATCATCCACGAAGTCACAAAAGTGAGTTTTATGATGTCATAGTAGGGGAAATGCTACACAATTCTTCCTATCCCAGCAACTCCTGAGCAAACAGGATAACAAGAAGTAATTGAGGTATATTGGTAAGTATAGGAATAAAAATACCATATTTGCCCATCACCCATCTCACAAGTCTGGGTTGAGTGTGAACCCAGGTCACTGGTGTGAAAGAAAGTAGTATTAACCCAGATTCAATGGAAAAAGTGATCCTTTGCCTAACACCCTCACCTTGGAGGGTACAAAAAAAATCACCTACAGAAAAAAAAACAAACAACAGTTGTGTGTGTGGTATAAATAAGAAACTTGACTGGAAGCAGTGGTTTACCAGGATAAAGACTACAGAGAGTTCACCAGGTAATTCATCTGGGCTGCAAAAGAGTTTTGTAGTATAATTTTTTGGATGGTTTATTTCCCAGTGAGCAATTTGTTCATGCCCCACATCCTGTGCTAAATTTTAAATCTGCCATCAAGACCTTTATTGCAAACTGGTTACCAACACATTGCTGTCTCACTACAAACAAAGAAAATTACAAAACTCTTGCTATTAGAAAGAGTTTCAGTGCTAATACCTCATACTCACGGGGGCAGATTTTATTAGGCTCCACTCCCGACACCCAGTTGGTCAATGGAAGGAAATGTGTGTTAAGCTTGGGTGCAGAGCTCAGCACTTTCTATCAGCGGGCACTGATAATTTTGTGTTGAATAAATAATAAATTTGCTATTATTACTACCAGAAAATGGTCAACGTGTAACTGATAATTGTCAGTATTTAATACTTGCAGTTTTAATGTGTAAAAGTAATTCAAAGTATCAGGACAGACTTATATTAATTTAACAATTTCTGTATTTGCAATTTAGCCTTATTATGGGTGCTCAGAAAATCTTACATCACAAATAGGAACAGGAATTGGCCATTCAGCCCTCGAGCCTGTTCAGCTGACCAATCAGTAAGATCATGGCTAATCTATAACTTACCATCCTCTTGTGCTCCATATCGTTTTATGCCATAATATAGCAAAAATGTTTAATCTCAGGATTTAAATTATTAACTGAGCTAGCTTTTACTGCTTTTTTGGGAGAGTTACACACTTAAAACTGCTCCTTGCATGAAAAGCACTTTCTAATTTTACCTTAAAATCAGAGCCAGGCCTCTCAAGAGAAATGGCCTCTCATCCGAAACTCCCCCAACATTGGAAAATGTTTCTATCAGCCATATCAATTCCTTTCAAAATCCTAAAAAGCACAATCAAATCAGTATTTAACTTTCAATAGCCCAGGAACTATAAACCTATTTTATGTAATTTATCCGCATAACCTAACTCTTGGAGCCTCGGTAACATTCTGGTGAACCTGAACTACACTCCTTCCATGGCCAATATATCCCAACACATGGTCCAGAATTTTTTGTTTGTAGGGTGGGCTTGCGCCTGACTGAACAAGCGTAAAATAATGGGCGATGACGTTGGGTGAGCGTCCGAACATCGTTGTGCACTCGCATGATATTTCATTCGGCTCAGGATTAGGCAGCGCGCACGCTGACAATTAACAGAACAATTAAGGCCATGAACACTGTGGGTGTGTGTGTGTGTGTGTGTGTGTGTCTGTATGAGAGGGCACTTTGCGTCTGAGAGAGAGAGCACTGTGCGCGCGCGCGCGCGCGTGTGTGTGGGAGAGAGGGGGCACTGCGCGCGAGTGTGTGAGAAAGAGGGTACTGTGTGTGTGTGTGAGAAAGAGAGAGCGAGGGCACTGTGCGTGTGTGTGTATGTGTGTGGGGGCACTGTGCGCGTGTGTGTGTGTGGGTGTGGGGGCAATGTGTGTGTGGGGGCAATGTGTGTGTGGGTGGGGGGCACTGTGTGTGAGCGTGCGTGTGGGGCAAATGTGCGTGTGTAGGCATGGGAGCACTGTGCGTGTGTGGGCACTGTGTGTGTGTGTGTGCTTGTGTGCTCGCGTGTGGGGGCACTTTGGGTGTGTGCTCGCGTGTGGGGGCACTGTGGGTGTGTGCTCGCGTGTGGGGGCACTGTGGGCGTATGCTCACGTGTGGGGGCACTGTGGGCGTGTGTTCGCGTGTGGGGGCACTGTAGGCATGTGTTCGCGTGTGGGAGCACTGTGGGTGTGTGTTCGCGTGTGGGGGCACTGTGGGTGTGTGTTCGTGTGTGGGGGCACTGTGGGTGTGTGTTCGCATGTGGGGGCACTGTGGGTGTGTGTTCGCGTGTGGGGGCACTGTGGGTGTGTGTTCGCGTGTGAGGGCACTGTGGGTGTGTGTTCGCATGTGGGGGCACTGTGGGTGTGTGTTCGCGTGTGGGGGCACTGTGGGTGTGTGTTCGCGTGTGGGGGCACTGTGGGTGTGGGGGCACTGTGTGTGTGGGGGCAATGCGTGTGTGGGTGGGGGGGCACTGTGCGTGAGCGTGTGTGTGTGGGGCAAATGTGCGTGTGTGCACATGGGAGCACTGTGCGTGTGTGTGCACGTGATGGGGCACTGTGGGTGTGTGTTCGCGTGTGGGGGAACTGTGGGTGTGTGTGCGCGTGTGGGGGCACTGTGGGTGTGTGTGCGCGTGTGGGGGCACTGTGGGTGTGTGTGCGCGTGTGGGGGCACTGTGGGTGTGTGTGCGCGTGTGGGGGCACTGTGGGTGTGTGTTTGTGTGTGGGGGTACTGTGGGTGTGTGTGCACGTGTGGGGGCACTGTGGGTCTGTGTGCGAGTGTGGGGGCATTGTGCGTGTGTGTGCGAGTGTGGGGGCACTGTGCGTGCATGTGAGGGCATTGTACAAGTGTGGGAGCATTGAGCATGAGTGGGAGCATTGAGCGTGAGTGGGGGTATTGAGCGTGAATGGGGGCACTGTGCGTGTGTGTCTGTGGGGGGTGGCACTGTGGCATGTGTGTGTGAGAGAGGGCACCGTGTGTGTGTGAGAGAGCGAGCAAGCGTTTTGCGCGCGAGAGAGAGCGAGCGCTTTGCATGCGTGAGAGAAAGAGAGCGAGCGTGTAGCGTGCGTGAAAGCACGTAGCGTGCGTGAGATCGAGCGAGCGCTTTTGGGTGCGTGAGAGAGAGCGAGCGAGCGCTTTTGGGTGCGTGAGAGAGAACGAGCGAGCGCTTTTGGGTGCGTGAGAGAGAGCGAGCGCTTTTGGGTGCGTGAGAGAGCGAGCGAGCGCTTTTGGGTGCGTGAGAGAGCGCGAGCGAGCGCTTTTGGGTGCGTGAGAGAGAACGAGCGAGCGCTTTTGGGTGCGTGAGAGAGAGCGAGCGCTTTTGGGTGCGTGAGAGAGCGAGCGAGCGCTTTTGGGTGTGTGTGAGAGAGCGAGCGAGCGCTTTTGGGTGCGTGAGAGAGAGCGAGTGAGCGCTTTTGGGTGTGAGAGAGAGCGAGCGAGCGTTTAGCGTGCGTGCGAGGGCTTTGCGTGCGAGCGAGCGAGTTGCGTGCGAGCGAGCGAGTTGCGTGCGAGCGAGCGAGTTGCGTGCGAGCGAGGGCTTTGCGTGTGAGCGAGCGCTTTGCGTGCGAGCGCTTTGCGTGCGTGGGGGGGCGAGCGAGCACTTTGCGTGCGTGAGGGGGGAGGGCCCGCTGCGCACGCGGGGGGGAGGTCCCACTGAGTGCGCGGGGGAGAGGGCACTGTACATGTGCATGTGAGGGGGAGAGAGGGAGAGGGCACTGTGCATGAAGGGGTGTGTGTGTGTGTGTGAAAGAGAGGGCACTGTGTGTGAGAGAAAGAGAGGGCACTGTGTGTGTGTGTGCGAGAGAGAGAGCGGGCACTGTGTGTGTGGGGGGGGACACTGTGTGTGTGTGTGCGTGTGTGTGTGCGAGAGAGGAGGCACTGTGCATGCATGTGTGTATATGTGTGTGAGGGTGTGGGGGCACTGCGCGTGTGTCTGCGTGAGAGAGGAGGCACCGCACGTGCTTGCGTGAAAGGGGGCAATGTGTGTGTGTCTGTGTGTGAGAGAGAGCACGTTGCGTGCGTGAGAGAGAGCGAACGCTTTACGCAAGAGAGAGCGAGCAAGCGCTTTGCGTGAGAGAGCGAGCGCTTTGTGTGAGTGAAAGAGAGCGAGCGCTTTGCGTGAGAGAGCGAGCGAGTGCTTTGCGTGAGAAAAAGAGAGCGAGAGGGCCCGTCGCGTGCGAGCGAGAGAGAGGGCCCGACGCGTGCGAGCGAGAGAAAGGGACCGCCGCATGCGAGTGAGAGGGCCCGCCGCGTGCGAGCGAGAGAGAGGGCCTGCCGCGTGCGAGCGAGAGAGAGGGCCCGCCGCGTGCGAGCGAGAGGGCCCGCCGCGTGCGAGAGAGAGGGCCCGCCGCGTGTGAGCGAGAGAGGGCCCGCTGCGTGCGAGTGAGAGAGAGGGCCCGCCACGTGCGAGCAAGAGAGAGGGCCCGCCGCGTGCGAGCGAGAGAGAGGGCCCGCCGCGTGCGAGAGAGGGAGAGGGCATGTTATGTGCGTGAGAGAGAGGGCACGTCGCGTGTGTGAGAGAGAGAGGGCACGTCGCGTGCGTGAGAGAGAGAGGGCACGTCGCGTGTGTGAGAGAGAGAGAGGGCACTTCGCGTGTGTGTGAGAGAGAGGACACGTCGCGTGCGTGAGAGAGAGAGGGCACGTCGCGTGTGTGAGAGAGAGGGCACGACGCATGTGTGTGAGAGAGGACACGTCGCGTGTGTGTGAGAGAGAGGGCACGTCGCGCAAGTGAGAGAGAGAGGACATGTCGCGCGAGTGAGAGAGAGAGGGCACATCGCGTGTGTGAGAAAGAAAGGGCACGTCGCGTGCGAGCGAGAGAGAGGGCAGGACGCGTGCGAACGAGAGAGAGGGCACATATAGTGCGAGCGAGAGGGCACGTCGCGTGCGAGCGAGCGAGAGGGCACATATAGTGCGAGCGAGAGGGCACGTCGCGTGCGAGCAAGAGGGTACGTCGCGTGCGACCGAGGGCACGACGCATGTGAGGGAAAGGGCACGTCGCGTGCGAGCGAGCGAGAGGGCACGTAGGGTGCGAGCGAGAGGGCACGTCGCGCACGAGAGAGAGGGCACGTCGTGTGCGAGCAAGAGGGCATGTCGCGTGCGAGCAAGAGGGCATGTCGCGTGCGAGCGAGAGAGAGGGCACATCGCGTGTGTGTGAGAGAGAGGGCACGTCGCGTGTGTGAGAGAGAGAGGGCACACGTGTGTGCGAGAGAGAGGGCACGTCGCGTGCGTGAGAGAGGGCATGTCACGTGTGTGAGAGAGAGAGGGCAAGTCGAGTGCGAGCGAGAGAGGGCACTTCGCGTGTGTGTGAGAGAGTGAGGGCACGTCGCGTGTGTGAGAGAGAGAGAGCACGTCGCGTATGTGAGAAAGAGAGAGGGCACATCGTGTGCGAGAGAGAGGGGACTTTGCGCGTGTGAGAGAGAGAGGGCACGTCGCGTGCATGAGAGACAGAGAGGGCACGTCGCGTGTGTGAGAGAGAGAGAGGGCACGTCATGTGCGAGCGAGAGAGAGGGCACGTCGCGTGTGTGTGAGAGAGAGGGCACGTCGTGTGAGAGCGAGCGAGCGCTTTTGGGTGCGTGAGAGAGAGCGAGCGAGCGCTTTTGGGTGCGTGAGAGAGAGCGATCGAGAGCTTTTGATGCGTGAGAGAGAGCGACCGAGCGCTTCTGGGTGCGTGAGAGAGAGCGAGCGAGCACTTTTGGGTGCGTGAGAGAGAGAGGGCAGGTTGCGTGCGAAAGAGAGAGAGAGGGCACGTCGCGTGCATGAGAGAGAAAGAGGGCACGTCGCGTGCGAGCGAGCGGGCACGTCGCGTGCGAGCGAGCGGGCACGTCGCGTGCGAGCGAGCGGGCACGTCGCGTGCGAGCGAGCGGGCACGTCGCGTGCGAGCGAGAGGGCACGTCGCGTGCAAGCGAGAGGGCACGTCGCGTGCAAGCGAGAGAGAGGGCACATCGCGTGTGTGTGAGAGAGAGGGCACGACAGGTGCGTGAGAGAAAGAGAGGGCACGTCGCATGCGTGAGAGAGAGAGGGCACGTCGCGTGTCTGTGAGAGAGAGGGCACGTCGCGTGTGTGAGAGAGAGAGGGCACGTCGCGTGCGTGAGAGAGAGAGGGAGAGAGGGCACGTCGCGAGCCTGAGAGAGAGGGCACGTCGCGTGTGTGAGAGAGAGAGGGCACGTCGCGTGTGAGTGAGATAGAGAGGGCACGTCGCGTGCGAGAGAGGGCACGTTGCGTGCGAGACAGAGAGAGGGCACGTCGCGCGTGTGAGAGAGAGGGCACGTCGCGTGTGAGCGAGAGGGCACGTTGCGTGCGAGCGAGAGGGCACGTCGCGTGCGAGCGAGAGGGCACGTCGCGTGCGAGCGAGAGGGCACGTCGCGTGGGAGCGAGAGGGCACGTCGCGTGGGAGCGAGAGGGCACGTCGCGTGGGAGCGAGAGGGCATGTCGCGTGGGAGCGAGAGGGCACGTCGCGTGCGAGCGAGACAGAGAGCACAACGCATGTGTGTGAGAGAGAGGGCACGACGGGTGCATGAGAGAGAGAGAGGGCACGACGGGTGCGTGAGAGAGAGAGAGAGGCCACGTCGCATGCGTGAGAGAGGGCACGTCGCGTGTGTGTGAGAGAGAGGGCACGTCGCGCATGTGTGAGAGAGAAGGCACGTCGCGTGCGAGCTAGAGAGAGGGCACGTCGCATGTGTGAGAGAGAGAGAGAGGGCACGTCGCGCATGTGTGAGAGAGAAGGCACGTCGCGTGCGAACTAGAGAGAGGGCACGTCGCGTGTGTGAGAGAGAGAGGGAACGTCGCGAGCGTGAGAGAGAGAGGGTAATGCAATCATGTGAGAGAGAGAGCGCACGTCGCTTGTGTGTGAGAGAGAGAGAGGGCACGTCATGTATGTGAGAGAGAGAGGGCACGTCGCGTGTGTGAGAGAGAGAGGGCACGTCGCGTGTGTGAGAGAGAGGGCACGTCGCGTGTGTGAGAGAGAGAAAGAGGGCACGTCGGGAGCGTGAGAGAGAGAGGGCACCTCGCGTGTGTGAGAGAGAGAGAGAGGGCACGTCGCGAGCGTGAGAGAGAGAGGGTAATGCAATCATGTGAGAGAGAGAGGGCACGTCGCTTGTGTGTGAGAGAGCGAGGGCACGTCGTGTATGTGAGAGAGAGAGGGCACGTCGCGTGTGTGAGAGAGAGAGTGCACGTCGCGTGCATGAGAGAGAGAGGGCACGTCGCGTGTGAGAGAGAGAGAGGGCACATCGCGTGTGTGAGAGAGAGGGAGGGCACGTCGTGTGTGTGAGAGAGAGAGGGCACGTCATGTGTGTGAGAGAGAGGGCACGTGTCGTGCGTGAGAGAGAGAGGGAACGTCGCCTGTGTGAGAGAGAGAGAGAGCACGTCGCAAGCGTGAGAGAGAGAGGGCACGTCGCGTGTGTGAGAGAGAGAGAGAGAGGGCACGTCGTGTGTGTAGAGAGAGAGGGCACGTCGCGTGTGTGAGAGAGAGGGCACGCCACGTTTGAGAGAGAGGGCACATCACGTGTGTGTGAGAGAGAGGGCACGTTAAGTGCGTGAGAGAGAGGGCACGTCGTGTGTGTGTGAGAGAGAGGGCACGTCACGTGTGTGTGAGAGAGAGGGCACGTCACGTGTGTGAGAGAGAGGGCACGTCACGTGTGTGAGAGAGAGAGGGCACGTCACGTGTGTGAGAGAGAGAGGGCACGTCGCGTGCGAGAGAGGGCACGTTGCGTGCGAGACAGAGAGAGGGCACGTCGCGCGTGTGAGAGAGAGGGCACGTCGCGTGTGAGCGAGAGGGCACGTTGCGTGCGAGCGAGAGGGCACGTCGCGTGCGATCGAGAGGGCACATCGCGTGCGATCGAGAGGGCACATCGCGTGCGAGCGAGAGGGGACGTCGCGTGCGAGCGAGAGGGCACGTCGTGTGGGAGCGAGAGGGCACGTCGCGTGGGAGCGAGAGGGCACGTCGCGTGGGAGCGAGAGGGCACGTCGCGTGCGAGCGAGACAGAGAGCACAACGCGTGTGTGTGAGAGAGAGGGCACGACGGGTGCATGAGAGAGAGAGAGGGCACGACGGGTGCGTGAGAGAGAGAGAGAGGCCACGTCGCATGCGTGAGAGAGAGAGGGCACGTCGCGTGTGTGTGAGAGAGAGGGCACGTCGCGCATGTGTGAGAGAGAAGGCACGTCGCGTGCGAGCTAGAGAGAGGGCACGTCGCATGTGTGAGAGAGAGAGAGAGGGCACGTCACGCATGTGTGAGAGAGAAGGCACGTCGCGTGCGAACTAGAGAGAGGGCACGTCGCGTGTGTGAGAGAGAGAGAGAGAGGGCACGTCGTGTGTGTGAGAGAGAGAAAGAGGGCACGTCGGGAGCGTGAGAGAGAGAGGGCACCTCGCATGTGTGAGAGAGAGAGAGGGCACGTCGCGAGCATGAGAGAGAGAGGGTAATGCAATCATGTGAGAGAGAGAGGGCACGTCGCTTGTGTGTGAGAGAGAGAGGGCACGTCGTGTATGTGAGAGAGAGAGGGCACGTCGCGTGTGTGAGAGAGAGAGGGCACGTCGCGTGTGTGAGAGAGAGAGGGCACGTCACGTGTGTGAGAGAGAGAAAGAGGGCACGTCGGGAGCGTGAGAGAGAGAGGGCACCTCGCGTGTGTGAGAGAGAGAGAGGGCACATCGCGAGCGTGAGAGAGAGAGAGGGTAATGCAATCATGTGAGAGAGAGAGCGCACATCGCTTGTGTGTGAGAGAGAGAGAGGGCACGTCGTGTATGTGAGAGAGAGAGGGCACGTCACGTGTGTGAGAGAGAGAGGGCACGTCGCGTGTGTGAGAGAGAGGGCACGTCGCGTGTGTGAGAGAGAGAAAGAGGGCACGTCGGGAGCGTGAGAGAGAGAGGGCACCTCGCGTGTGTGAGAGAGAGAGAGGGCACGTCGCGAGCGTGAGAGAGAGAGGGTAATGCAATCATGTGAGAGAGAGAGGGCACGTCGCTTGTGTGTGAGAGAGCGAGGGCACGTCGTGTATGTGAGAGAGAGAGAGGGCACGTCGCGTGTGTGAGAGAGAGAGTGCACGTCGCGTGCATGAGAGAGAGAGGGCACGTCGCGTGTGAGAGAGAGAGAGGGCACATCGCGTGTGTGAGAGAGAGGGAGGGCACATCGTGTGTGTGAGAGAGAGAGGGCACGTCATGTGTGTGAGAGAGAGGGCACGTGTCGTGCGTGAGAGAGAGGGCACGTGTCGTGCGTGAGAGAGAGAGGGAACGTCGCCTGTGTGAGAGAGAGAGAGAGCACGTCGCGAGCGTGAGAGAGAGAGGGCACGTCGCGTGTGTGTGAGAGAGAGAGAGAGAGGGCACGTCGTGTGTGTAGAGAGAGAGGGCACGTCGCGTGTGTGAGAGAGAGGGCACGCCACGTTTGAGAGAGAGGGCACATCACGTGTGTGTGAGAGAGAGGGCACGTTAAGTGCGTGAGAGAGAGGGCACGTCGTGTGTGTGTGAGAGAGAGGGCACGTCACGTGTGTGTGAGAGAGAGGGCACGTCACGTGTGTGTGAGAGAGAGGGCACGTCACGTGTGTGAGAGAGAGGGCACGTCACGTGTGTGAGAGAGAGAGGGCACGTCACGTGTGTGAGAGAGAGAGGGCACGTCGCGTGTGTGAGAGAGAGAGGGCACGTCGCGTGTGTGAGAGAGAGCGGGCATGTCGCGTTTGAGAGAGAGGGCACATCACGTGTGTGTGAGAGAGCGGGCACGTTAAGTGCGTGAGAGAGAGGGCACGTCGTGTGTGTGTGAGAGAGAGGGCACGTCACGTGTGTGTGAGAGAGAGGGCACGTCACGTGTGTGAGAGAGAGGGCACGTCACGTGTGTGAGAGAGAGAGGGCACGTCGCGTGTGTGAGAGAGAGGGCACGTCGCGTGTGTGAGAGAGAGCGGGCACGTCGCATGTGAGAGAGAGAGAGGGCACATCGCGTGTGTGAGAGAGAAGGGAGGGCACGTCGTGTGTGTGAGAGAGAGAGGGCACGTCGAGTGTGTGAGCGAGAGGGCACGTGTCGTGCGTGAGAGAGAGAGGGAACGTCGCCTGTGTGAGAGAGAGAGGGCACGTCGCGTGTGAGAGAGAGAGAGGGCACATCGCGTGTGTGAGAGAGAGGGAGGGCAAGTCGTGTGTGTGAGAGAGAGAGGGCACGTCGAGTGTGTGAGAGAGAGGGCACGTGTCGTGCGTGAGAGAGAGAGGGAACGTCGCCTGTGTGAGAGAGAGAGGGCACGTCGCGTGTGTAGAGAGAGAGGGCACATCGCGGGTGTGAGAGAGAGCGCACGCCACGTTTGAGAGAGAGGGCACATCACTGTGTGTGAGAGAGAGGGCACGTCACGTGCGTGAGAGAGAGGGCACGTCGCGTGTGTGTGAGAGAGAGGGCACGTCACGTGTGTGAGAGAGAGGGCACGTCGCGTGTGAGAGAGAGAGGGCACGTCGCGTGCGAGCGAGCGTGAGGGCACGTCGCGTGCGAGCGAGCGTGAGGGCACGTCGCGTGCGAGCGAGCGGGCACGTCGCGTGCGAGCGAGAGGGCACGTCGCGTGCGAGCGAGAGGGCACGTCGCGTGCAAGCGAGAGAGAGGGCACATCGCGTGTGTGTGAGAGAGAGGGCACGACGGGTGCGTGAGAGAAAGAGAGGGCACGTCGCATGCGTGAGAGAGAGAGGGCACGTCGCGTGTCTGTGAGAGAGAGGGAACGTCGCGTGTGTGAGAGAGAGAGAGGGCACGTCGCGTGCGTGAGAGAGAGGGCACGTCGCGTGCGAGCGAGTGTGAGGGCACGTCGCGTGCGAGCGAGCGGGCACGTCGCGTGCGAGCGAGAGGGCACGTCGCGTGCGAGCGAGAGGGCACGTCGCGTGCGAGCGAGAGGGCACGTCGCGTGCAAGCGAGAGAGAGGGCACATCGCGTGTGTGTGAGAGAGAGGGCACGACGGGTGCGTGAGAGAAAGAGAGGGCACGTCGCATGCGTGAGAGAGAGAGGGCATGTCGCGTGTCTGTGAGAGAGAGGGCATGTCGCGTGTGTGAGAGAGAGCGAGGGCACGTCACGTGCGTGAGAGAGAGAGGGAGAGAGGGCACGTCGCGAGCCTGAGAGAGAGAGGGCACGTCGCGTGTGTGAGAGAGAGAGAGAGCACGTCGCGAGCGTGAGAGAGAGAGGGCACGTCGCGTATGTGAGAGAGAGAGGGCACGTCGCGTGTGAGTGAGATAGAGAGGGCACGGCGCGTGCGAGAGAGGGCACGTTGCGTGCGAGACAGAGAGAGGGCACGTCGCGTGTGTGAGAGAGAGGGCACGTTGCGTATGTGAGAGAGAGAGGGCACGTCGCGTGCGAGCGAGAAGGCACGTCGCGTGCGAGCGAGCGGGCACGTCGCATGCGAGCGAGAGAGCACGTCGCGTGCGAGCGAGAGGGCACGTCGCGTGCAAGCGAGAGAGAGGGCACGTCGCGTGTGTGAGAGAGAGGGCACGTCGCGTATGTGAGAGAGAGAGGGCACGTCGCGTGCGAACGAGAAGGCACGTCGCATGCGAGCGAGCGGGCACGTCGCGTGCGAGCGAGAGGGCACGTCGCGTGCGAGCGAGAGGGCACGTCGCGTGCGAGCGAGAGGGCACGTCGCGTGCGAGCGAGAGGGCACGTCGCGTGCGAGCGAGAGGGCACGTCGCGTGCGAGCGAGAGGGCACGTCACGTGCAAGTGAGAGAGAGGGCACATCGCGTGTGTGTGAGAGAGAGGGCACATCGCGTGTGTGTGAGAGAGAGGGCACGACGGGTGCGTGAGAGAAAGAGAGGGCACGTCGCATGCTTGAGAGAGAGAGGGCACGTCGCGTGTCTGTGAGAGAGAGGGCACGTCGCGTGTGTGAGAGAGAGAGAGGGCACATCGCGTGCGTGAGAGAGAGAGGGCACGTCGCGTGTGTGAGAGAGAGAGGGCACGTCGCGTGTGTGAGAGAGAGAGGGCACGTCGCGTGTGTGAGAGAGAGAAAGAGGGCATGTCGCGTGTGTGAGAGAGAGAAAGTGGGCACGTCGGGAGCGTGAGAGAGAGAGGGTAATGCAATCATGTGAGAGAGAGAGGGCACGTCGCTTGTGTGTGATAGAGAGAGGGCACGTCGTGTATGTGAGAGAGGGCACGTCGCGAGTGAGAGAGAGAGGGCACGTCGCGAGTGAGAGAGAGAGGGCACGTCGCGTGTGTGAGAGAGAGAGGGCACGTCGCGTGTGTGAGAGAGAGGGCCCGTCGCGTGTATGTGAGAGAGAGTGCATGTCGGTGTGCGTGTGTGAGAGAGAGGGCACGTCACGTGTGTGAGAGAGAGGGCACGTCGTGTGTGTGAGAGAGAGAGAGGGCACGTCGCATGTGTGAGAGAGAGGGCACGTCGTGTGTGTGAGAGAGAGAGAGGGCATGTCACATGTGTGAGAGAGAGAGGGCACGTCGCATGTGAGAGAGAGAGGGCACGTCGCGTGTGTGAGAGAGAGAGGGCACGTCGCGTGTGTGAGAGAGAGAAAGAGGGCATGTCGCGTGTGTGAGAGAGAGAAAGAGGGCACGTCGGGAGCGTGAGAGAGAGAGGGCACCTCGCGTGTGTCAGAGAGAGGGAGGGCACGTCGTGTGTGTGAGAGAGAGAGGGCACATCGCGTGTGTGAGAGAGAGAAAGAGGGCATGTCGCGTGTGTGAGAGAGAGAAAGAGGGCACGTCGGGAGCGTGAGAGAGAGAGGGCACCTCGCGTGTGTGAGAGAGAGGGAGGGCACGTCGTGTGTGTGAGAGAGAGAGGGCACGTCGTCTGTGTGAGAGAGAGAGGGCTCGTCGCGTGTGAGAGAGAGAGGGCTCGTCGCGTGTGTGAGCGAGAGAGGGCACGTCGCATGTGAGCGAGAGAGAGGGCACGTCACGTGTGAGCGAGAGAGAGGGCACGTCGCGTGTGTGTGAGAGAGGGCATGTCGTGTGAGAGTGAGCAAGAGCTTTTGGGTGCGTAACAGAGAGCGGGCACGTTGCGTGTGTGAGAGAGAGGGCACGTCACGTGTGTGTGAGAGAGAGAGGGCATGTCGCGTGTGTGAGAGAGAGAGGGCACGTCGTGTGTGTGAGAGAGAGAGGGCACGTCGCGTGTGTGAGAGAGTGAGGGCACGTCGCATGTGTGAGAGAGAGAGGGCACGTCTCGTGTGTGAGAGAGAGAGGGCACGTCGCGTGTGTGAAAGAGAGAGGGTACGTCGCGTGTGTGAGAGAGGGCACGTCGCGTGTGTGAGAGAGAGAGAGGGCACGTCGCGTGTGTGAGAGAGAGAGAGGGCACGTCGTGTGTGTGAGAGAGAGAGGGCACGTCACGTGCGTGAGAGAGGGCACATTGCGTGTGTGTGAGAGAGAGGGCACGTCGCGTGTGTGAGAGAGAGAGGGCACGTCGCGTGCGAGAGAGAGAGGGGGCACGTCGCGTGTGTGAGAGAGAGGGCACGTTGCGCATGTGAGAGAGAGGGCACGTCGCGTGCGAGAGAGAGAAAGAGGGCACGTTGCATGTGTGAGAGAGGGCACGTCGCGTATGTGAGAGAGAGAAGGCACGTCGCATGTGGGAGAGAGAGAGAGGGCACGTCGTGTGCGTGAGAGAGGGCACGTGGCGTGTGTGAGAGAGAGAGGGCACGTCACGTGTGTGAGACAGAGGGCATGTCGCGTGTGAGAGAGGGCACGTCGTGTGAGAGAGAGAGGGAGCAGGTCGCGTGCGTGAGAGAGAGAGGGAACGTCGCGTGCGTGAGAGAGAGAGGGCACGTCACGTGCGTGAGAGAGGGCACGTCGCGTGTGTAGAGAGAGAGGGCATGTCGCGTGTGTGAGAGAAAGGGCACGTCGCGTTTGAGAGAGAGGGCACATCACGTGTGTGTGAGAGAGAGGGCACGTCACGTGTGTGTGAGAGAGAGGGCACGTCGCGTGTGTGAGAGAGAGGGAACGTCGCGTGTGTGAGAGAGAGGGCACGTCGCGTGTGTGAGAGAGAGAGGGCACGCTGCGTGTGTGAGAGAGAGAGGGCACGTCTCGTATGTGAGAGAGAGAGGGCACGTCGCGTGTGTGAGAGAGAGAGGGCACGTTGCGTGCGTGAGAGAGAGAGGGCACGTCGCGTGCGAGAGAGGGAGAGAGGGCACGTCGTGTGCGTGGGAGAGAGAGGGCACGTCGCGTGTGTGAGAGAGAGGGCACGTCGCGTGCGAGATAGAGAGAGGGCACGTAGCGTGCGAGGAGAGAGAGGGCACATCGTGTGCGAGCGAGAGGGCACGTCGCGTGTGTGAGAGAGAGGGCACGTCGCATGCGAGCGAAAGAGAGGGCACGTCACATGTGTGTGAGAGAGGGCACGTCGCGTTCGTGAGGGAGAGAGGGCACGTCGCGTGTGTGCGAGCAAGGGGGCACGTTGCATGTGTGTGAGAGAGAGGGCACGTCGCGTGTGTGTGAGAGAGAGCGCACGTCGCATGTGTGTGAGAGAGAGCGCACGTCGTGTGCGAGTGAGAGAGAGGGCACGTCCCGTGTGTGAGAGAGAGAGAGAGAGAGAGGGCACGTCGTGAGCGTGTGAGAGAGAGGGCACGTCGCGTGTGTGTGAGAGAGAAAGACGGCACGTCGCGTGTGTGTGAGAGAGAGGGCACGTCGCATGCGAGGGAGAAAGAGGGCACGTCGCGTGTGTGCGAGAGAGAGGGCACATCGCGTGAGTGAGAGAGAGAGGGCATGTCGGTGTGTGTGTGTGAGGGAGAGGGCACGTTGCGTGTGTGTGAGAGAAGGCACGTCGTGTGAGAGCGAGCAAGAGCTTTTGGGTGCGTGAGAGAGAGTGGGCACATTGCGTGTGTGAGAGAGAGAGGGCACGTCGCGCGTGTGTGTGAGAGATAGGGTACGTCGCATGTGTGAGAGAGAGGGCACGTCTAGTGTGAGAGAGAGAGGGCACATCGCGTGCGTGAGAGAGAGAGGGCACGTCGCGTGTGAGAGAGAGAGGGCACGTCGCGTGTGAGAGAGAGAGGGCACGTCGCGTGTGTGAGAGTGAGAGGGCACGTCGCATGTGTTAGAGAGAGAGGGCACGTCGCATGTGTTAGAGAGAGAGGGCACGTCGCGTGAGTGAGAGAGAGGGCACGTCGCGTTTGAGAGAGAGGGCACATCACGTGTGTGTGAGAGAGAGGGCACGTCACGTGTGTGTGAGAGAGAGGGCACGTCGCGTGTGTGAGAGAGAGGGAACGTCGCGTGTGTGAGAGAGAGGGCACGTCGCGTGTGTGAGAGAGAGAGGGCACGCCGCGTGTGTGAGAGAGAGAGGGCACGTCGCGTGTGTGAGAGAGAGAGGGCACGTCGCGTGTGTGAGAGAGAGAGGGCACGTTGCGTGCGTGAGAGAGAGAGGGCACGTCGCGTGCGTGAGAGGGAGAGAGGGCACGTCGTGTGCGTGGGAGAGAGAGGGCACGTCGCGTGTGTGAGAGAGGGCACGTCGCGTGCGAGATAGAGAGAGGGCACGTAGCGTGCGAGGAGAGAGAGGGCACATCGTGTGCGAGCGAGAGGGCACGTCGCGTGTGTGAGAGAGAGGGCACGTCGCATGCGAGCGAAAGAGAGGGCACGTCACATGTGTGTGAGAGAGGGCACGTTGCGTTCGTGAGGGAGAGAGGGCACGTCGCGTGTGTGCGAGCAAGGGGGCACGTTGCATGTGTGTGAGAGAGAGGGCACGTCGCGTGTGTGTGAGAGAGAGCGCACGTCGCGTGTGTGTGAGAGAGAGCGCACGTCGTGTGCGAGTGAGAGAGAGGGCACGTCCCGTGTGTGAGAGAGAGAGAGAAAGAGAGGGCACGTCGTGAGCGTGTGAGAGAGAGGGCACGTCGCGTGTGTGTGAGAGAGAAAGACGGCACGTCGCGTGTGTGTGAGAGAGAGGGCACGTCGCATGCGAGGGAGAAAGAGGGCACGTCGCGTGTGTGTGAGAGAGAGGGCACATCGCGTGAGTGAGAGAGAGAGGGCATGTCGGTGTGTGTGTGTGAGGGAGAGGGCACGTTGCGTGTGTGTGAGAGAAGGCACGTCGTGTGAGAGCGAGCAAGAGCTTTTGGGTGCGTGAGAGAGAGTGGGCACATTGCGTGTGTGAGAGAGAGAGGGCACGTCGCGCGTGTGTGTGAGAGAGAGGGTACGTCGCATGTGTGAGAGAGAGGGCACGTCTAGTGTGAGAGAGAGAGGGCACATCGCGTGTGTGAGAGAGAGAGGGCACGTCGCGTGTGAGAGAGAGAGGGCACGTCGCGTGTGTGAGAGTGAGAGGGCACGTCGCATGTGTTAGAGAGAGAGGGCACGTCGCATGTGTTAGAGAGAGAGGGCACGTCGCGTGAGTGAGAGAGAGGGCACGTCGCGTTTGAGAGAGAGGGCACATCACGTGTGTGTGAGAGAGGGCACGTCACGTGCGTGAGAGAGAGGGCACGTCGCGTGTGTGTGAGAGAGAGGGCACGTCACGTGTGTGTGAGAGAGAGGGCACGTCACGTGTGTGAGAGAGAGGGCACGTCGCGTGTGTGAGAGAGAGGGCACGTCGCGTGTGTGAGAGAGAGAGGGCACGTCGTGTGTGTGAGAGAGAGGGCACGTGTCGTGCGTGAGAGAGAGAGGGAACGTCGCCTGTGTGAGAGAGAGAGAGAGAGGGCACGTCGCGAGCGTGAGAGAGAGGGCACATCGCGTGTGTGAGAAAGAGAGAGAGGGCACGTCGCGTGTATAGAGAGAGAGGGCACGTCGCGTGTGTGAGAGAGGGCACGCCACGTTTGAGAGAGAGGGCACATCACGTGTGTGTGAGAGAAAGGGCACGTCACGTGCGTGAGAGAGAGGGCACGTCACGTGCGTGAGAGAGAGAGCACGTCACGTGTGTGAGAGAGAGGGCACATCGCGTGTGCGAGAGAGAGAGGGCACGTTGCGTGTGTGTGAGAGGGCACGTCGTGTGAGAGCGAGCAAGAGCTTTTGGGTGCGTGAGAGAGAGCGGGCACGTTGCGTGTGTGAGAGAGAGAGGGCACGTCGCGTGTGTGTGAGAGAGAGAGCGCACATCGCGTGTGTGAGAGAGAGAGGGCACGTCGCGTGTGAGAGAGAGAGGGCACATCGCGTGTGAGAGAGAGAGAGGGCACGTCGCGTGTGAGAGAGAGAGGGCACGTCGCGTGCGTGAGAGAGGGGGCACATCGCGTATGTGAGAGAGAGGGCACGTCGCGTGCGAGAGAGGGGGCACGTCGCTTGCGAGAGAGGGGGCACGTCGCGTAAGAGAGAGGGGGCACGTCGCGTGTGTGAGAAAGAGGGCACGTCGTGTATGTGAGAGAGAGGGCACGTTGCATGTGTGAGAGAGAGAGGGCACGTCGCGTATGTGAGAGAGACAGAGCACGTCGTGTGTGAGAGAGAGAGGGCACGTTACGTGTGTGAGAGAGAGAGGGCACGTCGCGTGTGTGAGAGAGAGAGGGCACGTCGCATGCGTGAGAGAGAGGGCACGTCGCGTGCGAGCGAGAGAGAGAGGGGACGTCGGGTGCTTGAGAAAGAGAGATAGCATGTCGCCTGTGTGTGAGAGAGAGGGCACGTCGCATGTGTGAGAGAGAGAGGGCACGTCGTGTGCGAGAGGGAGAGGGCACGTAGTGTGTGTGTGAGAGAGTGGGAACGTCGCGTGTGTGAGAGAGAGACGGCACGTCACGTGCGAGAGAGAGGGCACGTTGCGTGTGTGTGAGGGCACGTCGCGTGTGTGTGAGGGCACGTCGCGTGTGTGTGAGGGCACGTCGCGTGTGTGTGAGGGCACGTCGCGTGTGTGAGAGAGAGAGGGCACGTCGCGTGTGTGAGAGAGAGAGAGGGCACGTCGCATGTGTGAGAGGGGGAGAGGGCACGTCGTGTGCGTGAGAGAGCGAGGGCACGTCTCGTGTGTGAGAGAGAGGGCACGTTGCGTGTGAGAGAGAGAGAGGGCATGTAGCGTGCGCGGTGAGAGAGGGCACATGGCGTGTGAGCGAGAGGGCACGTCACGTGTGTGAGAGAGAGGGCACATCGCGTGCGAGCGAAAGAGAGGGCACGTCGCGTGCGTGAGAGAGAGGGCACGTCGCGTGCGTGAGAGAGAGGGCACGTCGCGTGTGTGCGAGCGAGGGCACGTCGCGTGTGAGAGAGAGAGGGTACATCCCGTGCGAGCGAGAGAGAGAGGGCACGTCCCGTGCGAGCGAGAGAGAGGTCTCGTCGTGTGTGAGAGAGAGGGCTCATTGCGTGTATGAGCGAGAGAGGGCACGTCACATGCGAGCGAGAGAGAGGGCACGTCGCGTGCGAGCGAGAGAGAGGGCACGTCGTGTGCGAGCGAGAGAGAGGGCACGTCGCGTGTGTGTGAGAGAGGGCTCGTCGTGTGAGGGCGATCAAGAGCTTTTGGGTGCGTGAGTGAGAGCGGGCACGTTGCGTGTGTGAGAGAGAGAGAGGGCACGTCGCGTGTGAGAGAGAGAGTGGGCACGTCGCGTGCGTGAGAGAGGGCACGTCGCGTGCGTGAGAGAGAGGGCACGTCGCATGCGTGAGAGAGAAGGCACATCGCGTGCGTGAGAGAGAGGGCACGTCGCGTGCGTGAGAGAGAGAGGGCACGTCGCGTGCGTGAGAGAGGGCACATTGCGTGTGTGTGAGAGAGCGCGCACGTCACGTGTGTGAGAGAGAGGGGGCACGTCGCGTGTGTGAGAAAGAGGGCACATCGCGTATGTGAGAGAGGGCACGTCGCGTGCGAGAGAGGGGGCACGTCGCGTGAGTGAGAAAGAGGGCACAACGTGTATGTGAGAGAGAGGGCACGTCGCGTGCGAGAGAGAGAGAGGGCACGTCACGTGTGTGGGAGAGAGAGGGCACATCGCGTGCGAGAGAGAGGGCACGTCACGTGTGTGGTAGACAGAGGGCACATCGCGTGCGAGAGGGAGAGAGGGCACGTCGCGTGCGAGCGAGAGAGAGGGCACGTCGCGTGTGTGTGAGAGAGCGCACATCGTGTGAGAGCGAGCAAGAGCTTTTGGGTGTGTGTGAGAGAGAGGGCAAGTCGCGTGTGTGAGAGGGCACATCGCGTATGAGAGAGAGAGGGCACGTCGCATGCGAGAGAGAGAGAGGGCACGTTGGATGTGTGAGAGAGAGAGGGCACGTCGCGTATGTGAGAGAGAGAGGGCACGTCGCGTGTGGGAGAGAGAGAGGGCACGTCGCGTGTGGGAGAGAGAGAGGGCACGTCATGTGCGTGAGAGAGGGCACGTGGCGTGTGTGAGAGAGAGAGGGCACGTCGCGTGTGTGAGAGAGGGCACGTCGCGTGTGTGAGAGAGAGAGGGCACGTCGCGTGTGTGAGAGAAAGAGGGCACGTCGCTTGTGTGAGAGAGAGAAAGAGGGCACGTCGGAAGCATGAGAGAGAGAAAGAGGGCACCTCGCGTGTGTGTGAGAGAGAGGGCACGTCGCATGCGAGAGAGAGAGAGGGCACGTCGCGTGCGTGTGAGAGAGAGGGCACATCGCGTATGTGAGAGAGAGGGCACGTCGTGTGCGAGAGAGAGAGAGGGCACGTTGCATGTGTGAGAGAGAGAGGGCACGTCGCGTGTGTGAGCGAGAGAGGGCACGTCACGTATGTGAGAGAGAGGGCACGTCGTGTGCGTGAGAGAGGGCACGTCGCGTGTGTGAGAGAGGGCACGTCGCGTGTGTGAGCGAGAGAGGGCACGTCGCGTGTGTGAGAGAGATAGGGCACGTCGCGTGTGTGAGAGAGAGAGGACACGTCGCATGCATGAGAGAGAGAGGGCACGTCGCGTGCATGAGAGAGAGAGGGCACGTCGCGTGTATGAGACAGAGACGGCACGTCGCATGTGAGAGAGACGGCACATCGCATGCATGAGAGAGAGGGCACGTCACGTGTGTGAGAGAGAGAGGGCATGTCGCGTGTGTGAGAGAGAGGGCATGTCGCGTGTGTGAGAGAGAGGGCATGTCGCGTGCGTGTGTGAGAGAGGGCACGTCGCATGTGGGAGAGAGAGAGAGAGGGCACGTGGCGTGTGTGAGAGAGAGAGGGCACGTCGTGTGCGTGAGAGAGAGAGGGCACGTAATGTGCGTGAGAGAGAGAGGGCACGTCGCGTGCGTGTGTGAGAGAGGGCACGTCGCATGTGGGAGAGAGAGAGAGAGGGCACGTGGCGTGTGTGAGAGAGAGAGGGCACGTCGTGTGTGTGAGAGAGATGGTACGTCGTGTGTGTGAGAGAGAGGGCATGTCGCGTGTGTGAGAGAGAGGGCATGTCGCGTGTGAGAGAGGGCACGTCGTGTGTGTGAGAGAGAGGGCATGTTGCGTGCGTGAGAGAGAGAGAGGGCACGTAGCGTGCGTGAGAGAGAGGGCACGTCGCGTGCGTGAGAGAGGGCACGTCGCGTGCGTGAGAGAGAGAGGGCACGTCGCGTGCGTGTGTGAGAGAGGGCACGTCGCGTGTGGGAGAGAGAGAGGGCACGTCGCGTGCGTGAGAGAGAGAGGGTACGTCGCGTGTGTGAGAGAGAGAGGGCATGTCGTGTGTGTGAGAGAGAGGGCATGTCGCGTGTGAGAGAGGGCACGTCGTGTGTGTGAGAGAGAGGGCATGTCGCGTGCGTGAGAGAGAGGGCACGTAACGTGCGTGAGAGAGAGAGGGCACGTCGCGTGCGTGTGTGAGAGAGGGCACGTCGCATGTGGGAGAGAGAGAGAGAGGGCACGTGGCGTGTGTGAGAGAGAGAGGGCACGTCGTGTGTGTGAGAGAGAGGGCACGTCGTGTGCGTGAGAGAGAGGGCATGTTGGTGTGCGTGTGTGAGGGAGAGGGCACGTCGCGTGTGTGTGAGAGAGGGCACGTCGTGTGAGAGCGAGCAAGAGCTTTTGGGTGCGTGAGAGAGAGCGGGCACGTTGCGTGTGTGAGAGAGAGAGGGCACGTCGCGTGTGTGTGAGAGAGAGGGCACGTTGCGTGTGAGAGAGAGAGAGGGCACATCGCGTGTGTGAGAGAGAGAGGGCACATCGCGTGTGTGAGAGAGAGAGGGCACATCGCGTGTGTGAGAGAGAGGGCACGTCGCATGCGAGTGAAAGAGAGGGCACGTCACATGTGTGTGAGAGAGGGCACGTCACGTGCGTGAGGGAGAGAGGGCACGTCGCGTGTGTGCGAGCGAGAGGGCACGTTGCGTGTGCGCGAGCGAGAGGGCACGTTGCGTGTGTGTGAGAGAGAGGGCACGTCGCGTGTGTGTGAGAGAGAGCACACGTCGCGTGTGTGTGAGAGAGGGCACGTCGTGTGCGAGTGAGAGAGAGGGCACGTCCCGTGTGTGAGAGAGAGAGAGAGAGGGGGCACGTCGTGAGCGTGTGAGAGAGAGGGCACGTCGCGTGTGTGTGAGAGAGATAGACGGCACGTCGCGTGTGTGTGAGAGAGAGGGCACGTCGCATGCGACAGAGAAAGAGGGCACGTCGCGTGTGTGTGAGAGAGAGGGCATGTTGCGTGAGTGAGAGAGAGAGGGCATGTTGCGTGTGTGAGAGAGAGGGCACGTCGCGTGTGTGAGAGAGAGAGGGCACGTCGTGTGTGTGAGAGAGAGGGCCCGTCGCGTGTGTGTGAGAGAGAGGGCATGTTGGTGTGTGTGTGTGAGGGAGAGGGCACGTTGCGTGTGTGTGAGAGAGGGCACGTCGTGTGAGAGCGAGCAAGAGCTTTTGGGTGCGTGAGAGAGAGCGGGCACATTGCGTGTGTGAGAGAGAGAGGGCACGTCGCGCGTGTGTGTGAGAGAGAGGGTACGTCGCATGTGTGAGAGAGAGGGCACGTCTAGTATGAGAGAGAGAGGGCACATCGCGTGTGTGAGAGAGAGGGCACGTCGAGTGTGTGAGAGTGAGAGGGCACGTCGCATGTGTTAGAGAGAGAGGGCACGTCGCATGTGTTAGAGAGAGAGGGCACGTCGCATGTGTTAGAGAGAGAGGGCACGTCGCGTGCGTGAGAGAGGGCACGTCGCGTGTGTAGAGAGAGAGGGCACGTCACGTGAGTGAGAGAGAGGGCACGTCGCGTTTGAGAGAGAGGGCACATCACGTGTGTGTGAGAGAGAGGGCACGTCACATGCGTGAGAGAGAGGGCACGTCGCGTGTGTGTGAGAGAGAGGGCACGTCACGTGTGTGTGAGAGAGAGGGCACGTCACGTGTGTGAGAGAGAGAGGGCACGTCACGTGTGTGAGAGAGAGGGCACGTCACGTGTGTGAGAGAGAGGGCACGTCACGTGTGTGAGAGAGAGAGTGAGAGGGCACGTCGCGAGCGTGAGAGAGAGAGGGCACATCGCGTGTGTGAGAAAGAGAGAGAGGGCACGTCGCGTGTATAGAGAGAGAGGGCACGTCGCGTGTGTGAGAGAGGGCACGCCACGTTTGAGAGAGAGGGCACATCACGTGTGTGTGAGAGAAAGGGCACGTCACGTGCGTGAGAGAGAGGGCACGTCACGTGTGTGAGAGAGAGGGCACATCGCGTGTGCGAGAGAGAGAGGGCACGTCGCGTGTGTGAGAGAGAGAGGGCACGTCGCGTGTGTGAGAGAGAGGGCACGTCGCGTGTGTGAGAGAGAGAGGGCACGTCGCGTGTGTGAGAGAGAGGGCACGTCGTGTGCGTGAGAGAGAGGGCATGTTGGTGTGCGTGTGTGAGGGAGAGGGCACGTCGCGTGTGTGTGAGAGAGGGCACGTCGTGTGAGAGCGAGCAAGAGCTTTTGGGTGCGTGAGAGAGAGCGGGCACGTTGCGTGTGAGAGAGAGAGAGGGCACATCGCGTGTGTGAGAGAGAGAGGGCACATCGCGTGCGAGCGAGAGGGCACGTCGCGTGTGTGAGAGAGAGGGCACGTCGCATGCGAGCGAAAGAGAGGGCACGTCACATGTGTGTGAGAGAGGGCACGTCACGTGCGTGAGGGAGAGAGGGCACGTCGCGTGTGTGCGAGCGAGAGGGCACGTTGCGTGTGTGTGAGAGAGAGGGCACGTCGCGTGTGTGTGAGAGAGAGCACACGTCGCGTGTGTGTGAGAGAGGGCACGTCGTGTGCGAGTGAGAGAGAGGGCACGTCGCGTGTGTGTGAGAGAGA
This sequence comes from Carcharodon carcharias, assembly GCF_017639515.1. Classification (NCBI taxonomy): domain Eukaryota; kingdom Metazoa; phylum Chordata; class Chondrichthyes; order Lamniformes; family Lamnidae; genus Carcharodon; species Carcharodon carcharias. The sequence continues at coordinate 51,541,087 of NC_054483.1, read as the reverse complement.
AAGACGGCACGTCGCGTGTGTGTGAGAGAGAGGGCACGTCGCATGCGAGGGAGAAAGAGGGCACGTCGCGTGTGTGTGAGAGAGAGGGCATGTCGCGTGAGTGAGAGAGAGAGGGCATGTCGCGTGTGTGAGAGAGAGGGCACGTCGCGTGTGTGAGAGAGAGACGGCACATCGTGTGTGTGAGAGAGAGGGCCCGTCGCGTGTGTGTGAGAGAGAGGGCATGTTGGTGTGTGTGTGTGAGGGAGAGGACACGTTGCGTGTGTGTGAGAGAGGGCACGTCGTGTGAGAGCGAGCAAGAGCTTTTGGGTGCGTGAGAGAGAGCGGGCACATTGCGTGTGTGAGAGAGAGAGGGCACGTCGCGCGTGTGTGTGAGAGAGAGGGTACGTCGCATGTGTGAGAGAGAGGGCACGTCTAGTGTGAGAGAGAGAGGGCACATCGCGTGTGTGAGAGAGAGGGCACGTCGCGTGTGTGAGAGAGAAGGCACGTCGAGTGTGTGAGAGTGAGAGGGCACGTCGCATGTGTTAGAGAGAGAGGGCATGTCGCATGTGTTAGAGAGAGAGGGCACGTCGCATGTGTTAGAGAGAGGGCACGTCGCGTGCGTGAGAGAGGGCACGTCGCGTGTGTAGAGAGAGAGGGCACGTCGCGTGAGTGAGAGAGAGGGCACGTCGCGTTTGAGAGAGAGGGCACATCACGTGTGTGTGAGAGAGAGGGCACGTCGCGCGTGTGTGTGAGAGAGAGGGTACGTCGCATGTGTGAGAGAGAGGGCACGTCTAGTGTGAGTGAGAGAGGGCACGTCGCGTGTGTGAGAGAGAGACGGCACGTCGCGTGCGAGAGAGAGGGCACGTTGCGTGTGTGTGAGGGCACGTCGCGTGTGTGTGAGGGCACGTCGCGTGTGTGAGAGAGAGAGGGCACGTCGCGTGTGTGAGAGAGAGAGAGGGCACGTCGCATGTGTGAGAGGGGGAGAGGGCACGTCGTGTGCGTGAGAGAGCGAGGGCACGTCTCGTGTGTGAGAGAGAGGGCACGTTGCGTGTGAGAGAGAGAGAGGGCATGTAGCGTGCGCGGTGAGAGAGGGCACATGGCGTGTGAGCGAGAGGGCACGTCACGTGTGTGAGAGAGAGGGCACATCGCGTGCGAGCGAAAGAGAGGGCACGTCGCGTGCGTGAGAGAGAGGGCACGTCGCGTGCGTGAGAGAGAGGGCACGTCGCGTGTGTGCGAGCGAGGGCACGTCGCGTGTGAGAGAGAGAGGGTACATCCCATGCGAGCGAGAGAGAGAGGGCACGTCCCGTGCGAGCGAGAGAGAGGTCTCGTCGTGTGTGAGAGAGAGGGCTCATTGCGTGTATGAGCGAGAGAGGGCACGTCACATGCGAGCGAGAGAGAGGGCACGTCGCGTGCGAGCGAGAGAGAGGGCACGTCGCGTGCGAGCGAGAGAGAGGGCACGTCGCGTGTGTGTGAGAGAGGGCTCGTCGTGTGAGGGCGATCAAGAGCTTTTGGGTGCGTGAGTGAGAGCGGGCACGTTGCGTGTGTGAGAGAGAGAGAGGGCACGTCGCGTGTGAGAGAGAGAGTGGGCACGTCGCGTGCGTGAGAGAGGGCACGTCGCGTGCGTGAGAGAGAGGGCACGTCGCATGCGTGAGAGAGAAGGCACATCGCGTGCGTGAGAGAGAGGGCACGTCGCGTGCGTGAGAGAGAGAGGGCACGTCGCGTGCGTGAGAGAGGGCACATTGCGTGTGTGTGCGAGAGCGCGCACGTCACGTGTGTGAGAGAGAGGGGGCACGTCGCGTGTGTGAGAAAGAGGGCACATCGCGTATGTGAGAGAGGGCACGTCGCGTGCGAGAGAGGGGGCACGTCGCGTGAGTGAGAAAGAGGGCACAACGTGTATGTGAGAGAGAGGGCACGTCGCGTGCGAGAGAGAGAGAGGGCACGTCACGTGTGTGGGAGAGAGAGGGCACATCGCGTGCGAGAGAGAGGGCACGTCACGTGTGTGGTAGAGAGAGGGCACATCGCGTGCGAGAGGGAGAGAGGGCACGTCGCGTGCGAGCGAGAGAGAGGGCACGTCGCGTGTGTGTGAGAGAGCGCACATCGTGTGAGAGCGAGCAAGAGCTTTTGGGTGTGTGTGAGAGAGAGGGCAAGTCGCGTGTGTGAGAGGGCACATCGCGTATGAGAGAGAGAGGGCACGTCGCATGCGAGAGAGAGAGAGGGCACGTTGGATGTGTGAGAGAGAGAGGGCACGTCGCGTATGTGAGAGAGAGAGGGCACGTCGCGTGTGGGAGAGAGAGAGGGCACGTCGCGTGTGGGAGAGAGAGAGGGCACGTCATGTGCGTGAGAGAGGGCACGTGGCGTGTGTGAGAGAGAGAGGGCACGTCGCGTGTGTGAGAGAGGGCACGTCGCGTGTGTGAGAGAGAGAGGGCACGTCGCGTGTGTGAGAGAAAGAGGGCACGTCGCTTGTGTGAGAGAGAGAAAGAGGGCACGTCGGAAGCATGAGAGAGAGAAAGAGGGCACCTCGCGTGTGTGTGAGAGAGAGGGCACGTCGCATGCGAGAGAGAGAGAGGGCACGTCGCGTGCGTGTGAGAGAGAGGGCACATCGCGTATGTGAGAGAGAGGGCACGTCGTGTGCGAGAGAGAGAGAGGGCACGTTGCATGTGTGAGAGAGAGAGGGCACGTCGCGTGTGTGAGCGAGAGAGGGCACGTCGCGTGTGTGAGAGAGATAGGGCACGTCGCGTGTGTGAGAGAGAGAGGACACGTCGCATGCATGAGAGAGAGAGGGCACGTCGCGTGCATGAGAGAGAGAGGGCACGTCGCGTGTATGAGACAGAGACGGCACGTCGCATGTGAGAGAGACGGCACATCGCATGCATGAGAGAGAGGGCACGTCACGTGTGTGAGAGAGAGAGGGCATGTCGCGTGTGTGAGAGAGAGGGCATGTCGCGTGTGTGAGAGAGAGGGCATGTCGCGTGCGTGTGTGAGAGAGGGCACGTCGCATGTGGGAGAGAGAGAGAGAGGGCACGTGGCGTGTGTGAGAGAGAGAGGGCACGTCGTGTGCGTGAGAGAGAGAGGGCACGTAACGTGCGTGAGAGAGAGAGGGCACGTCGCGTGCGTGTGTGAGAGAGGGCACGTCGCATGTGGGAGAGAGAGAGAGAGGGCACGTGGCGTGTGTGAGAGAGAGAGGGCACGTCGTGTGTGTGAGAGAGATGGTACGTCGTGTGTGTGAGAGAGAGGGCATGTCGCGTGTGTGAGAGAGAGGGCATGTCGCGTGTGAGAGAGGGCACGTCGTGTGTGTGAGAGAGAGGGCATGTTGCGTGCGTGAGAGAGAGAGAGGGCACGTAGCGTGCGTGAGAGAGAGGGCACGTCGCGTGCGTGAGAGAGGGCACGTCGCGTGCGTGAGAGAGAGAGGGCACGTCGCGTGCGTGTGTGAGAGGGCACGTCGCGTGTGGGAGAGAGAGAGGGCAGGTCGCGTGCGTGAGAGAGAGAGGGTACGTCGTGTGTGTGAGAGAGAGAGGGCATGTCGTGTGTGTGAGAGAGAGGGCATGTCGCGTGTGAGAGAGGGCACGTCGTGTGTGTGAGAGAGAGGGCATGTCGCGTGCGTGAGAGAGAGAGGGCACGTAACGTGCGTGAGAGAGAGAGGGCACGTCGCGTGCGTGTGTGAGAGAGGGCACGTCGCATGTGGGAGAGAGAGAGAGAGGGCACGTGGCGTGTGTGAGAGAGAGGGCACGTCGTGTGTGTGAGAGAGAGGGCACGTCGTGTGCGTGAGAGAGAGGGCATGTTGGTGTGCGTGTGTGAGGGAGAGGGCACGTCGCGTGTGTGTGAGAGAGGGCACGTCGTGTGAGAGCGAGCAAGAGCTTTTGGGTGCGTGAGAGAGAGCGGGCACGTTGCGTGTGTGAGAGAGAGAGGGCACGTCGCGTGTGTGTGAGAGAGGGCACGTTGCGTGTGAGAGAGAGAGAGGGCACATCGCGTGTGTGAGAGAGAGAGGGCACATCGCGTGTGTGAGAGAGAGAGGGCACATCGCGTGTGTGAGAGAGAGGGCACGTCGCATGCGAGCGAAAGAGAGGGCACGTCACATGTGTGTGAGAGAGGGCACGTCACGTGCGTGAGGGAGAGAGGGCACGTCGCGTGTGTGCGAGCGAGAGGGCACGTTGCGTGTGTGCGAGCGAGAGGGCACGTTGCGTGTGTGTGAGAGAGAGGGCACGTCGCGTGTGTGTGAGAGAGAGCACACGTCGCGTGTGTGTGAGAGAGGGCACGTCGTGTGCGAGTGAGAGAGAGGGCACGTCCCGTGTGTGAGAGAGAGAGAGAGAGGGGGCACGTCGTGAGCGTGTGAGAGAGAGGGCACGTCGCGTGTGTGTGAGAGAGAAAGACGGCACGTCGCGTGTGTGTGAGAGAGAGGGCACGTCGCATGCGACAGAGAAAGAGGGCACGTCGCGTGTGTGTGAGAGAGAGGGCATGTTGCGTGAGTGAGAGAGAGAGGGCATGTTGCGTGTGTGAGAGAGAGGGCACGTCGCGTGTGTGAGAGAGAGAGGGCACGTCGTGTGTGTGAGAGAGAGGGCCCGTCGCGTGTGTGTGAGAGAGAGGGCATGTTGGTGTGTGTGTGTGAGGGAGAGGGCACGTTGCGTGTGTGTGAGAGAGGGCACGTCGTGTGAGAGCGAGCAAGAGCTTTTGGGTGCGTGAGAGAGAGCGGGCACATTGCGTGTGTGAGAGAGAGAGGGCACGTCGCGCGTGTGTGTGAGAGAGAGGGTACGTCGCATGTGTGAGAGAGAGGGCACGTCTAGTATGAGAGAGAGAGGGCACATCGCGTGTGTGAGAGAGAGGGCACGTCGAGTGTGTGAGAGTGAGAGGGCACGTCGCATGTGTTAGAGAGAGAGGGCACGTCGCATGTGTTAGAGAGAGAGGGCACGTCGCATGTGTTAGAGAGAGAGGGCACGTCGCGTGCGTGAGAGAGGGCACGTCGCGTGTGTAGAGAGAGAGGGCACGTCACGTGAGTGAGAGAGAGGGCACGTCGCGTTTGAGAGAGAGGGCACATCACGTGTGTGTGAGAGAGAGGGCACGTCACGTGCGTGAGAGAGAGGGCACGTCGCGTGTGTGTGAGAGAGAGGGCACGTCACGTGTGTGTGAGAGAGAGGGCACGTCACGTGTGTGAGAGAGAGAGGGCACGTCACGTGTGTGAGAGAGAGGGCACGTCACGTGTGTGAGAGAGAGGGCACGTCACGTGTGTGAGAGAGAGGGCACGTCGCGTGTGTGAGAGAGAGGGCACGTCGCGTGTGTGAGAGAGGGCACGTCGTGTGTGTGAGAGAGGGCACGTGTCGTGCGTGAGAGAGAGAGGGAACGTCGTCTGTGTGAGAGAGAGAGTGAGAGGGCACGTCGCGAGCGTGAGAGAGAGAGGGCACATCGCGTGTGTGAGAAAGAGAGAGAGGGCACGTCGCGTGTATAGAGAGAGAGGGCACGTCGCGTGTGTGAGAGAGGGCACGCCACGTTTGAGAGAGAGGGCACATCACGTGTGTGTGAGAGAAAGGGCACGTCACGTGCGTGAGAGAGAGGGCACGTCACGTGTGTGAGAGAGAGGGCACGTCGCGTGTGTGAGAGAGAGACGGCACATCGTGTGTGTGAGAGAGAGGGCACGTCGCATGCGAGGGAGAAAGAGGGCACGTCGCGTGTGTGTGAGAGAGAGGGCATGTCGCGTGAGTGAGAGAGAGAGGGCATGTCGCGTGTGTGAGAGAGAGGGCACGTCGCGTGTGTGAGAGAGAGACGGCACATCGTGTGTGTGAGAGAGAGGGCCCGTCGCGTGTGTGTGAGAGAGAGGGCATGTTGGTGTGTGTGTGTGAGGGAGAGGACACGTTGCGTGTGTGTGAGAGAGGGCACGTCGTGTGAGAGCGAGCAAGAGCTTTTGGGTGCGTGAGAGAGAGCGGGCACATTGCGTGTGTGAGAGAGAGAGGGCACGTCGCGCGTGTGTGTGAGAGAGAGGGTACGTCGCATGTGTGAGAGAGAGGGCACGTCTAGTGTGAGAGAGAGAGGGCACATCGCGTGTGTGAGAGAGAGGGCACGTCGCGTGTGTGAGAGAGAAGGCACGTCGAGTGTGTGAGAGTGAGAGGGCACGTCGCATGTGTTAGAGAGAGAGGGCATGTCGCATGTGTTAGAGAGAGAGGGCACGTCGCATGTGTTAGAGAGAGAGGGCACGTCGCGTGCGTGAGAGAGGGCACGTCGCGTGTGTAGAGAGAGAGGGCACGTCGCGTGAGTGAGAGAGAGGGCACGTCGCGTTTGAGAGAGAGGGCACATCACGTGTGTGTGAGAGAGAGGGCACGTCGCGCGTGTGTGTGAGAGAGAGGGTACGTCGCATGTGTGAGAGAGAGGGCACGTCTAGTGTGAGTGAGAGAGGGCACGTCGCGTGTGTGAGAGAGAGACGGCACGTCGCGTGCGAGAGAGAGAGGGCACGTTGCGTGTGTGTGAGGGCACGTCGCGTGTGTGTGAGGGCACGTCGCGTGTGTGAGAGAGAGAGGGCACGTCGCGTGTGTGAGAGAGAGAGAGGGCACGTCGCATGTGTGAGAGGGGGAGAGGGCACGTCGTGTGCGTGAGAGAGCGAGGGCACGTCTCGTGTGTGAGAGAGAGGGCACGTTGCGTGTGAGAGAGAGAGAGGGCATGTAGCGTGCGCGGTGAGAGAGGGCACATGGCGTGTGAGCGAGAGGGCACGTCACGTGTGTGAGAGAGAGGGCACATCGCGTGCGAGCGAAAGAGAGGGCACGTCGCGTGCGTGAGAGAGAGGGCACGTCGCGTGCGTGAGAGAGAGGGCACGTCGCGTGTGTGCGAGCGAGGGCACGTCGCGTGTGAGAGAGAAAGGGTACATCCCGTGCGAGCGAGAGAGAGAGGGCACGTCCCGTGCGAGCGAGAGAGAGGTCTCGTCGTGTGTGAGAGAGAGGGCTCATTGCGTGTATGAGCGAGAGAGGGCACGTCACATGCGAGCGAGAGAGAGGGCACGTCGCGTGCGAGCGAGAGAGAGGGCACGTCGCGTGCGAGCGAGAGAGGGCACGTCGCGTGTGTGTGAGAGAGGGCTCGTCGTGTGAGGGCGATCAAGAGCTTTTGGGTGCGTGAGTGAGAGCGGGCACGTTGCGTGTGTGAGAGAGAGAGAGGGCACGTCGCGTGTGAGAGAGAGAGTGGGCACGTCGCGTGCGTGAGAGAGGGCACGTCGCGTGCGTGAGAGAGAGGGCACGTCGCATGCGTGAGAGAGAAGGCACATCGCGTGCGTGAGAGAGAGGGCACGTCGCGTGCGTGAGAGAGAGAGGGCACGTCGCGTGCGTGAGAGAGGGCACATTGCGTGTGTGTGCGAGAGCGCGCACGTCACGTGTGTGCGTGAGAGAGGGGGCACGTCGCGCGTGTGAGAAAGAGGGCACATCGCGTATGTGAGAGAGGGCACGTCGCGTGCGAGAGAGGGGGCACGTCGCGTGAGTGAGAAAGAGGGCACAACGTGTATGTGAGAGAGAGGGCACGTCGCGTGCGAGAGAGAGAGAGGGCACGTCACGTGTGTGGGAGAGAGAGGGCACATCGCGTGCGAGAGAGAGGGCACGTCACGTGTGTGGTAGAGAGAGGGCACATCGCGTGCGAGAGGGAGAGAGGGCACGTCGCGTGCGAGCGAGAGAGAGGGCACGTCGCGTGTGTGTGAGAGAGCGCACATCGTGTGAGAGCGAGCAAGAGCTTTTGGGTGTGTGTGAGAGAGAGGGCAAGTCACGTGTGTGAGAGGGCACATCGCGTATGAGAGAGAGAGGGCACGTCGCATGCGAGAGAGAGAGAGGGCATGTTGGATGTGTGAGAGAGAGAGGGCACGTCGCGTATGTGAGAGAGAGAGGGCACGTCGCGTGTGGGAGAGAGAGAGGGCACGTCGCGTGTGGGAGAGAGAGAGGGCACGTCATGTGCGTGAGAGAGGGCACGTGGCGTGTGTGAGAGAGAGAGGGCACGTCGCGTGTGTGAGAGAGGGCACGTCGCGTGTGTGAGAGAGAGAGGGCACGTCGCGTGTGTGAGAGAAAGAGGGCACGTCGCTTGTGTGAGAGAGAGAAAGAGGGCACGTCGGAAGCATGAGAGAGAGAAAGAGGGCACCTCGCGTGTGTGTGAGAGAGAGGGCACGTCGCATGCGAGAGAGAGAGAGGGCACGTCGCGTGCGTGTGAGAGAGAGGGCACATCGCGTATGTGAGAGAGGGCACGTCGTGTGCGAGAGAGAGAGAGGGCACGTTGCATGTGTGAGAGAGAGAGGGCACGTCGCGTGTGTGAGCGAGAGAGGGCACGTCGCGTGTGTGAGCGAGAGAGGGCACGTCACGTATGTGAGAGAGAGGGCACGTCGTGTGCGTGAGAGAGGGCACGTCGCGTGTGTGAGAGAGGGCACGTCGCGTGTGTGAGCGAGAGAGGGCACGTCGCGTGTGTGAGAGAGATAGGGCACGTCGCGTGTGTGAGAGAGAGAGGACACGTCGCATGCATGAGAGAGAGAGGGCACGTCGCGTGCATGAGAGAGAGAGGGCACGTCGCGTGTATGAGACAGAGACGGCACGTCGCATGTGAGAGAGACGGCACATCGCATGCATGAGAGAGAGGGCACGTCATGTGTGTGAGAGAGAGAGGGCATGTCGCGTGTGTGAGAGAGAGGGCATGTCGCGTGTGTGAGAGAGAGGGCATGTCGCGTGCGTGTGTGAGAGAGGGCACGTCGCATGTGGGAGAGAGAGAGAGAGGGCACGTGGCGTGTGTGAGAGAGAGAGGGCACGTCGTGTGCGTGAGAGAGAGAGGGCACGTAACGTGCGTGAGAGAGAGAGGGCACGTCGCGTGCGTGTGTGAGAGAGGGCACGTCGCATGTGGGAGAGAGAGAGAGAGGGCACGTGGCGTGTGTGAGAGAGAGAGGGCACGTCGTGTGTGTGAGAGAGATGGTACGTCGTGTGTGTGAGAGAGAGGGCATGTCGCGTGTGTGAGAGAGAGGGCATGTCGCGTGTGAGAGAGGGCACGTCGTGTGTGTGAGAGAGAGGGCATGTTGCGTGCGTGAGAGAGAGAGAGGGCACGTAGCGTGCGTGAGAGAGAGGGCACGTCGCGTGCGTGAGAGAGGGCACGTCGCGTGCGTGAGAGAGAGAGGGCACGTCGCGTGCGTGTGTGAGAGAGGGCACGTCGCGTGTGGGAGAGAGAGAGGGCACGTCGCGTGCGTGAGAGAGAGAGGGTACGTCGTGTGTGTGAGAGAGAGAGGGCATGTCGTGTGTGTGAGAGAGAGGGCATGTCGCGTGTGAGAGAGGGCACGTCGTGTGTGTGAGAGAGAGGGCATGTCGCGTGCGTGAGAGAGAGAGGGCACGTAACGTGCGTGAGAGAGAGAGGGCACGTCGCGTGCGTGTGTGAGAGAGGGCACGTCGCATGTGGGAGAGAGAGAGAGAGGGCACGTGGCGTGTGTGAGAGAGAGGGCACGTCGTGTGTGTGAGAGAGAGGGCACGTCGTGTGCGTGAGAGAGAGGGCATGTTGGTGTGCGTGTGTGAGGGAGAGGGCACGTCGCGTGTGTGTGAGAGAGGGCACGTCGTGTGAGAGCAAGCAAGAGCTTTTGGGTGCGTGAGAGAGAGCGGGCACGTTGCGTGTGTGAGAGAGAGAGGGCACGTCGCGTGTGTGTGAGAGAGGGCACGTTGCGTGTGAGAGAGAGAGAGGGCACATCGCGTGTGTGAGAGAGAGAGGGCACATCGCGTGTGTGAGAGAGAGAGGGCACATCGCGTGTGTGAGAGAGAGGGCACGTCGCATGCGAGCGAAAGAGAGGGCACGTCACATGTGTGTGAGAGAGGGCACGTCACGTGCGTGAGGGAGAGAGGGCACGTTGCGTGTGTGCGAGCGAGAGGGCACGTTGCGTGTGTGTGAGAGAGAGGGCACGTCGCGTGTGTGTGAGAGAGAGCACACGTCGCGTGTGTGTGAGAGAGGGCACGTCGTGTGCGAGTGAGAGAGAGGGCACGTCCCGTGTGTGAGAGAGAGAGAGAGAGGGGGCACGTCGTGAGCGTGTGAGAGAGAGGGCACGTCGCGTGTGTGTGAGAGAGAAAGACGGCACGTCGCGTGTGTGTGAGAGAGAGGGCACGTCGCATGCGACAGAGAAAGAGGGCACGTCGCGTGTGTGTGAGAGAGAGGGCATGTTGCGTGAGTGAGAGAGAGAGGGCATGTTGCGTGTGTGAGAGAGAGGGCACGTCGCGTGTGTGAGAGAGAGAGGGCACGTCGTGTGTGTGAGAGAGAGGGCCCGTCGCGTGTGTGTGAGAGAGAGGGCATGTTGGTGTGTGTGTGTGAGGGAGAGGGCACGTTGCGTGTGTGTGAGAGAGGGCACGTCGAGTGAGAGCGAGCAAGAGCTTTTGGGTGCGTGAGAGAGAGCGGGCACATTGCGTGTGTGAGAGAGAGAGGGCACGTCGCGCGTGTGTGTGAGAGAGAGGGTACGTCGCATGTGTGAGAGAGAGGGCACGTCTAGTATGAGAGAGAGAGGGCACATCGCGTGTGTGAGAGAGAGGGCACGTCGAGTGTGTGAGAGTGAGAGGGCACGTCGCATGTGTTAGAGAGAGAGGGCACGTCGCATGTGTTAGAGAGAGAGGGCACGTCGCTTGTGTTAGAGAGAGAGGGCACGTCGCGTGAGTGAGAGAGGGCACGTCGCGTGTGTAGAGAGAGAGGGCACGTCACGTGAGTGAGAGAGAGGGCACGTCGCGTTTGAGAGAGAGGGCACATCACGTGTGTGTGAGAGAGAGGGCACGTCACGTGCGTGAGAGAGAGGGCACGTCGCGTGTGTGTGAGAGAGAGGGCACGTCACGTGTGTGTGAGAGAGAGGGCACGTAACGTGTGTGAGAGAGAGAGGGCACGTCACGTGTGTGAGAGAGAGGGCACGTCACGTGTGTGAGAGAGAGGGCACGTCACGTGTGTGAGAGAGAGGGCACGTCGCGTGTGTGAGAGAGAGGGCACGTCGCGTGTGTGAGAGAGGGCACGTCGTGTGTGTGAGAGAGGGCACGTGTCGTGCGTGAGAGAGAGAGGGAACGTCGTCTGTGTGAGAGAGAGAGTGAGAGGGCACGTCGCGAGCGTGAGAGAGAGAGGGCACATCGCGTGTGTGAGAAAGAGAGAGAGGGCACGTCGCGTGTATAGAGAGAGAGGGCACGTCGCGTGTGTGAGAGAGGGCACGCCACGTTTGAGAGAGAGGGCACATCACGTGTGTGTGAGAGAAAGGGCACGTCACGTGCGTGAGAGAGAGGGCACGTCACGTGTGTGAGAGAGAGGGCACGTCGCGTGTGTGAGAGAGAGACGGCACATCGTGTGTGTGAGAGAGAGGGCACGTCGCATGCGAGGGAGAAAGAGGGCACGTCGCGTGAGTGAGAGAGAGGGCACGTCGCGTTTGAGAGAGAGGGCACATCACGTGTGTGTGAGAGAGAGGGCACGTCACGTGCGTGAGAGAGAGGGCACGTCGCGTGTGTGTGAGAGAGAGGGCACGTCACGTGTGTGTGAGAGAGAGGGCACGTCACGTGTGTGAGAGAGCGAGGGCACGTCACGTGTGTGAGAGAGAGGGCACGTCACGTGTGTGAGAGAGAGGGCACGTCACGTGTGTGAGAGAGAGGGCACGTCGCGTGTGTGAGAGAGAGGGCACGTCGCGTGTGTGAGAGAGGGCACGTCGTGTGTGTGAGAGAGGGCACGTGTCGTGCGTGAGAGAGAGAGGGAACGTCGTCTGTGTGAGAGAGAGAGTGAGAGGGCACGTCGCGAGCGTGAGAGAGAGAGGGCACATCGCGTGTGTGAGAAAGAGAGAGAGGGCACGTCGCGTGTATAGAGAGAGAGGGCACGTCGCGTGTGTGAGAGAGGGCACGCCACGTTTGAGAGAGAGGGCACATCACGTGTGTGTGAGAGAAAGGGCACGTCACGTGCGTGAGAGAGAGGGCACGTCACGTGTGTGAGAGAGAGGGCACATCGCGTGTGCGAGAGAGAGAGGGCACGTCGCGTGTGTGAGAGAGAGAGGGCACGTCGCGTGTGTGAGAGAGAGGGCACGTCGCGTGTGTGAGAGAGAGGGCACGTCGTGTGCGTGAGAGAGAGGGCATGTTGGTGTGCGTGTGTGAGGGAGAGGGCACGTCGCGTGTGTGTGAGAGAGGGCACGTCGTGTGAGAGCGAGCAAGAGCTTTTGGGTGCGTGAGAGAGAGCGGGCACGTTGCGTGTGAGAGAGAGAGAGGGCACATCGCGTGTGTGAGAGAGAGGGCACATCGCGTGCGAGCGAGAGGGCACGTCGCGTGTGTGAGAGAGAGGGCACGTCGCATGCGAGCGAAAGAGAGGGCACGTCACATGTGTGTGAGAGAGGGCACGTCACGTGCGTGAGGGAGAGAGGGCACGTCGCGTGTGTGCGAGCGAGAGGGCACGTTGCGTGTGTGTGAGAGAGAGGGCACGTCGCGTGTGTGTGAGAGAGAGCACACGTCGCGTGTGTGTGAGAGAGGGCACGTCGTGTGCGAGTGAGAGAGAGGGCACGTCGCGTGTGTGTGAGAGAGAAAGACGGCACGTCGCGTGTGTGTGAGAGAGAGGGCACGTCGCATGCGAGGGAGAAAGAGGGCACGTCGCGTGTGTGTGAGAGAGAGGGCATGTCGCGTGAGTGAGAGAGGGCATGTCGCGTGTGTGAGAGAGAGGGCACGTCGCGTGTGTGAGAGAGAGACGGCACATCGTGTGTGTGAGAGAGAGGGCCCGTCGCGTGTGTGTGAGAGAGAGGGCATGTTGGTGTGTGTGTGTGAGGGAGAGGACACGTTGCGTGTGTGTGAGAGAGGGCACGTCGTGTGAGAGCGAGCAAGAGCTTTTGGGTGCGTGAGAGAGAGCGGGCACATTGCGTGTGTGAGAGAGAGAGGGCACGTCGCGCGTGTGTGTGAGAGAGAGGGTACGTCGCATGTGTGAGAGAGAGGGCACGTCTAGTGTGAGAGAGAGAGGGCACATCGCGTGTGTGAGAGAGAGGGCACGTCGCGTGTGTGAGAGAGAAGGCACGTCGAGTGTGTGAGAGTGAGAGGGCACGTCGCATGTGTTAGAGAGAGAGGGCATGTCGCATGTGTTAGAGAGAGAGGGCACGTCGCATGTGTTAGAGAGAGAGGGCACGTCGCGTGCGTGAGAGAGGGCACGTCGCGTGTGTAGAGAGAGAGGGCACGTCGCGTGAGTGAGAGAGAGGGCACGTCGCGTTTGAGAGAGAGGGCACATCACGTGTGTGTGAGAGAGAGGGCACGTCACGTGCGTGAGAGAGAGGGCACGTCGCGTGTGTGTGAGAGAGAGGGCACGTCACGTGTGTGTGAGAGAGAGGGCACGTCACGTGTGTGTGAGAGAGAGGGCACGTCACGTGTGTGAGAGAGAGAGGGCACGTCGCGTGTGTGAGAGAGAGGGCACGTCGCGTGTGTGAGAGAGAGAGGGCACGTCGTGTGTGTGAGAGAGAGGGCACGTGTCGTGCGTGAGAGAGAGAGGGAACGTCGTCTGTGTGAGAGAGAGAGTGAGAGGGCACGTCGCGAGCGTGAGAGAGAGAGGGCACATCGCGTGTGTGAGAAAGAGAGAGAGGGCACGTCGCGTGTATAGAGAGAGAGGGCACGTCGCGTGTGTGAGAGAGGGCACGCCACGTTTGAGAGAGAGGGCACATCACGTGTGTGTGAGAGAAAGGGCACGTCACGTGCGTGAGAGAGAGGGCACGTCACGTGCGTGAGAGAGAGGGCACGTCACGTGCGTGAGAGAGAGGGCACGTCACGTGTGTGAGAGAGAGGGCACATCGCGTGTGCGAGAGAGAGAGGGCACGTCGCGTGTGTGAGAGAGGGCACGTCGCGTGTGTGAGAGAGAGGGCACGTCGCGTGTGTGAGAGAGAGAGGGCACGTCGCGTGTGTGAGAGAGAGAGGGCACGTCGCGTGTGTGAGAGAGAGAAAGAGGGCACGTCGCTTGTGTGAGAGAGAGAAAGAGGGCACGTCGGAAGCGTGAGAGAGAGAAAGAGGGCACCTCGCGTGTGTGTGAGAGAGAGGGCACGTCGCATGCGAGAGAGAGAGAGGGCACGTCGCGTGCGTGTGAGAGAGAGGGCACATCGCGTATGTGAGAGAGAGGGCACGTCGTGTGCGAGAGAGAGAGAGGGCACGTTGCATGTGTGAGAGAGAGAGGGCACGTCGCGTGTGTGAGCGAGAGAGGGCACGTCGCATGTGTGAGCGAGAGAGGGCACGTCACGTATGTGAGAGAGAGGGCACGTCGTGTGCGTGAGAGAGGGCACGTCGCGTGTGTGAGAGAGAGGGCACGTCGCGTGTGTGAGCGAGAGAGGGCACGTCGCGTGTGTGAGAGATATAGGGCACGTCGCGTGTGTGAGAGAGAGAGGACACGTCGCATGCATGAGAGAGAGAGGGCACGTCGCGTGCATGAGAGAGAGAGGGCACGTCGCGTGTATGAGACAGAGACGGCACGTCGCATGTGAGAGAGACGGCACATCGCATGCATGAGAGAGAGGGCACGTCACGTGTGTGAGAGAGAGAGGGCATGTCGCGTGTGTGAGAGAGAGGGCATGTCGCGTGTGTGAGAGAGAGGGCATGTCGCGTGTGTGAGAGAGAGGGCATGTCGCGTGTAAGAGAGGGCACGTCGTGTGTGTGAGAGAGAGGGCATGTCGCGTGCATGAGAGAGAGAGGGCACGTCGCGTGCGTGAGAGAGAGGGCACGTCGCGTGCGTGAGAGAGGGCACGTCGCGTGCGTGAGAGAGAGAGGGCACGTCGCGTGCGTGTGTGAGAGAGGGCACGTCGCGTGTGGGAGAGAGAGAGGGGCACGTCGCGTGCGTGGGAGAGAGAGGGTACGTCGCGTGTGTGAGAGAGAGAGAGCATGTCGTGTGTGTGAGAGAGAGGGCATGTCGCGTGTGAGAGAGGGCACGTCGTGTGTGTGAGAGAGAGGGCATGTCGCGTGCGTGTGTGAGAGAGGGCACGTCGCATGTGGGAGAGAGAGAGAGAGGGCACGTGGCGTGTGTGAGAGAGAGAGGGCACGTCGTGTGTGTGAGAGAGAGGGCACGTCATGTGCGTGAGAGAGAGGGCATGTTGGTGTGCGTGTGTGAGGGAGAGGGCACGTCGCGTGTGTGTGAGTGAGGGCACGTCGTGTGAGAGCGAGCAAGAGCTTTTGGGTGCGTGAGAGAGAGCGGGCACGTTGCGTGTGTGAGAGAGAGAGGGCACGTCGCGTGTGTGTGAGAGAGAGAGGGCACGTTGCGTGTGAGAGAGAGAGAGGGCACATCGCGTGTGTGAGAGAGAGAGGGCACATCGCGTGCGTGCGAGCGAGGGCACGTCGCGTGTGTGAGAGAGAGGGCACGTCGCATGCGAGCGAAAGAGAGGGCACGTCACATGTGTGTGAGAGAGCGGCACGTCACGTGCGTGAGGGAGAGAGGGCACGTCGCGTGTGTGCGAGCGAGAGGGCACGTTGCGTGTGTGTGAGAGAGAGGGCACGTTGCGTGTGTGTGAGAGAGAGGGCCACGTCGCGTGTGTGTGAGAGAGGGCACGTCGTGTGCGAGTGAGAGAGAGGGCACGTCCCGTGTGTGAGAGAGAGAGAGAGAGGGGGCACGTCGTGAGCGTGTGAGAGAGAGGGCACGTCGCGTGTGTGTGAGAGAGAAAGACGGCACGTCGCGTGTGTGTGAGAGAGAGGGCACGTCGCATGCGACAGAGAAAGAGGGCACGTCGCGTGTGTGTGAGAGAGAGGGCATGTTGCGTGAGTGAGAGAGAGAGGGCATGTTGCGTGTGTGAGAGAGAGGGCACGTCGCGTGTGTGAGAGAGAGAGGGCACGTCGTGTGTGTGAGAGAGAGGGCCCGTCGCGTGTGTGTGAGAGAGAGGGCATGTTGGTGTGTGTGTGTGAGGGAGAGGGCACGTTGCGTGTGTGTGAGAGAGGGCACGTCGTGTGAGAGCGAGCAAGAGCTTTTGGTGCGTGAGAGAGAGCGGGCACATTGCGTGTGTGAGAGAGAGAGGGCACGTCGCGCGTGTGTGTGAGAGAGAGGTACGTCGCATGTGTGAGAGAGAGGGCACGTCTCGTGTGAGAGAGAGAGGGCACGTCGCGTGTGTGAGAGAGAGGGCACGTCGCGTGTGTGAGAGAGAGGGCACGTCGCGTGTGTGAGAGAGAGAGGCACGTCGCGTGTGTGAGAGAGAGGGCACGTCGCGTGTGTGAGAGAGAGAGGGCACGTCGCATGTGTTAGAGAGAGAGGCACGTCGCGTGTGTGAGAGAGGGCACGTCGCGTGTGAGAGAGAGAGGGCACGTCGCGTGTGTGAGAGAGAGGGCACGTCGCGTGTGAGAGAGAGGGCACGTCGCGTGTGTGAGAGAGAGGGCACGTCGCGTGCGTGAGAGAGAGGGCACGTCGCGTGTGTGAGAGAGGGCACGTCGCGTGTGTGAGAGAGAGAGGGCACGTCGCGTGTGTGAGAGAGAGGGCACGTCGCGTGTGTGAGAGAGAGAGGGCACGTCGCGTGTGTGAGAGAGAGAGGGCACGTCGCGTGTGTGAGAGAGAGGGCACGTCGTGTGTGAGAGAGAGAGGGCACGTCGCGTGTGAGAGAGAGAGAGAGGGCACGTCGCGAGCGTGAGAGAGAGAGGGCACGTCGCGTGTGTGAGAAAGAGAGAGAGGGCACGTCGCGTGTGAGAGAAGAGGGCACGTCGCGTGTGTGAGAGAGGGCACGCCGCGGTTTGAGAGAGAGGGCACACGTCGCGTGTGTGAGAGAGAAAGGGCACGTCGCGTGTGTGAGAGAGAGGGCACGTCGCGTGCGTGAGAGAGAGGGCACGTCGCGTGTGTGAGAGAGAGGGCACGTCGCGTGTGTGAGAGAGAGGGCACGTCACGTGTGTGAGAGAGGGCACGTCGCGTGTGTGAGAGAGAGAGGGCACGTCGCGTGTGTGAGAGAGGGCACGTCGCTGTGTGAGAGAGAGGGCACGTCGCGTGTGTGAGAGAGAGAGGGCACGTCGCGTGTGTGAGAGAGAGGGCACGTCGCGTGTGAGAGAGAGAGGGCACGTCGCGTGTGTGAGAGAGAGAGGGCACGTCGCGTGTGTGAGAGAGAGAGGCACGTCGCGTGTGTGAGAGAGAGAGGGCACGTCGCGTGTGTGAGAGAGAGAGAGGGCACGTCGCGTGTGTGAGAGAGAGGGCACGTCGCGTGTGAGCGAGAGAGAGAGGGCACGTCGCGTGTTGAGAGAGAGAGGCACGTCGCGTGTGTGTGAGAGAGAGGGCACGTCGCGTGTGTGAGAGAGAGAGGGCACGTCGCGTGTGTGAGGAGAGAGAAAGAGGGCACGTCGCGTGAGGAGAGAGAGAAAGAGGGCAACGTCGGAAGCGTGAGAGAGAGAAAGAGGGCACCACGGCGTGTGTGTGAGAGAGAGGGCACGTCGCATGCGAGCGAGAGAGAGGCACGTCGCGTGTGTGTGAGAGAGAGGCACATCGCGTATGTGAGAGAGAGGGCACGTCGTGTGCGAGAGAGAGAGAGGGCACGTTGCATGTGTGAGAGAGAGAGGGCACGTCGCGTGTGTGAGCGAGAGAGGGCACGTCGCATGTGTGAGCGAGAGAGGGCACGTCACGTATGTGAGAGAGAGGGCACGTCGTGTGCGTGAGAGAGGGCACGTCGCGTGTGTGAGAGAGAGGGCACGTCGCGTGTGTGAGCGAGAGAGGGCACGTCGCGTGTGTGAGAGATATAGGGCACGTCGCGTGTGTGAGAGAGAGAGGACACGTCGCATGCATGAGAGAGAGAGGGCACGTCGCGTGCATGAGAGAGAGAGGGCACGTCGCGTGTATGAGACAGAGACGGCACGTCGCATGTGAGAGAGACGGCACATCGCATGCATGAGAGAGAGGGCACGTCACGTGTGTGAGAGAGAGAGGGCATGTCGCGTGTGTGAGAGAGAGGGCATGTCGCGTGTGTGAGAGAGAGGGCATGTCGCGTGTGTGAGAGAGAGGGCATGTCGCGTGTAAGAGAGGGCACGTCGTGTGTGTGAGAGAGAGGGCATGTCGCGTGCATGAGAGAGAGAGGGCACGTCGCGTGCGTGAGAGAGAGGGCACGTCGCGTGCGTGAGAGAGGGCACGTCGCGTGCGTGAGAGAGAGAGGGCACGTCGCGTGCGTGTGTGAGAGAGGGCACGTCGCGTGTGGGAGAGAGAGAGGGCACGTCGCGTGCGTGAGAGAGAGAGGGTACGTCGCGTGTGTGAGAGAGAGAGAGCATGTCGTGTGTGTGAGAGAGAGGGCATGTCGCGTGTGAGAGAGGGCACGTCGTGTGTGTGAGAGAGAGGGCATGTCGCGTGCGTGTGTGAGAGAGGGCACGTCGCATGTGGGAGAGAGAGAGAGAGGGCACGTGGCGTGTGTGAGAGAGAGAGGGCACGTCGTGTGTGTGAGAGAGAGGGCACGTCATGTGCGTGAGAGAGAGGGCATGTTGGTGTGCGTGTGTGAGGGAGAGGGCACGTCGCGTGTGTGTGAGTGAGGGCACGTCGTGTGAGAGCGAGCAAGAGCTTTTGGGTGCGTGAGAGAGAGCGGGCACGTTGCGTGTGTGAGAGAGAGAGGGCACGTCGCGTGTGTGTGAGAGAGAGAGGGCACGTTGCGTGTGAGAGAGAGAGAGAGGGCACATCGCGTGTGTGAGAGAGAGAGGGCACATCGCGTGCGTGCGAGCGAGGGCACGTCGCGTGTGTGAGAGAGAGGGCACGTCGCATGCGAGCGAAAGAGAGGGCACGTCACATGTGTGTGAGAGAGCGCACGTCACGTGCGTGAGGGAGAGAGGGCACGTCGCGTGTGTGCGAGCGAGAGGGCACGTTGCGTGTGTGTGAGAGAGAGGGCACGTTGCGTGTGTGTGAGAGAGAGGGCACGTCGCGTGTGTGTGAGAGAGGGCACGTCGTGTGCGAGTGAGAGAGAGGGCACGTCCCGTGTGTGAGAGAGAGAGAGAGAGGGGGCACGTCGTGAGCGTGTGAGAGAGAGGGCACGTCGCGTGTGTGTGAGAGAGAAAGACGGCACGTCGCGTGTGTGTGAGAGAGAGGTCACGTCGCATGCGAGGGAGAAAGAGGGCACGTCGCGTGTGTGTGAGAGAGAGGGCATGTCGCGTGAGTGAGAGAGAGAGGGCATGTCGCGTGTGTGAGAGAGAGGGCCGTCGCGTGTGTGAGAGAGAGAGGGCACGTCGTGTGTGTGAGAGAGAGGGCCCGTCGCGTGTGTGTGAGAGAGAGGGCATGTTGGTGTGTGTGTGCGAGGGAGAGGGCACGTTGCGTGTGTGTGAGAGAGGGCACGTCGTGTGAGAGCGAGCAAGAGCTTTTGCCTTCGTGAGAGAGAGCGGGCACATTGCGTGTGTGAGAGAGAGGGCACGTCGCGCGTGTGTGTGAGAGAGAGGGTACGTCGCATGTGTGAGAGAGAGGGCACGTCTAGTGTGAGAGAGAGAGGGCACATCGCGTGTGTGAGAGAGAGGGCACGTCGCGTGTGTGAGAGAGAGGGCACGTCGAGTGTGTGAGAGTGAGAGGGCACGTCGCATGTGTTAGAGAGAGAGGGCACGTCGCATGTGTTAGAGAGAGAGGGCACGTCGCATGTGTTAGAGAGAGAGGGCACGTCGCGTGCGTGAGAGAGGGCACGTCGCGTGTGTAGAGAGAGAGGGCACGTCGCGTGAGTGAGAGAGAGGGCACGTCGCGTTTGAGAGAGAGGGCACATCACGTGTGTGTGAGAGAGGGCACGTCACGTGCGTGAGAGAGAGGGCACGTCGCGTGTGTGTGAGAGGGCACGTCACGTGTGTGTGAGAGAGAGGGCACGTCACGTGTGTGAGAGAGAGGGCACGTCACGTGTGTGAGAGAGAGGGCACGTCGAGTGTGTGAGAGAGAGAGGGCACGTCGTGTGTGTGAGAGAGAGGGCACGTGTCGTGCGTGAGAGAGAGAGGGAACGTCGTCTGTGTGAGAGAGAGAGTGAGAGGGCACGTCGCGAGCGTGAGAGAGAGAGGGCACATCGCGTGTGTGAGAAAGAGAGAGAGGGCACGTCGCGTGTATAGAGAGAGAGGGCACGTCGCGTGTGTGAGAGAGGGCACGCCACGTTTGAGAGAGAGGGCACATCACGTGTGTGAGAGAGAAAGGGCACGTCACGTGCGTGAGAGAGAGGGCACGTCACGTGCGTGAGAGAGAGGGCACGTCACGTGCGTGAGAGAGAGGGCACGTCACGTGCGTGAGAGAGAGGGCACGTCACGTGTGTGAGAGAGAGGGCACATCGCGTGTGCGAGAGAGAGAGGGCACGTCGCGTGTGTGAGAGAGGGCACGTCGCGTGTGTGAGAGAGAGGGCACGTCGCGTGTGTGAGAGAGAGAGGGCACGTCGCGTGTGTGAGAGAGAGAGGGCACGTCGCGTGTGAGAGAGAGAGGGCACGTCGCGTGTGTGAGAGAGAGAGGGCACGTCACGTGTGTGAGAGAGAGAGGGCACGTCGCGTGTGTGAGAGAGAGAGGGCACGTCGCGTGCGCGAGAGAGAGAGAGGGCACGTCGCATGCGTGAGAGAGAGGGCACGTCGCGTGCGAGCGAGAGAGAGAGGGGACGTCGCGTGCTTGAGAAAGAGAGATAGCATGTCGCCTGTGTGTGAGAGAGAGGGAACGTCGCATGTGTGAGAGAGAGAGGGCACGGCGCGTGCGTGAGAGAGAGAGAGAGAGAGGGCACGTCGCGTGTGTGTGAGAGAGAGGGCACGTCGCGTGAGTGAGAGAGGGCACGTCACGTGTGTGAGAGAGAGAGGGCACGTCACATGTGTGAGAGAGAGGGCACGTCGCATGTGTGAGAGAGAGAGGGCACGTCGTGTGTGTGAGAGAGGGCCCGCCTCGTGTGTGTGAGAGAGAGGGCATGTCAGTGTGTGTGAGGGAGAGGGCACGTTGCGTGTGTGTGAGAGGGCACGTCGTGTGAGAGCGAGCAAGAGCTTTTGGGTGCGTGAGAGAGAGAGGGCACGTCGCGTGTGTGAGAGAGAGAGGGCACTTCGCGTGTGTGTGAGAGAGAGAGGGCACATCGCGTGTGTGAGAGAGAGAGAGAGAGAGGGCACGTCGTGTGTGTAGAGAGAGAGGGCACGTCGCGTGTGTGAGAGAGAGGGCACGCCACGTTTGAGAGAGGGCACGCCACGTGTGTGTGAGAGAGAGGGCACGTTAAGTGCGTGAGAGAGAGGGCACGTCGTGTGTGTGTGAGAGAGAGGGCACGTCACGTGTGTGTGAGAGAGAGGGCACGTCACGTGTGTGAGAGAGGGCACGTCACGTGTGTGAGAGAGAGAGGGCACGTCACGTGTGTGAGAGAGAGAGGGCACGTCGCGTGTGTGAGAGAGAGAGGGCACGTCGCGTGTGTGAGAGAGAAGGGAGGGCACGTCGTGTGTGTGAGAGAGAGAGGGCACGTCGAGTGTGTGAGAGAGAGAGGGCACGTGTAGTGCGTGAGAGAGAGAGGGAACGTCGCCTGTGTGAGAGAGAGAGGGCACGTCGCGTGTGAGAGAGAGAGGGCACATCGCGTGTGTGAGAGAGAGGGAGGGCAAGTCATGTGTGTGAGAGAGAGAGGGCACGTCGAGTGTGTGAGAGAGAGGGCACGTGTCGTGCGTGAGAGAGAGAGGGAACGTCGCCTGTGTGAGAGAGAGAGGGCACGTCGCGTGTGTAGAGAGAGAGGGCACATCGCGGGTGTGAGAGAGAGCGCACGCCACGTTTGAGAGAGAGGGCACATCACGTGTGTGTGAGAGAGAGGGCACGTCACGTGCGTGAGAGAGAGGGCACGTCGCGTGTGTGTGAGAGAGAGGGCACGTCACGTGTGTGAGAGAGAGGGCACGTCGCGTGTGAGAGAGAGGGCACGTCGCGTGCGAGCGAGCGTGAGGGCACGTCGCGTGCGAGCGAGCGGGCACGTCGCGTGCGAGCGAGAGGGCACGTCGCGTGCGAGCGAGAGGGCACGTCGCGTGCGAGCGAGAGGGCACGTCGCGTGCGAGCGAGAGGGCACGTCGCGTGCGAGAGGGCACGTCGCGTGCGAGCGAGAGGGCACGTCGCGTGCGAGCGAGAGGGCACGTCGCGTGCGAGCGAGAGGGCACGTCGCGTGCGAGCGAGAGGGCACGTCGCGTGCAAGCGAGAGAGAGGGCACATCGCGTGTGTGTGAGAGAGAGGGCACGACGGGTGCGTGAGAGAAAGAGAGGGCACGTCGCATGCGTGAGAGAGAGAGGGCATGTCGCGTGTCTGTGAGAGAGAGGGAACGTCGCGTGTGTGAGAGAGAGAGAGGGCACGTCGCGTGCGTGAGAGAGAGGGCACGTCGCGTGCGAGCGAGCGTGAGGGCACGTTGCGTGCGAGCGAGAGAGAGGGCACATCGCGTGTGTGTGAGAGAGAGGGCACGACGGGTGCGTGAGAGAAAGAGAGGGCACGTCGCATGCGTGAGAGAGAGAGGGCACGTCGCGTGTCTGTGAGAGAGAGGGAACGTCGCGTGTGTGAGAGAGAGAGAGGGCACGTCGCGTGCGTGAGAGAGAGGGCACGTCGCGTGCGAGCGAGTGTGAGGGCACGTCGCGTGCGAGCGAGCGGGCACGTCGCGTGCGAGCGAGAGGGCACGTCGCGTGCGAGCGAGAGGGCACGTCGCGTGCAAGCGAGAGAGAGGGTACATCGCGTGTGTGTGAGAGAGAGGGCACGACGGGTGCGTGAGAGAAAGAGAGGGCACGTCGCATGCGTGAGAGAGAGAGGGCATGTCGCGTGTCTGTGAGAGAGAGGGCATGTCGCGTGTGTGAGAGAGAGCGAGGGCACGTCGCGTGCGTGAGAGAGAGAGGGAGAGAGGGCACGTCGCGAGCCTGAGAGAGAGAGGGCACGTCGCGTGTGTGAGAGAGAGAGAGAGCACGTCGCGAGCGTGAGAGAGACAGGGCACGTCGCGTATGTGAGACAGAGAGGGCACGTCGCGTGTGAGTGAGATAGAGAGGGCACGGCGCGTGCGAGAGAGGGCACGTTGCGTGCGAGACAGAGAGAAGGCACGTCGCGTGCGAGCGAGCGGGCACGTCGCATGCAAGCGAGAGGGCACGTCGCATGCGAGCGAGAGAGAGGGCACGTCGCGTGTGTGAGAGAGAGAGCACGTTGCGTATGTGAGAGAGAGGGCACGTCGCGTGCGAACGAGAAGGCACGTCGCATGCGAGCGAGCGGGCACGTCGCGTGCGAGTGAGAGGGCACGTCGCGTGCGAGCGAGAGGGCACGTCGCGTGCGAGCGAGAGGGCACATCGCGTGCGAGCGAGAGGGCACGTCGCGTGCGAGCGAGAGGGCACGTCGCGTGCGAGCGAGAGGGCACGTCGCGTGCGAGCGAGAGGGCACGTCGCGTGCGAGCGAGAGGGCATGTCGCGTGCGAGCGAGAGGGCACGTCGCGTGCAAGTGAGAGAGAGGGCACATCGCGTGTGTGTGAGAGAGAGGGCACATCGCGTGTGTGTGAGAGAGAGGGCACGACGGGTGCGTGAGAGAAAGAGAGGGCACGTCGCATGCGTGAGAGAGAGAGGGCACGTCGCGTGTCTGTGAGAGAGAGGGCACGTCGCGTGTGTGAGAGAGAGAGAGAGAGGGCACATCGCGTGCGTGAGAGAGAGAGGACACGTCGCGTGTGTGAGAGAGAGAGGGCACGTCGCGTGTGTGAGAGAGAGAGAGAGGGCACATCGCGTGCGTGAGAGAGAGAGGGCATGTCGCGTGTGTGAGAGAGAGAAAGTGGGCACGTCGGGAGCGTGAGAGAGAGAGGGTAATGCAATCATGTGAGAGAGAGAGGGCACGTCGCTTGTGTGTGATAGAGAGAGGGCACGTCGTGTATGTGAGAGAGAGAGGGCACGTCGCGAGTGAGAGAGAGAGGGCACGTCGCATGTGTGAGAGAGAGGGCACGTCGTGTGTGTGAGAGAGAGAGAGGGCATGTCACATGTGTGAGAGAGAGAGGGCACGTCGCTTGTGAGAGAGAGAGGGCACGTCGCGTGTGTGAGAGAGAGAGGGCACGTCGCGTGTGTGAGAGAGAGAAAGAGGGCATGTCGCGTGTGTGAGAGAGAGAAAGAGGGCACGTCGGGAGCGTGAGAGAGAGAGGGCACCTCGCGTGTGTCAGAGAGAGGGAGGGCACGTCGTGTGTGTGAGAGAGAGAGGGCACGTCGCGTGTGTGAGAGAGAGAAAGAGGGCATGTCGCGTGTGTGAGAGAGAGAAAGAGGGCACGTCGGGAGCGTGAGAGAGAGAGGGCACCTCGCGTGTGTGAGAGAGAGGGAGGGCACGTCGTGTGTGTGAGAGAGAGAGGGCACGTCATCTGTGTGAGAGAGAGAGGGCTCGTCGCGTGTGAGAGAGAGAGGGCTCGTCGCGTGTGTGAGCGAGAGAGGGCACGTCGCATGTGAGCGAGAGAGAGGGCACGTCACGTGTGAGCAAGAGAGAGGGCACGTCGCGTGTGTGTGAGAGAGGGCATGTCGTGTGAGAGTGAGCAAGAGCTTTTGGGTGCGTAACAGAGAGCGGGCACGTTGCGTGTGTGAGAGAGAGAGGGCACGTCACGTGTGTGTGAGAGAGAGAGGGCATGTCGCGTGTGTGAGAGAGAGAGGGCACGTCGTGTGTGTGAGAGAGGGCACGTGGCGTGTGTGAGAGAGAGAGGGCACGTCGCGTGTGTGAGACAGAGGGCATGTCGCGTGTGAGAGAGGGCATGTCGTGTGAGAGAGAGAGGGAGCAGGTCGCGTGCGTGAGAGAGAGAGGGAACGTCGCGTGCGTGAGAGAGAGAGGGCACGTCGCGTGCGTGAGAGAGGGCACGTCGCGTGTGTAGAGAGAGAGGGCATGTCGCGTGTGTGAGAGAAAGGGCATGTCGCGTTTGAGAGAGAGGGCACATCACGTGTGTGTGAGAGGGCACGTCACGTGTGTGTGAGAGAGAGGGCACGTCACGTGTGTGTGAGAGAGAGGGCACGTCGCGTGTGTGAGAAAGAGGGCACGTCGCGTGTGTGAGAGAGAGGGCACGTCGCGTGTGTGAGAGAGAGAGGGCACGCCGCGTGTGTGAGAGAGAGAGGGCACGTCGCGTGTGTGAGAGAGAGAGGGCACGTCGCGTGTGTGAGAGAGGGCACGTTGCGTGCGTGAGAGAGAGAGGGCACGTCGCGTGCGTGAGAGGGAGAGAGGGCACGTCGTGTGCGTGGGAGAGAGAGGGCACGTCGCGTGTGTGAGAGAGAGGGCACGTCGCGTGCGAGATAGAGAGAGGGCACGTAGCGTGCGAGGAGAGAGAGGGCACATCACATGTGTGTGAGAGAGGGCACGTCGCGTTCGTGAGGGAGAGAGGGCACGTCGCGTGTGTGCGAGCAAGAGGGCACGTTGCATGTGTGTGAGAGAGAGGGCACGTCGCGTGTGTGAGAGAGAGAGGGCACGTCGCTTGTGAGAGAGAGAGGGCACGTCGCGTGTGTGAGAGAGAGAGGGCACGTCGCGTGTGTGAGAGAGAGAAAGAGGGCATGTCGCGTGTGTGAGAGAGAGAAAGAGGGCACGTCGGGAGCGTGAGAGAGAGAGGGCACCTCGCGTGTGTCAGAGAGAGGGAGGGCACGTCGTGTGTGTGAGAGAGAGAGGGCACGTCGCGTGTGTGAGAGAGAGAAAGAGGGCATGTCGCGTGTGTGAGAGAGAGAAAGAGGGCACGTCGGGAGCGTGAGAGAGAGAGGGCACCTCGCGTGTGTGAGAGAGAGGGAGGGCACGTCGTGTGTGTGAGAGAGAGAGGGCACGTCATCTGTGTGAGAGAGAGAGGGCTCGTCGCGTGTGAGAGAGAGAGGGCTCGTCGCGTGTGTGAGCGAGAGAGGGCACGTCGCATGTGAGCGAGAGAGAGGGCACGTCACGTGTGAGCGAGAGAGAGGGCACGTCGCGTGTGTGTGAGAGAGGGCATGTCGTGTGAGAGTGAGCAAGAGCTTTTGGGTGCGTAACAGAGAGCGGGCACGTTGCGTGTGTGAGAGAGAGAGGGCACGTCACGTGTGTGTGAGAGAGAGAGGGCATGTCGCGTGTGTGAGAGAGAGAGGGCACGTCGTGTGTGTGAGAGAGGGCACGTGGCGTGTGTGAGAGAGAGAGGGCACGTCGCGTGTGTGAGACAGAGGGCATGTCGCGTGTGAGAGAGGGCATGTCGTGTGAGAGAGAGAGGGAGCAGGTCGCGTGCGTGAGAGAGAGAGGGAACGTCGCGTGCGTGAGAGAGAGAGGGCACGTCGCGTGCGTGAGAGAGGGCACGTTGCGTGTGTAGAGAGAGAGGGCATGTCGCGTGTGTGAGAGAAAGGGCACGTCGCGTTTGAGAGAGAGGGCACATCACGTGTGGGTGAGAGGGCACGTCACGTGTGTGTGAGAGAGAGGGCACGTCACGTGTGTGTGAGAGAGAGGGCACGTCGCGTGTGTGAGAAAGAGGGCACGTCGCGTGTGTGAGAGAGAGGGCACGTCGCGTGTGTGAGAGAGAGAGGGCACGTCGCGTGTGTGAGAGAGAGAGGGCACGTTGCGTGCGTGAGAGAGGGCACGTCGCGTGCGTGAGAGGGAGAGAGGGCACGTCGCGTGCGTGAGAGAGAGAGGGCACGTCGCGTGCGTGAGAGAGGGCACATTGCGTGTGTGTGAGAGCGGGCACGTCACGTGTGTGAGAGAGGGGGCACGTCACGTGTGTGAGAAAGAGGGCACATCGCGTATGTGAGAGAGAGGGCACGTCGCGTGCGAGAGAGGGGGCACGTCGCGTGAGTGAGAAAGAGGGCACGACGTGTATGTGAGAGAGAGGGCACGTCGCGTGCGAGAGAGAGAGGGCACGTTGCATGTGTGAGAGAGGGCACGTCGCGTATGTGAGAGAGAGAGGTCACGTCGTGTGTGTGAGAGAGAGAGGGCACGTCGCGTGTGTGAGAGAGAGAGGGCACGTCGCGTGTGTGAGAGAGAGAGGGCACGTCGTGTGCGTGAGAGAGAGAGGGCACATCGCGTGTGAGAGAGAGAGAGGGCACGTCGCGTGCGTGAGGAGAGAGAGGGCACATCGCGTGCGAGCGAGAGGACACGTCGCATGTGTGAGAGAGAGGGCACGTCGCGTTCGTGAGAGAGAGAGGGCACGTCGCGTGCGAGCGAGAGAGGGCACATCGCGTGCGAGAGGGAGAGAGGGCACGTCACGTGCGAGAGAGGGGGCAAGTCACATGCGAGAGAGGGGGCACGTCGCATGCGATAGAGGGGGCACGTCGCATGCGATAGAGGGGGCACGTCGCGTGTGTGAGAAAGAGGGCACGTCGTGTATGTGAGAGGGCACGTTGCGTGCGAGAGAGAGAGAGCACGTTGCATGTGTGAGATAGAGAGGGCACGTCGCGTATGTGAGAGAGACAGGGCACGTCGTGTGTGAGAGAGAGAGAGGGCACGTCGCGTGTGTGAGAGAGAGAGGGCACGCCGCGTGTGTGAGAGAGAGAGGGCACGTCGTGTGCGTGGGAGAGAGAGGGCACGTCGCGTGTGTGAGAGAGAGGGCACGTCACGTGCGAGATAGAGAGAGGGCACGTAGCGTGCGAGGAGAGAGAGGGCACATCGCGTGCGAGCGAGAGGGCACGTCGCGTGTGTGAGAGAGAGGGCACATCGCATGCGAGCGAAAGAGAGGGCACGTCACATGTGTGTGAGAGAGGGCACGTCGCGTGTGTGAGGGAGAGAGGGCACGTCGCGTGTGTGCTAGTGAGAGGGCACGTTGCGTGTGTGTGAGAGAGGGCACGTCGCGTGTGTGTGAGAGAGAGCGCATGTCGCGTGTGTGTGAGAGAGGGCACGTCGTGTGCGAGTGAGAGAGAGGGCACGTCACATGTGTGAGAGAGAGAGAGGGCACGTCGTGAGCGTGTGAGAGAGAGGGCACGTCGCGTGTGTGTGAGAGAGAAAGACGGCACGTCGCGTGTGTGTGAGAGAGAGGGCACGTCGCATGCGAGGGAGAAAGAGGGCACGTCGCGTGTGTGTGAGAGAGAGGGCACGTCGCGTGAGTGAGAGAGAGAGGGCATGTCGCGTGTGTGAGAGAGAGGGCACGTCGCGTGTGTGAGAGAGAGAGGGCACGTCGTGTGTGTGAGAGAGAGGGCCCGTCGCGTGTGTGTGAGAGAGAGGGCATGTCGGTGTGTGTGTGTGAGGGAGAGGGCACGTTGCGAGTGTGTGAGAGAGGGCACGTCGTGTGAGAGCGAGCAAGAGCTTTTGGGTGCGTGAGAGAGAGCGGGCACATTGCGTGTGTGAGAGAGAGGGCACGTCGCATGTGTTAGAGAGAGAGGGCACGTCGCATGTGTTAGAGAGAGAGGGCACGTCGCGTGCGTGAGAGAGGGCACGTCGCGTGTGTAGAGAGAGAGGGCACGTCGCGTGAGTGAGAGAGAGGGCACGTCGCGTTTGAGAGAGAGGGCACATCACGTGTGTGTGAGAGAGAGGGCACGTCACGTGCGTGAGAGAGAGGGCACGTCGCGTGTGTGTGAGAGAGAGGGCACGTCACGTGTGTGTGAAAGAGAGGGCACGTCACGTGTGTGAGAGAGAGGGCACGTCGCGTGTGTGAGAGAGAGGGCACGTCGCGTGTGTGAGAGAGAGAGGGCACGTCGTGTGTGTGAGAGAGAGGGCACGTGTCGTGCGTGAGAGAGAGAGGGAACGTCGCCTGTGTGAGAGAGAGAGAGAGAGGGCACGTCGCGAGCGTGAGAGAGAGGGCACATCGCGTGTGTGAGAAAGAGAGAGAGGGCACGTCGCGTGTATAGAGAGAGAGGGCACGTCGCGTGTGTGAGAGAGGGCACGCCACGTTTGAGAGAGAGGGCACATCACGTGTGTGTGAGAGAAAGGGCACGTCACGTGCGTGAGAGAGAGGGCACGTCACGTGCGTGAGAGAGAGGGCACGTCACGTGTGTGAGAGAGAGGGCACATCGCGTGTGCGAGAGAGAGAGGGCACGTTGCGTGTGTGTGAGGGCACGTCGTGTGAGAGCGAGCAAGAGCTTTTGGGTGCGTGAGAGAGAGCGGGCACGTTGTGTGTGTGAGAGAGAGAGGGCACGTCGCGTGTGTGTGAGAGAGAGAGGGCACATCGCATGTGTGAGAGAGAGAGGGCACGTCGCGTGTGAGAGAGAGGGCACATCGCGTGTGTGAGAGAGAGAGGGCACGTCGCGTGTGAGAGAGAGAGGGCACGTCGCGTGCGTGAGAGAGGGGGCACATCGCGTATGTGAGAGAGAGGGCACGTCGCGTGCGAGAGAGGGGGCACGTCGCTTGCGAGAGAGGGGGCACGTCGCGTGCGAGAGAGGGGGCACATCGCGTGTGTGAGAAAGAGGGCACGTCGTGTATGTGAGAGAGAGGGCACGTCGCGTGCGCGAGAGAGGGCACGTTGCATGTGTGAGAGAGAGAGGGCACGTCGCGTATGTGAGAGACAGAGCACGTCGTGTGTGAGAGAGAGAGGGCACGTTACGTGTGAGAGAGAGAGAGGGCACGTCGCGTGTGTGAGAGAGAGAGGGCACGTCGCATGCGTGAGAGAGAGGGCACGTCGCGTGCGAGCGAGAGAGAGAGGGGACGTCGGGTGCTTGAGAAAGAGAGATAGCATGTCGCCTGTGTGTGAGAGAGAGGGCACGTCGCATGTGTGAGAGAGAGAGGGCACGTCGTGTGCGAGAGGGAGAGGGCACGTAGTGTGTGTGTGAGAGAGTGGGAACGTCGCGTGTGTGAGAGAGAGACGGCACGTCGCGTGCGAGAGAGAGGGCACGTTGCGTGTGTGTGAGGGCACGTCGCGTGTGTGAGAGAGAGAGGGCACGTCTCGTGTGTGAGAGAGAGGGCACGTTGCGTGTGAGAGAGAGGGCATGTAGCGTGCGCGGTGAGAGAGGGCACATGGCGTGTGAGCGAGAGGGCACGTCACGTGTGTGAGAGAGAGGGCACATCGCGTGCGAGCGAAAGAGAGGGCACGTCGCGTGCGTGAGAGAGAGGGCACGTCGCGTGTGTGCGAGCGAGGGCACGTCGCGTGTGAGAGAGGGTACGTCCCGTGCGAGCGAGAGAGAGAGGGCACGTCCCGTGCGAGCGAGAGGTGTCGTCGTGTGTGAGAGAGAGGGCTCATCGCGTGTATGAGCGAGAGAGGGCACGTCACATGCGAGCGAGAGAGAAGGCACGTCGCGTGCGAGCGAGAGAGAGGGCACGTCGCATGCGAGCGAGAGAGAAGGCACATCGCGTGTGTGTGAGAGAGGGCTCGTCGTGTGAGGGCGATCAAGAGCTTTTGGGTGCGTGAGTGAGAGCGGGCACGTTGCGTGTGTGAGAGAGAGAGAGGGCACGTCGCGTGTGAGAGAGAGAGTGGGCACGTCGCGTGCGTGAGAGAGGGCACGTCGCGTGCGTGAGAGAGAGGGCACGTCGCATGCGTGAGAGAGAAGGCACATCGCGTGCGTGAGAGAGAGGGCACGTCGCGTGCGTGAGAGAGAGAGGGCACGTCGCGTGCGTGAGAGAGGGCACATTGCGTGTGTGTGAGAGAGCGGGCACGTCACGTGTGTGAGAGGGGGCACGTCGCGTGTGTGAGAAAGAGGGCACATCGCGTATGTGAGAGAGAGGGCACGTCGCGTGCGAGAGAGGGGGCACGTCGCGTGAGTGAGAAAGAGGGCACAACGTGTATGTGAGAGAGGGCACGTCGCGTGCGAGAGAGAGAGAGGGCACGTCACGTGTGTGGGAGAGAGAGGGCACATCGCGTGCGAGAGAGAGGGCACGTCACGTGTGTGGTAGAGAGAGGGCACATCGCGTGCGAGAGGGAGAGAGGGCACGTCGCGTGCGAGCGAGAGAGAGGGCACGTCGCGTGTGTGTGAGAGAGCGCACATCGTGTGAGAGCGAGCAAGAGCTTTTGGGTGTGTGTGAGAGAGAGGGCAAGTCGCGTGTGTGAGAGAGGGCACATCGCGTATGAGAGAGAGAGGGCACGTCGCGTGCGAGAGAGAGAGGGCACGTTGGATGTGTGAGAGAGAGAGGGCACGTCGCGTATGTGAGAGAGAGAGGGCACGTCGCGTGTGGGAGAGAGAGAGGGCACGTCACGTGTGTGAGAGAGAGGGCACGTCACGTGTGTGAGAGAGAGAGGGCACGTCGCGTGCGAGAGAGAGAGGGCACGTTGGATGTGTGAGAGAGAGAGGGCACGTCGCGTATGTGAGAGAGAGAGGGCACGTCGCGTGTGGGAGAGAGAGAGGGCACGTCATGTGCGTGAGAGAGGGCACGTGGCGTGTGTGAGAGGGCACGTCGCGTGTGTGAGAGAGAGAGGGCACGTCACGTGCGTGAGAGAGAGGGCACGTCACGTGTGTGAGAGAGAGGGCACATCGCGTGTGCGAGAGAGAGAGGGCACGTCGCGTGTGTGAGAGAGGGCACGTAGCGTGTGTGAGAGAGAGGGCACGTCGCGTGTGTGTGAAAGAAAGGGCACGTCACGTGCGTGAGAGAGAGGGCACGCCACGTGCGTGAGAGAGAGGGCACATCACGTGCGTGAGAGAGAGGGCACGTCACGTGCGTGAGAGGGCACGTCACGTGTGTGAGAGAGAGGGCACATCGCGTGTGCGAGAGAGAGAGTGCACGTCGCGTGTGTGAGAGAGGGCACGTCGCGTGTGTGAGAGGGCACGTCGCGTGTGTGAGAGAGAGAGGGCACGTCGCGTGTGTGAGAGAGAGAGGGCACGTCGCGTGTGAGAGAGAGAGAGGGCACGTCGCGTGTGTGAGAGAGAGAGGGCACGTCACGTGTGTGAGAGAGAGAGGGCACGTCGCGTGTGTGAGAGAGAGAGGGCACGTCGCGTGTGTGAGAGAGAGAGGGCACGTCGCGTGCGCGAGAGAGAGAGAGGGCACGTCGCATGCGTGAGAGAGAGGGCACGTCGCGTGCGAGCGAGAGAGAGAGGGGACGTCGCGTGCTTGAGAGAGAGATAGCATGTCGCCTGTGTGTGAGAGAGAGGGAACGTCGCATGTGTGAGAGAGAGAGGGCACGGCGCGTGCGTGAGAGAGAGAGAGAGAGAGGGCACGTCACGTGTGTGTGAGAGAGAGGGCACGTCGCGTGAGTGAGAGAGGGCACGTCACGTGTGTGAGAGAGAGAGGGCACGTCACGTGTGTGAGAGAGAGGGCACGTCGCATGTGTGAGAGAGAGAGGGCATGTCGTGTGTGTGAGAGAGGGCCCGCCGCGTGTGTGTGAGAGAGAGGGCATGTCAGTGTGTGTGAGGGAGAGGGCACGTTGCGTGTGTGTGAGAGGGCACGTCGTGTGAGAGCGAGCAAGAGCTTTTGGGTGCGTGAGAGAGAGCGGGCACGTTGCGTGTGTGAGAGAGAGAGGGCACGTCGCGTGTGTGTGAGAGAGAGAGGGCACATCGCGTGTGTGAGAGAGAGAGGGCACGTCTAGTGTGAGAGAGAGAGAGGGCACATCGCGTGTGTGAGAGAGAGAGGGCACGTCGCGTGTGAGAGAGAGAGGGCACGTCGCGTGCGTGAGAGAGGGGGCACATCGCGTATGTGAGAGAGAGGGCACGTCGCATGCGAGAGAGGGGGCACGTCGCGTGCGAGAGAGGGGGCACGTCGCGTGCGAGAGAGGGGGCACGTCGCGTGCGAGAGAGGGGGCACGTCGCGTGCGAGAGAGAGAGAGGGCACGTTGCATGTGTGAGAGAGAGAGGGCACGTCGCGTATGTGAGAGAGAGGGCACGTCGCGTGTGGGAGAGAGAGAGGGCACGTCATGTGCGTGAGAGAGGGCACGTGGCGTGTGTGAGAGAGAGAGGGCACGTCGCGTGTGTGAGAGAGGGCACGTCGCGTGTGTGAGAGAGAGAAAGAGGGCACGTCGCTTGTGTGAGAGAGAGAAAGAGGGCACGTCGGAAGCGTGAGAGAGAGAAAGTGGGCACCTCGCGTGTGTGTGAGAGAGAGGGCACGTCGCATGCGAGAGAGAGAGAGGGCACGTTGCGTGTGAGTGAGAGAGAGGGCACATCGCGTATGTGAGAGAGAGGGCACGTCGTGTGCGAGAGAGAGAGAGGGCACGTTGCATGTGTGAGAGAGAGAGGGCACGTCGCGTGTGTGAGCGAGAGAGGGCACGTCACGTATGTGAGAGAGAGGGCACGTCGTGTGCGTGAGAGAGGGCACGTCGCGTGTGAGAGAGAGAGAGGGCACGTCGCGTGTGTGAGCGAGAGAGGGCACGTCGCGTGTGTGAGAGATAGGGCACGTCGCGTGTGTGAGAGAGAGAGGACACGTCGCATGCATGAGAGAGGGCACGTCGCGTGCATGAGAGAGAGAGGGCACGTCGCGTGCATGAGACAGAGACGGCACGTCGCATGTGAGAGAGACGGCACGTCGCATGCATGAGAGAGAGGGCACGTCGCGTATGTGAGAGAGAGAGGGCATGTCGCGTGTGTGAGAGAGGGCATGTCGCGTGTGTGAGAGAGAGGGCATGTCGCGTGTGTGAGAGAGAGGGCATGTCGCGTGTGAGAGAGGGCACGTCGTGTGTGTGAGAGAGAGGGCATGTCGCGTGCATGAGAGAGGGCACGTCGCGTGCGTGAGAGAGAGAGGGCACGTCGCGTGCGTGAGAGAGAGAGGGCACGTCGCGTGTGGGAGAGAGAGAGAGAGGGCACGTGGCGTGTGTGAGAGAGAGAGGGCACGTCGTGTGTGTGAGAGAGATGGTACGTCGTGTGTGTGAGAGAGAGGGCATGTCGCGTGTGTGAGAGAGAGGGCATGTCGCGTGTGAGAGAGGGCACGTCGTGTGTGTGAGAGAGAGGGCATGTCGCGTGCGTGAGAGAGAGAGGGCACGTAGCGTGCGTGAGAGAGAGGGCACGTCGCGTGCGTGGGAGAGGGCACGTCGCGTGCGTGAGAGAGAGGGCACGTCGCGTGCGTGTGTGAGAGAGGGCACGTCGCGTGTGGGAGAGAGAGAGGGCACGTAGCGTGCGTGAGAGAGAGAGGGCATGTCGTGTGTGTGAGAGAGAGGGCATGTCGCGTGTGAGAGAGGGCATGTCGTGTGTGTGAGAGAGAGGGCATGTCGCGTGCGTGAGAGAGAGAGGGCACGTAACGTGCGTGAGAGAGAGAGGGCACGTCGCGTGCGTGTGTGAGAGAGGGCACGTCGCATGTGGGAGAGAGAGAGAGAGGGCACGTGGCGTGTGTGAGAGAGAGAGGGCACGTCGTGTGTGTGAGAGGGCACGTCGTGTGCGTGAGAGAGGGCATGTTGGTGTGCGTGTGTGAGGGAGAGGGCACGTCGCGTGTGTGTGAGAGAGGGCACGTCGTGTGAGAGCGAGCAAGAGCTTTTGGGTGCGTGAGAGAGAGCGGGCACGTTGCGTGTGTGAGAGAGAGAGGGCACGTCGCGTGTGTGTGAGAGAGAGAGGGCACGTTGCGTGTGAGAGAGAGAGAGGGCACATCGCGTGTGTGAGAGAGAGGGCACATCGCATGCGAGCGAGAGGGCACGTCGCGTGTGTGATAGAGAGGGCACGTCGCATGCGAGCGAAAGAGAGGGCACGTCACATGTGTGTGAGAGAGGGCACGTCACGTGCGTGAGGGAGAGAGGGCACGTCGCTTGTGTGCGAGCGAGAGGGCACGTTGCGTGTGTGTGAGAGAGAGGGCACGTCCCGTGTGTGAGAGAGAGAGAGAGAGAGAGGGGGCACGTCGTGAGCGTGTGAGAGAGAGGGCACGTCGCGTGTGTGTGAGAGACAAAGACGGCACGTCGCGTGTGTGTGAGAGAGAGGGCACGTCGCATGAGAGGGAGAAAGAGGGCACGTCGCGTGTGTGTGAGAGAGAGGGCATGTCGCGTGAGTGAGAGAGAGAGGGCATGTCGCGTGAGTGAGAGAGAGGGCACGTCGCGTGTGTGAGAGAGAGAGGGCACGTCGTGTGTGTGAGAGAGAGGGCCCGTCGCGTGTGTGTGAGAGAGAGGGCATGTTGGTGTGTGTGTGTGAGGGAGAGGGCACGTTGCGTGTGTGTGAGAGAGGACACGTCGTGTGAGAGCGAGCAAGAGCTTTTGGGTGCGTGAGAGAGAGCGGGCACATTGCGTGTGTGAGAGAGAGAGGGCACGTCGCGCGTGTGTGTGAGAGAGAGGGTACGTCGCATGTGTGAGAGAGAGGGCACGTCTAGTGTGAGACAGAGAGGGCACATCGCGTGTGTGAGAGAGAGGGCACGTCGCGTGTGTTAGAGAGAGAGGGCACGTCGCATGTGTTAGAGAGAGAGGGCACGTCGCATGTGTTAGAGAGAGAGGGCACGTCGCGTGTGTGAGAGAGAGGGCACGTCGCGTTTGAGAGAGAGGGCACATCACGTGTGTGTGAGAGAGAGGGCACGTCGCGTGTGTGTGAGAGAGAGGGCACGTCACGTGTGTGTGAGAGAGAGGGCACGTCACGTGTGTGTGAGAGAGAGGGCACGTCACGTGTGTGAGAGAGAGGGCACGTCACGTGTGTGAGAGAGAGGGCACGTCACGTGTGTGAGAGAGAGGGCACGTCGCGTGTGTGAGAGAGAGAGGGCACGTCGTGTGTGTGAGAGAGAGGGCACGTGTCGTGCGTGAGAGAGAGAGGGAACGTCGTCTGTGTGAGAGAGAGAGTGAGAGGGCACGTCGCGAGCGTGAGAGAGAGAGGGCACATCGCGTGTGTGAGAAAGAAAGAGAGGGCACGTCGCGTGTATAGAGAGAGAGGGCACGTCGCGTGTGTGAGAGAGGGCACGCCACGTTTGAGAGAGAGGGCACATCACGTGTGTGTGAGAGAAAGGGCACGTCACGTGCGTGAGAGAGAGGGCACGTCACGTGCGTGAGAGAGAGGGCACGTCACGTGTGTGAGAGAGAGGGCACATCGCGTGTGCGAGAGAGAGAGGGCACGTCGCGTGTGCGAGAGAGGGCACGTCGCGTGTGTGAGAGAGAGGGCACGTCGCGTGTGTGAGAGAGAGGGCACGTCGCGTGTGTGAGAGAGAGGGCACGTCGCGTGTGTGAGAGAGAGGGCACGTCGCGTGTGTGAGAGAGAGAGGGCACGTCGCGTGTGTGAGAGAGAGAGGGCACGTCGCGTGTGAGAGAGAGGGCACGTCGCGTGTGTGAGAGAGAGGGCACGTCACGTGTGTGAGAGAGAGGGCACGTCGCGTGTGTGAGAGAGAGAGGGCACGTCGCGTGCGCGAGAGAGAGAGAGGGCACGTCGCATGCGTGAGAGAGAGGGCACGTCGCGTGCGAGCGAGAGAGGGGACGTCGCGTGCTTGAGAAAGAGTGATAGCATGTCGCCTGTGTGTGAGAGAGAGGGAACGTCGCATGTGTGAGAGAGAGAGGGCACGGCGCGTGCGTGAGAGAGAGAGGGCACGTCGCGTGTGTGTGAGAGAGAGGGCACGTCGCGTGAGTGAGAGAGGGCACGTCACGTGTGTGAGAGAGAGAGGGCACGTCACGTGTGTGAGAGAGAGGGCACGTCGCATGTGTGAGAGAGAGAGGGCACGTCGTGTGTGTGAGAGAGGGCCCGCCGCGTGTGTGTGAGAGAGAGGGCATGTCAGTGTGTGAGAGGGAGAGGGCACGTTGCGTGTGTGTGAGAGGGCACGTCGTGTGAGAGCGAGCAAGAGCTTTTGGGTGCGTGAGAGAGAGCGGGCACGTTGCGTGTGTGAGAGGGAGAGGGCACGTCGCGTGTGTGTGAGAGAGAGAGGGCACATCGCGTGTGTGAGAGAGAGGGCACGTCGCGTGCGTGAGAGGGGGCACATCGCGTATGTGAGAGAGAGGGCACGTCGCATGCGAGAGAGGGGGCACGTCGCGTGCGAGAGAGGGGGCACGTCGCGTGCGAGAGAGAGAGAGGGCACGTCGCGTATGTGAGAGAGAGAGGGCACGTCGCGTATGTGAGAGAGAGAGGGCACGTCGCGTGTGGGAGAGAGAGAGGGCACGTCATGTGCGTGAGAGAGGGCACGTGGCGTGTGTGAGAGAGAGAGGGCACGTCGCGTGTGTGAGAGAGGGCATGTCGCGTGTGTGAGGGAGAGAAAGAGGGCACGTCGCTTGTGTGAGAGAGAGAAAGAGGGCACGTCGGAAGCGTGAGAGAGAGAAAGAGGGCACCTCGCGTGTGTGTGAGAGAGAGGGCACGTCGCATGCGAGAGAGAGAGAGAGGGCACGTCGCGTGTGTGTGAGAGAGAGGGCACATCGCGTATGTGAGAGAGAGGGCACGTCGTGTGCGAGAGAGAGAGAGGGCACGTTGCATGTGTGAGAGAGAGAGGGCACGTCGCGTGTGTGAGCGAGAGAGGGCACGTCACGTATGTGAGAGAGAGGGCACGTCGTGTGCGTGAGAGAGGGCACGTCGCGTGTGAGAGAGAGAGAGGGCACGTCGCGTGTGTGAGCGAGAGAGGGCACGTCGCGTGTGTGAGAGAGATAGGGCACGTCGCGTGTGTGAGAGAGAGAGGACACGTCGCATGCATGAGAGAGAGAGGGCACGTCGCGTGCATGAAAGAGAGAGGGCACGTCGCGTGTATGAGACAGAGACGGCACGTCGCATGTGAGAGAGACGGCACGTCGCATGCATGAGAGAGAGGGCACGTCGCGTGTGTGAGAGAGAGTGGGCATGTCGCGTGTGTGAGAGAGAGGGCATGTCGCGTGTGTGAGAGAGAGGGCATGTCGCGTGTGTGAGAGAGAGGGCATGTCGCGTGTGAGAGAGGGCACGTCGTGTGTGTGAGAGAGAGGGCATGCCGCGTGCATGAGAGAGAGAGGGCACGTCGCGTGCGTGAGAGAGAGAGGGCACGTCGCGTGCGTGTGTGAGAGAGGGCACGTCGCGTGTGGGAGAGAGAGAGGGCACGTAGCGTGCGTGAGAGAGAGGGCACATCGCGTGCGTGAGAGAGAGAGGGCACGTCGCGTGTGTGAGAGAGAGGGCATGTCGCGTGTGAGAGAGGGCACGTCGTGTGTGTGAGAGAGAGGGCATGTCGCGTGCGTGAGAGAGAGAGGGCACGTAACGTGCGTGAGAGAGAGAGGGCACGTCGCGTGCGTGTGTGAGAGAGGGCACGTCGCATGTGGGAGAGAGAGAGAGAGGGCACGTGGCGTGTGTGAGAGAGAGAGGGCACGTCGTGTGTGTGAGAGAGATGGTACGTCGTGTGTGTGAGAGAGAGGGCATGTCGCGTGTGTGAGAGAGAGGGCATGTCGCGTGTGAGGTGAGAGAGGGCATTTCGCGTGTGAGAGAGGGCACGTTGTGTGTGTGAGAGAGAGGG
This sequence comes from Carcharodon carcharias, assembly GCF_017639515.1. Taxonomy (NCBI): domain Eukaryota; kingdom Metazoa; phylum Chordata; class Chondrichthyes; order Lamniformes; family Lamnidae; genus Carcharodon; species Carcharodon carcharias. The sequence continues at coordinate 51,503,233 of NC_054483.1, read as the reverse complement.
CATGTCGCGTGCGTGAGAGAGAGAGGGCACGTAGCGTGCGTGAGAGAGAGGGCACGTCGCGTGCGTGAGAGAGGGCACGTCGCGTGCGTGAGAGAGGGCACGTCGCGTGCGTGTGTGAGAGAGGGCACGTCGCGTGCGTGTGTGAGAGAGGGCACGTCGCGTGTGGGAGAGAGAGAGGGCACGTCGCGTGTGTGAGAGAGAGAGGGCATGTCGTGTGTGTGAGAGAGAGGGCATGTCGCGTGTGAGAGAGGGCACGTCGTGTGTGTGAGAGAGAGGGCATGTCGCGTGCGTGAGAGAGAGAGGGCACGTAACGTGCGTGAGAGAGAGAGGGCACGTCGCGTGCATGTGTGAGAGGGCATGTCGCATGTGGGAGAGAGAGAGAGAGGGCACGTGGCGTGTGTGAGAGAGAGAGGGCACGTCGCGTGTGTGTGAGAGAGGGCACGTCGTGTGAGAGCGAGCAAGAGCTTTTGGGTGCGTGAGAGAGAGCGGGCACGTTGCGTGTGTGAGAGAGAGAGGGCACGTCGCGTGTGTGTGAGAGAGGGCACGTTGCATGTGAGAGAGAGAGAGAGGGCACATCGCGTGTGTGAGAGAGAGAGGGCACATCGCGTGCGAGCGAGAGAGCACGTCGCGTGTGTGAGAGAGAGGGCACGTCGCATGCGAGCGAAAGAGAGGGCACGTCACATGTGTGTGAGAGAGGGCACGTCACGTGCGTGAGGGAGAGAGGGCACGTCGCGTGTGTGCGAGCGAGAGGGCACTTTGCGTGTGTGTGAGAGAGAGGGCACGTCGCGTGTGTGTGAGAGAGAGCACACATCGCGTGTGTGTGAGAGAGAGAGGGCACGTCATGTGTGTGAGAGAGAGGGCACGTCGTTTGCGTGAGAGAGAGGGCATGTTGGTGTGCGTGTGTGAGGGAGAGGGCACGTCGCGTGTGTGTGAGAGAGGGCACGTCGTGTGAGAGCGAGCAAGAGCTTTTGGGTGCGTGAGAGAGAGCGGGCACATTGCGTGTGTGAGAGAGAGAGGGCACGTCGCGCGTGTGTGAGAGAGAGGGTACGTCGCATGTGTGAGAGAGAGGGCACGACTAGTGTGAGAGAGAGAGGGCACATCGCGTGTGTGAGAGAGAGGGAACGTCGCGTGTGTGAGAGAGAGGGCACGTCGCGTGTGTGAGAGTGAGAGGGCACGTCGCATGTGTTAGAGAGAGAGGGCACGTCGCATGTGTTAGAGAGAGAGGGCACGTCGCATGTGTTAGAGAGAGAGGGCACGTCGCGTGCGTGAGAGAGGGCACGTCGCGTGTGTAGAGAGAGAGGGCACGTCGCGTGAGTGAGAGAGAGGGCACGTCACGTTTGAGAGAGAGGGCACATCACGTGTGTGTGAGAGAGAGGGCACGTCACGTTCGTGAGAGAGAGGGCACGTCGCGTGTGTGTGAGAGAGAGGGCACGTCACGTGTGTGTGAGAGAGAGGGCACGTCACGTGTGTGTGAGAGAGAGGGCACGTCACGTGTGTGAGAGAGAGGGCACGTCGCGTGTGTGAGAGAGAGGGCACGTCGCGTGTGTGAGAGAGAGAGGGCACGTCGTGTGTGTGAGAGAGAGGGCACGTGTCGTGCGTGAGAGAGAGAGGGAACGTCGTCTGTGTGTGAGAGAGAGAGTGAGAGGGCACGTCGCGAGCGTGAGAGAGGGCACATCGCGTGTGTGAGAAAGAGAGAGAGGGCACGTCGCGTGTATAGAGAGAGAGGGCACGTCGCGTGTGTGAGAGAGGGCACGCCACGTTTGAGAGAGGGCACATCACGTGTGTGTGAGAGAAAGGGCACGTCACGTGCGTGAGAGAGAGGGCACGTCACGTGCGTGAGAGAGAGGGCACGTCACGTGTGTGAGAGAGAGGGCACATCGCGTGTGCGAGAGAGAGAGGGCACGTCGCGTGTGTGAGAGAGGGCACGTCGCGTGTGTGAGAGAGAGGGCACGTCGCGTGTGTGAGAGAGAGAGGACACGTCGCGTGTGTGAGAGAGGGCACGTCGCGTGCGTGAGAGGGAGAGAGGGCACGTCATGTGCGTGGGAGAGAGAGGGCACGTCGCGTGTGTGAGAGAGAGGGCACGTCGCGTGCGAGCGAAAGAGAGGGCACGTCACATGTGTCTGAGAGAGGGCACGTCGCGTGCGTGAGGGAGAGAGGGCACGTCGCGTGTGTGCTAGCGAGAGGGCACGTTGCGTGTGTGAGAGAGAGGGCACGTCACGTGTGTGTGAGAGAGAGCGCACGTCGCGTGTGTGTGGGAGAGGGCACGTCGTGTGCGAGTGAGAGAGAGGGCACGTCACGTGTGTGTGAGAGAGAGAGAGGGCACGTCGTGAGCGTGTGAGAGAGAGGGCACGTCGAATGCGAGGGAGAAAGAGGGCACGTCGCGTGTGTGAGAGAGGGCACGCCACGTTTGAGAGAGGGCACATCACGTGTGTGTGAGAGAAAGGGCACGTCACGTGCGTGAGAGAGAGGGCACGTCACGTGCGTGAGAGAGAGGGCACGTCACGTGTGTGAGAGAGAGGGCACATCGCGTGTGCGAGAGAGAGAGGGCACGTCGCGTGTGTGAGAGAGGGCACGTCGCGTGTGTGAGAGAGGGCACGTCGCGTGTGTGAGAGAGAGGGCACGTCGCGTGTGTGAGAGAGAGAGGACACGTCGCGTGTGTGAGAGAGAGGGCACGTCGCGTGCGAGCGAAAGAGAGGGCACGTCACATGTGTCTGAGAGAGGGCACGTCGCGTGCGTGAGGGAGAGAGGGCACGTCGCGTGTGTGCTAGCGAGAGGGCACGTTGCGTGTGTGAGAGAGAGGGCACGTCACGTGTGTGTGAGAGAGAGCGCACGTCGCGTGTGTGTGGGAGAGGGCACGTCGTGTGCGAGTGAGAGAGAGGGCACGTCACGTGTGTGTGAGAGAGAGAGAGGGCACGTCGTGAGCGTGTGAGAGAGAGGGCACGTCGAATGCGAGGGAGAAAGAGGGCACGTCGCGTGTGTGTGAGAGAGAGGGCACGTCGCGTGAGTGAGAGAGAGAGGGCATGTCGCGTGTGTGAGAGAGAGGGCATGTCGGTGTGTGTGTGTGAGGGAGAGGGCACGTTGCGTGTGTGTGAGAGAGGGCACGTCGTGTGAGAGCGAGCAAGAGCTTTTGGGTGCGTGAGAGAGAGCGGGCACATTGCGTGTGTGTGAGAGAGAGGGTACGTCGCATGTGTGAGATAGAGGGCACGTCTAGTGTGAGAGAGAGAGGGCACATCGCGTGTGTGAGAGAGAGAGGGCACGTCGTGTGTGAGAGAGAGAGGGCACGTCGCGTGTGTGAGAGTGAGAGGGCAAGTCGCATGTGTTAGAGAGAGAGGGCACGTAGCATGTATTAGAGAGAGAGGGCACGTCGCATGTGTTAGAGAGAGAGGGCACGTCGCGTGCGTGAGAGAGGGCACGTCGCGTGTGTAGAGAGAGAGGGCACGTTGCGTGAGTGAGAGAGAGGGCACGTCGCGTTTGAGAGAGAGGGCACATCACGTGTGTGTGAGAGAGAGGGCACGTCACGTGCGTGAGAGAGAGGGCACGTCGCGTGTGTGTGAGAGGGCACGTCACGTGTGTGTGAGAGAGAGGGCACGTCACGTGTGTGAGAGAGAGGGCCCGTCGCGAGTGTGAGAGAGAGGGCACGTGTCGTGCGTGAGAGAGAGAGGGAACGTCGTCTGTGTGAGAGAGAGGGCACGTCGCGAGCGTGAGAGAGAGAGGGCACATCGCATGTGTGAGAAAGAGAGAGAGGGCACGTCGCGTGTATAGAGAGAGAGGGCACGTCGCGTGTGTGAGAGAGGGCACGCCATGTTTGAGAGAGAGGGCACATCACGTGTGTGTGAGAGAAAGGGCACGTCACGTGCGTGAGAGAGAGGGCACGTCGCGTGTGTGTGAGAGAGAGGGCACGTCACGTGTGTTTGAGAGAGAGGGCACGTCACGTGTGTGAGAGAGTGAGGGCACGTCGCATGTGTGAGAGAGAGAGGGCACGTCTCGTGTGTGAGAGAGAGAGGGCACGTCGTGTGTGTGTGAGAGAGAGGGCACGTCACGTGCGTGAGAGAGGGCACATTGCGTGTGTGTGAGAGAGAGGGCACGTCGCGTGTGTGAGAGAGAGAGGGCACGTCGCGTGCGAGAGAGAGAGGGGGCACGTCGCGTGTGTGAGAGAGAGGGCACGTTGCGCATGTGAGAGAGGGCACGTCGCGTGCGAGAGAGAGAGAGAGGGCACGTTGCATGTGTGAGAGAGAGAGGGCACGTCGCGTATGTGAGAGAGAGAAGGCACGTCGCATGTGGGAGAGAGAGAGAGGGCACGTCGTGTGCGTGAGAGAGGGCACGTGGCGTGTGTGAGAGAGAGAGGGCACGTCGCGTGTGTGAGACAGAGGGCATGTCGCGTGTGAGAGAGGGCACGTCGTGTGAGAGAGAGGGAGCACGTCGCATGCGTGAGAGAGGGAACGTCGCGTGCGTGAGAGAGAGAGGGCACGTCGCGTGCGTGAGAGAGAGAGGGCATGTCGCGTGTGTGAGAGAGAGAGGGCACGTCGCGTGTGTGAGAGAGAGAGGGCACGTCGCGTGTGTGAAAGAGAGAGGGCACGTCGCGTGTGTGAGAGAGGGCACGTCGCGTGTGTGAGAGAGAGAGAGGGCACGTCATGTGTGTGAGAGAGAGAGGGCACGTCATGTACGTGAGAGAGGGCACATTGCGTGTGTGTGAGAGAGGGCACGTCGCGTGTGTGAGAGAGGGTACGTCGCGTGTGTGAGAGAGAGAGGGGGCACGTCGCGTGTGTGAGAGAGAGGGCACGTTGCGCATGTGAGAGAGAGGGCACGTCGCGTGCGAGAGAGAGAGAGGGCACGTTGCATGTGTGAGAGAGAGAGGGCACGTCGCGTATGTGAGAGAGAGAAGGCACGTCGCATGTGGGAGAGGGAGAGAGGGCACGTCGTGTGCGTGAGAGAGGGCACGTGGCGTGTGTGAGAGAGGGCACGTCGCGTGTGTGAGACAGAGGGCATGTCGCGTGTGAGAGAGGGCACGTCGTGTGAGAGAGAGAGGGAGCACGACGCGTGCATGAGAGAGAGAGGGCACGTCGCGTGCGTGAGAGAGAGAGGGCACGTCGCGTGCGTGAGAGAGAGGGCACGTCGCGTGCGTGAGAGAGGGCACGTCGCGTGTGTAGAGAGAGAGGGCACGTCGCGTGTGTAGAGAGAAAGGGCACGTCGCGTTTGAGAGAGAGGGCACATCACGTGTGTGTGAGAGAGAGGGCACGTCACGTGCGTGAGAGAGAGGGCACGTCGCGTGTGTGTGAGAGAGAGGGCACGTCACGTGTGTGTGAGAGAGAGGGCACGTCACGTGTGTGAGAGAGAGGGCACGTCGCGTGTGTGAGAGAGAGGGCACGTCGCGTGTGTGAGAGAGAGAGGGCACGCCGCGTGTGTGAGAGAGAGAGGGCACGTCGCGTGTGTGAGAGAGAGAGGGCACGTCGCGTGTGTGAGAGAGAGAGGGCACGCCGCGTGTGTGAGAGAGAGAGGGCACGTCGCGTGTGTGAGAGAGAGAGGGCACGTCGCGTGTGTGAGAGAGAGAGGGCACGTCGCGTGTGTGAGAGAGAGAGGGCACGTCGCGTGTGTGAGAGAGAGAGGGCACGTCGCGTGCGTGAGAGAGACAGGGCACGTCGTGTGTGTGAGAGGGAGAGAGGGCACGTTGTGTGCGAGAGATAGAGGGCAGGTCGCGTGCGTGAGACAGAGAGGGCACGTCGCGTGTGTGAGAGAGAGGGCACGTCGCGTGTGTGAGAGAGCGAGGGCACGTCGCGTATGTGAGAGAGAGGGCACGTCACGTGCGAGAGAGAGAGAGGGCACGTTGCATGTGTGAGAGAGAGAGGGCGCGTCGCGAATGTGAGAGAGGGCACGTCGCATGTGGGAGAGAGAGAGAGAGGGCACGTCGTGTGCGTGAGAGAGGGCACGTCGCGTGTGTGAGAGAGAGGGCACGTCGCGTGTGTGAGCGAGAGAGGGCACGTCGTGTGTGTGAGCGAGAGAGGGCACGTCGTGTGTGTGAGCGAGAGAGGGCACGTCGCGTGTGTGAGAGAGAGAGGACACGTCGCATGCATGAGAGAGAGAGGGCACGTCGCGTGCATGAGAGAGAGGGCACGTCGCGTGCGTGAGAGAGAGACGGCACGTCGCATGTGAGAGAGACGGCACGTCGCATGCATGAGAGAGAGGGCACGTCGCGTGCGAGAATGAGCGCACATTGCGTGTGTGTGAGAGAGAGGGTACATCGCGTGTGTGAGAGAGAGAGGGCATGTCGCGTGTGTGAGAGAGAGGGCATGTCGCGTGTGAGAGAGGGCACGTCGCGTGCGTGAGAAAGAGGGCACGTCGTGTATGTGAGAGAGAGGGCACGTCGCGTGCGAGAGAGAGAGAGCACGTTGCATGTGTGAGAGAGAGAGGGCACGTCGCGTATGTGAGAGAGACAGGGCACGTCGTGTGTGAGAGAGAGAGAGGGCACGTTACGTGTGTGAGAGAGAGAGGGCATGTCGCGTGTGTGAGAGAGAGAGGGCACGTCGCATGCGTGAGAGAGAGGGCATATCGCGTGCGTGAGAGAGAGAGGGCACGTCGCATGCGTGAGAGAGAGGGCACGTCGCGTGCGAGCGAGAGAGAGAGGGGACGTCGGGTGCTTGAGAAAGAGAGATAGCATGTCGCCTGTGTGTGAGAGAGAGGACACGTCGCATGTGTGAGAGAGGGCACGTCGTGTGCGAGAGGGAGAGGGCACGTAGTGTGTGTGTGAGAGAGTGAGAACGTCGCGTGTGTGAGAGAGAGACGGCACGTCGCGTGCGAGAGAGAGGGCACGTTGCGTGTGTGTGAGGGCACGTCGCGTGTGTGAGAGAGAGAGAGGGCACGTCGCGTGCGTGAGAGAGAGCGAGGGCACGTCGCGTGTGTGTGAGAGAGGGCACGTTGCGTGTGCGTGAGAGAGAGGGCACGTCGCGTGTGTGAGAGAGAGAAAGAGGGCACGTCGCGTGTGTGAGAGAGAGAAAGAGGCACGTCGGGAGCGTGAGAGAGAGCGAGGGCACGTCGCGTGTGTGAGAGAGAGGGCACGTTGCGTGTGCGTGAGAGAGAGGGCACGTCGCGTGTGTGAGAGAGAGAGGGCACGTCGCGTGTGTGAGAGAGAGGGCACGTCGCGTGTTAGAGAGGGCATGTCGTGTGTGTGAGAGAGAGAGAGGGCACGTCGCGTGCGTGAGAGAGACAGGGCACGTCGTGTGTGTGAGAGGGAGAGAGGGCACGTTGTGTGCGAGAGAGAGAGAGGGGACGTCGCGTGCTTGAGAAAGAGAGATAGCATGTCGCCTGTGTGTGAGAGAGAGAGGGCACGTCGCATGTGTGAGAGAGAGAGGATACGGCGCGTGCGTGAGAGAGAGAGATGGCACGTCGCGTGTGTGAGAGAGAGAGGGCACGTCGGGCACGTAGTGTGTGTGTGAGAGAGTGGGAACGTCGCCTGTGTGAGAGAGAGAGGGCACGTCGCGTGCGAGACAGAGGGCACGTTGCGTGTGCGTGAGAGAGAGGGCACGTCGCGTGTGTGAGAGAGAGAGGGCACGTCGCATGTGTGAGAGAGAGAGGGCACGTCGCGTGTTAGAGAGGGCACGTCGTGTGTGTGAGAGAGAGGGCACATCGCGTGCATGAGAGAGAGAGGGCACGTCGCGTGCGTGAGAGAGACAGGGCACGTCGTGTGTGTGAGAGGGAGAGAGGGCACGTTGTGTGCGAGAGAGAGAGGGCAGGTCGCGTGCGTGAGACAGAGAGGGCACGTCGCGTGTGTGAGAGAGAGGGCACGTCGCGTACATGAGAAAGAGAGGGCACGTCGTGTGTGTGAGAGAGAGAGGGCACGTCGCGTGTGTGAGAGGAGAGGGCACGTCGTGTGCATGAGAAAGAGAGGGCACGTTGCATGTGTGAGAGGGAGAGGGCGCGTCGCGAATGTGAGAGAGGGCACGTCGCATGTGGGAGAGAGAGAGAGAGGGCACGTCGTGTGCGTGAGAGAGGGCACGTCGCGTGTGTGAGAGAGAGAGCGCACGTCGCGTGTGTGAGCGAGAGAGGGCACGTCGTGTGTGTGAGCGAGAGAGGGCACGTCGCGTGTGTGAGAGAGAGAGGACACGTCGCATGCATGAGAGAGAGAGGGCATGTCGCGTGCATGAGAGAGAGAGAGGGCAGGTCGCGTGCATGAGAGAGAGAGGGCACGTCGCGTGCGTGAGAGAGAGACGGCACGTCGCATGTGAGAGAGACGGCACGTCGCATGCATGAGAGAGAGGGCACGTCGTGTGCGAGAATGAGCGCACATTGCGTGTGTGTGAGAGAGAGGGTACATCGCGTGTGTGAGAGGAGAGAGGGCATGTCGCGTGTGTGAGAGAGAGGGCATGTCGCGTGTGAGAGAGGGCACGTCGTGCGTGTGAGAGAGAGGGCATGTCGCGTGCGTGAGAGAGAGGGCACGTAGCGTGCGTGAGAGAGAGAGGGCACGTCGCGTGCGTGAGAGGCCACGTCGCGTGCGTGAGAGAGAGAGGGCACGTCGCGTGCGTGTGTGAGAGAGGGCACGTCGCGTGTGGGAGAGAGAGGGCATGTCGCGTGTGTGAGAGAGGGCATGTCGCGTGTGAGAGAGGGCACGTCGTGCGTGTGAGAGAGAGGGCATGTCGCGTGCGTGAGAGAGAGGGCACGTAGCGTGCGTGAGAGAGAGAGGGCACGTCGCGTGCGTGAGAGGCCACGTCGCGTGCGTGAGAGAGAGAGGGCACGTCGCGTGCGTGTGTGAGAGAGGGCACGTCGCGTGTGGGAGAGAGAGGGCATGTCGCGTGTGTGAGTGAGGGCATGTCGCGTGTGAGAGAGGGCACGTCGTGTGTGTGAGAGGGCATGTCACGTGCGTGAGAGAGAGAGGGCACGTAGCGTGCGTGAGAGAGAGAGGGCACGTCGCGTGCGTGTGTGAGAGAGGGCACGTTGCGTGTTAGAGAGGGCATGTCGTGTGTGTGAGAGAGAGAGAGGGCACGTCGCGTGCGTGAGAGAGACAGGGCACGTCGTGTGTGTGAGAGGGAGAGAGGGCACGTTGTGTGCGAGAGAGAGAGAGGGGACGTCGCGTGCTTGAGAAAGAGAGATAGCATGTCGCCTGTGTGTGAGAGAGAGAGGGCACGTCGCATGTGTGAGAGAGAGAGGATACGGCGCGTGCGTGAGAGAGAGAGATGGCACGTCGCGTGTGTGAGAGAGAGAGGGCACGTCGGGCACGTAGTGTGTGTGTGAGAGAGTGGGAACGTCGCCTGTGTGAGAGAGAGAGGGCACGTCGCGTGCGAGACAGAGGGCACGTTGCGTGTGCGTGAGAGAGAGGGCACGTCGCGTGTGTGAGAGAGAGAGGGCACGTCGCATGTGTGAGAGAGAGAGGGCACGTCGCGTGTTAGAGAGGGCACGTCGTGTGTGTGAGAGAGAGGGCACATCGCGTGCATGAGAGAGAGAGGGCACGTCGCGTGCGTGAGAGAGACAGGGCACGTCGTGTGTGTGAGAGGGAGAGAGGGCACGTTGTGTGCGAGAGAGAGAGGGCAGGTCGCGTGCGTGAGACAGAGAGGGCACGTCGCGTGTGTGAGAGAGAGGGCACGTCGCGTATGTGAGAGAGAGAGGGCACGTCGCGTACGTGAGAAAGAGAGGGCACGTCGTGTGTGTGAGAGAGAGAGGGCACGTCGCGTGTGTGAGAGGAGAGGGCACGTCGTGTGCATGAGAAAGAGAGGGCACGTTGCATGTGTGAGAGAGAGAGGGCGCGTCGCGAATGTGAGAGAGGGCACGTCGCATGTGGGAGAGAGAGAGAGAGGGCACGTCGTGTGCGTGAGAGAGGGCACGTCGCGTGTGTGAGAGAGAGAGCGCACGTCGCGTGTGTGAGCGAGAGAGGGCACGTCGTGTGTGTGAGCGAGAGAGGGCACGTCGCGTGTGTGAGAGAGAGAGGACACGTCGCATGCATGAGAGAGAGAGGGCATGTCGCGTGCATGAGAGAGAGAGAGGGCACGTCGCGTGCATGAGAGAGAGAGGGCACGTCGCGTGCGTGAGAGAGAGACGGCACGTCGCATGTGAGAGAGACGGCACGTCGCATGCATGAGAGAGAGGGCACGTCGTGTGCGAGAATGAGCGCACATTGCGTGTGTGTGAGAGAGAGGGTACATCGCGTGTGTGAGAGGAGAGAGGGCATGTCGCGTGTGTGAGAGAGAGGGCATGTCGCGTGTGAGAGAGGGCACGTCGTGCGTGTGAGAGAGAGGGCATGTCGCGTGCGTGAGAGAGAGGGCACGTAGCGTGCGTGAGAGAGAGAGGGCACGTCGCGTGCGTGAGAGGCCACGTCGCGTGCGTGAGAGAGAGAGGGCACGTCGCGTGCGTGTGTGAGAGAGGGCACGTCGCGTGTGGGAGAGAGAGGGCATGTCGCGTGTGTGAGAGAGGGCATGTCGCGTGTGAGAGAGGGCACGTCGTGCGTGTGAGAGAGAGGGCATGTCGCGTGCGTGAGAGAGAGGGCACGTAGCGTGCGTGAGAAAGAGAGGGCACGTCGCGTGCGTGAGAGGCCACGTCGCGTGCGTGAGAGAGAGAGGGCACGTCGCGTGCGTGTGTGAGAGAGGGCACGTCGCGTGTGGGAGAGAGAGGGCATGTCGCGTGTGTGAGTGAGGGCATGTCGCGTGTGAGAGAGGGCACGTCGTGTGTGTGAGAGGGCATGTCACGTGCGTGAGAGAGAGAGGGCACGTAGCGTGCGTGAGAGAGAGAGGGCACGTCGCGTGCGTGTGTGAGAGAGGGCACGTTGCGTGTGGGAGAGAGAGAGAGAGGGCACGTGGCGTGTGTGAGAGAGAGAGAGAGGGCACGTGGCGTGTGTGAGAGAGAGAGGGCACGTCGTGTGTGTGTGAGAGAGAGGGCACGTCGCGTGTGTGAGGGAGAGGGCACGTCGTGTGCGTGAGAGAGAGAGGGCACGTTACGTGTGTGGGAGAGAGAGGGCACATCGCGTGCGAGAGGGAGAGAGGGCACGTCACGTGTGTGAGAGAGGGCACGTCGCGTACGTGAGAGAGGGCACGTTGCGTGCGACCGAGAAGACACATCGCGAACGAGTGAAAAGGCACGTCACGTGGGAACGAGAGGGCACATTGCGTGCGAGCGAAAGGGCAAGTCGCGTGCAAGCGAGACAGAGGGCACAACGCGTGTGTGAGAGAGAGAGGGCACGACGGGTGAGTGAGAGAGAGAGAGGGCACATCGCATGCGTGAGAGAGAGAGGGCACGTCGCGTGTGTGTGAGAGAGAGGGCACGTCGCTTGTGTGTGAGAGAGAGGGCACGTCGTGTGCGAGTGAGAGAGAGGGCGCGTCGCGTGTGTGAGAGAGAGGGCACATCGCGTGTGTGAGAGAGAAAGAGGGCACGTCGCGTGTGTGAGAGAGAGAAAGAGGGCACGTCGGAAGCGTGAGAGAGAGAAAGAGGGCACGTCGGAAGCGTGAGAGAGAGAAAGAGGGCACGTCGCGTGTGTGTGAGAGAGAGGGCACGTCGCATGCGAGAGAGAGAGAGGGCACGTCGCATGCGAGAGAGAGAGAGGGCACGTCGCATGCGAGAGAGAGAGAGGGCACGTCGCGTGTGTGAGAGAGAGAGGGCACGTCGCGTGTGTGAGAGAGAGAGGGCACGTCGCGTGTGTGAGAGAGAGAGGGCACGTCGCGTGTGTGAGAGAGAGAGGGCACGTCGCGTGTGTGAGAGAGAGAGGGCACGTCGCGTGTGTGAGAGAGAGAGGGCACGTCGCGTGAGTGAGAGAGAGAGGGCACGTCGCGTGTGTGAGAGAGAGGGCACGTCGCATGTGTGAGAGAGAGAGGGCACGTCGTGTGTGTGAGAGAGGGCCCGCCGCGTGTGTGTGAGAGAGGGCATGTCGGTGTGTGTGAGGGAGAGGGCACGTTGCATGTGTGTGAGAGAGGGCACGTAGTGTGAGAGCGAGCAAGAGCTTTTGGGTGCGTGAGAGAGAGCGGGCACGTTGCGTGTGTGAGAGAGAGAGGGCATGTCGCATGTGTGTGAGAGAGAGAGGGCACGTCGCGTGTGTGAGAGAGAGAGGGCACGTCGCGTATGTGAGAGAGAGAGGGCACGTCGCATGTGGGAGAGAGAGAGAGAGAGGGCACGTCGTGTGCGTGAGGGCACGTCGCGTGTGAGAGAGAGAGGGCACGTCGCCTGTGTGAGAGAGAGAGGGCACGTCGCGTGTGTGAGAGAGAGAGGGCACGTTGCGTGTGTGAGAGATAGAGGGCACGTCGCGTGTGTGAGAGAGAGAGGACACGTCGCACGTGAGAGAGACGGCACGTCGCATGCGTGAGAGAGAGGGCACGTCGCATGCGTGAGAGAGCACTTCGCGTGCGAGAGTGAGTGCACGTTGCGTGTGTGTGAGAGAGAGGGTTCGTCGCGTGTGTGAGAGAGAGAGGGCACGTCGCGTGTGTGAGGGAGAGGGCATGTCGCGTGTGAGAGAGGGCACGTCATGTGTGAGAGAGAGAGGGCACGTCGCGTGCGTGAGAGAGAGAGGGCACGTCGCGTGCGTGAGAGAGAGAGGGCACGTCGCGTGCGTGAGAGAGAGAGGGCACGTCGCGTGCGTGAGAGAGAGGGGGCACGTCGCGTGGGTGAGAGAGGGCACGTCGCGTGAGAGAGGGCACGTCGCGTGAGAGAGGGCACGTCGCGTTTGAGAGAGAGGGCACATCACGTGTGTGTGAGAGAGGGCACGTCACGTGTGTGTGAGAGAGGGCACGTCACGTGTGTGTGAGAGAGAGGGCACATCACGTGTGTGAGAGAGAGGGCACGTCGCGGGTGTGAGAGTGAGAGGGCACGTCGCAGGTGTGAGAGAGAGAGGGCACGTTGCGTGTGTGAGAGAGAGAGGGCACGTCGCGTGTGTGAGAGAGAGGGCACGTCGCATGCGTGAGAGAGAGGGCACGTCGCGTGCAAGCGAGAGAGAGAGGGGACGTCGCGTGCTTGAGAAAGAGAGATAGCATGTCGCCTGTGTGTGAGAGAGAGGATACGGCGCGTGCGTGAGAGAGAGAGATGGCACGTCGCGTGTGTGAGAGAGAGAGGGCACGTCGCGTGCAAGAGAGAGAGGGCACGTAGTGTGTGTGTGAGAGAGTGGGAACGTCGCCTGTGTGAGAGAGAGAGGGCACGTCGCGTGCGAGACAGAGGGCACGTTGCGTGTGTGTGAGAGAGAGGGCACGTCGCGTGTGTGAGAGAGAGAGGGCACGTCGCATGTGTGAGAGAGAGAGGGCACGTCGCGTGTTAGAGAGGGCACGTCGTGTGTGTGAGAGAGAGGGCACATCGCGTGCATGAGAGAGAGAGGGCACGTCGCGTGCGTGAGAGAGACAGGGCACGTCGTGTGTGTGAGAGGGAGAGAGGGCACGTTGTGTGCGAGAGAGAGAGGGCAGGTCGCGTGCGTGAGACAGAGAGAGCACGTCGCGTGTGTGAGAGAGAGGGCACGTCGCGTATGTGAGAGAGAGAGGGCACGTCGCGTACGTGAGAAAGAGAGGGCACGTCGTGTGTGTGTGAGAGAGAGAGGGCACGTCGCGTGTGTGAGAGAGAGAGGGGACATCGCGTGTGTGAGAGAGAGGGCACGTCGCGTGTGTGAGAGGAGAGGGCACATCGTGTGCATGAGAAAGAGAGGGCACGTCGCGTGTGTGAGAGAGAGAGGGCACGTCGCGTGTGTGAGAGAGCGAGGGCACGTCGCGTATGTGAGAGAGAGGGCACGTCGCGTGCGAGAGAGAGAGGGCACGTTGCATGTGTGAGAGAGAGAGGGCACGTCGCGAATGTGAGAGAGGGCACGTCGCATGTGGGAGAGAGAGAGAGAGGGCACGTCGTGTGCGTGAGAGAGGGCACGTCGCGTGTGTGAGAGAGAGAGGGCACGTCGCGTGTGTGAGAGAGAGAGGGCACGTCGCGTGTGTGAGAGAGAGAGGGCACGTCGCGTGTGTGAGAGAGAGGGCACGTCGCGTGTGTGAGAGAGAGGGCACGTCGCGTGTGTGAGAGAGAGCACGTCGCGTGTGTGAAAGAGAGAGGGCACGTCGCGTGTGTGAGAGAGAGAGGGCACGTCGCGTGTGTGAGAGAGAGAGGGCACGTCGCGTGTGTGAGAGAGAGGGCACGTCGCGTGTGTGAGAGAGAGGGCATGTCGCGTGTGTGAGAGAGAGGGCACGTCGCGTGTGTGAGAGAGAGAGGGCACGTTGCGTGTGTGTGAGAGAGAGGGCACGTCGCATGTGTGAGAGAGAGAGGGCACGTCGCATGTGTGAGAGAGAGAGGGCACGTCGCGTGTTAGAGAGGGCACGTCGTGTGTGTGAGAGAGAGGGCACATCGCGTGCATGAGAGAGAGAGGGCACGTCGCGTGCGTGAGAGAGACAGGGCACGTCGTGTGTGTGAGAGGGAGAGAGGGCACGTTGTGTGCGAGAGAGAGAGGGCAGGTCGCGTGCGTGAGACAGAGAGGGCACGTCGCGTGTGTGAGAGAGAGGGCACGTCGCGTATGTGAGAGAGAGAGGGCACGTCGCGTACGTGAGAAAGAGAGGGCACGTCGTGTGTGTGTGAGAGAGAGAGGGCACGTCGCGTGTGTGAGAGAGAGAGGGGACATCGCGTGTGTGAGAGAGAGGGCACGTCGCGTGTGTGAGAGGAGAGGGCACGTCGTGTGCATGAGAAAGAAAGGGCACGTCGCGTGTGTGAGAGAGAGAGGGCACGTCGCGTGTGTGAGAGAGCGAGGGCACGTCGCTTATGTGAGAGAGAGGGCACGTCGCGTGCGAGAGAGAGAGGGCACGTTGCATGTGTGAGAGAGAGAGGGCACGTCGCGAATGTGAGAGAGGGCACGTCGCATGTGGGAGAGAGAGAGAGAGGGCACGTCGTGTGCGTGAGAGAGGGCACGTCGCGTGTGTGAGCGAGAGAGGGCACGTCGCGTGTGTGAGCGAGAGAGGGCACGTCGCGTGTGTGAGCGAGAGAGGGCACGTCGCGTGTGTGAGCGAGAGAGGGCACGTCGCGTGTGTGAGCGAGAGAGGGCACGTCACGTGTGTGAGCGAGAGAGGGCACGTCGTGTGTGTGAGCGAGAGAGGGCACGTCGCGTGTGTGAGAGAGAGAGGACACGTCGCATGCATGAGAGAGAGAGGGCACGTCGCGTGCATGAGAGAGAGGGCACGTCGCGTGTGTGAGAGAGAGACGGCACGTCGCATGTGAGAGAGACGGCACGTCGCGTGCATGAGAGAGAGGGCACGTCGCGTGTGAGAGAGGGCACGTCGCGTGTGAGAGAGGGCACGTCGCGTGTGAGAGAGGGCACGTCACGTGTGAGAGAGGGCACGTCGCGTGTGGGAGAGGGCACGTCGCGTGTGGGAGAGGGCACGTCGCGTGTGAGAGAGGGCACGTCGCGTGTGAGAGAGGGCACGTCGCGTGTGAGAGAGGGCACGTCGCGTGAGGGCACGTCGCGTGTGAGAGAGGGCACGTCGCGTGTTAGAGAGAGGGCACGTCGCGTGTGTGAGAGAGAGAGGGCACGTCGCGTGTGTGAGAGAGAGAGGGCACGTCGCGTGTGTGAGAGAGAGAGGGCACGTCGCGTGTGTGAGAGAGAGAGGGCACGTCGCGTGTGTGAGAGAGAGAGGGCACGTCGCGTGTGTGAGAGAGAGAGGGCACGTCGCGTGTGTGAGAGAGAGAGGGCACGTCGCGTGTGTGAGAGAGAGAGGGCACGTCGCGTGTGTGAGAGAGAGAGGGCACGTCGCGAGCGTGTGAGAGAGAGGGCACGTCGCGTGTGTGAGAGAGAGAGGGCACGTCGCGTGCGTGAGAGAGAGGGCAAGTTGCGTGTGTGAGAGAGAGAGGGCACGTCGTGTGCGTGAGAGAGAGAGGGCACGTCGTGTGCGTGAGAGAGAGAGGGCACGTCGTGTGCGTGAGAGAGAGAGGTCACGTCATGTGCGTGAGAGAGAGAGGGCACGTCGCGTGTGTGAGAGAGAGGGCACGTCGCCTGCGAGAGAGAGAGAGGGCATGTAGCGTGCAAGGAGAGAGAGGGCACATGGCGTGCGAGCAAGAGGGCACGTGGCGTGTGTGAGAGAGAGGGCACGTCGCATGCGAGCGAGAGAAAGAGAGGGCACGTCACGTGTGTGTGAGAGAGGGCACGTCGCGTGCGTGAGAGAGAGGGCACGTCGCGTGTGTGAGAGAGAGAGGGCACGTCGCGAGCGTGTGAGAAAGAGGGCACGTTGCATGTGTGTGAGAGAGGGCACGTTGCATGTGTGAGAGAGAGAGGGCACGTCGCGTATGTGAGAGAGAGAGGGCACGTCGCATGTGGGAGAGAGAGAGAGAGGCCACGTCGTGTGCGTGAGAGAGGGCACGTCGTGTGTGAGAGAGGGCACGTCGCGTGTGTGAGAGAGAGGGCACGTGGCGTGTGTGAGAGAGAGGGCACGTCGCGTGTGTGAGAGAGAGGGCACGTCGCGTGTGTGAGAGAGAGGGCACGTCGCGTGTGTGAGAGAGAGGGCACGTCGCGTGTGTGAGAGAGAGGGCACGTCGCGTGTGTGAGAGAGAGGGCACGTCGCGTGTGTGAGAGAGAGGGCACGTCGCGTGTGTGAGAGAGAGGGCACGTCGCGTGTGTGAGAGAGAGAGGGCACGTCGCGTGTGTGAGAGAGAGAGGGCACGTCGCGTGTGTGAGAGAGAGAGGGCACGTCGCGTGTGTGAGAGAGAGGGCACGTCGCATGTGAGAGAGACGGCACGTCGCATGCGTGAGAGAGAGGGCACGTCGCGTGCGAGAGTGAACGCACGTTGCATGTGTGTAAGAGAGAGGGCACGTCGCGTGTGTGTGAGAGAGAGGGCACGTCGCGTGTGTGTAAGAGAGAGGGCACGTTGCGTGTGTGTGAGAGAGAGGGCACGTCGTGTGCAAGTGAGAGAGAGGGCACGTCGCATGTGTGAGAGAGAGAGGGCACGTCGCAAGCGTGTGAGAGAGGGCATGTCGCGTGTGTGAGAGAGAGAGGGCACGTCGCGTGTGTGAGAGAGAGAGAGGGCACGTCGCGTGTGTGAGAGATAGAGGGCACGTCGCGTGTGTGAGAGAGAGAGGACACGTCGCATGTGAGAGAGACGGCACGTCGCATGCGTGAGAGAGAGGGCACGTCGCATGCGTGAGAGAGAGGGCACGTCGCATGCGTGAGAGAGAGGGCACGTCGCATGCGTGAGAGAGAGGGCACGTCGCATGCGTGAGAGAGAGGGCACGTCGCATGCGTGAGAGAGAGGGCACGTCACATGCGTGAGAGAGAGGGCACGTCGCATGCGTGAGAGAGAGGGCACGTTGCGTGTGTGTAAGAGAGAGGGTACGTCGCGTGTGTGAGAGAGGGCACATCGCGTGTGTGAGAGAGAGAGAGCACGTCACATGTGTGGGAGAGAGAGGGCACATCGCGTGCGAGAGGGAGAGAGGGCACGTCACGTGCGAGCGAGAGAGAGGGCACGTCGCGTGTGTGCGATAGAGTGCACGTCGTGTGAGAGCGAGCAAGAGCCTTTGGGTGTGTGTGAGAGAGAGGGCATGTCGCGTGTGTGAGAGAGAGGGCACGTCACGTGCGAGAGAGAGAGGGGGCACGTCGCGTGTGTGAGAGAGAGGGCACGTGGCGTATGTGAGAGAGAGGGCACGTTGCATGCGCGAGAGAGGGCACGTTGCATGTGTGAGAGAGAGAGGGCACGTCGCGTATGTGAGAGAGAGAGGGCACGTCGCGTATGTGAGAGAGAGAGGGCACGTCGCGTGTGGGAGAGAGAGAGGGAGAGGGCACGTTGTGTGCATGAGAGAGGGCACGTGGCGTGTGTGAGAGAGAGAGGGCACGTGGCATGTGTGAGAGAGAGAGAGGGCACGTGGCGTGTGTGAGAGAGAGAGGGCACGTCGCGTGTGTGAGAGAGAGAGGGCATGTCGCGTGTGTGAGAGAGAGGGCATGTCGCGTGTGTGAGAGAGAGAGGGCACGTCGCGTGCAAGCGAGACAGAGGGCACAACGCGTGTGTGAGAGAGAGGGCGCATCGCGTATGTGAGAGAGAGGGCATGTTGCATTTGTGAGAGAGAGAGGGCACGTCGCATGTGTGAGAGAGAGAGGGCACGTCGCATGTGGGAGAGAGAGAGAGAGAGGCCACGTCGTGTGCGTGAGAGAGGGCACGTCACGTGTGAGAGAGAGGGCACGTCGCGTGTGTGAGAGAGAGGGCACGTCGCGTGTGTGAGAGAGAGAGGGCACGTCGCGTGTGTGAGAGAGAGAGGGCACGTCGCGTGCGTGAGAGAGAGAGGGCACGTCGCGTGTGTGAGAGATAGAGGGCACGTCGCGTGTGTGAGAGAGAGAGGACACGTCGCATGTGAGAGATGGAACGTCGCATGCATGAGAGAGAGGGCACGTCGCGTGCGAGAGTGAGCGCACGTTGCGTGTGTGTGAGAGAGAGGGTACGTCGCGTGTGAGAGAGAGAGGGCACGTCGCGTGCGTGAGAGAGGGCACTTCGCGTGCGTGAGAGAGGGCACGTCGCGTGCGTGAGAGAGGGCACGTCGCGTGCTTGAGAGAGAGAGGGCACGTCGCGTGCGTGAGAGAGAGAGGGCACGTCACGTGTGTGGGAGAGAGAGGGCACATCGCGTGCGAGAGGGAGAGAGGGCACGTCGCATGCGAGCGAGAGAGGGGGCACGTCGTGTGTGTGTGAGAGAGTGCACGACGTGTGAGAGCGAGCAAGAGCTTTTGGGCGTGTGTGAGAGAGAGAGGGCACGTCACGTGCGACAGAGAGAGGGGGCAAGTCGCGTGTGTGA
Source organism: Carcharodon carcharias (assembly GCF_017639515.1). Lineage (NCBI taxonomy): Eukaryota > Metazoa > Chordata > Chondrichthyes > Lamniformes > Lamnidae > Carcharodon > Carcharodon carcharias. The sequence goes on along the minus strand of NC_054483.1, from coordinate 51,484,557 downwards.
GAGAGAGGGCACGTCGCGTATGTGAGAGAGAGGGCACGTTGCGTGCGAGAGAGAGGGCACGTTGCGTGCGAGAGAGAGGGCACGTTGCATGTGTGAGAGAGAGGGCACGTCGCGTATGTGAGAGAGAGAGGGCACGTCGCGTGTGGGACAGAGAGAGAGGGCACGTCGTGTGCGTGAGAGAGGGCACGTGGCGTGTGAGAGAGAGGGCACGTCGCTTGTGTGAGAGAGAGAGGGCACGTCGCGTGTGTGAGAGAGAGGGCACGTCGTATGCGTGAGAGAGAGGGCACGTCGCGTGTGAGAGGGAGAGAGGGCACGTCGCGTGTGTGAGAGAGAGAGGGCACGTTGCGTGTATGAGAGAGAGGGCACGTCGCGTATGTGAGAGAGGGCACGTTGCGTGCGACCGAGAAGGCACGTCGTGTACGAGCGAGAGGGCACGTCGCATGCGAGCGAGAGGGCACGTCGCGTGCGAGCGAGACAGAGGGCACAACGCGTGTGTGAGAGAGAGAGAGGGCACGACGGGTGCGTGAGAGAGAGAGGGCACGACGGGTGCGTGAGAGAGAGAGGGCACATCGCATGCGTGAGAGAGAGGGCACGTCGCATGCGTGAGAGAGAGAGGGCACGTCGCGTGTGTGTGAGAGAGAGGGCACGTTGCGTGTATGAGAGAGAGGGCACGTCGCGTATGTGAGAGAGGGCACGTTGCGTGCGACCGAGAAGGCACGGCGTGTACGAGCGAGAGGGCACGTCGCATGCGAGCGAGAGGGCACGTCGCGTGTGTGTGAGAGAGAGGGCACGTAGCGTGTGTGTGAGAGAGAGAGGGCACGTCGCGAGCGTGTGAGAGAGAGGGCATGTCGCGTGTGTGAGAGAGAGAAAGAGGGCACGTCGCGTGTGTGAGAGAGAGGGCACGTTGCACGTCTGAGAGAGAGAGGGCACTTCGCGTATGTGAGAGAGAGAGGGCACGTCACGTATGTAAGAGAGAGAGGGCACGTCGCGTGTGAGAGAGGGCACGTCGCGTGTGAGAGAGGGCACGTCGCGTGTGAGAGAGGGCACGACGCGTGTGAGAGAGGGCACGTCGCGTGTGAGAGAGGGCACGTCGCGTGTGAGAGAGGGCACGTCGCGTGTGAGAGAGGGCACGTCGCGTGTGAGAGAGGGCACGTCGCGTGTGAGAGAGGGCACGTCGCGTGTGAGAGAGGGCACGTCGCGTGTGAGAGAGGGCACGTCGCGTGTGAGAGAGGGCACGTCGCGTGTGAGAGAGGGCACGTCGCGTGTGAGAGAGGGCACGTCGCGTGTGAGAGAGGGCACGTCGCGTGTGAGAGAGGGCACGTCGCGTGTGAGAGAGGGCACGTCGCGTGTGAGAGAGGGCACGTCGCGTGTGAGAGAGGGCACGTCGCGTGTGAGAGAGGGCACGTCGCGTGTGAGAGAGGGCACGTCGCGTGAGAGAGGGCACGTCGCGTGAGAGAGGGCACGTCGCGTGAGAGAGGGCACGTCGCGTGTGAGAGAGGGCACGTCGCGTGTGAGAGAGGGCACGTCGCGTGTGAGAGAGGGCACGTCGCGTGTGAGAGAGGGCACGTCGCGTGTGAGAGAGGGCACGTCGCGTGTGAGAGAGGGCACGACGCGTGTGAGAGAGGGCACGTCGCGTGTGAGAGAGGGCACGTCGCGTGTGAGAGAGGGCACGTCGCGTGTGAGAGAGGGCACGTCGCGTGTGAGAGAGGGCACGTCGCGTGTGAGAGAGGGCACGTCGCGTGTGAGAGAGGGCACGTCGCGTGTGAGAGAGGGCACGTCGCGTGTGAGAGAGGGCACGTCGCGTGTGAGAGAGGGCACGTCGCGTGTGAGAGAGGGCACGTCGCGTGTGAGAGAGGGCACGTCGCGTGTGAGAGAGGGCACGTCGCGTGTGAGAGAGGGCACGTCGCGTGTGAGAGAGGGCACGTCGCGTGTGAGAGAGGGCACGTCGCGTGTGAGAGAGGGCACGTCGCGTGTGAGAGAGGGCACGTCGCGTGTGAGAGAGGGCACGTCGCGTGTGAGAGAGGGCACGTCGCGTGTGAGAGAGGGCACGTCGCGTGTGAGAGAGGGCACGTCGCGTGTGAGAGAGGGCACGTCGCGTGTGAGAGAGGGCACGTCGCGTGTGAGAGAGGGCACGTCGCGTGTGAGAGAGGGCACGTCGCGTGTGAGAGAGGGCACGTCGCGTGTGAGAGAGGGCACGTCGCGTGTGAGAGAGGGCACGTCGCGTGTGAGACAGGGCACGTCGCGTGTGAGACAGGGCACGTCGCGTGTGAGACAGGGCACGTCGCGTGTGAGACAGGGCACGTCGCGTGTGAGACAGGGCACGTCGCGTGTGAGACAGGGCACGTCGCGTGTGAGACAGGGCACGTCGCGTGTGAGACAGGGCACGTCGCGTGTGAGACAGGGCACGTCGCGTGTGAGAGAGGGCACGTCGCGTGTGAGAGAGGGCACGTCGCGTGTGAGAGAGGGCACGTCGCGTGTGAGAGAGGGCACGTCGCGTGTGTGAGAGAGGGCACGTCGCGTGTGTGAGAGAGAGGGCACGTCGCGTGTGTGAGAGAGAGGGCACGTCGCGTGTGTGAGAGAGAGGGCACGTCGCGTGTGTGAGAGAGAGGGCACGTCGCGTGTGTGAGAGAGAGAGGGCACGTCGCGTGTGTGAGAGAGAGAGGGCACGTCGCGTGTGTGAGAGAGAGAGGGCACGTCGCGTGTGTGAGAGAGAGAGGGCACGTCGCGTGTGTGAGAGAGAGAGGGCACGTCGCGTGTGTGAGAGAGAGAGGGCACGTCGCGTGTGTGAGAGAGAGGGCACGTCGCGTGTGTGAGAGAGAGAGGGCACGTCGCGTGTGTGAGAGAGAGAGGGCACGTCGCGTGTGTGAGAGAGAGAGGGCACGTCGCGTGTGTGAGAGAGAGAGGGCACGTCGCGTGTGTGAGAGAGAGAGGGCACGTCGCGTGTGTGAGAGAGAGAGGGCACGTCGCGTGTGTGAGAGAGAGAGGGCACGTCGCGAGCGTGTGAGAGAGAGGGCACGTCGCGTGTGTGAGAGAGAGAAAGAGGGCACGTCGCATGTGTGAGAGAGAGGGCACGTTGCACGTCTGAGAGAGAGAGGGCACTTCGCGTATGTGAGAGAGAGGGCACGTCGCGTATGTAAGAGAGAGAGGGCACGTCGCGTGTGAGAGAGGGCACGTCGCGTGTGAGAGAGGGCACGTCGCGTGTGAGAGAGGGCACGTCGCGTGTGAGAGAGGGCACGTCGCGTGTGAGAGAGGGCACGTCGCGTGTGAGAGAGGGCACGTCGCGTGTGAGAGAGGGCACGTCGCGTGTGAGAGAGGGCACGTCGCGTGTGAGAGAGGGCACGTCGCGTGTGAGAGAGGGCACGTCGCGTGTGAGAGAGGGCACGTCGCGTGTGAGAGAGGGCACGTCGCGTGTGAGAGAGGGCACGTCGCGTGTGAGAGAGGGCACGTCGCGTGTGAGAGAGGGCACGTCGCGTGTGAGAGAGGGCACGTCGCGTGTGAGAGAGGGCACGTCGCGTGTGTGAGAGAGAGGGCACGTCGCGTGTGAGAGAGAGAGAGGGCACGTCGCGTGTGTGAGAGAGAGAGGGCACGTCGCGTGTGTGAGAGAGAGAGGGCACGTCGCGTGTGTGAGAGAGAGAGGGCACGTCGCGTGTGTGAGAGAGAGAGGGCACGTCGCGTGTGTGAGAGAGAGAGGGCACGTCGCGTGTGTGAGAGAGAGAGGGCACGTCGCGTGTGTGAGAGAGAGAGGGCACGTCGCGTGTGTGAGAGAGGGCACGTCGCGTGTGTGAGAGAGAGAGGGCACGTCGCGTGTGTGAGAGAGAGAGGGCACGTCGCGTGTGTGAGAGAGAGGGCACGTCGCGTGTGTGAGAGAGAGGGCACGTCGCGTGTGTGAGAGAGAGAGGGCACGTCGCGTGTGTGAGAGAGAGAGGGCACGTCGCGTGTGTGAGAGAGAGAGGGCACGTCGCGTGTGTGAGAGAGAGAGGGCACGTCGCATGTGTGAGAGAGAGAGGGCACGTCGCGTGTGTGAGAGAGAGAGGGCACGTCGCGTGTGTGAGAGAGAGAGGGCACGTCGCGTGTGTGAGAGAGAGAGGGCACGTCGCGTGTGTGAGAGAGAGAGGGCACGTCGCGTGTGTGAGAGAGAGAGGGCACGTCGCGTGTGTGAGAGAGAGAGGGCACGTCGCGTGTGTGAGAGAGAGAGGGCACGTCGCGTGTGTGAGAGAGGGCACGTCGCGTGTGTGAGAGAGAGACGGCACGTCGCGTGTGTGAGAGAGAGAGGGCACGTCGCGTGTGTGAGAGGGCACGTCGCGTGTGAGAGAGAGAGGGCACGTCGCGTGTGAGAGAGAGAGGGCACGTCGCGTTTGTGAGAGAGAGGGCACATCGCGTGTGTGAGAGAGAGAGGGCACGTCGCGTGTGTGAGAGAGAGGACACGTCGCGCGCGTGAGAGAGAGAGGGCACGTCGCGTGTGTGAGAGATAGAGTGCACGTCGCGTGTGTGAGAGAGAGAGGACACGTCGCATGTGAGAGACACGGAACGTCGCATGCGTGAGAGAGAGGGCACGTCGCGTGCGAGAGTGACCGCACGTTGCGTGTGTGTGAGAGAGAGGGTACGTCACGTGTGTGAGAGAGAGAGGGCATGTCGCATGCTTGAGAGAGAGAGAGGGCACGTCACGTGTGTGGGAGAGAGAGGGCACATCGCGTGCGAGAGGGAGAGAGGGCACGTCGCGTGCGAGCGAGAGAGAGGGCACGTCGTGTGTGTGTGAGAGAGTGCACGACATGTGAGAGCGAGCAAGAGCTTTTGGGCGTGTGTGAGAGAGAGGGGGCACGTCGCGTGTGTGAGAGAGAGGGCACGTCGGGTGCGTGAGAGAGAGAGAGGGCACGTCGCATGCGTGAGAGAGAGAGGGCACGTCGCATGCGTGTGTGAGAGAGAGGGCACGTCGAACGTGTGTGAGAGAGAGGGTACGTCGCGCGTGTGTGAGAGAGAGCGCACGTCGCGTGTGTGTGAGAGAGAGGGCACGTCGTGTGCGAGTGAGAGAGAGGGCACGTCGTGTGTGTGAGAGAGAGAGAGAGAGGGCACGTCGCGAGCGTGTGAGAGAGAGGGCATGTCGCGTGTGTGAGAGAGAGAAAGAGGGCACGTCGCGTGTGTGAGAGAGAGAGGGCATGTCGCGTATGTGAGAGAGAGAGGGCATGTCGCGTATGTGAGAGAGAGAGGGCACGTCGCATGTGGGAGAGAGAGAGAGAGAGGCCACGTCGTGTGCGTGAGAGAGGGCACGTCGCGTGTGTGAGAGAGAGGGCACGTCGCGTGTGTGAGAGAGAGGGCACGTCGCGTGTGTGAGAGAGAGGGCACGTCGCGTGTGTGAGAGAGAGAGGGCACGTCGCGTGTGTGAGAGAGAGAGGGCACGTCGCGTGTGTGAGAGAGAGCGGGCACGTCGCGTGTGTGAGAGAGAGGACACATCGCGTGTGTGACAGAGAGGACACGTCGCATGCGTGAGAGAGAGGGCACGTCGCGTGCGTGAGAGAGAGGGCACGTCGCGTGCGAGAGTGAGCGCACGATGCGTGTGTGTAAGAGAGAGGGTACGTCACGTGTGTGAGAGAGGGCACGTCGCGTGTGTGAGAGAGAGAGGGCACGTCACGTGTGTGGGAGAGAGAGGGCACGTCGCGTGTGTGAGAGAGAGACGGCACGTCGCGTGTGTGAGAGAGGGCACGTTGCGTGTGTGAGAGAGAGGGAACGTCGCGTATGTGAGAGAGAGAGGGCACGTTGCGTGCGACCGAGAAGGCACGTCGCGTGCGACCGAGAAGGCACGTCGCGTGCGACCGAGAAGGCACGTCGCGTGCGAGCGAAAGGGCACGTCGCGTGCCAGCGAAAGGGCACGTCGCGTGCCAGCGAAAGGGCACGTCGCGTGCCAGCGAAAGGGCACGTCGCGTGCCAGCGAAAGGGCACGTCGCGTGCCAGCGAAAGGGCACGTCGCGTGCCAGCGAAAGGGCACGTCGCGTGCCAGCGAAAGGGCACGTCGAATGCCAGCGAAAGGGCACGTCGAATGCCAGCGAAAGGGCACGTCGCGTGCCAGCAAGACAGAGGGCACAACGCGTGTGTGAGAGAGGGCACGAAGGGTCCGTGAGAGAGAGAGGGCACGACGGGTGCGTGAGAGAGAGAGAGAGGGCATGTCGCATGCGTGAGAGAGAGAGGGCACGTCGCGTGCGTGTGAGAGAGAGGGCACGTCGCGTGCGTGAGAGAGAGAGGGCACGTCGCGTGTGTGTGAGTGAGAGGGCACGTCGCGTGTGTGTGAGTGAGAGGGCACGTCGCGTGTGTGTGAGAGAGAGGGCACGTCGCGTGTGTGTGAGAGAGAGGGCACGTCGCGTGCGAGCGAGAGGGCACGTCGCGTGTGTGAGAGAGAGAGAGGGCACGTTGCGAGCGTGTGAGATAGAGGGCACGTCGCGTGTGTGTGAGAGAGAGAAAGAGGGCACGTCGCGTGTGTGAGAGAGAGAAAGCACGTCGCATGCGAGAGAGAGAGGGCACGTCGCGTGTGTGAGAGAGGGCACGTCGCGTGTGTGAGAGAGAGGGCACGTCGCGTGTGTGAGAGAGAGAGGGCATGTCGCGTGTGTGAGAGAGAGAGGGCCCATCGCATGTGTGTGAGAGAGAGGGCATGTCGGTGTGTGTGTGTGAGGGAGAGTGCACGTCACGTGTGTGTGAGAGAGGGCACGTCGTGTGAGAGCGAGCAAGAGCTTTTGGGTGCGTGAGAGAGAGCGGGCACGTTGCGTGTGTGAGAGAGAGGGCACGTCGCGTGTGTGAGAGAGAGAGGGCACGTCGCATGTGTGAGAGAGAGGACACGTCGCGTGTGTGAGAGAGAGGACACGTCGCGTGTGTGAGAGAGGATACGTCGCATGTGAGAGAGACGGCACGTCGCATGCGTGAGAGAGAGGGCACGTCGCGTGCGAGAGTGAGCGCACGACGCGTGTGTGTAAGAGAGAGGGTACGTCACGTGTGTGAGAGAGGGCACGTCGCGTGTGTGAGAGAGAGGGCACGTCACGTGTGTGGGAGAGAGAGGGCACATCGCGTGCGAGAGGGAGAGAGGGCACGTCACATGTGTGAGAGAGAGAGGGCACGTCGCGTGTGTGAGAGAGAGAGGGCACGTCGCGTGTGTGAGAGAGAGGGCACATCGCGTATGTGAGAGAGGGCACGTCGCGTGCGACCGAGAAGGCACGTCGCGTGCGACCGAGAAGGCACGTCGCGTGCGACCGAGAAGGCACGTCGCGTGCGACCGAGAAGGCACGTCGCGTGAGAGCGAGAAGGCACGTCGCGTGAGAGCGAGAAGGCACGTCGCGTGAGAGCGAAAGGGCACGTCGCGTGCCAGCGAAAGGGCACGTCGCGTGCCAGCGAAAGGGCACGTCGCGTGCCAGCGAAAGGGCACGTCGCGTGCCAGCGAAAGGGCACGTCGCGTGCCAGCGAAAGGGCACGTCGCGTGCCAGCGAAAGGGCACGTCGCGTGCCAGCGAAAGGGCACGTCGCGTGCCAGCGAAAGGGCACGTCGCGTGCCAGCGAAAGGGCACGTCGCGTGCCAGCGAAAGGGCACGTCGCGTGCCAGCGAAAGGGCACGTCGCGTGCCAGCGAAAGGGCACGTCGCGTGCCAGCGAGACAGAGGGCACAACGCGTGTGTGAGAGAGTGCACGACGGGTGCGTGAGAGAGAGAGGGCACGACGGGTGCGTGAGAGAGAGAGAGAGGGCACGTCGCATGCGTGAGAGAGAGAGGGCACGTCGCGTGTGTGTGAGAGAGAGGGCACGTCGCGTGTGTGTGAGAGAGAGGGCACGTCGCGTGTGTGTGAGAGAGAGGGCACGTCGCGTGTGTGTGAGAGGGCACGTCGTGTGCGAGCGAGAGGGCACGTCGTGTGCGAGCGAGAGGGCACGTCGTGTGCGAGCGAGAGGGCACGTCGCGTGTGTGAGAGAGAGAGAGAGGGCACGTTGCGAGCGTGTGAGAGAGAGAAAGAGGGCACGTCGTTGTGTGTGAGAGAGAGAAAGCACGTCGCATGCGAGAGAGAGAGGGCACGTCGCGTGTGTGAGAGCGGGCACGTCGCGTGTTTGAGAGAGGGCACGTCGCGTGTTTGAGAGAGGGCACGTCGCGTGTTTGAGAGAGGGCACGTCGCGTGTTTGAGAGAGGGCACGTCGCGTGTGTGAGAGAGAGGGCACGTCGCGTGTGTGAGAGAGGGCACGTCGCGTGTGTGAGAGAGAGGGCACGTCGCGTGTGTGAGAGAGAGAGGGCATGTCACGTGTGTGAGAGAGAGGGCCCGTCGCATGTGTGTGAGAGAGAGGGCATGTCGGTGTGTGTGTGTGAGGGAGAGTGCACGTCACGTGTGTGTGAGAGAGGGCACGTCGTGTGAGAGCGAGCAAGAGCTTTTGGGTGCGTGAGAGAGAGCGGGCACGTTGCGTGTGTGAGAGAGAGAGGGCACATAGCATGTGAGAGAGAGAGAGAGAGGGCACGTCGCGTGTGTGAGAGAAAGAGGGCACGTCATGTGTGTGGGAGAGAGAGGGCACGTCACGTGTGTGGGAGAGAGAGGGCACGTCGCATGTGAGAGGGAGAGAGGGCACGTCGCGTGTGTGAGAGAGAGAGGGCACGTTGCGTGTATGAGAGAGAGGGCACGTCGCGTATGTGAGAGAGGGCACGTTGCGTGCGACCGAGAAGGCACGTCGTGTACGAGCGAGAGGGCACGTCGCATGCGAGCGAGAGGGCACGTCGCGGGCGAGCGAGACAGAGGGCACAACGCGTGTGTGAGAGAGAGAGAGGGCACGAGGGTGCGTGAGAGAGAGAGGGCACGACGGGTGCGTGAGAGAGAGAGGGCAAGACGGGTGCGTGAGAGAGAGAGGGCACGACGGGTGCGTGAGAGAGAGAGAGGGCACGTCGCATGCGTGAGAGAGAGAGGGCACGTCGCGTGCGTGAGAGAGAGAGGGCACGTCGCGTGTGTGTGAGAGAGAGGGCACGTCGCGTGTGTGTGAGAGAGAGGGCACATCGTGTGTGAGTGAGAGAGGGCACGTAGCGTGTGTGAGAGAGAGAGAGAGGGCACGTCGCGAGCGTGTGAGAGAGAGGGCATTTCGCGTGTGTGAGAGAGAGAAAGAGGGCACGTCACGTGTGTGAGAGAGAGGGCACGTTGCACGTGTGAGAGAGAGAGGGCACTTCGCGTATGTGAGAGAGAGAGGGCACATCGCATGTGGGAGAGAGAGAGAGAGAGGACACGTCATGTGCGTGAGAGAGGCCACGTCGTGTGCGTGAGAGAGGGCACGTCGCGTGTGAGAGAGGGCACGTCGCGTGTGAGTGAGGGCACGTCGCGTGTGAGAGAGGGCACGTCGCGTGTGAGAGAGGGCACGTCGCGTGTGAGAGGGGGCACGTCGCGTGTGAGAGGGGGCACGTCGCGTGTGAGAGGGGGCACGTCGCGTGTGAGAGGGGGCACGTCGCGTGTGAGAGGGGGCACATCGCGTGTGAGAGGGGGCACATCGCGTGTGAGAGGGGGCACGTCGCGTGTGAGAGAGGGCACGTCGCGTGTGAGAGAGGGCACGTCGCGTGTGTGAGAGAGGGCACGTCGCGTGTGTGAGAGAGAGAGGGCACGTCGCGTGTGTGAGAGAGAGAGGGCACGTCGCGTGTGTGAGAGAGAGAGGGCACGTCGCGTGTGTGAGAGAGAGAGGGCACGTCGCGTGTGTGAGAGAGAGAGGGCACGTCGCGTGTGTGAGAGAGAGAGGGCACGTCGCGTGTGTGAGAGAGAGAGGGCACGTCGCGTGTGTGAGAGACAGAGGGCACGTCGCGTGTGTCAGAGAGAGAGGGCACGTCGCGTGTGTGAGAGAGAGAGGGCACGTCGCGTGTGTGAGAGAGAGAGGGCACGTCGCGTGTGAGAGAGAGAGAGGGCACGTCGCGTGTGTGAGAGAGGGCACGTCGCGTGTGTGAGAGAGGGCACGTCGCGTGTGTGAGAGAGAGAGGGCACGTCGCGTGTGTGAGAGAGAGAGGGCACGTCGCGTGTGTGAGAGAGAGAGGGCACGTCGCGTGTGTGAGAGAGAGAGGGCACGTCGCGTGTGTGAGAGAGAGAGGGCACGTCGCGTGTGTGAGAGAGAGAGGGCACGTCGCGTGTGTGAGAGAGAGAGGGCACGTCGCGTGTGTGAGAGAGAGAGGGCACGTCGCGTGTGTGAGAGAGAGAGGGCACGTCGCGTGTGTGAGAGAGAGAGGGCACGTCGCGTGTGTGAGAGAGAGAGGGCACGTCGCGTGTGTGAGAGAGAGAGGGCACGTCGCGTGTGTGAGAGAGAGAGGGCACGTCGCGTGTGTGAGAGAGAGAGGGCACGTCGCGTGTGTGAGAGAGAGAGGGCACGTCGCGTGTGTGAGAGAGAGAGGGCACGTCGCGTGTGTGAGAGAGAGAGGGCACGTCGCGTGTGTGAGAGAGAGAGGGCACGTCGCGTGTGTGAGAGAGAGAGGGCACGTCGCGTGTGTGAGAGAGAGAGGGCACGTCGCGTGTGTGAGAGAGAGAGGGCACGTCGCGTGTGTGAGAGAGGGCACGTCGCGTGTGTGAGAGAGAGAGGGCACGTCACGTGTGTGAGAGAGAGAGGGCACGTCGCGTGTGTGAGAGAGAGAGGGCACGTCGCGTGTGTGAGAGAGAGGGCACGTCGCGTGTGTGAGAGAGAGGGCACGTCGCGTGTGTGAGAGAGGGCAAGTCGCGTGTGTGAAAGAGAGAGGGCACGTCGCGTGTGTGAGAGAGAGAGGGCACGTCGCGTGTGTGAGAGAGAGGGCACGTCGCGTGTGTGAGAGAGAGGGCACGTCGCGTGTGTGAGAGAGAGGGCACGTCGCGTGTGTGAGAGAGAGAGGGCACGTCGCGTGTGTGAGAGAGAGAGGGCACGTCGCGTGTGTGAGAGAGAGAGGGCACGTCGCGTGTGTGAGAGAGAGAGGGCACGTCGCGTGTGTGAGAGAGAGAGGGCACGTCGCGTGTGTGAGAGAGAGAGGGCACGTCGCGTGTGTGAGAGAGGGCACGTCGCGTGTGTGAGAGACAGAGGGCACGTTGCGTGTGTGAGAGAGAGAGGGCACGTCGCGTGTGTGAGAGAGAGAGGGCACGTCGCGTGTGTGAGAGAGAGGGCACGTCGCGTGTGTGAGAGAGAGGGCACGTCGCGTGTGTGAGAGAGAGGGCACATCGCGTGTGTGAGAGAGAGAGGGCACGTCGCGTGTGTGAGAGAGAGGGCACGTCGCGTGTGTGAGAGAGAGAGGGCACGTCGCGTGTGTGAGAGAGAGAGGGCACGTCGCGTGTGTGAGAGAGAGAGGGCACGTCACGTGTGTGTGAGAGAGAGGGCACGTCACGTGTGTGAGAGAGAGGGCACGTCGCGTGTGTGAGAGAGAGGGCACGTCGCGTGTGTGAGAGAGAGAGGGCACGTCGCGTGTGTGAGAGAGAGGGCACGTCGCGTGTGTGAGAGAGAGAGGGCACGTCGCGTGTGTGAGAGAGAGAGGGCACGTCGCGTGTGTGAGAGAGAGGGCACGTCGCGTGTGTGAGAGAGAGAGGGCACGTCGCGTGTGTGAGAGAGAGGGCACGTCGCGTGTGTGAGAGAGAGAGGGCACGTCGCGTGTGTGAGAGAGAGAGGGCACGTCGCGTGTGTGAGAGAGAGAGGGCACGTCGCGTGTGTGAGAGAGAGAGGGCACGTCGCGTGTGTGAGAGAGAGAGGGCACGTCGCGTGTGTGAGAGAGAGAGGGCACGTCGCGTGTGTGAGAGAGAGAGGGCACGTCGCGTGTGTGAGAGAGAGAGGGCATGTCGCGTGCGTGAGAGAGGGCACGTCGCGTGTGTGAGAGAGAGAGGGCACGTCGCGTGTGTGAGAGAGAGAGGGCACGTCGCGTGTGTGAGAGAGAGAGGGCACGTCGCGTGTGTGAGAGAGAGAGGGCACGTCGCGTGTGTGAGAGAGAGAGGGCACGTCGCGTGTGTGAGAGAGAGAGGACACGTCGCATGTGAGAGAGACGGAACGTCGCATGCGTGAGAGAGAGGGCACGTCGCGTGCGAGAGTGAGCGCACGTTGCGCGTGTGTGAGAGAGAGGGCACGTCGCGTGTGTGAGAGAGAGAGCGCACGTCACGTGTGTGGGAGAGAGAGGGCACATCGCGTGCGAGAGGGAGAGAGGGCACGTCGCATGCGAGCGAGAGAGGGGGCACGTCGTGTGTGTGTGAGAGAGTGCACGACGTGTGAGAGCGAGCAAGAGCTTTTGGGCGTGTGTGAGAGAGAGAGGGCACGTCACGTGCGAGAGAGAGAGGGGGCACGTCGCGTGTGTGAGAGAGAGGGCACGTCGCATATGTGAGAGAGAGGGCACGTTGCGTGCGAGAGAGAGGGCACGTTGCGTGTGAGAGAGAGAGGGCACGTCGCGTATGTGAGAGAGAGAGGGCACGTCGCGTGTGGGAGAGAGAGAGGGCACGTCGCGTGTGGGAGAGAGAGAGGGCACGTCGCGTGTGGGAGAGAGAGAGGGCACGTCGTGTGCGTGAGAGAGGGCACGTGGCGTGTGAGAGAGAGGGCACGTCGCTTGTGTGAGAGAGGGCACGTCGCGTGTGTGAGAGAGAGGGCACGTCGTGTGCGTGAGAGAGAGAGGGCACGTCACGTGTGTGGGAGAGAGAGGGCACATCGCGTGTGAGAGGGAGAGAGGGCACGTCGCGTGTGTGAGAGAGAGAGGGCACGTTGCGTGTATGAGAGAGAGGGCACGTCGCGTATGTGAGAGAGGGCACGTTGCGTGCGACCGAGAAGGCACGTCGTGTACGAGCGAGAGGGCACGTCGTGTACGAGCGAGAGGGCACGTCGCATGCGAGCGAGAGGGCACGTCGCGTGCGAGCGAGACAGAGGGCACAACGCGTGTGTGAGAGAGAGGGCACGATGGGTGCATGAGAGAGAGAGGGCACGACGGGTGCGTGAGAGAGAGAGGGCACGACGGGTGCGTGAGAGAGAGAGGGCACGACGGGTGCGTGAGAGAGAGAGAGGGCACGTCGCATGCGTGAGAGAGAGGGCACGTCGCATGCGTGAGAGAGAGAGGGCACGTCGCGTGTGTGTGAGAGAGAGGGCACGTCGCGTGTGTGTGAGAGAGAGGGCACATCGTGTGCGAGTGAGAGAGAGGGCACGTAGCGTGTGTGAGAGAGAGAGGGAGGGCACGTCGCGAGCGTGTGAGAGAGAGGGCATGTCGCGTGTGTGAGAGAGAGAAAGAGGGCACGTCGCATGTGTGAGAGAGAGGGCACGTTGCACGTGTGAGAGAGAGAGGGCACTTCGCGTATGTGAGAGAGAGAGGGCACGTCGCATGTGGGAGAGAGAGAGAGAGAGGCCACGTCGTGTGCGTGAGAGAGGCCACGTCGTGTGCGTGAGAGAGGGCACGTCGCGTGTGAGAGAGGGCACGTCGCGTGTGAGAGAGGGCACGTCGCGTGTGAGAGAGGGCACGTCGCGTGTGAGAGAGGGCACGTCGCGTGTGAGAGAGGGCACGTCGCGTGTGAGAGAGGGCACGTCGCGTGTGAGAGAGGGCACGTCGCGTGTGAGAGAGGGCACGTCGCGTGTGAGAGAGGGCACGTCGCGTGTGAGAGAGGGCACGTCGCGTGTGAGAGAGGGCACGTCGCGTGTGAGAGAGGGCACGTCGCGTGTGAGAGAGGGCACGTCGCGTGTGAGAGAGGGCACGTCGCGTGTGAGAGAGGGCACGTCGCGTGTGAGAGAGGGCACGTCGCGTGTGAGAGAGGGCACGTCGCGTGTGAGAGAGGGCACGTCGCGTGTGAGAGAGGGCACGTCGCGTGTGAGAGAGGGCACGTCGCGTGTGAGAGAGGGCACGTCGCGTGTGAGAGAGGGCACGTCGCGTGTGAGAGAGGGCACGTCGCGTGTGAGAGAGGGCACGTCGCGTGTGAGAGAGGGCACGTCGCGTGTGAGAGAGGGCACGTCGCGTGTGAGAGAGGGCACGTCGCGTGTGAGAGAGGGCACGTCGCGTGTGAGAGAGAGAGGGCACGTCGCGTGTGTGAGAGAGAGGGCACGTCGCGTGTGTGAGAGAGAGAGGGCACGTCGCGTGTGTGAGAGAGAGAGGGCACGTCGCGTGTGTGAGAGAGAGAGGGCACGTCGCGTGTGTGAGAGAGAGGGCACGTCGCGTGTGAGAGAGAGAGAGGGCACGTCGCGTGTGTGAGAGAGAGAGGGCACGTCGCGTGTGTGAGAGAGAGAGGGCACGTCGCGTGTGTGAGAGAGAGAGGGCACGTCGCGTGTGTGAGAGAGAGAGGGCACGTCGCGTGTGTGAGAGAGAGAGGGCACGTCGCGTGTGTGAGAGAGAGAGGGCACGTCGCGTGTGTGAGAGAGAGAGGGCACGTCGCGTGTGTGAGAGAGAGAGGGCACGTCGCGTGTGTGAGAGAGAGAGGGCACGTCGCGTGTGTGAGAGAGAGAGGACACGTCGCATGTGAGAGAGACGGAACGTCGCATGCGTGAGAGAGAGGGCACGTCGCGTGCGAGAGTGAGCGCACGTTGCGTGTGTGTGAGAGAGAGGGTACGTCGCGTGTGTGAGAGAGGGCATGTCGCGTGCGTGAGAGAGAGGGCACGTCGCATGCTTGAGAGAGAGAGGGCACGTCACGTGTGTGGGAGAGAGAGGGCACGTCACGTGTGTGGGAGAGAGAGGGCACGTCACGTGTGTGGGAGAGAGAGGGCACGTCACGTGTGTGGGAGAGAGAGGGCACGTCACGTGTGTGGGAGAGAGAGGGCACGTCACGTGTGTGGGAGAGAGAGGGCACGTCACGTGTGTGGGAGAGAGAGGGCACGTCACGTGTGTGGGAGAGAGAGGGCACGTCACGTGTGTGGGAGAGAGAGGGCACGTCGCGTGTGTGAGAGAGAGAGGGCACGTCGCGTGTGTGAGAGAGAGAGGGCACGTCGCGTGTGTGAGAGAGAGAGGGCACGTCGCGTGTGTGAGAGAGAGGGCACGTCGCGTGTGTGAGAGAGAGAGGGCACGTCGCGTGTGTGAGAGAGAGAGGGCACGTCGCGTGTGTGAGAGAGAGAGGGCACGTCGCGTGTGTGAGAGAGAGAGGGCACGTCGCGTGTGTGAGAGAGGGCACGTCGCGTGTGTGAGAGAGAGAGGGCACGTCGCGTGTGTGAGAGAGAGAGGGCACGTCGCGTGTGTGAGAGAGAGAGGGCACGTCGCGTGTGTGAGAGAGAGAGGGCACGTCGCGTGTGTGAGAGAGAGAGGGCACGTCGCGTGTGTGAGAGAGAGAGGACACGTCGCATGTGAGAGAGACGGAACGTCGCATGCGTGAGAGAGGGCACGTCGCGTGCGAGAGTGAGCGCACGTTGCGCGTGTGTGAGAGAGAGGGCACGTCGCGTGTGTGAGAGAGAGAGCGCACGTCACGTGTGTGGGAGAGAGAGGGCACATCGCGTGCGAGAGGGAGAGAGGGCACGTCGCATGCGAGCGAGAGAGGGGGCACGTCGTGTGTGTGTGAGAGAGTGCACGACGTGTGAGAGCGAGCAAGAGCTTTTGGGCGTGTGTGAGAGAGAGAGGGCACGTCACGTGCGAGAGAGAGAGGGGGCACGTCGCGTGTGTGAGAGAGAGGGCACGTCGCGTATGTGAGAGAGAGGGCACGTTGCGTGCGAGAGAGAGGGCACGTTGCGTGTGAGAGAGAGAGGGCACGTCGCGTATGTGAGAGAGAGAGGGCACGTCGCGTGTGGGAGAGAGAGAGGGCACGTCGCGTGTGGGAGAGAGAGAGGGCACGTCGTGTGCGTGAGAGAGGGCACGTGGCGTGTGAGAGAGAGGGCACGTCGCTTGTGTGAGAGAGGGCACGTCGCGTGTGAGAGAGAGAGGGCACGTCGTGTGCGTGAGAGAGAGAGGGCACGTCACGTGTGTGGGAGAGAGAGGGCACATCGCGTGTGAGAGGGAGAGAGGGCACGTCGCGTGTGTGAGAGAGAGAGGGCACGTTGCGTGTATGAGAGAGAGGGCACGTCGCGTATGTGAGAGAGGGCACGTTGCGTGCGACCGAGAAGGCACGTCGTGTACGAGCGAGAGGGCACGTCGTGTACGAGCGAGAGGGCACGTCGCATGCGAGCGAGAGGGCACGTCGCGTGCGAGCGAGACAGAGGGCACAACGCGTGTGTGAGAGAGAGGGCACGATGGGTGCATGAGAGAGAGAGGGCACGACGGGTGCGTGAGAGAGAGAGGGCACGACGGGTGCGTGAGAGAGAGAGGGCACGACGGGTGCGTGAGAGAGAGAGAGGGCACGTCGCATGCGTGAGAGAGAGGGCACGTCGCATGCGTGAGAGAGGGCACGTCGCGTGTGTGTGAGAGAGAGGGCACGTCGCGTGTGTGTGAGAGAGAGGGCACATCGTGTGCGAGTGAGAGAGAGGGCACGTAGCGTGTGTGAGAGAGAGAGGGAGGGCACGTCGCGAGCGTGTGAGAGAGAGGGCATGTCGCGTGTGTGAGAGAGAGAAAGAGGGCACGTCGCGTGTGTGAGAGAGAGGGCACGTTGCACGTGTGAGAGAGAGAGGGCACTTCGCGTATGTGAGAGAGAGAGGGCACGTCGCATGTGGGAGAGAGAGAGAGAGAGGCCACGTCGTGTGCGTGAGGAGGCCACGTCGTGTGCGTGAGAGAGGCCACGTCGTGTGTGTGAGAGAGGGCACGTCGCGTGTGAGAGAGGGCACGTCGCGTGTGAGAGAGGGCACGTCGCGTGTGAGAGAGGGCACGTCGCGTGTGAGAGAGGGCACGTCGCGTGTGAGAGAGGGCACGTCGCGTGTGAGAGAGGGCACGTCGCGTGTGAGAGAGGGCACGTCGCGTGTGAGAGAGGGCACGTCGCGTGTGAGAGAGGGCACGTCGCGTGTGAGAGAGGGCACGTCGCGTGTGAGAGAGGGCACGTCGCGTGTGAGAGAGGGCACGTCGCGTGTGAGAGAGGGCACGTCGCGTGTGAGAGAGGGCACGTCGCGTGTGAGAGAGGGCACGTCGCGTGTGAGAGAGGGCACGTCGCGTGTGAGAGAGGGCACGTCGCGTGTGAGAGAGGGCACGTCGCGTGTGAGAGAGGGCACGACGCGTGTGAGAGAGGGCACGACGCGTGTGAGAGAGGGCACGTCGCGTGTGAGAGAGGGCACGTCGCGTGTGAGAGAGGGCACGTCGCGTGTGAGAGAGGGCACGTCGCGTGTGAGAGAGAGAGGGCACGTCGCGTGTGAGAGAGAGAGGGCACGTCGCGTGTGTGAGAGAGAGAGGGCACGTCGCATGTGTGAGAGAGAGAGGGCACGTCGCGTGTGTGGGAGAGAGAGGGCACGTCACGTGTGTGGGAGAGAGAGGGCACGTCGCGTGCGTGAGAGAGAGAGCGCACGTCACGTGTGTGGGAGAGAGAGGGCACATCGCGTGTGTGAGAGAGAGAGGGCACGTCGCGTGTGTGAGAGAGAGAGGGCACGTCGCGTGTGTGAGAGAGAGAGGGCACGTCGCGTGTGTGAGAGAGAGAGGGCACGTCGCGTGTGTGAGAGAGAGAGGGCACGTCGCGTGTGTGAGAGAGAGGGCACGTCGCGTGTGTGAGAGAGAGAGGGCACGTCGCGTGTGTGAGAGAGAGAGGGCACGTCGCGTGTGTGAGAGAGAGAGGGCACGTCGCGTGTGTGAGAGAGAGAGGGCACGTCGCGTGTGTGAGAGAGGGCACGTCGCGTGTGTGAGAGAGAGAGGGCACGTCGCGTGTGTGAGAGAGAGAGGGCACGTCGCGTGTGTGAGAGAGAGAGGGCACGTCGCGTGTGTGAGAGAGAGAGGGCACGTCGCGTGTGTGAGAGAGAGAGGGCACGTCGCGTGTGTGAGAGAGAGAGGACACGTCGCATGTGAGAGAGACGGAACGTCGCATGCGTGAGAGAGAGGGCACGTCGCGTGCGAGAGTGAGCGCACGTTGCGCGTGTGTGAGAGAGAGGGCACGTCGCGTGTGTGAGAGAGAGAGCGCACGTCACGTGTGTGGGAGAGAGAGGGCACATCGCGTGCGAGAGGGAGAGAGGGCACGTCGCATGCGAGCGAGAGAGGGGGCACGTCGTGTGTGTGTGAGAGAGTGCACGACGTGTGAGAGCGAGCAAGAGCTTTTGGGCGTGTGTGAGAGAGAGAGGGCACGTCACGTGCGAGAGAGAGAGGGGGCACGTCGCGTGTGTGAGAGAGAGGGCACGTCGCATATGTGAGAGAGAGGGCACGTTGCGTGCGAGAGAGAGGGCACGTTGCGTGTGAGAGAGAGAGGGCACGTCGCGTATGTGAGAGAGAGAGGGCACGTCGCGTGTGGGAGAGAGAGAGGGCACGTCGCGTGTGGGAGAGAGAGAGGGCACGTCGTGTGCGTGAGAGAGGGCACGTGGCGTGTGAGAGAGAGGGCACGTCGCTTGTGTGAGAGAGGGCACGTCGCGTGTGTGAGAGAGAGGGCACGTCGTGTGCGTGAGAGAGAGAGGGCACGTCACGTGTGTGGGAGAGAGAGGGCACATCGCGTGTGAGAGGGAGAGAGGGCACGTCGCGTGTGTGAGAGAGAGAGGGCACGTTGCGTGTATGAGAGAGAGGGCACGTCGCGTATGTGAGAGAGGGCACGTTGCGTGCGACCGAGAAGGCACGTCGTGTACGAGCGAGAGGGCACGTCGTGTACGAGCGAGAGGGCACGTCGCATGCGAGCGAGAGGGCACGTCGCGTGCGAGCGAGACAGAGGGCACAACGCGTGTGTGAGAGAGAGGGCACGATGGGTGCATGAGAGAGAGAGGGCACGACGGGTGCGTGAGAGAGAGAGGGCACGACGGGTGCGTGAGAGAGAGAGGGCACGACGGGTGCGTGAGAGAGAGAGAGGGCACGTCGCATGCGTGAGAGAGAGGGCACGTCGCATGCGTGAGAGAGAGAGGGCACGTCGCGTGTGTGTGAGAGAGAGGGCACGTCGCGTGTGTGTGAGAGAGAGGGCACATCGTGTGCGAGTGAGAGAGAGGGCACGTAGCGTGTGTGAGAGAGAGAGGGAGGGCACGTCGCGAGCGTGTGAGAGAGAGGGCATGTCGCGTGTGTGAGAGAGAGAAAGAGGGCACGTCGCGTGTGTGAGAGAGAGGGCACGTTGCACGTGTGAGAGAGAGAGGGCACTTCGCGTATGTGAGAGAGAGAGGGCACGTCGCATGTGGGAGAGAGAGAGAGAGAGGCCACGTCGTGTGCGTGAGGAGGCCACGTCGTGTGCGTGAGAGAGGCCACGTCGTGTGCGTGAGAGAGGGCACGTCGCGTGTGAGAGAGGGCACGTCGCGTGTGAGAGAGGGCACGTCGCGTGTGAGAGAGGGCACGTCGCGTGTGAGAGAGGGCACGTCGCGTGTGAGAGAGGGCACGTCGCGTGTGAGAGAGGGCACGTCGCGTGTGAGAGAGGGCACGTCGCGTGTGAGAGAGGGCACGTCGCGTGTGAGAGAGGGCACGTCGCGTGTGAGAGAGGGCACGTCGCGTGTGAGAGAGGGCACGTCGCGTGTGAGAGAGGGCACGTCGCGTGTGAGAGAGGGCACGTCGCGTGTGAGAGAGGGCACGTCGCGTGTGAGAGAGGGCACGTCGCGTGTGAGAGAGGGCACGTCGCGTGTGAGAGAGGGCACGTCGCGTGTGAGAGAGGGCACGTCGCGTGTGAGAGAGGGCACGTCGCGTGTGAGAGAGGGCACGTCGCGTGTGAGAGAGGGCACGTCGCGTGTGAGAGAGGGCACGTCGCGTGTGAGAGAGGGCACGACGCGTGTGTGAGAGAGAGAGGGCACGTCGCGTGTGTGAGAGAGAGGGCACGTCGCGTGTGTGAGAGAGAGAGGGCACATCGCGTGTGTGAGAGAGAGAGGGCACGTCGCGTGTGTGAGAGAGAGAGGGCACGTCGCGTGTGTGAGAGAGAGAGGGCACGTCGCGTGTGTGAGAGAGAGAGGGCACGTCGCGTGTGTGAGAGAGAGAGGGCACGTCGCGTGTGTGAGAGAGAGGGCACGTCGCGTGTGTGAGAGAGAGAGGGCACGTCGCGTGTGTGAGAGAGAGAGGGCACGTCGCGTGTGTGAGAGAGAGAGGGCACGTCGCGTGTGTGAGAGAGAGAGGGCACGTCGCGTGTGTGAGAGAGGGCACGTCGCGTGTGTGAGAGAGAGAGGGCACGTCGCGTGTGTGAGAGAGAGAGGGCACGTCGCGTGTGTGAGAGAGAGAGGGCACGTCGCGTGTGTGAGAGAGAGAGGGCACGTCGCGTGTGTGAGAGAGAGAGGGCACGTCGCGTGTGTGAGAGAGAGAGGGCACGTCGCGTGTGTGAGAGAGAGAGGACACGTCGCATGTGAGAGAGACGGAACGTCGCATGCGTGAGAGAGAGGGCACGTCGCGTGCGAGAGTGAGCGCACGTTGCGCGTGTGTGAGAGAGAGGGCACGTCGCGTGTGTGAGAGAGAGAGCGCACGTCACGTGTGTGGGAGAGAGAGGGCACATCGCGTGCGAGAGGGAGAGAGGGCACGTCGCATGCGAGCGAGAGAGGGGGCACGTCGTGTGTGTGTGAGAGAGTGCACGACGTGTGAGAGCGAGCAAGAGCTTTTGGGCGTGTGTGAGAGAGAGAGGGCACGTCACCTGCGAGAGAGAGAGGGGGCACGTCGCGTGTGTGAGAGAGAGGGCACGTCGCGTATGTGAGAGAGAGGGCACGTTGCGTGCGAGAGAGAGGGCACGTTGCGTGTGAGAGAGAGAGGGCACGTCGCGTATGTGAGAGAGAGAGGGCACGTCGCGTGTGGGAGAGAGAGAGGGCACGTCGCGTGTGGGAGAGAGAGAGGGCACGTCGCGTGTGGGAGAGAGAGAGGGCACGTCGTGTGCGTGAGAGAGGGCACGTGGCGTGTGAGAGAGAGGGCACGTCGCTTGTGTGAGAGAGGGCACGTCGCGTGTGTGAGAGAGAGGGCACGTCGTGTGCGTGAGAGAGAGAGGGCACGTCACGTGTGTGGGAGAGAGAGGGCACATCGCGTGTGAGAGGGAGAGAGGGCACGTCGCGTGTGTGAGAGAGAGAGGGCACGTTGCGTGTATGAGAGAGAGGGCACGTCGCGTATGTGAGAGAGGGCACGTTGCGTGCGACCGAGAAGGCACGTCGTGTACGAGCGAGAGGGCACGTCGTGTACGAGCGAGAGGGCACGTCGCATGCGAGCGAGAGGGCACGTCGCGTGCGAGCGAGACAGAGGGCACAACGCGTGTGTGAGAGAGAGGGCACGATGGGTGCATGAGAGAGAGAGGGCACGACGGGTGCGTGAGAGAGAGAGGGCACGACGGGTGCGTGAGAGAGAGAGGGCACGACGGGTGCGTGAGAGAGAGAGAGGGCACGTCGCATGCGTGAGAGAGAGGGCACGTCGCATGCGTGAGAGAGAGAGGGCACGTCGCGTGTGTGTGAGAGAGAGGGCACGTCGCGTGTGTGTGAGAGAGAGGGCACATCGTGTGCGAGTGAGAGAGAGGGCACGTAGCGTGTGTGAGAGAGAGAGGGAGGGCACGTCGCGAGCGTGTGAGAGAGAGGGCATGTCGCGTGTGTGAGAGAGAGAAAGAGGGCACGTCGCGTGTGTGAGAGAGAGGGCACGTTGCACGTGTGAGAGAGAGAGGGCACTTCGCGTATGTGAGAGAGAGGGCACGTCGCATGTGGGAGAGAGAGAGAGAGAGGCCACGTCGTGTGCGTGAGAGAGGCCACGTCGTGTGCGTGAGAGAGGCCACGTCGTGTGCGTGAGAGAGGGCACGTCGTGTGTGAGAGAGGGCACGTCGCGTGTGAGAGAGGGCACGTCGCGTGTGAGAGAGGGCACGTCGCGTGTGAGAGAGGGCACGTCGCGTGTGAGAGAGGGCACGTCGCGTGTGAGAGAGGGCACGTCGCGTGTGAGAGAGGGCACGTCGCGTGTGAGAGAGGGCACGTCGCGTGTGAGAGAGGGCACGTCGCGTGTGAGAGAGGGCACGTCGCGTGTGAGAGAGGGCACGTCGCGTGTGAGAGAGGGCACGTCGCGTGTGAGAGAGGGCACGTCGCGTGTGAGAGAGGGCACGTCGCGTGTGAGAGAGGGCACGTCGCGTGTGAGAGAGGGCACGTCGCGTGAGAGAGGGCACGTCGCGTGTGAGAGAGGGCACGTCGCGTGTGAGAGAGGGCACGTCGCGTGTGAGAGAGGGCACGTCGCGTGTGAGAGAGGGCACGTCGCGTGTGAGAGAGGGCACGTCGCGTGTGAGAGAGGGCACGTCGCGTGTGAGAGAGGGCACGTCGCGTGTGAGAGAGGGCACGTCGCGTGTGAGAGAGGGCACGTCGCGTGTGAGAGAGGGCACGTCGCGTGTGAGAGAGGGCACGTCGCGTGTGAGAGAGGGCACGTCGCGTGTGAGAGAGGGCACGTCGCGTGTGAGAGAGAGAGGGCACGTCGCGTGTGTGAGAGAGAGGGCACGTCGCATGTGTGAGAGAGAGAGGGCACGTCGCGTGTGTGAGAGAGAGAGGGCACGTCGCGTGTGTGAGAGAGAGAGGGCACGTCGCGTGTGTGAGAGAGAGGGCACGTCGCGTGTGAGAGAGAGAGAGGGCACGTCGCGTGTGTGAGAGAGAGAGGGCACGTCGCGTGTGTGAGAGAGAGAGGGCACGTCGCGTGTGTGAGAGAGAGAGGGCACGTCGCGTGTGTGAGAGAGAGAGGGCACGTCGCGTGTGTGAGAGAGAGAGGGCACGTCGCGTGTGTGAGAGAGAGAGGGCACGTCGCGTGTGTGAGAGAGAGAGGGCACGTCGCGTGTGTGAGAGAGAGAGGGCACGTCGCGTGTGTGAGAGAGAGAGGGCACGTCGCGTGTGTGAGAGAGAGAGGACACGTCGCATGTGAGAGAGACGGAACGTCGCATGCGTGAGAGAGAGGGCACGTCGCGTGCGAGAGTGAGCGCACGTTGCGTGTGTGTGAGAGAGAGGGAACGTCGCGTGTGTGAGAGAGGGCATGTCGCGTGCGTGAGAGAGAGGGCACGTCGCATGCTTGAGAGAGAGAGGGCACGTCACGTGTGTGGGAGAGAGAGGGCACGTCACGTGTGTGGGAGAGAGAGGGCACGTCACGTGTGTGGGAGAGAGAGGGCACGTCACGTGTGTGGGAGAGAGAGGGCACGTCACGTGTGTGGGAGAGAGAGGGCACGTCACGTGTGTGGGAGAGAGAGGGCACGTCACGTGTGTGGGAGAGAGAGGGCACGTCGCGTGCGTGAGAGAGAGAGCGCACGTCACGTGTGTGGGAGAGAGAGGGCACATCG
The DNA here is from genome assembly GCF_017639515.1 of Carcharodon carcharias. Classification (NCBI taxonomy): domain Eukaryota; kingdom Metazoa; phylum Chordata; class Chondrichthyes; order Lamniformes; family Lamnidae; genus Carcharodon; species Carcharodon carcharias. Next base: position 51,461,444 of record NC_054483.1, on the reverse strand, counting down.
CGTGTGTGAGAGAGAGAGGGCACGTCGCGTGTGTGAGAGAGAGAGGGCACGTCGCGTGTGTGAGAGAGAGAGGGCACGTCGCGTGTGTGAGAGAGAGAGGGCACGTCGCGTGTGTGAGAGAGAGAGGGCACGTCGCGTGTGTGAGAGAGAGGGCACGTCGCGTGTGTGAGAGAGAGAGGGCACGTCGCGTGTGTGAGAGAGAGAGGGCACGTCGCGTGTGTGAGAGAGAGAGGGCACGTTGCGTGTGTGAGAGAGAGAGGGCACGTCGCGTGTGTGAGAGAGGGCACGTCGCGTGTGTGAGAGAGAGAGGGCACGTCGCGTGTGTGAGAGAGAGAGGGCACGTCGCGTGTGTGAGAGAGAGAGGGCACGTCGCGTGTGTGAGAGAGAGAGGGCACGTCGCGTGTGTGAGAGAGAGAGGGCACGTCGCGTGTGTGAGAGAGAGAGGACACGTCGCATGTGAGAGAGACGGAACGTCGCATGCGTGAGAGAGAGGGCACGTCGCGTGCGAGAGTGAGCGCACGTTGCGCGTGTGTGAGAGAGAGGGCACGTCGCGTGTGTGAGAGAGAGAGCGCACGTCACGTGTGTGGGAGAGAGAGGGCACATCGCGTGCGAGAGGGAGAGAGGGCACGTCGCATGCGAGCGAGAGAGGGGGCACGTCGTGTGTGTGTGAGAGAGTGCACGACGTGTGAGAGCGAGCAAGAGCTTTTGGGCGTGTGTGAGAGAGAGAGGGCACGTCACGTGCGAGAGAGAGAGGGGGCACGTCGCGTGTGTGAGAGAGAGGGCACGTCGCGTATGTGAGAGAGAGGGCACGTTGCGTGCGAGAGAGAGGGCACGTTGCGTGTGAGAGAGAGAGGGCACGTCGCGTATGTGAGAGAGAGAGGGCACGTCGCGTGTGGGAGAGAGAGAGGGCACGTCGCGTGTGGGAGAGAGAGAGGGCACGTCGTGTGCGTGAGAGAGGGCACGTGGCGTGTGAGAGAGAGGGCACGTCGCTTGTGTGAGAGAGGGCACGTCGCGTGTGTGAGAGAGAGGGCACGTCGTGTGCGTGAGAGAGGGCACGTCACGTGTGTGGGAGAGAGAGGGCACATCGCGTGTGAGAGGGAGAGAGGGCACGTCGCGTGTGTGAGAGAGAGAGGGCACGTTGCGTGTATGAGAGAGAGGGCACGTCGCGTATGTGAGAGAGGGCACGTTGCGTGCGACCGAGAAGGCACGTCGTGTACGAGCGAGAGGGCACGTCGTGTACGAGCGAGAGGGCACGTCGCATGCGAGCGAGAGGGCACGTCGCGTGCGAGCGAGACAGAGGGCACAACGCGTGTGTGAGAGAGAGGGCACGATGGGTGCATGAGAGAGAGAGGGCACGACGGGTGCGTGAGAGAGAGAGGGCACGACGGGTGCGTGAGAGAGAGGGCACGACGGGTGCGTGAGAGAGAGAGAGGGCACGTCGCATGCGTGAGAGAGAGGGCACGTCGCATGCGTGAGAGAGAGAGGGCACGTCGCGTGTGTGTGAGAGAGAGGGCACGTCGCGTGTGTGTGAGAGAGAGGGCACATCGTGTGCGAGTGAGAGAGAGGGCACGTAGCGTGTGTGAGAGAGAGAGGGAGGGCACGTCGCGAGCGTGTGAGAGAGAGGGCATGTCGCGTGTGTGAGAGAGAGAAAGAGGGCACGTCACGTGTGTGAGAGAGAGGGCACGTTGCACGTGTGAGAGAGAGAGGGCACTTCGCGTATGTGAGAGAGAGAGGGCACGTCGCATGTGGGAGAGAGAGAGAGAGAGGCCACGTCGTGTGCGTGAGGAGGCCACGTCGTGTGCGTGAGAGAGGCCACGTCGTGTGCGTGAGAGAGGGCACGTCGCGTGTGAGAGAGGGCACGTCGCGTGTGAGAGAGGGCACGTCGCGTGTGAGAGAGGGCACGTCGCGTGTGAGAGAGGGCACGTCGCGTGTGAGAGAGGGCACGTCGCGTGTGAGAGAGGGCACGTCGCGTGTGAGAGAGGGCACGTCGCGTGTGAGAGAGGGCACGTCGCGTGTGAGAGAGGGCACGTCGCGTGTGAGAGAGGGCACGTCGCGTGTGAGAGAGGGCACGTCGCGTGTGAGAGAGGGCACGTCGCGTGTGAGAGAGGGCACGTCGCGTGTGAGAGAGGGCACGTCGCGTGTGAGAGAGGGCACGTCGCGTGTGAGAGAGGGCACGTCGCGTGTGAGAGAGGGCACGTCGCGTGTGAGAGAGGGCACGTCGCGTGTGAGAGAGGGCACGTCGCGTGTGAGAGAGGGCACGTCGCGTGTGAGAGAGGGCACGTCGCGTGTGAGAGAGGGCACGTCGCGTGTGAGAGAGGGCACGTCGCGTGTGAGAGAGGGCACGTCGCGTGTGAGAGAGGGCACGACGCGTGTGAGAGAGGGCACATCGCGTGTGAGAGAGGGCACGTCGCGTGTGAGAGAGGGCACGTCGCGTGTGAGAGAGGACACGTCGCGTGTGAGAGAGAGAGGGCACGTCGCGTGTGAGAGAGAGAGGGCACGTCGCATGTGTGAGAGAGAGAGGGCACGTCGCGTGTGTGAGAGAGAGAGGGCACGTCGCGTGTGTGAGAGAGAGAGGGCACGTCGCGTGTGTGAGAGAGAGAGGGCACGTCGCGTGTGTGAGAGAGAGGGCACGTCGCGTGTGTGAGAGAGAGAGGGCACGTCGCGTGTGTGAGAGAGAGAGGGCACGTCGCGTGTGTGAGAGAGGGCACGTCGCGTGTGTGAGAGAGAGATGGCACGTCGCGTGTGTGAGAGAGAGAGGGCACGTCGCGTGTGTGAGAGAGAGAGGGCACGTCGCGTGTGTGAGAGAGAGAGGGCACGTCGCGTGTGTGAGAGAGAGAGGGCACGTCGCGTGTGTGAGAGAGAGAGGGCACGTCGCGTGTGTGAGAGAGAGAGGGCACGTCGCGTGTGTGAGAGAGAGAGGACACGTCGCATGTGAGAGAGACGGAACGTCGCATGCGTGAGAGAGAGGGCACGTCGCGTGCGAGAGTGAGCGCACGTTGCGTGTGTGTGAGAGAGAGGGTACGTCGCGTGTGTGAGAGAGGGCATGTCGCGTGCGTGAGAGAGAGGGCACGTCGCATGCTTGAGAGAGAGAGGGCACGTCACGTGTGTGGGAGAGAGAGGGCACGTCACGTGTGTGGGAGAGAGAGGGCACGTCACGTGTGTGGGAGAGAGAGGGCACGTCACGTGTGTGGGAGAGAGAGGGCACGTCACGTGTGTGGGAGAGAGAGGGCACGTCACGTGTGTGGGAGAGAGAGGGCACGTCGCGTGCGTGAGAGAGAGAGCGCACGTCACGTGTGTGGGAGAGGGCACATCGCGTGCGAGAGGGAGAGAGGGCACATCGCGTGCGAGAGGGAGAGAGGGCACATCGCGTGAGTGAGAGAGAGAGGGCACGTCGCGTGTGTGAGAGAGAGAGGGCACGTCGCGTGTGTGAGAGAGAGGGCACGTCGCGTGTGTGAGAGAGAGAGGGCACGTCGCGTGTGTGAGAGAGAGAGGGCACGTCGCGTGTGTGAGAGAGAGAGGGCACGTCGCGTGTGTGAGAGAGAGAGGGCACGTCGCGTGTGTGAGAGAGAGAGGGCACGTCGCGTGTGTGAGAGAGAGAGGGCACGTCGCGTGTGTGAGAGAGAGAGGGCACGTCGCGTGTGTGAGAGAGAGGGCACGTCGCGTGTGTGAGAGAGAGGGCACGTCGCGTGTGTGAGAGAGAGAGGGCACGTCGCGTGTGTGAGAGAGAGACGGCACGTCGCGTGTGTGAGAGAGAGAGGGCACGTCGCGTGTGTGAGAGAGAGAGGGCACGTCGCGTGTGTGAGAGAGAGAGGGAACGTCGCGTGTGTGAGAGAGAGAGGGCACGTCGCGTGTGTGAGAGAGAGGGCACGTCGCGTGTGTGAGAGAGAGGGCACGTCGCGTGTGTGAGAGAGAGAGGGCACGTCGCGTGTGTGAGAGAGAGAGGGCACGTCGCGTGTGTGAGAGAGAGAGGGCACGTCGCGTGTGTGAGAGAGAGGGCACGTCGCGTGTGTGTGAGAGAGGGCACGTCGCGTGTGTGAGAGAGAGCACGTCGCGTGTGTGAAAGAGAGAGGGCACGTCGCGTGTGTGAGAGAGAGAGGGCACGTCGCGTGTGTGAGAGAGAGAGGGCACGTCGCGTGTGTGAGAGAGAGAGGGCACGTCGCGTGTGTGAGAGAGAGAGGGCACGTCGCGTGTGTGAGAGAGAGAGGGCACGTCGCGTGTGTGAGAGAGAGGGCACGTCGCGTGTGTGAGAGAGAGAGGGCACGTCGCGTGTGTGAGAGAGAGGGCACGTCGCGTGTGTGAGAGAGAGAGGGCACGTCGCGTGTGTGAGAGAGAGGGCACGTCGCGTGTGTGAGAGAGAGGGCACGTCGCGTGTGTGAGAGAGAGGGCACGTCGCGTGTGTGAGAGAGAGGGCACGTCGCGTGTGTGAGAGAGAGGGCACATCGCGTGTGTGAGAGAGAGGGCACGTCGCGTGTGTGAGAGAGAGGGCACATCGCGTGTGTGAGAGAGAGGGCACGTCGCGTGTGTGAGAGAGAGAGGGCACGTCGCGTGTGTGAGAGAGAGAGGGCACGTCGCGTGTGTGAGAGAGAGGGCACGTCGCGTGTGTGAGAGAGAGAGCGCACGTCACGTGTGTGGGAGAGAGAGGGCACATCGCGTGCGAGAGGGAGAGAGGGCACGTCGAATGCGAGCGAGAGAGGGGGCACGTCGTGTGTGTGTGAGAGAGTGCACGACGTGTGAGAGCGAGCAAGAGCTTTTGGGCGTGTGTGAGAGAGAGAGGGCACGTCACGTGCGAGAGAGAGAGGGGGCACGTCGCGTGTGTGAGAGAGAGGGCACGTCGCGTATGTGAGAGAGAGGGCACGTTGCGTGCGAGAGAGAGGGCACGTTGCATGTGCGAGAGAGAGAGGGCACGTCGCGTATGTGAGAGAGAGAGGGCACGTCGCGTGTGGGAGAGAGAGAGAGGGCACCTCGTGTGCGTGAGAGAGGGCACGTGGCGTGTGAGAGAGAGGGCACGTCGCTTGTGTGAGAGAGGGCACGTCGCGTGTGTGAGAGAGAGGGCACGTCGTGTGTGTGAGAGAGAGAGGGCACGTTGCGTGTATGAGAGAGAGGGCACGTCGCGTATGTGAGAGAGGGCATGTTGCGTGCGACCGAGAAGGCACGTCGTGTACGAGCGAGAGGGCACGTCGTGTACGAGCGAGAGGGCACGTCGCATGCGAGCGAGAGGGCACGTCGCGTGCGAGCGAGACAGAGGGCACAACGCGTGTGTGAGAGAGAGGGCACGACGGGTGCGTGAGAGAGAGAGGGCACGACGGGTGCGTGAGAGAGAGAGGGCACGACGGGTGCGTGAGAGAGAGAGGGCACGACGGGTGCGTGAGAGAGAGAGGGCACGACGGGTGCGTGAGAGAGAGAGGGCACGACGGGTGCGTGAGAGAGAGAGAGGGCACGTCGCATGCGTGAGAGAGAGGGCACGTCGCATGCGTGAGAGAGAGAGGGCACGTCGCGTGTGTGTGAGAGAGAGGGCACGTCGCGTGTGTGTGAGAGAGAGGGCACATCGTGTGCGAGTGAGAGAGAGGGCACGTAGCGTGTGTGAGAGAGAGAGGGAGGGCACGTCGCGAGCGTGTGAGAGAGAGGGCATGTCGCGTGTGTGAGAGAGAGAAAGAGGGCACGTCGCGTGTGTGAGAGAGAGGGCACGTTGCACGTGTGAGAGAGAGGGCACGTTGCACGTGTGAGAGAGAGGGCACTTCACGTATGTGAGAGAGAGAGGGCACGTCGCATGTGGGAGAGAGAGAGAGAGAGGCCACGTCGTGTGCGTGAGAGAGGCCACGTCGTGTGCGTGAGAGAGGCCACGTCGTGTGCGTGAGAGAGGCCACGTCGTGTGCGTGAGAGAGGCCACGTCGTGTGCGTGAGAGAGGCCACGTCGTGTGCGTGAGAGAGGCCACGTCGTGTGCGTGAGAGAGGCCACGTCGTGTGCGTGAGAGAGGCCACGTCGTGTGCGTGAGAGAGGCCACGTCGTGTGCGTGAGAGAGGCCACGTCGTGTGCGTGAGAGAGGCCACGTCGTGTGCGTGAGAGAGGCCACGTCGTGTGCGTGAGAGAGGCCACGTCGTGTGCGTGAGAGAGGCCACGTCGTGTGCGTGAGAGAGGCCACGTCGTGTGCGTGAGAGAGGCCACGTCGTGTGCGTGAGAGAGGCCACGTCGTGTGCGTGAGAGAGGCCACGTCGTGTGCGTGAGAGAGGCCACGTCGTGTGCGTGAGAGAGGCCACGTCGTGTGCGTGAGAGAGGCCACGTCGTGTGCGTGAGAGAGGCCACGTCGTGTGCGTGAGAGAGGCCACGTCGTGTGCGTGAGAGAGGCCACGTCGTGTGCGTGAGAGAGGCCACGTCGCGTGTGAGAGAGGGCACGTCGCGTGTGAGAGAGGGCACGTCGCGTGTGAGAGAGGGCACGTCGCGTGTGAGAGAGGGCACGTCGCGTGTGAGAGAGGGCACGTCGCGTGTGAGAGAGGGCACGTCGCGTGTGAGAGAGGGCACGTCGCGTGTGAGAGAGGGCACGTCGCGTGTGAGAGAGGGCACGTCGCGTGTGAGAGAGGGCACGTCGCGTGTGAGAGAGAGAGGGCACGTCGCGTGTGAGAGAGAGAGGGCACGTCGCGTGTGTGAGAGAGAGAGGGCACGTCGCGTGTGTGAGAGAGAGAGGGCACGTCGCGTGTGTGAGAGAGAGAGGGCACGTCGCGTGTGTGAGAGAGAGAGGGCACGTCGCGTGTGTGAGAGAGAGGGCACGTCGCGTGTGTGAGAGAGAGGGCACGTCGCGTGTGTGAGAGAGAGAGGGCACGTCGCGTGTGTGAGAGAGAGAGGGCACGTCGCGTGTGTGAGAGACAGAGGGCACGTCGCGTGTGTGAGAGAGAGAGGGCACGTCGCGTGTGTGAGAGAGAGAGGGCACGTCGCGTGTGTGAGAGAGAGAGGGCACGTCGCGTGTGTGAGAGAGAGAGGGCACGTCGCGTGTGTGAGAGAGAGAGGACACGTCGCATGTGAGAGAGACGGAACGTCGCATGCGTAAGAGAGAGGGCACGTCACGTGCGAGAGTGAGCGCACGTTGCGTGTGTGTGAGAGAGGGGGTACGTCGCGTGTGTGAGAGAGAGAGGGCATGTCGCGTGCGTGAGAGAGAGAGGGCACGTCGCATGCTTGAGAGAGAGAGGGCACGTCACGTGTGTGGGAGAGAGAGGGCACGTCACGTGTGTGGGAGAGAGAGGGCACGTCGCGTGCGTGAGAGAGAGAGGGCACGTCGCGTGCGTGAGAGAGAGAGGGCACGTCGCGTGCGTGAGAGAGAGAGGGCACGTCGCGTGTGTGAGAGAGAGAGGGCACGTCGCGTGTGTGAGAGAGAGAGGGCACGTCGCGTGTGTGAGAGAGAGAGGGCACGTCGCGTGTGTGAGAGAGAGAGGGCACGTCGCGTGTGTGAGAGAGAGGGCACGTCGCGTGTGTGAGAGAGAGAGGGCACGTCGCGTGTGTGAGAGAGAGAGGGCACGTCGCGTGTGTGAGAGAGAGAGGGCACGTCGCGTGTGTGAGAGAGAGAGGGCACGTCGCGTGTGTGAGAGAGAGAGGGCACGTCGCGTGTGTGAGAGAGAGAGGGCACGTCGCGTGTGTGAGAGAGAGAGGGCACGTCGCGTGTGTGAGAGAGAGAGGGCACGTCGCGTGTGTGAGAGAGAGGGCACGTCGCGTGTGTGAGAGAGAGGGCACGTCGCGTGTGTGAGAGAGAGCACGTCGCGTGTGTGAAAGAGAGAGGGCACGTCGCGTGTGTGAGAGAGAGAGGGCACTTCGCGTGTGTGAGAGAGAGAGGGCACGTCGCGTGTGTGAGAGAGAGAGGGCACGTCGCGTGTGTGAGAGAGAGGGCACGTCGCGTGTGTGAGAGAGAGGGCACGTCGCGTGTGTGAGAGAGAGGGCACGTCGCGTGTGTGAGAGAGAGGGCACGTCGCGTGTGTGAGAGAGAGGGCACGTCGCGTGTGTGAGAGAGAGGGCACGTCGCGTGTGTGAGAGAGAGGGCACGTCGCGTGTGTGAGAGAGAGGGCACGTCGCGTGTGTGAGAGAGAGGGCACGTCGCGTGTGTGAGAGAGAGGGCACGTCGCGTGTGTGAGAGAGAGGGCACGTCGCGTGTGTGAGAGAGAGGGCACGTCGCGTGTGTGAGAGAGAGGGCACGTCGCGTGTGTGAGAGAGAGGGCACGTCGCGTGTGTGAGAGAGAGGGCACGTCGCGTGTGTGAGAGAGAGGGCACGTCGCGTGTGTGAGAGAGAGGGCACGTCGCGTGTGTGAGAGAGAGAGGGCACGTCGCGTGTGTGAGAGAGAGGGCACGTCGCGTGTGTGAGAGAGAGAGCGCACGTCACGTGTGTGGGAGAGAGAGGGCACATCGCGTGCGAGAGGGAGAGAGGGCACGTCGCATGCGAGCGAGAGAGGGGGCACGTCGTGTGTGTGTGAGAGAGTGCACGACGTGTGAGAGCGAGCAAGAGCTTTTGGGCGTGTGTGAGAGAGAGAGGGCACGTCACGTGCGAGAGAGAGAGGGGGCACGTCGCGTGTGCGAGAGAGAGGGCACGTCGCGTATGTGAGAGAGAGGGCACGTTGCGTGCGAGAGAGAGGGCACGTTGCATGTGTGAGAGAGAGAGGGCACGTCGCGTATGTGAGAGAGAGAGGGCACGTCGTGTGTGGGAGAGAGAGAGAGGGCACGTCGTGTGCGTGAGAGAGGGCACGTGGCGTGTGAGAGAGAGGGCACGTCGCTTGTGTGAGAGAGGGCACGTCGCGTGTGTGAGAGAGAGGGCACGTCGTGTGCGTGAGAGAGAGAGGGCACGTCACGTGTGTGGGAGAGAGAGGGTACATCGCGTGTGAGAGGGAGAGAGGGCACGTCGCGTGTGTGAGAGAGAGAGGGCACGTTGCGTGTATGAGAGAGAGGGCACGTCGCGTATGTGAGAGAGGGCACGTTGCGTGCGACCGAGAAGGGACGTCGTGTACGAGCGAGAGGGCACGTCGTGTACGAGCGAGAGGGCACGTCGTGTGCGAGCGAGAGGGCACGTCGCGTGCGAGCGAGACAGAGGGCACAACGCGTGTGTGAGAGAGAGGGCACGACGGGTGCATGAGAGAGAGAGGGCACGACGGGTGCGTGAGAGAGAGAGGGCACGACGGGTGCGTGAGAGAGAGAGGGCACGACGGGTGCGTGAGAGAGAGAGAGGGCACGTCGCATGCGTGAGAGAGAGGGCACGTCGCATGCGTGAGAGAGAGAGGGCACGTCGCGTGTGTGTGAGAGAGAGGGCACGTCGCGTGTGTGTGAGAGAGAGGGCACATCGTGTGCGAGTGAGAGAGAGGGCACGTAGCGTGTGTGAGAGAGAGAGAGAGGGCACGTCGCGAGCGTGTGAGAGAGAGGGCATGTCGCGTGTGTGAGAGAGAGAAAGAGGGCACGTCGCGTGTGTGAGAGAGAGGGCACGTTGCACGTGTGAGAGAGAGAGGGCACTTCGCGTATGTGAGAGAGAGGGCACGTCGCATGTGGGAGAGAGAGAGAGAGAGGACACGTCGTGTGTGTGAGAGAGGCCACGTCGTGTGCGTGAGAGAGGGCACGTCGCGTGTGAGAGAGGGCACGTCGCGTGTGAGAGAGGGCACGTCGCGTGCGAGAGAGGGCACGTCGCGTGCGAGAGAGGGCACGTCGCGTGCGAGAGAGGGCACGTCGCGTGCGAGAGAGGGCACGTCGCGTGCGAGAGAGGGCACGTCGCGTGCGAGAGAGGGCACGTCGCGTGCGAGAGAGGGCACGTCGCGTGCGAGAGAGGGCACGTCGCGTGCGAGAGAGGGCACGTCGCGTGCGAGAGAGGGCACGTCGCGTGCGAGAGAGGGCACGTCGCGTGCGAGAGAGGGCACGTCGCGTGCGAGAGGGGGCACGTCGCGTGCGAGAGGGGGCACGTCGCGTGCGAGAGGGGGCACGTCGCGTGCGAGAGGGGGCACGTCGCGTGCGAGAGGGGGCACGTCGCGTGCGAGAGGGGGCACGTCGCGTGTGAGAGGGGGCACGTCGCGTGTGAGAGGGGGCACGTCGCGTGTGAGAGGGGGCACGTCGCGTGTGAGAGGGGGCACGTCACCTGTGAGAGAGGGCACGTCGCGTGTGAGAGAGGGCACGTCGCGTGTGAGAGAGGGCACGTCGCGTGTGAGAGAGGGCACGTCGCGTGTGAGAGAGGGCACGTCGCGTGTGAGAGAGGGCACGTCGCGTGTGAGAGAGGGCACGTCGCGTGTGAGAGAGGGCACGTCGCGTGTGAGAGAGGGCACGTCGCGTGTGAGAGAGGGCACGTCGCGTGTGTGAGAGAGGGCACGTCGCGTGTGTGAGAGAGAGGGCACGTCGCGTGTGTGAGAGAGAGGGCACGTCGCGTGTGTGAGAGAGAGAGGGCACGTCGCGTGTGTGAGAGAGAGAGGGCACGTCGCGTGTGTGAGAGAGAGGGCACGTCGCGTGTGTGAGAGAGAGAGGGCACGTCACGTGTGTGAGAGAGAGAGGGCACGTCGCGTGTGTGAGAGAGAGAGGGCACGTCGCGTGTGTGAGAGAGAGGGCACGTCGCGTGTGTGAGAGAGAGGGCACGTCGCGTGTGTGAGAGAGAGAGGGCACGTCGCGTGTGTGAGAGAGAGAGGGCACGTCGTGTGTGTGAGAGAGGGCACGTCGCATGTGTGAGAGAGAGAGGGCACGTCGCGTGTGTGAGAGAGAGAGGGCACGTCGCGTGTGTGAGAGAGAGGGCACGTCGCGTGTGTGAGAGAGGGCACGTCGCGTGTGAGAGAGAGAGGGCACGTCGCGTGTGTGAGAGAGAGAGGGCACATCGCGTGTGTGAGAGAGAGAGGACACGTCGCGCGCGTGAGAGAGAGAGGGCACGTCGCGTGTGTGAGAGATAGAGGGCACGTCGCGTGTGTGAGAGAGAGAGGACACGTCGCATGTGAGAGAGACGGAACGTCGCATGCGTGAGAGAGAGGGCACGTCGCGTGCGAGAGTGAGCGCACGTTGCGTGTGTGTGAGAGAGAGGGTACGTCGCGTGTGTGAGAGAGAGAGGGCATGTCGCGTGCGTGAGAGAGAGAGGGCACGTCGCATGCTTGAGAGAGAGAGGGCACGTCACGTGTGTGGGAGAGAGAGGGCACATCACGTGCGAGAGGGAGAGAGGGCACGTCGCGTGCGAGCGAGAGAGAGGGCACGTCGTGTGTGTGTGAGAGAGTGCACGACATGTGAGAGCGAGCAAGAGCTTTTGGGCGTGTGTGAGAGAGAGGGGGCACGTCGCGTGTGTGAGAGAGAGGGCACGTTGGGTGCGTGAGAGAGAGAGAGGGCACGTCGCATGCGTGAGAGAGAGAGGGCACGTCGCATGCGTGTGTGAGAGAGAGGGCACGTCGAGCGTGTGTGAGAGAGAGGGCACGTCGCGCGTGTGTGAGAGAGAGGGCACGTCGCGCGTGTGTGAGAGAGAGGGCACGTCGCGCGTGTGTGAGAGAGAGGGCACGTCGCGCGTGTGTGAGAGAGGGCACGTCGCGTGTGTGTGAGAGAGAGGGCACGTCGCGTGTGTGAGAGAGAGAGGACACGTCGCATGTGAGAGAGACGGAACGTCGCATGCGTGAGAGAGGGCACGTCGCGTGCGAGAGTGAGCGCACGTTGCGTGTGTGTGAGAGAGAGGGTACGTCGCGTGTGTGAGAGAGAGAGGGCATGTCGCGTGCGTGAGAGAGAGAGGGCACGTCGCATGCTTGAGAGAGAGAGGGCACGTCACGTGTGTGGGAGAGAGAGGGCACATCACGTGCGAGAGGGAGAGAGGGCACGTCGCGTGCGAGCGAGAGAGAGGGCACGTCGTGTGTGTGTGAGAGAGTGCACGACATGTGAGAGCGAGCAAGAGCTTTTGGGCGTGTGTGAGAGAGAGGGGGCACGTCGCGTGTGTGAGAGAGAGGGCACGTTGGGTGCGTGAGAGAGAGAGAGGGCACGTCGCATGCATGAGAGAGAGAGGGCACGTCGCATGCGTGTGTGAGAGAGAGGGCACGTCGAGCGTGTGTGAGAGAGAGGGCACGTCGCGCGTGTGTGAGAGAGAGGGCACGTCGCGCGTGTGTGAGAGAGAGGGCACGTCGCGCGTGTGTGAGAGAGAGGGCACGTCGCGCGTGTGTGAGAGAGAGGGCACGTCGCGCGTGTGTGAGAGAGAGGGCACGTCGCGCGTGTGTGAGAGAGGGCACGTCGCGTGTGTGTGAGAGAGAGGGCACGTCGTGTGCGAGTGAGAGAGAGGGCACGTCGCGTGTGTGAGAGAGAGAGAGAGGGCACGTCACGAGCGTGGGAGAGAGAGGGCATGTCGCGTGTGTGAGAGAGAGAAAGAGGGCATGTCGCGTGTGAGAGAGAGAGAGGGCACGTCGCGTATGTGAGAGAGAGAGGGCACGTCGCATGTGGGAGAGAGAGAGAGAGAGAGGCCACGTCGTGTGCGTGAGAGAGGGCACGTCGTGTGTGAGAGAGGGCACGTCGCGTGTGTGAGAGAGAGGGCACGTCGCGTGTGTGAGAGAGAGGGCACGTCGCGTGTGTGAGAGAGAGGGCACGTCGCGTGTGTGAGAGAGAGAGGGCACGTCGCGTGTGTGAGAGAGAGAGGGCACGTCGCGTGTGTGAGAGAGAGAGGGCACGTCGCGTGTGTGGGAGAGAGGGCACGTCGCGTGTGTGGGAGAGAGGGCACGTCGCGTGTGTGAGAGAGAGAGGGCACGTCGCGTGTGTGAGAGAGAGAGGGCACGTCGCGTGTGTGAGAGAGAGAGGGCACGTCGCGTGTGTGAGAGAGAGAGGGCACGTCGCGTGTGTGAGAGAGAGAGGGCACGTCGCGTGTGTGAGAGAGAGAGGGCACGTCGCGTGTGTGAGAGAGAGAGGGCACGTCGCGTGTGTGAGAGAGAGGGCACGTCGCGTGTGTGAGAGAGAGGGCACGTCGCGTGTGTGAGAGAGAGAGGGCACGTCGCGTGTGTGAGAGAGAGAGGGCACGTCGCGTGTGTGAGAGAGAGAGGGCACGTCGTGTGTGTGTGAGAGAGAGGGCACGTCGCGTGTGTGTGAGAGAGAGGGCACGTCGCGTGTGTGAGAGAGAGAGGGCACGTCGCGTGTGTGAGAGAGAGAGGGCACGTCGCGTGTGTGAGAGAGAGAGGGCACGTCGCGTGTGTGAGAGAGAGAGGGCACGTCGCGTGTGTGAGAGAGAGGGCACGTCGCGTGTGTGAGAGAGAGAGGGCACGTCGCGTGTGTGAGAGAGAGAGGGCACGTCGCGTGTGTGAGAGAGAGAGGGCACGTCGCGTGTGTGAGAGAGAGAGGGCACGTCGCGTGTGTGAGAGAGAGAGGGCACGTCGCGTGTGTGAGAGAGAGAGGGCACGTCGCGTGTGTGAGAGAGAGAGGGCACGTCGCGTGTGTGAGAGAGAGGGCACGTCGCCTGTGTGAGAGATAGAGGGCACGTCGCGTGTGTGAGAGAGAGAGGACACGCCGCACGTGAGAGAGACGGCACGTTGCATGTGTGAGAGAGAGAGCATGTCGCGTGCGAGAGTGAGCGCACGTTGCGTGTGTGAGAGAGAGAGGGTACGTCGCGTGTGAGAGAGAGAGGGCACGTCGCGTGTGAGAGAGAGAGGGCACGTCGCGTGTGTGAGAGAGAGAGGGCACGTCGCGTGTGTGAGAGAGAGAGGGCACGTCGCGTGTGTGAGAGAGAGAGGGCACGTCGCGTGTGTGAGAGAGAGAGGGCACGTCGCGTGTGTGAGAGAGAGGGCATGTCGCGTGTGAGAGAGAGAGGGCATGTCGCGTGTGAGAGAGGGCACGTCGTGTGTGAGAGAGAGAGGGCATGTCACATGCGTGAGAGAGAGGGCACGTCGCGTGTGAGAGAGAGAGTGCACGTCACGTGTGTGAGAGAGAGTGAGGGTACGTCGCATGCGAGAGAGAGAGAGGGCATGTCGCATGCGTGAGAGAAAGAGAGAGGGCACATCGCGTGTGTGAGAGAGGGCACGCCGCGTGCGAGGAGAGGGTACATCGCCTGCGAGAGGACACTTCGCGTGTGTGAGAGAGAGGGCACGTCGCGTGCGTGAGAGAGAGAGGGCACATCGCGTGCGAGCGAGAGAGAGAGGGCACGTCACGTGTGTGTGAGAGAGGGCACGCGTGTGCGTGAGAGAGAGAGAGGGCACGCGTGTGCGTGAGAGAGAGAGGGCACGTCGTGTGCGTGAGAGAGGGCACGTCGCGTGTGTGCGAGCGAGAGGGCACGTCGCATGTGTGAGAGAGAGAGGGCTAGTCGCGTGTGTGAGAGAGAGGGCACGTCGCGTGTGTGAGAGACAGAGGGCACGTCGCGTGTGTGAGAGACAGAGGGCACGTCGCGTGTGTGAGAGACAGAGGGCACGTCGCGTGTGTGAGAGACAGAGGGCACGTCGCGTGTGTGAGAGAGAGGGCACGTCGCGTGTGTGAGAGAGAGGGCACGTCGCGTGTGTGAGAGAGAGAGGGCACGTCGCGTGTGTGAGAGAGAGAGGGCACGTCGCGTGTGAGAGAGAGAGGGCACGTCGCGTGTGTGAGAGAGAGGGCACGTCGCGTGTGTGAGAGAGAGAGGGCACGTCGCGTGTGTGAGAGAGAGAGGGCACGTTGCGTGTGTGAGAGAGAGGGCACGTCGCGTGTGTGAGAGAGAAGGCACGTCGCGTGTGTGAGAGAGAGAGGGCACGTCGCGTGTGTGAGAGAGAGAGGGCACGTCGCGTGTGTGAGAGAGGGCACGTCGCGTGTGTGAGAGAGAGAGGGCACGTCGCGTGTGTGAGAGAGAGAGAGGGCACGTCGCGTGTGTGAGAGAGAGAGGGCACGTCGCGTGTGTGAGAGAGAGAGGGCACGTCGCGTGTGTGAGAGAGAGAGGGCACGTCGCGTGTGTGAGAGAGAGAAGGCACGTCGCGTGTGTGAGAGAGAGAGGGCACGTCGCGTGTGTGAGAGAGAGGGCACGTCGCCTGTGTGAGAGATAGAGGGCACGTCGCGTGTGTGAGAGAGAGAGGACACGCCGCACGTGAGAGAGACGGCACGTTGCATGTGTGAGAGAGAGCACGTCGCGTGCGAGAGTGAGCGCACGTTGCGTGTGTGAGAGAGAGAGGGTACGGCGCGTGTGAGAGAGGGCACGTCGCGTGTGAGAGAGAGAGGGCATGTCGCGTGTGAGAGAGGGCACGTCGTGTGTGAGAGAGAGAGGGCATGTCACATGCGTGAGAGAGAGGGCACGTCGCGTGTGTGAGAGAGAGAGGGCACGTCGCGTGCGTGAGAGAAAGAGGGCACGTCGCGTGCGTGAGAGAAAGAGGGCACGTCGCGTGCGTGAGAGAAAGAGGGCACGTCGCGTGTGTGAGAGGGAGAGAGGGCACGTCGCGTGCGAGAGAGAGAGAGGGCACGCCGCGTGCGAGGAGGGAGAGGGCACATCGCGTGCGAGAGGACACTTCGCGTGTGTGAGAGAGAGGGCACGTCCCGTGCGTGAGAGAGAGAGGGCACATCGCGTGCGAGCGAGAGAGAGGGCACGTCACGTGTGTGTGAGAGAGGGCACGTCGTGTGCGTGAGAGAGAGAGGGCACGTCGCGTGTGTGCAAGCGAGAGGGCACGTCGCGTGTGAGAGAGAGAGAGGGCACGTCGCGTGTGTGTGAGAGAGGGCACGTCGTGTGAGAGCGAGCAAGAGCTTTTGGGTGAGAGAGAGAGGGCACGTCGCGTGCGAGCGAGAGAGAGGGCACGTCACGTGTGTGTGAGAGAGGGCACGTTGTGTGCGTGAGAGAGAGAGGGCACGTCGCGTGTGTGCGAGCGAGAGGGCACGTCGCGTGTGTGTGAGAGAGAGGGCATGTCGCGTGTGTGTGAGAGAGAGGGCACGTCGCGTGTGTGAGAGGGCACGTCGCGTGTGTGAGAGGGCACGTCGCATGTGTGAGAGAGGGCACGTCATGTGTGTGAGAGAGAGGGCCCGTCGCGTGTGTGTGAGAGAGAGAGCATGTCGGTGTGTGTGTGAGGGAGAGGGCTCGTCGCGTGTGTGTGAGAGAGGGCACGTCGTGTGAGAGCGAGCAAGAGCTTTTGGGTGCGTGAGAGAGAGCGGGCACGGTGCGTGTGTGAGAGAGAGAGGGCACGTCGCGTGCGAGAGTGAGCGCACGTTGCGTGTGTGTGAGAGAGAGGGTACGTCGCGTGTGTGAGAGAGAGAGGGCACGTCGCGTGCGTGAGAGAGAGAGGGCACGTCGCGTGCTTGAGAGAGAGGGCACGTCACGTCTGTGGAAGAGAGAGGGCACATCGCGTGCGAGAGGGCACATCGCGTGCGAGCGAGAGAGAGGGCACGTCGTGTGTGTGAGAGAGTGCACGACGTGTGAGAGCGAGCAAGAGGTTTTGGGCGTGTGTGAGAGAGAGAGGGCACGTTGCGTGCGAGAGAGAGAGAGGGCACGTTGCATGTGTGAGAGAGAGAGGGCACGTTGCATGTGTGAGAGAGAGAGGGCACGTTGCATGTGTGAGAGAGAGATGGCACGTCGCGTATGTGAGAGAGAGAGGGCACGTCGCGTGTGGGAGAGAGAGAGAGGGCACGTCGTGAGCGTGAGAGAGGGCACGTGGCGTGTGTGTGAGAGAGAGAGCACGTGGCGTGTGTGAGAGAGAGAGGGCACGTCGCGTGTGTGAGAGAGAGAGGGCATGTCACGTGTGTGAGAGAGAGGGCACGTCGTGTGCGTGAGAGAGGGCACGTCACGTGTGTGGGAGAGAGAGGGCACATCGCGTGCGAGAGGGAGAGAGGGCACGTCGCGTGTGTGAGAGAGAGAGGGCACGTCGTGTGTGTGAGAGAGAGGGCACGTCGCGTGTGTGAGAGAGAGGGCACGTTGCGTGCGACCGAGAAGGCACGTCGCGTGCGACCGAGAAGGCACGTCGCGTGCGACCGAGAAGGCACGTCGCGTGCGACCGAGAAGGCACGTCGCGTGCGACCGAGAAGGCACGTCGCGTGCGAGCGAGAGGGCACGTCGCGTTCGAGCGAGAGGGCACGTCGCGTTCGAGCGAGAGGGCACGTCGCGTTCGAGCGAGAGGGCACGTCGCGTTCGAGCGAGAGGGCACGTCGCGTTCGAGCGAGAGGGCACGTCGCGTGCGAGCGAGAGGGCACGCGTGCGAGCGAGAGGGCACGTCGCGTGCGAGCGAGAGGGCACGTCGCGTGCGAGCGAGAGGGCACGTCGCGTGCGAGCGAGAGGGCACGTCGCGTGCGAGCGAGAGGGCACGTCGCGTGCGAGCGAGTGGGCACGTCGCGTGCGAGCGAGAGGGCACGTCGCGTGCGAGCGAGAGGGCACGTCGCGTGCGAGCGAGAGGGCACGTCGCGTGCAAGCGAGACAGAGGGCACAACGCGTGTGTGAGAGAGAGAGAGAGGGCACGACGGGTGCGTGAGAGAGAGGGCATGACGGGTGCATGAGAGAGAGGGCACGTCGCATGCGTGAGAGAGAGGGCACGTCGCATGCGTGAGAGAGAGGGCACGTCGCGTGTGTGTGAGAGAGAGGGCACGTCGCGTGTGTGTGAGAGAGAGGGCACGTCACGTGTGTGTGAGAGAGGGCACGTTGTGTGCGTGAGAGAGAGAGGGCACGTCGCGTGTGTGCGAGCGAGAGGGCACGTCGCGTGTGTGTGAGAGAGAGGGCATGTCGCGTGTGTGTGAGAGAGAGGGCACGTCGCGTGTGTGAGAGGGCACGTCGCGTGTGTGAGAGGGCACGTCGCGTGTGTGAGAGAGGGCACGTCATGTGTGTGAGAGAGAGGGCCCGTCGCGTGTGTGTGAGAGAGAGAGCATGTCGGTGTGTGTGTGAGGGAGAGGGCTCGTCGCGTGTGTGAGAGAGGGCACGTCGCGTGTGAGAGAGGGCACGTCGCGTGTGAGAGAGGGCACGTCGCGTGTGAGAGAGGGCACGTCGCGTGTGAGAGAGGGCACGACGCGTGTGAGAGAGGGCACGACGCGTGTGAGAGAGGGCACGTCGCGTGTGAGAGAGGGCACGTCGCGTGTGAGAGAGGGCACGTCGCGTGTGAGAGAGAGAGGGCACGTCGCGTGTGTGAGAGAGAGAGGGCACGTCACGTGTGTGAGAGAGAGAGGGCACGTCGCGTGTGTGAGAGAGAGGGCACGTCGCGTGTGTGAGAGAGAGAAGGCACGTCGCGTGTGTGAGAGAGAGAGGGCACGTCGCGTGTGTGAGAGAGAGAGGGCACGTCGCGTGTGTGAGAGAGAGAGGGCACGTCGCGTGTGTGAGAGAGAGAGGGCACGTCGCGTGTGTGAGAGAGAGAGGGCACGTCGCGTGTGTGAGAGAGAGAGGGCACGTCGCGTGTGTGAGAGAGAGAGGGCACGTCGCGTGTGTGAGAGAGAGAGGGCACGTCGCGTGTGTGAGAGAGAGAGGACACGTCGCATGTGAGAGAGACGGAACGTCGCATGCGTGAGAGAGGGCACGTCGCGTGCGAGAGTGAGCGCACGTTGCGTGTGTGTGAGAGAGAGGGTACGTCGCGTGTGTGAGAGAGGGCATGTCGCGTGCGTGAGAGAGAGGGCACGTCGCATGCTTGAGAGAGAGAGGGCACGTCACGTGTGTGGGAGAGAGAGGGCACGTCACGTGTGTGGGAGAGAGAGGGCACGTCACGTGTGTGGGAGAGAGAGGGCACGTCACGTGTGTGGGAGAGAGAGGGCACGTCACGTGTGTGGGAGAGAGAGGGCACGTCACGTGTGTGGGAGAGAGAGGGCACGTCACGTGTGTGGGAGAGAGAGGGCACGTCGCGTGCGTGAGAGAGAGAGCGCACGTCACGTGTGTGGGAGAGAGAGGGCACATCGCGTGTGTGAGAGAGAGAGGGCACGTCGCGTGTGTGAGAGAGAGAGGGCACGTCGCGTGTGTGAGAGAGAGAGGGCACGTCGCGTGTGTGAGAGAGAGGGCACGTCGCGTGTGTGAGAGAGAGGGCACGTCGCGTGTGTGAGAGAGAGAGGGCACGTCGCGTGTGTGAGAGAGAGAGGGCACGTCGCGTGTGTGAGAGAGAGAGGGCACGTCGCGTGTGTGAGAGAGAGAGGGCACGTCGCGTGTGTGAGAGAGGGCACGTCGCGTGTGTGAGAGAGAGAGGGCACGTCGCGTGTGTGAGAGAGAGAGGGCACGTCGCGTGTGTGAGAGAGAGAGGGCACGTCGCGTGTGTGAGAGAGAGAGGGCACGTCGCGTGTGTGAGAGAGAGAGGGCACGTCGCGTGTGTGAGAGAGAGAGGACACGTCGCATGTGAGAGAGACGGAACGTCGCATGCGTGAGAGAGAGGGCACGTCGCGTGCGAGAGTGAGCGCACGTTGCGCGTGTGTGAGAGAGAGGGCACGTCGCGTGTGTGAGAGAGAGAGCGCACGTCACGTGTGTGGGAGAGAGAGGGCACATCGCGTGCGAGAGGGAGAGAGGGCACGTCGCATGCGAGCGAGAGAGGGGGCACGTCGTGTGTGTGTGAGAGAGTGCACGACGTGTGAGAGCGAGCAAGAGCTTTTGGGCGTGTGTGAGAGAGAGAGGGCACGTCACGTGCGAGAGAGAGAGGGGGCACGTCGCGTGTGTGAGAGAGAGGGCACGTTGCGTGCGAGAGAGAGGGCACGTTGCGTGTGAGAGAGAGAGGGCACGTCGCGTATGTGAGAGAGAGAGGGCACGTCGCGTGTGGGAGAGAGAGAGGGCACGTCGCGTGTGGGAGAGAGAGAGGGCACGTCGTGTGCGTGAGAGAGGGCACGTGGCGTGTGAGAGAGAGGGCACGTCGCTTGTGTGAGAGAGGGCACGTCGCGTGTGTGAGAGAGAGGGCACGTCGTGTGCGTGAGAGAGAGAGGGCACGTCACGTGTGTGGGAGAGAGAGGGCACATCGCGTGTGAGAGGGAGAGAGGGCACGTCGCGTGTGTGAGAGAGAGAGGGCACGTTGCGTGTATGAGAGAGAGGGCACGTCGCGTATGTGAGAGAGGGCACGTTGCGTGCGATCGAGAAGGCACGTCGTGTACGAGCGAGAGGGCACGTCGTGTACGAGCGAGAGGGCACGTCGCATGCGAGCGAGAGGGCACGTCGCGTGCGAGCGAGACAGAGGGCACAACGCGTGTGTGAGAGAGAGGGCACGATGGGTGCATGAGAGAGAGAGGGCACGACGGGTGCGTGAGAGAGAGAGGGCACGACGGGTGCGTGAGAGAGAGAGGGCACGACGGGTGCGTGAGAGAGAGAGAGGGCACGTCGCATGCGTGAGAGAGAGGGCACGTCGCATGCGTGAGAGAGAGAGGGCACGTCGCGTGTGTGTGAGAGAGAGGGCACGTCGCGTGTGTGTGAGAGAGAGGGCACATCGTGTGCGAGTGAGAGAGAGGGCACGTAGCGTGTGTGAGAGAGAGAGGGAGGGCACGTCGCGAGCGTGTGAGAGAGAGGGCATGTCGCGTGTGTGAGAGAGAGAAAGAGGGCACGTCGCGTGTGTGAGAGAGAGGGCACGTTGCACGTGTGAGAGAGAGAGGGCACTTCGCGTATGTGAGAGAGAGAGGGCACGTCGCATGTGGGAGAGAGAGAGAGAGAGGCCACGTCGTGTGCGTGAGGAGGCCACGTCGTGTGCGTGAGGAGGCCACGTCGTGTGCGTGAGGAGGCCACGTCGTGTGCGTGAGAGAGGCCACGTCGTGTGCGTGAGAGAGGGCACGTCGCGTGTGAGAGAGGGCACGTCGCGTGTGAGAGAGGGCACGTCGCGTGTGAGAGAGGGCACGTCGCGTGTGAGAGAGGGCACGTCGCGTGTGAGAGAGGGCACGTCGCGTGTGAGAGAGGGCACGTCGCGTGTGAGAGAGGGCACGTCGCGTGTGAGAGAGGGCACGTCGCGTGTGAGAGAGGGCACGTCGCGTGTGAGAGAGGGCACGTCGCGTGTGAGAGAGGGCACGTCGCGTGTGAGAGAGGGCACGTCGCGTGTGAGAGAGGGCACGTCGCGTGTGAGAGAGGGCACGTCGCGTGTGAGAGAGGGCACGTCGCGTGTGAGAGAGGGCACGTCGCGTGTGAGAGAGGGCACGTCGCGTGTGAGAGAGGGCACGTCGCGTGTGAGAGAGGGCACGTCGCGTGTGAGAGAGGGCACGACGCGTGTGAGAGAGGGCACGTCGCGTGTGAGAGAGGGCACGTCGCGTGTGAGAGAGGGCACGTCGCGTGTGAGAGAGGGCACGTCGCGTGTGAGAGAGAGAGGGCACGTCGCGTGTGTGAGAGAGAGAGGGCACGTCGCATGTGTGAGAGAGAGAGGGCACGTCGCGTGTGTGAGAGAGAGAGGGCACGTCGCGTGTGTGAGAGAGAGAGGGCACGTCGCGTGTGTGAGAGAGAGGGCACGTCGCGTGTGTGAGAGAGAGAGGGCACGTCGCGTGTGTGGGAGAGAGAGGGCACGTCACGTGTGTGGGAGAGAGAGGGCACGTCACGTGTGTGGGAGAGAGAGGGCACGTCACGTGTGTGGGAGAGAGAGGGCACGTCACGTGTGTGGGAGAGAGAGGGCACGTCACGTGTGTGGGAGAGAGAGGGCACGTCGCGTGCGTGAGAGAGAGAGCGCACGTCACGTGTGTGGGAGAGGGCACATCGCGTGCGAGAGGGAGAGAGGGCACATCGCGTGCGAGAGGGAGAGAGGGCACGTCACGTGTGTGGGAGAGGGCACATCGCGTGCGAGAGGGAGAGAGGGCACATCGCGTGCGAGAGGGAGAGAGGGCACATCGCGTGAGTGAGAGAGAGAGGGCACGTCGCGTGTGTGAGAGAGAGAGGGCACGTCGCGTGTGTGAGAGAGAGAGGGCACGTCGCGTGTGTGAGAGAGAGAGGGCACGTCGCGTGTGTGAGAGAGAGAGGGCACGTCGCGTGTGTGAGAGAGAGAGGGCACGTCGCGTGTGTGAGAGAGGGCACGTCGCGTGTGTGAGAGAGAGAGGGCACGTCGCGTGTGTGAGAGAGAGAGGGCACGTCGCGTGTGTGAGAGAGAGAGGGCACGTCGCGTGTGTGAGAGAGAGAGGGCACGTCGCGTGTGTGAGAGAGAGAGGGCACGTCGCGTGTGTGAGAGAGAGAGGGCACGTCGCGTGTGTGAGAGAGAGAGGGCACGTCGCGTGTGTGAGAGAGAGAGGGCACGTCGCGTGTGTGAGAGAGAGGGCACGTCGCGTGTGTGAGAGAGAGGGCACGTCGCGTGTGTGAGAGAGAGAGGGCACGTCGCGTGTGTGAGAGAGAGACGGCACGTCGCGTGTGTGAGAGAGAGACGGCACGTCGCGTGTGTGAGAGAGAGAGGGCACGTCGCGTGTGTGAGAGAGAGAGGGCACGTCGCGTGTGTGAGAGAGAGAGGGCACGTCGCGTGTGTGAGAGAGAGAGGGCACGTCGCGTGTGTGAGAGAGAGAGGGCACGTCGCGTGTGTGAGAGAGAGAGGGCACGTCGCGTGTGTGAGAGAGAGAGGGCACGTCGCGTGTGTGAGAGAGAGGGCACGTCGCGTGTGTGAGAGAGAGGGCACGTCGCGTGTGTGAGAGAGAGAGGGCACGTCGCGTGTGTGAGAGAGAGGGCACGTCGCGTGTGTGAGAGAGAGAGGGCACGTCGCGTGTGTGAGAGAGAGGGCACGTCGCGTGTGTGAGAGAGAGGGCACGTCGCGTGTGAGAGAGAGAGGGCACGTCGCGTGTGTGAGAGAGAGGGCACGTCGCGTGTGTGAGAGAGAGGGCACGTCGCGTGCGAGAGGGAGAGAGGGCACGTCGCATGCGAGCGAGAGAGGGGGCACGTCGTGTGTGTGTGAGAGAGTGCACGACGTGTGAGAGCGAGCAAGAGCTTTTGGGCGTGTGTGAGAGAGAGAGGGCACGTCACGTGCGAGAGAGAGAGGGGGCACGTCGCGTGTGTGAGAGAGAGGGCACGTCGCGTATGTGAGAGAGAGGGCACGTTGCGTGCGAGAGAGAGGGCACGTTGCATGTGCGAGAGAGAGAGGGCACGTCGCGTATGTGAGAGAGAGAGGGCACGTCGCGTGTGGGAGAGAGAGAGAGGGCACGTCGTGTGCGTGAGAGAGGGCACGTGGCGTGTGAGAGAGAGGGCACGTCGCTTGTGTGAGAGAGGGCACGTCGCGTGTGTGAGAGAGAGGGCACGTCGTGTGTGTGAGAGAGAGAGGGCACGTTGCGTGTATGAGTGAGAGGGCACGTCGCGTATGTGAGAGAGGGCATGTTGCGTGCGACCGAGAAGGCACGTCGTGTACGAGCGAGAGGGCACGTCGTGTACGAGCGAGAGGGCACGTCGCATGCGAGCGAGAGGGCACGTCGCGTGCGAGCGAGACAGAGGGCACGACGCGTGTGTGAGAGAGAGGGCACGACGGGTGCGTGAGAGAGAGAGGGCACGACGGGTGCGTGAGAGAGAGAGGGCACGACGGGTGCGTGAGAGAGAGAGGGCACGACGGGTGCGTGAGAGAGAGAGGGCACGACGGGTGCGTGAGAGAGAGAGGGCATGACGGGTGCGTGAGAGAGAGGGCACGTCGCATGCGTGAGAGAGAGGGCACGTCGCATGCGTGAGAGAGAGGGCACGTCGCATGCGTGAGAGAGAGGGCACGTCGCATGCGTGAGAGAGAGAGGGCACGTCGCATGCGTGAGAGAGAGAGGGCACGTCGCGTGTGTGTGAGAGAGAGGGCACGTCGCGTGTGTGTGAGAGAGAGGGCACATCGTGTGCGAGTGAGAGAGAGAGGGCACGTAGCGTGTGTGAGAGAGAGAGGGAGGGCACGTCGCGAGCGTGTGAGAGAGAGGGCATGTCGCGTGTGTGAGAGAGAGAAAGAGGGCACGTCGCGTGTGTGAGAGAGAGGGCACGTTGCACGTGTGAGAGAGAGGGCACTTCACGTATGTGAGAGAGAGAGGGCACGTCGCATGTGGGAGAGAGAGAGAGAGAGGCCACGTCGTGTGCGTGAGAGAGGCCACGTCGTGTGCGTGAGAGAGGCCACGTCGTGTGCGTGAGAGAGGCCACGTCGTGTGCGTGAGAGAGGCCACGTCGTGTGCGTGAGAGAGGCCACGTCGTGTGCGTGAGAGAGGCCACGTCGTGTGCGTGAGAGAGGCCACGTCGTGTGCGTGAGAGAGGCCACGTCGTGTGCGTGAGAGAGGCCACGTCGTGTGCGTGAGAGAGGCCACGTCGTGTGCGTGAGAGAGGCCACGTCGTGTGCGTGAGAGAGGCCACGTCGTGTGCGTGAGAGAGGCCACGTCGTGTGCGTGAGAGAGGCCACGTCGTGTGCGTGAGAGAGGCCACGTCGTGTGCGTGAGAGAGGCCACGTCGTGTGCGTGAGAGAGGCCACGTCGTGTGCGTGAGAGAGGCCACGTCGTGTGCGTGAGAGAGGCCACGTCGTGTGCGTGAGAGAGGGCACGTCGCGTGTGAGAGAGGGCACGTCGCGTGTGAGAGAGGGCACGTCGCGTGTGAGAGAGGGCACGTCGCGTGTGAGAGGGCACGTCGCGTGTGAGAGAGGGCACGTCGCGTGTGAGAGAGGGCACGTCGCGTGTGAGAGAGGGCACGTCGCGTGTGAGAGAGGGCACGTCGCGTGTGAGAGAGGGCACGTCGCGTGTGAGAGAGGGCACGTCGCGTGTGAGAGAGGGCACGTCGCGTGTGAGAGAGGGCACGTCGCGTGTGAGAGAGGGCACGTCGCGTGTGAGAGAGGGCACGTCGCGTGTGAGAGAGGGCACGTCGCGTGTGAGAGAGGGCACGTCGCGTGTGAGAGAGAGAGGGCACGTCGCGTGTGAGAGAGAGAGGGCACGTCGCGTGTGTGAGAGAGAGAGGGCACGTCGCGTGTGTGAGAGAGAGAGGGCACGTCGCATGTGTGAGAGAGAGAGGGCACGTCGCGTGTGTGAGAGAGAGAGGGCACGTCGCGTGTGTGAGAGAGAGAGGGCACGTCGCGTGTGTGAGAGAGAGAGGGCACGTCGCGTGTGTGAGAGAGAGGGCACGTCGCGTGTGTGAGAGAGAGAGGGCACGTCGCGTGTGTGAGAGAGAGAGGGCACGTCGCGTGTGTGAGAGACAGAGGGCACGTCGCGTGTGTGAGAGAGAGAGGGCACGTCGCGTGTGTGAGAGAGAGAGGGCACGTCGCGTGTGTGAGAGAGAGAGGGCACGTCGCGTGTGTGAGAGAGAGAGGGCACGTCGCATGTGAGAGAGACGGAACGTCGCATGCGTGAGAGAGAGGGCACGTCACGTGCGAGAGTGAGCGCACGTTGCGTGTGTGTGAGAGAGAGGGTACGTCGCGTGTGTGAGAGAGAGAGGGCATGTCGCGTGCGTGAGAGAGAGAGGGCACGTCGCATGCTTGAGAGAGAGAGGGCACGTCACGTGTGTGGGAGAGAGAGGGCACGTCACGTGTGTGGGAGAGAGAGGGCACGTCACGTGTGTGGGAGAGAGAGGGCACGTCGCGTGCGTGAGAGAGAGAGGGCACGTCGCGTGCGTGAGAGAGGGCACGTCGCGTGTGTGAGAGAGAGAGGGCACGTCGCGTGTGTGAGAGAGAGAGGGCACGCCGCGTGTGTGAGAGAGAGAGGGCACGTCGCGTGTGTGAGTGAGAGAGGGCACGTCGCGTGTGTGAGAGAGAGAGGGCACGTCGCGTGTGTGAGAGAGAGAGGGCACGTCGCGTGTGTGAGAGAGAGAGGGCACGTCGCGTGTGTGAGAGAGAGAGGGCACGTCGCGTGTGTGAGAGAGAGAGGGCACGTCGCGTGTGTGAGAGAGAGAGGGCACGTCGCGTGTGTGAGAGAGAGAGGGCACGTCGCGTGTGTGAGAGAGAGAGGGCACGTCGCGTGTGTGAGAGAGAGAGGGCACGTCGCGTGTGTGAGAGAGAGAGGGCACGTCGCGTGTGTGAGAGAGAGAGGGCACGTCGCGTGTGTGAGAGAGAGAGGGCACGTCGCGTGTGTGAGAGAGAGAGGGCACGTCGCGTGTGTGAGAGAGAGAGGGCACGTCGCGTGTGTGAGAGAGAGAGGGCACGTCGCGTGTGTGAGAGAGAGAGGGCACGTCGCGTGTGTGAGAGAGAGAGGGCACGTCGCGTGTGTGCAAGCGAGAGGGCACGTCGCGTGTGAGAGAGAGAGAGGGCACGTCGCGTGTGTGTGAGAGAGGGCACGTCGTGTGAGAGCGAGCAAGAGCTTTTGGGTGAGAGAGAGAGGGCACGTCGCGTGCGAGCGAGAGAGAGGGCACGTCACGTGTGTGTGAGAGAGGGCACGTTGTGTGCGTGAGAGAGAGAGGGCACGTCGCGTGTGTGCGAGCGAGAGGGCACGTCGCGTGTGTGTGAGAGAGAGGGCATGTCGCGTGTGTGTGAGAGAGAGGGCACGTCGCGTGTGTGAGAGGGCACGTCGCGTGTGTGAGAGGGCACGTCGCATGTGTGAGAGAGGGCACGTCATGTGTGTGAGAGAGAGGGCCCGTCGCGTGTGTGTGAGAGAGAGAGCATGTCGGTGTGTGTGTGAGGGAGAGGGCTCGTCGCGTGTGTGTGAGAGAGGGCACGTCGTGTGAGAGCGAGCAAGAGCTTTTGGGTGCGTGAGAGAGAGCGGGCACGGTGCGTGTGTGAGAGAGAGAGGGCACGTCGCGTGCGAGAGTGAGCGCACGTTGCGTGTGTGTGAGAGAGAGGGTACGTCGCGTGTGTGAGAGAGAGAGGGCACGTCGCGTGCGTGAGAGAGAGAGGGCACGTCGCGTGCTTGAGAGAGAGGGCACGTCACGTCTGTGGAAGAGAGAGGGCACATCGCGTGCGAGAGGGCACATCGCGTGCGAGCGAGAGAGAGGGCACGTCGTGTGTGTGAGAGAGTGCACGACGTGTGAGAGCGAGCAAGAGGTTTTGGGCGTGTGTGAGAGAGAGAGGGCACGTTGCGTGCGAGAGAGAGAGAGGGCACGTTGCATGTGTGAGAGAGAGAGGGCACGTTGCATGTGTGAGAGAGAGAGGGCACGTTGCATGTGTGAGAGAGAGATGGCACGTCGCGTATGTGAGAGAGAGAGGGCACGTCGCGTGTGGGAGAGAGAGAGAGGGCACGTCGTGAGCGTGAGAGAGGGCACGTGGCGTGTGTGTGAGAGAGAGAGCACGTGGCGTGTGTGAGAGAGAGAGGGCACGTCGCGTGTGTGAGAGAGAGAGGGCATGTCACGTGTGTGAGAGAGAGGGCACGTCGTGTGCGTGAGAGAGGGCACGTCACGTGTGTGGGAGAGAGAGGGCACATCGCGTGCGAGAGGGAGAGAGGGCACGTCGCGTGTGTGAGAGAGAGAGGGCACGTCGTGTGTGTGAGAGAGAGGGCACGTCGCGTGTGTGAGAGAGAGGGCCCGTCGCGTGCGACCGAGAAGGCACGTCGCGTGCGACCGAGAAGGCACGTCGCGTGCGACCGAGAGGGCACGTCGCGTGCGACCGAGAGGGCACGTCGCGTGCGAGCGAGAGGGCACGTCGCGTTCGAGCGAGAGGGCACGTCGCGTTCGAGCGAGAGGGCACGTCGCGTTCGAGCGAGAGGGCACGTCGCGTTCGAGCGAGAGGGCACGTCGCGTGCGAGCGAGAGGGCACGCGTGCGAGCGAGAGGGCACGTCGCGTGCGAGCGAGAGGGCACGTCGCGTGCGAGCGAGAGGGCATGTCGCGTGCGAGCGAGAGGGCACGTCGCGTGCGAGCGAGAGGGCACGTCGCGTGCGAGCGAGTGGGCACGTCGCGTGCGAGCGAGAGGGCACGTCGCGTGCGAGCGAGAGGGCACGTCGCGTGCGAGCGAGAGGGCACGTCGCGTGCAAGCGAGACAGAGGGCACAACGCGTGTGTGAGAGAGAGAGAGAGGGCACGACGGGTGCGTGAGAGAGAGGGCATGACGGGTGCATGAGAGAG
Organism: Carcharodon carcharias; assembly: GCF_017639515.1. NCBI lineage: Eukaryota > Metazoa > Chordata > Chondrichthyes > Lamniformes > Lamnidae > Carcharodon > Carcharodon carcharias. Next base: position 51,433,782 of record NC_054483.1, on the reverse strand, counting down.
AGGGCACGTCGCATGCGTGAGAGAGAGGGCACGTCGCATGCGTGAGAGAGAGGGCACGTCGCGTGTGTGTGAGAGAGAGGGCACGTCGCGTGTGTGTGAGAGAGAGGGCACGTCACGTGTGTGTGAGAGAGGGCACGTTGTGTGCGTGAGAGAGAGAGGGCACGTCGCGTGTGTGCGAGCGAGAGGGCACGTCGCGTGTGTGTGAGAGAGAGGGCATGTCGCGTGTGTGTGAGAGAGAGGGCACGTCGCGTGTGTGAGAGGGCACGTCGCGTGTGTGAGAGGGCACGTCGCGTGTGTGAGAGAGGGCACGTCATGTGTGTGAGAGAGAGGGCCCGTCGCGTGTGTGTGAGAGAGAGAGCATGTCGGTGTGTGTGTGAGGGAGAGGGCTCGTCGCGTGTGTGAGAGAGGGCACGTCGCGTGTGAGAGAGGGCACGTCGCGTGTGAGAGAGGGCACGTCGCGTGTGAGAGAGGGCACGTCGCGTGTGAGAGAGGGCACGACGCGTGTGAGAGAGGGCACGACGCGTGTGAGAGAGGGCACGTCGCGTGTGAGAGAGGGCACGTCGCGTGTGAGAGAGGGCACGTCGCGTGTGAGAGAGAGAGGGCACGTCGCGTGTGTGAGAGAGAGAGGGCACGTCACGTGTGTGAGAGAGAGAGGGCACGTCGCGTGTGTGAGAGAGAGGGCACGTCGCGTGTGTGAGAGAGAGAGGGCACGTCGCGTGTGTGAGAGAGAGAGGGCACGTCGCGTGTGTGAGAGAGAGAGGGCACGTCGCGTGTGTGAGAGAGAGAGGGCACGTCGCGTGTGTGAGAGAGAGAGGGCACGTCGCGTGTGTGAGAGAGAGAGGGCACGTCGCGTGTGTGAGAGAGAGAGGGCACGTCGCGTGTGTGAGAGAGAGAGGGCACGTCGCGTGTGTGAGAGAGAGAGGGCACGTCGCGTGTGTGAGAGAGAGAGGGCACGTCGCGTGTGTGAGAGAGAGAGGACACGTCGCATGTGAGAGAGACGGAACGTCGCATGCGTGAGAGAGAGGGCACGTCGCGTGCGAGAGTGAGCGCACGTTGCGTGTGTGTGAGAGAGAGGGTACGTCGCGTGTGTGAGAGAGGGCATGTCGCGTGCGTGAGAGAGAGGGCACGTCGCATGCTTGAGAGAGAGAGGGCACGTCACGTGTGTGGGAGAGAGAGGGCACGTCACGTGTGTGGGAGAGAGAGGGCACGTCACGTGTGTGGGAGAGAGAGGGCACGTCACGTGTGTGGGAGAGAGAGGGCACGTCACGTGTGTGGGAGAGAGAGGGCACGTCACGTGTGTGGGAGAGAGAGGGCACGTCACGTGTGTGGGAGAGAGAGGGCACATCGCGTGTGTGAGAGAGAGAGGGCACGTCGCGTGTGTGAGAGAGAGAGGGCACGTCGCGTGTGTGAGAGAGAGAGGGCACGTCGCGTGTGTGAGAGAGAGAGGGCACGTCGCGTGTGTGAGAGAGAGGGCACGTCGCGTGTGTGAGAGAGAGAGGGCACGTCGCGTGTGTGAGAGAGAGAGGGCACGTCGCGTGTGTGAGAGAGAGAGGGCACGTCGCGTGTGTGAGAGAGAGAGGGCACGTCGCGTGTGTGAGAGAGGGCACGTCGCGTGTGTGAGAGAGAGAGGGCACGTCGCGTGTGTGAGAGAGAGAGGGCACGTCGCGTGTGTGAGAGAGAGAGGGCACGTCGCGTGTGTGAGAGAGAGAGGGCACGTCGCGTGTGTGAGAGAGAGAGGGCACGTCGCATGTGTGAGAGAGAGAGGACACGTCGCATGTGAGAGAGACGGAACGTCGCATGCGTGAGAGAGAGGGCACGTCGCGTGCGAGAGTGAGCGCACGTTGCGCGTGTGTGAGAGAGAGGGCACGTCGCGTGTGTGAGAGAGAGAGCGCACGTCACGTGTGTGGGAGAGAGAGGGCACATCGCGTGCGAGAGGGAGAGAGGGCACGTCGCATGCGAGCGAGAGAGGGGGCACGTCGTGTGTGTGTGAGAGAGTGCACGACGTGTGAGAGCGAGCAAGAGCTTTTGGGCGTGTGTGAGAGAGAGAGGGCACGTCACGTGCGAGAGAGAGAGGGGGCACGTCGCGTGTGTGAGAGAGAGGGCACGTTGCGTGCGAGAGAGAGGGCACGTTGCGTGTGAGAGAGAGAGGGCACGTCGCTTGTGTGAGAGAGGGCACGTCGCGTGTGTGAGAGAGAGGGCACGTCGTGTGCGTGAGAGAGAGAGGGCACGTCACGTGTGTGGGAGAGAGAGGGCACATCGCGTGTGAGAGGGAGAGAGGGCACGTCGCGTGTGTGAGAGAGAGAGGGCACGTTGCGTGTATGAGAGAGAGGGCACGTCGCGTGTGTGAGAGAGAGAGGGCACGTCGCGTGTGTGAGAGAGGGCACGTCGCGTGTGTGAGAGAGAGAGGGCACGTCGCGTGTGTGAGAGAGAGAGGGCACGTCGCGTGTGTGAGAGAGAGAGGGCACGTCGCGTGTGTGAGAGAGAGAGGGCACGTCGCGTGTGTGAGAGAGAGAGGGCACGTCGCGTGTGTGAGAGAGAGAGGGCACGTCGCGTGTGTGAGAGAGAGAGGGCACGTCGCATGTGAGAGAGACGGAACGTCGCATGCGTGAGAGAGAGGGCACGTCACGTGCGAGAGTGAGCGCACGTTGCGTGTGTGTGAGAGAGAGGGTACGTCGCGTGTGTGAGAGAGAGAGGGCATGTCGCGTGCGTGAGAGAGAGAGGGCACGTCGCATGCTTGAGAGAGAGAGGGCACGTCACGTGTGTGGGAGAGAGAGGGCACGTCACGTGTGTGGGAGAGAGAGGGCACGTCACGTGTGTGGGAGAGAGAGGGCACGTCGCGTGCGTGAGAGAGAGAGGGCACGTCGCGTGCGTGAGAGAGGGCACGTCGCGTGTGTGAGAGAGAGAGGGCACGTCGCGTGTGTGAGAGAGAGAGGGCACGCCGCGTGTGTGAGAGAGAGAGGGCACGTCGCGTGTGTGAGTGAGAGAGGGCACGTCGCGTGTGTGAGAGAGAGAGGGCACGTCGCGTGTGTGAGAGAGAGAGGGCACGTCGCGTGTGTGAGAGAGAGAGGGCACGTCGCGTGGTGTGAGAGAGAGAGGGCACGTCGCGTGTGTGAGAGAGAGAGGGCACGTCGCGTGTGTGAGAGAGAGAGGGCACGTCGCGTGTGTGAGAGAGAGAGGGCACGTCGCGTGTGTGAGAGAGAGGGCACGTCGCGTGTGTGAGAGAGAGAGGGCACGTCGCGTGGTGAGAGAGAGAGGGCACGTCGCGTGTGTGAGAGAGAGGGCACGTCGCGTGTGTGAGAGAGAGAGGGCACGTCGCGTGTGTGAGAGAGAGAGGGCACGTCGCGTGTGTGAGAGAGAGAGGGCACGTCGCGTGTGTGAGAGAGAGAGGGCACGTCGTGTGTGAGAGAGAGAGGGCACGTCGCGTGTGTGAGAGAGAGGGCACGTCGCGTGTGTGAGAGAGAGAGGGCACGTCGCGTGTGTGAGAGAGAGAGGGCACGTCGCGTGTGAGAGAGAGAGAGGGCACGTCGCGTGTGTGAGAGAGAGGGCACGATGAGTGTGAGAGAGAGAGAGGGCACGTCGCGTGTGTGAGAGAGAGAGGGCCACGTCGCCGTGTGTGAGAGAGAGAGGGCACGTCGCGTGTGTGAGAGAGAGAGGGCACGTCGCGTGTGGTGAGAGAGAGAGGGCACGTCGCGTGAGTGTGGAGAGAGAGAGGGCACGTCGCGTGTGTGAGAGAGAGAGGGCACGTCGCGTGTGTGAGAGAGGAGAGGGCACGTTCGCGTGTGTGGAGAGAGAGAGGACCACGTCGCATGTGGAGAGAGACCGGAACGTCGCAGGCCGTGAGAGAGAGGGCACGTCCCCCCCGCGTGCGAGAGTGAGCGCACGTTGCGTGTGTGTGAGAGAGAGGGGTACGTCGCGTGTGTGAGAGGGAATGCCGTCCGTGAGAGAGAGGGCATGTCGCGTGCGTGAGAGAGAGAGGGGCAACGTCACGTGTGTGGGAGAGAGAGGGCACGTCACGTGTGTGGGAGAGAGAGGGCACGTCACGTGTGGGGGAGAGAGAGGGCACGTCACGTGTGTGGGAGAGAGAGGGCACGTCACGTGTGTGGGAGAGAGAGGGCACGTCACGTGTGTGGGAGAGAGAGGGCACGTCACGTGTGTGGGAGAGAGAGGGCACATCGCGTGTGTGAGAGAGAGAGGGCACGTCGCGTGTGTGAGAGAGAGAGGGCACGTCGCGTGTGTGAGAGAGAGAGGGCACGTCGCGTGTGTGAGAGAGAGAGGGCACGTCGCGTGTGTGAGAGAGAGGGCACGTCGCGTGTGTGAGAGAGAGAGGGCACGTCGCGTGTGTGAGAGAGAGAGGGCACGTCGCGTGTGTGAGAGAGAGAGGGCACGTCGCGTGTGTGAGAGAGAGAGGGCACGTCGCGTGTGTGAGAGAGGGCACGTCGCGTGTGTGAGAGAGAGAGGGCACGTCGCGTGTGTGAGAGAGAGAGGGCACGTCGCGTGTGTGAGAGAGAGAGGGCACGTCGCGTGTGTGAGAGAGAGAGGGCACGTCGCGTGTGTGAGAGAGAGAGGGCACGTCGCGTGTGTGAGAGAGAGAGGACACGTCGCATGTGAGAGAGACGGAACGTCGCATGCGTGAGAGAGAGGGCACGTCGCGTGCGAGAGTGAGCGCACGTTGCGCGTGTGTGAGAGAGAGGGCACGTCGCGTGTGTGAGAGAGAGAGCGCACGGCACGTGTGTGGGAGAGAGAGGGCACATCGCGTGCGAGAGGGAGAGAGGGCACGTCGCATGCGAGCGAGAGAGGGGGCACGTCGTGTGTGTGTGAGAGAGTGCACGACGTGTGAGAGCGAGCTAGAGCTTTTGGGCGTGTGTGAGAGAGAGAGGGCACGTCACGTGCGAGAGAGAGAGGGGGCACGTCGCGTGTGTGAGAGAGAGGGCACGTTGCGTGCGAGAGAGAGGGCACGTTGCGTGTGAGAGAGAGAGGGCACGTCGCTTGTGTGAGAGAGGGCACGTCGCGTGTGTGAGAGAGAGGGCACGTCGTGTGCGTGAGAGAGAGAGGGCACGTCACGTGTGTGGGAGAGAGAGGGCACATCGCGTGTGAGAGGGAGAGAGGGCACGTCGCGTGTGTGAGAGAGAGAGGGCACGTTGCGTGTATGAGAGAGAGGGCACGTCGCGTATGTGAGAGAGGGCACGTTGCGTGCGACCGAGAAGGCACGTCGTGTACGAGCGAGAGGGCACGTCGTGTACGAGCGAGAGGGCACGTCGCATGCGAGCGAGAGGGCACGTCGCGTGCGAGCGAGACAGAGGGCACAACGCGTGTGTGAGAGAGAGGGCACGATGGGTGCATGAGAGAGAGAGGGCACGACGGGTGCGTGAGAGAGAGAGGGCACGACGGGTGCGTGAGAGAGAGAGGGCACGACGGGTGCGTGAGAGAGAGAGAGGGCACGTCGCATGCGTGAGAGAGAGGGCACGTCGCATGCGTGAGAGAGAGAGGGCACGTCGCGTGTGTGTGAGAGAGAGGGCACGTCGCGTGTGTGTGAGAGAGAGGGCACATCGTGTGCGAGTGAGAGAGAGGGCACGTAGCGTGTGTGAGAGAGAGAGGGGGGGCACGTCGCGAGCGTGTGAGAGAGAGGGCATGTCGCGTGTGTGAGAGAGAGAAAGAGGGCACGTCGCGTGTGTGAGAGAGGGCACGTTGCACGTGTGAGAGAGAGAGGGCACTTCGCGTATGTGAGAGAGAGAGGGCACGTCGCATGTGGGAGAGAGAGAGAGAGAGGCCACGTCGTGTGCGTGAGAGAGGCCACGTCGTGTGCGTGAGAGAGGCCACGTCGTGTGCGTGAGAGAGGGCACGTCGCGTGTGAGAGAGGGCACGTCGCGTGTGAGAGAGGGCACGTCGCGTGTGAGAGAGGGCACGTCGCGTGTGAGAGAGGGCACGTCGCGTGTGAGAGAGGGCACGTCGCGTGTGAGAGAGGGCACGTCGCGTGTGAGAGAGGGCACGTCGCGTGTGAGAGAGGGCACGACGCGTGTGAGAGAGGGCATGACGCGTGTGAGAGAGGGCACGACGCGTGTGAGAGAGGGCACGTCGCGTGTGAGAGAGGGCACGTCGCGTGTGAGAGAGGGCACGTCGCGTGTGAGAGAGAGAGGGCACGTCGCGTGTGTGAGAGAGAGAGGGCACGTCACGTGTGTGAGAGAGAGAGGGCACGTCGCGTGTGTGAGAGAGAGGGCACGTCGCGTGTGTGAGAGAGAGAGGGCACGTCGCGTGTGTGGGAGAGAGAGGGCACGTCACGTGTGTGGGAGAGAGAGGGCACGTCACGTGTGTGGGAGAGAGAGGGCACATTGCGTGTGTGAGAGGGCACGTCGCGTGTGAGAGAGAGAGGGCACGTCACGTGTGTGGGAGAGAGAGGGCACGTCACGTGTGTGGGAGAGAGAGGGCACGTCACGTGTGTGAGAGAGAGAGGGCACGTCGCGTGTGTGAGAGAGAGAGGGCACGTCACGTGTGTGAGAGAGAGAGGGCACGTCGCGTGTGTGAGAGAGAGGGCACGTCGCGTGTGTGAGAGAGAGAGGGCACGTCGCGTGTGTGGGAGAGAGAGGGCACGTCGCGTGTGTGAGAGAGGGCACGTCGCGTGTGTGAGAGAGAGAGGGCACGTCGCGTGTGTGAGAGAGAGAGGGCACGTCGCGTGTGTGAGAGAGAGAGGGCACGTCGCGTGTGTGAGAGAGAGAGGGCACGTCGCGTGTGTGAGAGAGAGAGGGCACGTCGCGTGTGTGAGAGAGAGAGGGCACGTCGCGTGTGTGAGAGAGAGAGGGCACGTCGCGTGTGTGAGAGAGAGAGGGCACGTCGCGTGTGTGAGAGAGGACACGTCGCATGTGAGAGAGACGGAACGTCGCATGCGTGAGAGAGAGGGCACGTCGCGTGCGAGAGTGAGCGCACGTTGCGTGTGTGTGAGAGAGAGGGTACGTCGCGTGTGTGAGAGAGGGCATGTCGCGTGCGTGAGAGAGAGGGCACGTCGCATGCTTGAGAGAGAGGGCACGTCACGTGTGTGGGAGAGAGAGGGCACGTCACGTGTGTGGGAGAGAGAGGGCACGTCACGTGTGTGGGAGAGAGAGGGCACGTCACGTGTGTGGGAGAGAGAGGGCACGTCACGTTTGTGGGAGAGAGAGGGCACGTCACGTGTGTGGGAGAGAGAGGGCACGTCGCGTGCGTGAGAGAGAGAGCGCACGTCACGTGTGTGGGAGAGGGCACATCGCGTGCGAGAGGGAGAGAGGGCACATCGCGTGCGAGAGGGAGAGAGGGCACGTCACGTGTGTGGGAGAGGGCACATCGCGTGCGAGAGGGAGAGAGGGCACATCGCGTGCGAGAGGGAGAGAGGGCACATCGCGTGAGTGAGAGAGAGGGCACGTCGCGTGTGTGAGAGAGAGAGGGCACGTCGCGTGTGTGAGAGAGAGAGGGCACGTCGCGTGTGTGAGAGAGAGAGGGCACGTCGCGTGTGTGAGAGAGAGAGGGCACGTCGCGTGTGTGAGAGAGAGAGGGCACGTCGCGTGTGTGAGAGAGAGAGGGCACGTCGCGTGTGTGAGAGAGGGCACGTCGCGTGTGTGAGAGAGAGAGGGCACGTCGCGTGTGTGAGAGAGAGAGGGCACGTCGCGTGTGTGAGAGAGAGAGGGCACGTCGCGTGTGTGAGAGAGAGAGGGCACGTCGCGTGTGTGAGAGAGAGAGGGCACGTCGCGTGTGTGAGAGAGAGAGGGCACGTCGCGTGTGTGAGAGAGAGAGGGCACGTCGCGTGTGTGAGAGAGAGAGGGCACGTCGCGTGTGTGAGAGAGAGAGGGCACGTCGCGTGTGTGAGAGAGAGGGCACGTCGCGTGTGTGAGAGAGAGGGCACGTCGCGTGTGTGAGAGAGAGAGGGCACGTCGCGTGTGTGAGAGAGAGACGGCACGTCGCGTGTGTGAGAGAGAGACGGCACGTCGCGTGTGTGAGAGAGAGAGGGCACGTCGCGTGTGTGAGAGAGAGAGGGCACGTCGCGTGTGTGAGAGAGAGAGGGCACGTCGCGTGTGTGAGAGAGAGAGGGCACGTCGCGTGTGTGAGAGAGAGAGGGCACGTCGCGTGTGTGAGAGAGAGAGGGCACGTCGCGTGTGTGAGAGAGAGAGGGCACGTCGCGTGTGTGAGAGAGAGGGCACGTCGCGTGTGTGAGAGAGAGGGCACGTCGCGTGTGTGAGAGAGAGAGGGCACGTCGCGTGTGTGAGAGAGAGGGCACGTCGCGTGTGTGAGAGAGAGAGGGCACGTCGCGTGTGTGAGAGAGAGGGCACGTCGCGTGTGTGAGAGAGAGGGCACGTCGCGTGTGTGAGAGAGGGCACGTCGCGTGTGTGAGAGAGAGGGCACGTCGCGTGTGTGAGAGAGAGGGCACGTCGCGTGCGAGAGGGAGAGAGGGCACGTCGCATGCGAGCGAGAGAGGGGGCACGTCGTGTGTGTGTGAGAGAGTGCACGACGTGTGAGAGCGAGCAAGAGCTTTTGGGCGTGTGTGAGAGAGAGAGGGCACGTCACGTGCGAGAGAGAGAGGGGGCACGTCGCGTGTGTGAGAGAGAGGGCACGTCGCGTATGTGAGAGAGAGGGCACGTTGCGTGCGAGAGAGAGGGCACGTTGCATGTGCGAGAGAGAGAGGGCACGTCGCGTATGTGAGAGAGAGAGGGCACGTCGCGTGTGGGAGAGAGAGAGAGGGCACGTCGTGTGCGTGAGAGAGGGCACGTGGCGTGTGAGAGAGAGGGCACGTCGCTTGTGTGAGAGAGGGCACGTCGCGTGTGTGAGAGAGAGGGCACGTCGTGTGTGTGAGAGAGAGAGGGCACGTTGCGTGTATGAGAGAGAGGGCACGTCGCGTATGTGAGAGAGGGCATGTTGCGTGCGACCGAGAAGGCACGTCGTGTACGAGCGAGAGGGCACGTCGTGTACGAGCGAGAGGGCACGTCGCATGCGAGCGAGAGGGCACGTCGCGTGCGAGCGAGACAGAGGGCACGACGCGTGTGTGAGAGAGAGGGCACGACGGGTGCGTGAGAGAGAGAGGGCACGACGGGTGTGTGAGAGAGAGAGGGCACGACGGGTGCGTGAGAGAGAGAGGGCACGACGGGTGCGTGAGAGAGAGAGGGCACGACGGGTGCGTGAGAGAGAGAGGGCACGACGGGTGCGTGAGAGAGAGAGGGCACGACGGGTGCGTGAGAGAGAGAGAGGGCACGTCGCATGCGTGAGAGAGAGGGCACGTCGCATGCGTGAGAGAGAGGGCACGTCGCATGCGTGAGAGAGAGGGCACGTCGCATGCGTGAGAGAGAGAGGGCACGTCGCATGCGTGAGAGAGAGAGGGCACGTCGCGTGTGTGTGAGAGAGAGGGCACGTCGCGTGTGTGTGAGAGAGAGGGCACATCGTGTGCGAGTGAGAGAGAGAGGGCACGTAGCGTGTGTGAGAGAGAGAGGGAGGGCACGTCGCGAGCGTGTGAGAGAGAGGGCATGTCGCGTGTGTGAGAGAGAGAAAGAGGGCACGTCGCGTGTGTGAGAGAGAGGGCACGTTGCACGTGTGAGAGAGAGGGCACTTCACGTATGTGAGAGAGAGAGGGCACGTCGCATGTGGGAGAGAGAGAGAGAGAGGCCACGTCGTGTGCGTGAGAGAGGCCACGTCGTGTGCGTGAGAGAGGCCACGTCGTGTGCGTGAGAGAGGCCACGTCGTGTGCGTGAGAGAGGCCACGTCGTGTGCGTGAGAGAGGCCACGTCGTGTGCGTGAGAGAGGCCACGTCGTGTGCGTGAGAGAGGCCACGTCGTGTGCGTGAGAGAGGCCACGTCGTGTGCGTGAGAGAGGCCACGTCGTGTGCGTGAGAGAGGCCACGTCGTGTGCGTGAGAGAGGCCACGTCGTGTGCGTGAGAGAGGCCACGTCGTGTGCGTGAGAGAGGGCACGTCGCGTGTGAGAGAGGGCACGTCGCGTGTGAGAGAGGGCACGTCGCGTGTGAGAGAGGGCACGTCGCGTGTGAGAGGGCACGTCGCGTGTGAGAGAGGGCACGTCGCGTGTGAGAGAGGGCACGTCGCGTGTGAGAGAGGGCACGTCGCGTGTGAGAGAGGGCACGTCGCGTGTGAGAGAGGGCACGTCGCGTGTGAGAGAGGGCACGTCGCGTGTGACAGAGGGCACGTCGCGTGTGAGAGAGGGCACGTCGCGTGTGAGAGAGGGCACGTCGCGTGTGAGAGAGGGCACGTCGCGTGTGAGAGAGGGCACGTCGCGTGTGAGAGAGAGGGCACGTCGCGTGTGAGAGAGAGAGGGCACGTCGCGTGTGTGAGAGAGAGAGGGCACGTCGCGTGTGTGAGAGAGAGAGGGCACGTCGCGTGTGTGAGAGAGAGAGGGCACGTCGCATGTGTGAGAGAGAGAGGGCACGTCGCGTGTGTGAGAGAGAGAGGGCACGTCGCGTGTGTGAGAGAGAGAGGGCACGTCGCGTGTGTGAGAGAGAGAGGGCACGTCGCGTGTGTGAGAGAGAGGGCACGTCGCGTGTGTGAGAGAGAGAGGGCACGTCGCGTGTGTGAGAGAGAGAGGGCACGTCGCGTGTGTGAGAGACAGAGGGCACGTCGCGTGTGTGAGAGAGAGAGGGCACGTCGCGTGTGTGAGAGAGAGAGGGCACGTCGCGTGTGTGAGAGAGAGAGGGCACGTCGCGTGTGTGAGAGAGAGAGGGCACGTCGCGTGTGTGAGAGAGAGGGCACGTCGCGTGTGTGAGAGAGAGAGGGCACGTCGCGTGTGTGAGAGAGAGAGGGCACGTCGCGTGTGTGAGAGACAGAGGGCACGTCGCGTGTGTGAGAGAGAGAGGGCACGTCGCGTGTGAGAGAGGGCACGTCGCGTGTGAGAGAGGGCACGTCGCGTGTGAGAGAGGGCACGTCGCGTGTGAGAGAGGGCACGTCGCGTGTGAGAGAGGGCACGACGCGTGTGAGAGAGGGCACGTCGCGTGTGAGAGAGGGCACGTCGCGTGTGAGAGAGGGCACGTCGCGTGTGAGAGAGAGAGGGCACGTCGCGTGTGTGAGAGAGAGAGGGCACGTCGCATGTGTGAGAGAGAGAGGGCACGTCGCGTGTGTGAGAGAGAGAGGGCACGTCGCGTGTGTGAGAGAGAGAGGGCACGTCGCGTGTGTGAGAGAGAGGGCACGTCGCGTGTGTGAGAGAGAGAGGGCACGTCGCGTGTGTGAGAGAGAGAGGGCACGTCGCGTGTGTGAGAGAGGGCACGTCGCGTGTGTGAGAGAGAGAGGGCACGTCGCGTGTGTGAGAGAGAGAGGGCACGTCGCGTGTGTGAGAGAGAGAGGGCACGTCGCGTGTGTGAGAGAGAGAGGGCACGTCGCGTGTGTGAGAGAGAGAGGGCACGTCGCGTGTGTGAGAGAGAGAGGGCACGTCGCGTGTGTGAGAGAGAGAGGGCACGTCGCGTGTGTGAGAGAGAGAGGGCACGTCGCGTGTGTGAGAGAGGACACGTCGCATGTGAGAGAGACGGAACGTCGCATGCGTGAGAGAGAGGGCACGTCGCGTGCGAGAGTGAGCGCACGTTGCGTGTGTGTGAGAGAGAGGGTACGTCGCGTGTGTGAGAGAGGGCATGTCGCGTGCGTGAGAGAGAGGGCACGTCGCATGCTTGAGAGAGAGAGGGCACGTCACGTGTGTGGGAGAGAGAGGGCACGTCACGTGTGTGGGAGAGAGAGGGCACGTCACGTGTGTGGGAGAGAGAGGGCACGTCACGTGTGTGGGAGAGAGAGGGCACGTCACGTGTGTGGGAGAGAGAGGGCACGTCGCGTGCGTGAGAGAGAGAGCGCACGTCACGTGTGTGGGAGAGGGCACATCGCGTGCGAGAGGGAGAGAGGGCACATCGCGTGCGAGAGGGAGAGAGGGCACGTCACGTGTGTGGGAGAGGGCACATCGCGTGCGAGAGGGAGAGAGGGCACATCGCGTGCGAGAGGGAGAGAGGGCACATCGCGTGAGTGAGAGAGAGAGGGCACGTCGCGTGTGTGAGAGAGAGAGGGCACGTCGCGTGTGTGAGAGAGGGCACGTCGCGTGTGTGAGAGAGAGAGGGCACGTCGCGTGTGTGAGAGAGAGAGGGCACGTCGCGTGTGTGAGAGAGAGAGGGCACGTCGCGTGTGTGAGAGAGGGCACGTCGCGTGTGTGAGAGAGAGAGGGCACGTCGCGTGTGTGAGAGAGAGAGGGCACGTCGCGTGTGTGAGAGAGAGAGGGCACGTCGCGTGTGTGAGAGAGAGAGGGCACGTCGCGTGTGTGAGAGAGAGAGGGCACGTCGCGTGTGTGAGAGAGAGAGGGCACGTCGCGTGTGTGAGAGAGAGAGGGCACGTCGCGTGTGTGAGAGAGAGAGGGCACGTCGCGTGTGTGAGAGAGAGGGCACGTCGCGTGTGTGAGAGAGAGAGGGCACGTCGCGTGTGTGAGAGAGAGACGGCACGTCGCGTGTGTGAGAGAGAGAGGGCACGTCGCGTGTGTGAGAGAGAGAGGGCACGTCGCGTGTGTGAGAGAGAGAGGGCACGTCGCGTGTGTGAGAGAGAGAGGGCACGTCGCGTGTGTGAGAGAGAGAGGGCACGTCGCGTGTGTGAGAGAGAGAGGGCACGTCGCGTGTGTGAGAGAGAGAGGGCACGTCGCGTGTGTGAGAGAGAGAGGGCACGTCGCGTGTGTGAGAGAGAGAGGGCACGTCGCGTGTGTGAGAGAGAGGGCACGTCGCGTGTGTGAGAGAGAGAGGGCACGTCGCGTGTGTGAGAGAGAGGGCACGTCGCGTGTGTGAGAGAGAGAGGGCACGTCGCGTGTGTGAGAGAGAGGGCACGTCGCGTGTGTGAGAGAGAGGGCACGTCGCGTGTGTGAGAGAGAGGGCACGTCGCGTGCGAGAGGGAGAGAGGGCACGTCGCATGCGAGCGAGAGAGGGGGCACGTCGTGTGTGTGTGAGAGAGTGCACGACGTGTGAGAGCGAGCAAGAGCTTTTGGGCGTGTGTGAGAGAGAGAGGGCACGTCACGTGCGAGAGAGAGAGGGGGCACGTCGCGTGTGTGAGAGAGAGGGCACGTCGCGTATGTGAGAGAGAGGGCACGTTGCGTGCGAGAGAGAGGGCACGTTGCATGTGCGAGAGAGAGAGGGCACGTCGCGTATGTGAGAGAGAGAGGGCACGTCGCGTGTGGGAGAGAGAGAGAGGGCACGTCGTGTGCGTGAGAGAGGGCACGTGGCGTGTGAGAGAGAGGGCACGTCGCTTGTGTGAGAGAGGGCACGTCGCGTGTGTGAGAGAGAGGGCACGTCGTGTGTGTGAGAGAGAGAGGGCACGTTGCGTGTATGAGAGAGAGGGCACGTCGCGTATGTGAGAGAGGACATGTTGCGTGCGACCGAGAAGGCACGTCGTGTACGAGCGAGAGGGCAGGTCGTGTACGAGCGAGAGGGCACGTCGCATGCGAGCGAGAGGGCACGTCGCGTGCGAGCGAGACAGAGGGCACGACGCGTGTGTGAGAGAGAGGGCACGACGGGTGCGTGAGAGAGAGAGGGCACGACGGGTGCGTGAGAGAGAGAGGGCACGACGGGTGCGTGAGAGAGAGAGGGCACGACGGGTGCGTGAGAGAGAGAGGGCACGACGGGTGCGTGAGAGAGAGAGAGGGCACGTCGCATGCGTGAGAGAGAGGGCACGTCGCATGCGTGAGAGAGAGGGCACGTCGCATGCGTGAGAGAGAGGGCACGTCGCTTGCGTGAGAGAGAGAGGGCACGTCGCATGCGTGAGAGAGAGAGGGCACGTCGCGTGTGTGTGAGAGAGAGGGCACGTCGCGTGTGTGTGAGAGAGAGGGCACATCGTGTGCGAGTGAGAGAGAGAGGGCACGTAGCGTGTGTGAGAGAGAGAGGGAGGGCACGTCGCGAGCGTGTGAGAGAGAGGGCATGTCGCGTGTGTGAGAGAGAGAAAGAGGGCACGTCGCGTGTGTGAGAGAGAGGGCACGTTGCACGTGTGAGAGAGAGGGCACTTCACGTATGTGAGAGAGAGAGGGCACGTCGCATGTGGGAGAGAGAGAGAGAGAGGGCACGTCGCATGTGGGAGAGAGAGAGAGAGAGGCCACGTCGTGTGCGTGAGAGAGGCCACGTCGTGTGCGTGAGAGAGGCCACGTCGTGTGCGTGAGAGAGGCCACGTCGTGTGCGTGAGAGAGGCCACGTCGTGTGCGTGAGAGAGGCCACGTCGTGTGCGTGAGAGAGGCCACGTCGTGTGCGTGAGAGAGGCCACGTCGTGTGCGTGAGAGAGGCCACGTCGTGTGCGTGAGAGAGGCCACGTCGTGTGCGTGAGAGAGGCCACGTCGTGTGCGTGAGAGAGGCCACGTCGTGTGCGTGAGAGAGGCCACGTCGTGTGCGTGAGAGAGGCCACGTCGTGTGCGTGAGAGAGGCCACGTCGTGTGCGTGAGAGAGGCCACGTCGTGTGCGTGAGAGAGGCCACGTCGTGTGCGTGAGAGAGGCCACGTCGTGTGCGTGAGAGAGGCCACGTCGTGTGCGTGAGAGAGGCCACGTCGTGTGCGTGAGAGAGGCCACGTCGTGTGCGTGAGAGAGGCCACGTCGTGTGCGTGAGAGAGGGCACGTCGCGTGTGAGAGAGGGCACGTCGCGTGTGAGAGAGGGCACGTCGCGTGTGAGAGAGGGCACGTCGCGTGTGAGAGAGGGCACGTCGCGTGTGAGAGAGGGCACGTCGCGTGTGAGAGGGCACGTCGCGTGTGAGAGAGGGCACGTCGCGTGTGAGAGAGGGCACGTCGCGTGTGAGAGAGGGCACGTCGCGTGTGAGAGAGGGCACGTCGCGTGTGAGAGAGGGCACGTCGCGTGTGAGAGAGGGCACGTCGCGTGTGAGAGAGGGCACGTCGCGTGTGAGAGAGGGCACGTCGCGTGTGAGAGAGGGCACGTCGCGTGTGAGAGAGGGCACGTCGCGTGTGAGAGAGGGCACGTCGCGTGTGAGAGAGGGCACGTCGCGTGTGAGAGAGAGAGGGCACGTCGCGTGTGAGAGAGAGAGGGCACGTCGCGTGTGTGAGAGAGAGAGGGCACGTCGCGTGTGTGAGAGAGAGAGGGCACGTCGCATGTGTGAGAGAGAGAGGGCACGTCGCGTGTGTGAGAGAGAGAGGGCACGTCGCGTGTGTGAGAGAGAGAGGGCACGTCGCGTGTGTGAGAGAGAGAGGGCACGTCGCGTGTGTGAGAGAGAGGGCACGTCGCGTGTGTGAGAGAGAGAGGGCACGTCGCGTGTGTGAGAGAGAGAGGGCACGTCGCGTGTGTGAGAGACAGAGGGCACGTCGCGTGTGTGAGAGAGAGAGGGCACGTCGCGTGTGTGAGAGAGAGAGGGCACGTCGCGTGTGTGAGAGAGAGAGGGCACGTCGCGTGTGTGAGAGAGAGAGGACACGTCGCATGTGAGAGAGACGGAACGTCGCATGCGTGAGAGAGAGGGCACGTCACGTGCGAGAGTGAGCGCACGTTGCGTGTGTGTGAGAGAGAGGGTACGTCGCGTGTGTGAGAGAGAGAGGGCATGTCGCGTGCGTGAGAGAGAGAGGGCACGTCGCATGCTTGAGAGAGAGAGGGCACGTCACGTGTGTGGGAGAGAGAGGGCACGTCACGTGCGTGGGAGAGAGAGGGCACGTCACGTGCGTGGGAGAGAGAGGGCACGTCGCGTGCGTGAGAGAGAGAGGGCACGTCGCGTGCGTGAGAGAGAGAGGGCACGTCGCGTGCGTGAGAGAGAGAGGGCACGTCGCGTGCGTGAGAGAGAGAGGGCACGTCGCGTGTGTGAGAGAGAGAGGGCACGTCGCGTGTGTGAGAGAGAGAGGGCACGTCGCGTGTGTGAGAGAGAGAGGGCACGTCGCGTGTGTGAGAGAGAGAGGGCACGTCGCGTGTGTGAGAGAGAGAGGGCACGTCGCGTGTGTGAGAGAGAGAGGGCACGTCGCGTGTGTGAGAGAGAGAGGGCACGTCGCGTGTGTGAGAGAGAGAGGGCACGTCGCGTGTGTGAGAGAGAGAGGGCACGTCGCGTGTGTGAGAGAGAGAGGGCACGTCGCGTGTGTGAGAGAGAGAGGGCACGTCGCGTGTGTGAGAGAGAGAGGGCACGTCGCGTGTGTGAGAGAGAGAGGGCACGTCGCGTGTGTGAGAGAGAGAGGGCACGTCGCGTGTGTGAGAGAGAGAGGGCACGTCGCGTGTGTGAGAGAGAGAGGGCACGTCGCGTGTGTGAGAGAGAGAGGGCACGTCGCGTGTGTGAGAGAGAGAGGGCACGTCGCGTGTGTGAGAGAGAGAGGGCACGTCGCGTGTGTGAGAGAGAGAGGGCACGTCGCGTGTGTGAGAGAGAGAGGGCACGTCGCGTGTGTGAGAGAGAGAGGGCACGTCGCGTGTGTGAGAGAGAGAGGGCACGTCGCGTGTGTGAGAGAGAGGGCACGTCGCGTGTGTGAGAGAGAGGGCACGTCGCGTGTGTGAGAGAGAGCACGTCGCGTGTGTGAAAGAGAGAGGGCACGTCGCGTGTGTGAGAGAGAGAGGGCACGTCGCGTGTGTGAGAGAGAGAGGGCACGTCGCGTGTGTGAGAGAGAGGGCACGTCGCGTGTGTGAGAGAGAGAGGGCACGTCGCGTGTGTGAGAGAGAGGGCACGTCGCGTGTGTGAGAGAGAGGGCACGTCGCGTGTGTGAGAGAGAGGGCACGTCGCGTGTGTGAGAGAGAGGGCACGTCGCGTGTGTGAGAGAGAGGGCACGTCGCGTGTGTGAGAGAGAGGGCACGTCGCGTGTGTGAGAGAGAGGGCACGTCGCGTGTGTGAGAGAGAGGGCACGTCGCGTGTGTGAGAGAGAGGGCACGTCGCGTGTGTGAGAGAGAGGGCACGTCGCGTGTGTGAGAGAGAGGGCACGTCGCGTGTGTGAGAGAGAGGGCACGTCGCGTGTGTGAGAGAGAGAGGGCACGTCGCGTGTGTGAGAGAGAGGGCACGTCGCGTGTGTGAGAGAGAGAGCGCACGTCACGTGTGTGGGAGAGAGAGGGCACATCGCGTGCGAGAGGGAGAGAGGGCACGTCGCATGCGAGCGAGAGAGGGGGCACGTCGTGTGTGTGTGAGAGAGTGCACGACGTGTGAGAGCGAGCAAGAGCTTTTGGGCGTGTGTGAGAGAGAGAGGGCACGTCACGTGCGAGAGAGAGAGTGGGCACGTCGCGTGTGCGAGAGAGAGGGCACGTCGCGTATGTGAGAGAGAGGGCACGTTGCGTGCGAGAGAGAGGGCACGTTGCATGTGTGAGAGAGAGAGGGCACGTCGCGTATGTGAGAGAGAGAGGGCACGTCGTGTGTGGGAGAGAGAGAGAGGGCACGTCGTGTGCGTGAGAGAGGGCACGTGGCGTGTGAGAGAGAGGGCACGTCGCTTGTGTGAGAGAGGGCACGTCGCGTGTGTGAGAGAGAGGGCACGTCGTGTGCGTGAGAGAGAGAGGGCACGTCACGTGTGTGGGAGAGAGAGGGTACATCGCGTGTGAGAGGGAGAGAGGGCACGTCGCGTGTGTGAGAGAGAGAGGGCACGTTGCGTGTATGAGAGAGAGGGCACGTCGCGTATGTGAGAGAGGGCACGTTGCGTGCGACCGAGAAGGCACGTCGTGTACGAGCGAGAGGGCACGTCGTGTACGAGCGAGAGGGCACGTCGTGTGCGAGCGAGAGGGCACGTCGCGTGCGAGCGAGACAGAGGGCACAACGCGTGTGTGAGAGAGAGGGCACGACGGGTGCATGAGAGAGAGAGGGCACGACGGGTGCGTGAGAGAGAGAGGGCACGACGGGTGCGTGAGAGAGAGAGGGCACGACGGGTGCGTGAGAGAGAGAGAGGGCACGTCGCATGCGTGAGAGAGAGGGCACGTCGCATGCGTGAGAGAGAGGGCACGTCGCGTGTGTGTGAGAGAGAGGGCACGTCGCGTGTGTGTGAGAGAGAGGGCACATCGTGTGCGAGTGAGAGAGAGGGCACGTAGCGTGTGTGAGAGAGAGAGAGAGGGCACGTCGCGAGCGTGTGAGAGAGAGGGCATGTCGCGTGTGTGAGAGAGAGAAAGAGGGCACGTCGCGTGTGTGAGAGAGAGGGCACGTTGCACGTGTGAGAGAGAGGGCACGTTGCACGTGTGAGAGAGAGAGGGCACTTCGCGTATGTGAGAGAGAGGGCACGTCGCATGTGGGAGAGAGAGAGAGAGAGGACACGTCGTGTGCGTGAGAGAGGCCACGTCGTGTGCGTGAGAGAGGGCACGTCGCGTGTGAGAGAGGGCACGTCGCGTGTGAGAGAGGGCACGTCGCGTGTGAGAGAGGGCACGTCGCGTGTGAGAGAGGGCACGTCGCGTGTGAGAGAGGGCACGTCGCGTGTGAGAGAGGGCACGTCGCGTGTGAGAGAGAGAGGGCACGTCGCGTGTGTGAGAGAGAGAGGGCACGTCGCGTGTGTGAGAGAGAGGGCACGTCGCGTGTGTGAGAGAGAGGGCACGTCGCGTGTGTGAGAGAGAGAGGGCACGTCGCGTGTGTGAGAGAGAGAGGGCACGTCGCGTGTGTGAGAGAGAGAGGGCACGTCGCATGTGTGAGAGAGAGAGGGCACGTCGCGTGTGTGAGAGAGAGAGGGCACGTCGCGTGTGTGAGAGAGAGGGCACGTCGCGTGTGTGAGAGAGGGCACGTCGCGTGTGAGAGAGAGAGGGCACGTCGCGTGTGTGAGAGAGAGGGCACATCGCGTGTGTGAGAGAGAGAGGACACGTCGCGCGCGTGAGAGAGAGAGGGCACGTCGCGTGTGTGAGAGATAGAGGGCACATCGCGTGTGTGAGAGAGAGAGGACACGTCGCATGTGAGAGAGACGGAACGTCGCATGCGTGAGAGAGAGGGCACGTCGCGTGCGAGAGTGAGCGCACGTTGCGTGTGTGTGAGAGAGAGGGTACGTCGCGTGTGTGAGAGAGAGAGGGCATGTCGCGTGCGTGAGAGAGAGAGGGCACGTCGCATGCTTGAGAGAGAGAGGGCACGTCACGTGTGTGGGAGAGAGAGGGCACATCACGTGCGAGAGGGAGAGAGGGCACGTCGCGTGCGAGCGAGAGAGAGGGCACGTCGTGTGTGTGTGAGAGAGTGCACGACATGTGAGAGCGACCAAGAGCTTTTGGGCGTGTGTGAGAGAGAGGGGGCACGTCGCGTGTGTGAGAGAGAGGGCACGTTGGGTGCGTGAGAGAGAGAGAGGGCACGTCGCATGCGTGAGAGAGAGAGGGCACGTCGCATGCGTGAGAGAGAGAGGGCACGTCGCATGCGTGTGTGAGAGAGAGGGCACGTCGAGCGTGTGTGAGAGAGAGGGCACGTCGCGCGTGTGTGAGAGAGAGAGCACGTCGCGCGTGTGTGAGAGAGAGGGCACGTCGCGCGTGTGTGAGAGAGAGGGCACGTCGCGCGTGTGTGAGAGAGAGGGCACGTCGCGCGTGTGTGAGAGAGGGCACGTCGCGTGTGTGTGAGAGAGAGGGCACGTCGCGTGTGTGAGAGAGAGAGGACACGTCGCATGTGAGAGAGACGGAACGTCGCATGCGTGAGAGAGAGGGCACGTCGCGTGCGAGAGTGAGCGCACGTTGCGTGTGTGTGAGAGAGAGGGTACGTCGCGTGTGTGAGAGAGAGAGGGCATGTCGCGTGCGTGAGAGAGAGAGGGCACGTCGCATGCTTGAGAGAGAGAGGGCACGTCACGTGTGTGGGAGAGAGAGGGCACATCACGTGCGAGAGGGAGAGAGGGCACGTCGCGTGCGAGCGAGAGAGAGGGCACGTCGTGTGTGTGTGAGAGAGTGCACGACATGTGAGAGCGAGCAAGAGCTTTTGGGCGTGTGTGAGAGAGAGGGGGCACGTCGCGTGTGTGAGAGAGAGGGCACGTTGGGTGCGTGAGAGAGAGAGAGGGCACGTCGCATGCGTGAGTGAGAGAGAGGGCACGTCGCATGCGTGTGTGAGAGAGAGGGCACGTCGAGCGTGTGTGAGAGAGAGGGCACGTCGCGCGTGTGTGAGAGAGAGGGCACGTCGCGCGTGTGTGAGAGAGGGCACGTCGCGTGTGTGTGAGAGAGAGGGCACGTCGTGTGCGAGTGAGAGAGAGGGCACGTCGCGTGTGTGAGAGAGAGAGAGAGGGCACGTCGCGAGCGTGGGAGAGAGAGGGCATGTCGCGTGTGTGAGAGAGAGAAAGAGGGCATGTCGCGTGTGTGAGAGAGAGAGGGCACGTCGCGTATGTGAGAGAGAGAGGGCACGTCGCATGTGGGAGAGAGAGAGAGAGAGAGGCCACGTCGTGTGCGTGAGAGAGGGCACGTCGTGTGTGAGAGAGGGCACGTCGCGTGTGTGAGAGAGAGGGCACGTCGCGTGTGTGAGAGAGAGGGCACGTCGCGTGTGTGAGAGAGAGGGCACGTCGCGTGTGTGAGAGAGAGGGCACGTCGCGTGTGTGAGAGAGAGGGCACGTCGCGTGTGTGAGAGAGAGGGCACGTCGCGTGTGTGAGAGAGAGGGCACGTCGCGTGTGTGAGAGAGAGAGGGCACGTCGCGTGTGTGAGAGAGAGAGGGCACGTCGCGTGTGTGAGAGAGAGAGGGCACGTCGCGTGTGTGAGAGAGAGAGGGCACGTCGCGTGTGTGAGAGAGAGAGGGCACGTCGCGTGTGTGAGAGAGAGAGGGCACGTCGCGTGTGTGAGAGAGAGAGGGCACGTCGCGTGTGTGGGAGAGAGGGCACGTCGCGTGTGTGAGAGAGAGAGGGCACGTCGCGTGTGTGAGAGAGAGAGGGCACGTCGCGTGTGTGAGAGAGAGAGGGCACGTCGCGTGTGTGAGAGAGAGAGGGCACGTCGCGTGTGTGAGAGAGAGAGGGCACGTCGCGTGTGTGAGAGAGAGAGGGCACGTCGCGTGTGTGAGAGAGAGGACACGTCGCGTGTGTGAGAGAGAGGGCACGTCGCGTGTGTGAGAGAGAGAGGGCACGTCGCGTGTGTGAGAGAGAGAGGGCACGTCGCCTGTGTGAGAGATAGAGGGCACGTCGCGTGTGTGAGAGAGAGAGGACACGCCGCACGTGAGAGAGACGGCACGTTGCATGTGTGAGAGAGAGAGCATGTCGCGTGCGAGAGTGAGCGCACGTTGCGTGTGTGAGAGAGAGAGGGTACGTCGCGTGTGTGAGAGAGAGAGGGCACGTCGCGTGTGTGAGAGAGAGGGCACGTCGCGTGTGTGAGAGAGAGAGGGCACGTCGCGTGTGTGAGAGAGAGAGGGCACGTCGCGTGTGTGAGAGAGAGAGGGCACGTCGCGTGTGTGAGAGAGAGAGGGCACGTCGCGTGTGTGAGAGAGAGAGGGCACGTCGCGTGTGTGGGAGAGAGGGCACGTCGCGTGTGTGAGAGAGAGAGGGCACGTCGCGTGTGTGAGAGAGAGAGGGCACGTCGCGTGTGTGAGAGAGAGAGGGCACGTCGCGTGTGTGAGAGAGAGAGGGCACGTCGCGTGTGAGAGAGAGAGGGCACGTCGCGTGTGTGAGAGAGAGAGGGCACGTCGCGTGTGTGAGAGAGAGGGCACGTCGCGTGTGTGAGAGAGAGGGCACGTCGCGTGTGTGAGAGAGAGAGGGCACGTCGCGTGTGTGAGAGAGAGAGGGCACGTCGCCTGTGTGAGAGATAGAGGGCACGTCGCGTGTGTGAGAGAGAGAGGACACGCCGAACGTGAGAGAGACGGCACGTCGCGTGTGTGAGAGAGAGAGGGCACGTCGCGTGTGTGAGAGAGAGAGGGCACGTCGCGTGTGTGAGAGAGAGGGCATGTCGCGTGTGAGAGAGAGAGGGCATGTCGCGTGTGAGAGAGGGCACGTCGTGTGTGAGAGAGAGAGGGCATGTCACATGCGTGAGAGAGAGGGCACGTCGCGTGTGAGAGAGAGAGTGCACGTCACATGTGTGAGAGAGAGTGAGGGTACGTCGCATGCGAGAGAGAGAGAGGGCACGTCGCGTGTGTGAGAGAAAGAGAGAGGGCACATCGCATGTGTGAGAGAGGGCACGCCGCGTGCGAGGAGAGGGTACATCGCCTGCGAGAGGACACTTCGCGTGTGTGAGAGAGAGGGCACGTCGCGTGCGTGAGAGAGAGAGGGCACATCGCGTGCGAGCGAGAGAGAGAGGGCACGTCACGTGTGTGTGAGAGAGGGCACGCGTGTGCGTGAGAGAGAGAGAGGGCACGCGTGTGCGTGAGAGAGAGAGGGCACGTCGTGTGCGTGAGAGAAGGCACGTCGCGTGTGTGCGAGCGAGAGGGCACGTCGCATGTGTGAGAGAGAGAGGGCACGTCGCGTGTGTGAGAGAGAGGGCACGTCGCGTGTGTGAGAGACAGAGGGCACGTCGCGTGTGTGAGAGACAGAGGGCACGTCGCGTGTGTGAGAGACAGAGGGCACGTCGCGTGTGTGAGAGACAGAGGGCACGTCGCGTGTGTGAGAGACAGAGGGCACGTCGCGTGTGTGAGAGAGAGAGGGCACGTCGCGTGTGTGAGAGAGAGAGGGCACGTCGCGTGTGTGAGAGAGAGAGGGCACGTCGCGTGTGTGAGAGAGAGAGGGCACGTCGCGTGTGTGAGAGAGAGAGGGCACGTCGCGTGTGTGAGAGAGAGGGCACGTTGCGTGTGTGAGAGAGAGGGCACGTCGCGTGTGTGAGAGAGAAGGCACGTCGCGTGTGTGAGAGAGAGAGGGCACGTCGCGTGTGTGAGAGAGAGAGGGCACGTCGCGTGTGTGAGAGAGGGCACGTCGCGTGTGTGAGAGAGAGAGGGCACGTCGCGTGTGTGAGAGAGAGAGAGGGCACGTCGCGTGTGTGAGAGAGAGAGGGCACGTCGCGTGTGTGAGAGAGAGAGGGCACGTCGCGTGTGTGAGAGAGAGGGCACGTCGCGTGTGTGAGAGAGAGAGGGCACGTCGCGTGTGTGAGAGAGAGAAGGCACGTCGCGTGTGTGAGAGAGAGAGGGCACGTCGCGTGTGTGAGAGAGGGCACGTCGCGTGTGTGAGAGAGAGGGCACGTCGCCTGTGTGAGAGATAGAGGGCACGTCGCGTGTGTGAGAGAGAGAGGACACGCCGCACGTGAGAGAGACGGCACGTTGCATGTGTGAGAGAGAGCACGTCGCGTGCGAGAGTGAGCGCACGTTGCGTGTGTGAGAGAGAGAGGGTACGTCGCGTGTGAGAGAGGGCACCTCGCGTGTGTGAGAGAGGGCACGTCGCGTGTGAGAGAGAGAGGGCATGTCGCGTGTGAGAGAGGGCACGTCGTGTGTGAGAGAGAGAGGGCATGTCACATGCGTGAGAGAGAGGGCACGTCGCGTGCGTGAGAGAGAGAGGGCACGTCGCGTGCGTGAGAGAAAGAGGGCACGTCGCGTGCGTGAGAGAAAGAGGGCACGTCGCGTGTGTGAGAGGGAGAGAGGGCACGTCGCGTGCGAGAGAGAGAGAGGGCACGCCGCGTGCGAGGAGGGAGAGGGCACATCGCGTGCGAGAGGACACTTCGCGTGTGTGAGAGAGAGGGCACGTCGCGTGCGTGAGAGAGAGAGGGCACATCGCGTGCGAGCGAGAGAGAGGGCACGTCACGTGTGTGTGAGAGAGGGCACGTCGTGTGCGTGAGAGAGAGAGGGCACGTCGCGTGTGTGCAAGCGAGAGGGCACGTCGCGTGTGAGAGAGAGAGAGGGCACGTCGCGTGTGTGTGAGAGAGGGCACGTCGTGTGAGAGCGAGCAAGAGCTTTTGGGTGAGAGAGAGAGGGCACGTCGCGTGCGAGCGAGAGAGAGGGCACGTCACGTGTGTGTGAGAGAGGGCACGTTGTGTGCGTGAGAGAGAGAGGGCACGTCGCGTGTGTGCGAGCGAGAGGGCACGTCGCGTGTGTGTGAGAGAGAGGGCATGTCGCGTGTGTGTGAGAGAGAGGGCACGTCGCGTGTGTGAGAGGGCACGTCGCGTGTGTGAGAGGGCACGTCGCATGTGTGAGAGAGGGCACGTCATGTGTGTGAGAGAGAGGGCCCGTCGCGTGTGTGTGAGAGAGAGAGCATGTCGGTGTGTGTGTGAGGGAGAGGGCTCGTCGCGTGTGTGTGAGAGAGGGCACGTCGTGTGAGAGCGAGCAAGAGCTTTTGGGTGCGTGAGAGAGAGCGGGCACGGTGCGTGTGTGAGAGAGAGAGGGCACGTCGCGTGCGAGAGTGAGCGCACGTTGCGTGTGTGTGAGAGAGGGTACGTCGCGTGTGTGAGAGAGAGAGGGCACGTCGCGTGCGTGAGAGAGAGAGGGCACGTCGCGTGCTTGAGAGAGAGGGCACGTCACGTCTGTGGAAGAGAGAGGGCACATCGCGTGCGAGAGGGCACATCGCGTGCGAGCGAGAGAGAGGGCACGTCGTGTGTGTGAGAGAGTGCACGACGTGTGAGAGCGAGCAAGAGGTTTTGGGCGTGTGTGAGAGAGAGAGGGCACGTTGCGTGCGAGAGAGAGAGAGGGCACGTTGCATGTGTGAGAGAGAGAGGGCACGTTGCATGTGTGAGAGAGAGAGGGCACGTTGCATGTGTGAGAGAGAGATGGCACGTCGCGTATGTGAGAGAGAGAGGGCACGTCGCGTGTGGGAGAGAGAGAGAGGGCACGTCGTGAGCGTGAGAGAGGGCACGTGGCGTGTGTGTGAGAGAGAGAGCACGTGGCGTGTGTGAGAGAGAGAGGGCACGTCGCGTGTGTGAGAGAGAGAGGGCATGTCACGTGTGTGAGAGAGAGGGCACGTCGTGTGCGTGAGAGAGGGCACGTCACGTGTGTGGGAGAGAGAGGGCACATCGCGTGCGAGAGGGAGAGAGGGCACGTCGCGTGTGTGAGAGAGAGAGGGCACGTCGTGTGTGTGAGAGAGAGGGCACGTCGCGTGTGTGAGAGAGAGGGCACGTTGCGTGCGACCGAGAAGGCACGTCGCGTGCGACCGAGAAGGCACGTCGCGTGCGACCGAGAAGGCACGTCGCGTGCGAGCGAGAGGGCACGTCGCGTTCGAGCGAGAGGGCACGTCGCGTTCGAGCGAGAGGGCACGTCGCGTTCGAGCGAGAGGGCACGTCGCGTTCGAGCGAGAGGGCACGTCGCGTTCGAGCGAGAGGGCACGTCGCGTGCGAGCGAGAGGGCACGCGTGCGAGCGAGAGGGCACGTCGCGTGCGAGCGAGAGGGCACGTCGCGTGCGAGCGAGAGGGCACGTCGCGTGCGAGCGAGAGGGCACGTCGCGTGCGAGCGAGAGGGCACGTCGCGTGCGAGCGAGTGGGCACGTCGCGTGCGAGCGAGAGGGCACGTCGCGTGCGAGCGAGAGGGCACGTCGCGTGCGAGAGAGAGGGCACGTCGCGTGCGAGCGAGACAGAGGGCACAACGCGTGTGTGAGAGAGAGAGAGAGGGCACGACGGGTGCGTGAGAGAGAGGGCATGACGGGTGCATGAGAGAGAGGGCACGTCGCATGCGTGAGAGAGAGGGCACGTCGCATGCGTGAGAGAGAGGGCACGTCGCGTGTGTGTGAGAGAGAGGGCACGTCGCGTGTGTGTGAGAGAGAGGGCACGTCGCGTGTGTGTGAGAGAGAGGGCACATCGCGTGCGAGTGAGAGAGAGGGCACGTCGCGTGTGTGAGAGAGGGCACGTCGCGTGTCAGAGAGAGAGGGCACATCGCGAGCGTGTGAGAGAGAGGGCATGTCGCATGTGTGAGAGAGAGAAAGAGGGCACGTCGCGTGTGTGAGAGAGAGGGCACGTTGCATGTGAGAGAGAGAGAGGGCATGTCGCGTATGTGAGAGAGAGAGAGCATGTCGCATGTGGGAGAGAGAGAGAGGGCACGTCATGTGTAAGAGAGGGCACGTCGCGTGTGTGAGAGAGAGGGCACGTCGCGTGTGTGAGAGAGAGAGGGCATGTCACGTGTGTGAGAGAGAGGGCACGTCGTGTGCGTGAGAGAGGGCACGTCACGTGTGTGGGAGAGAGAGGGCACATCGCGTGCGAGAGGGAGAGAGGGCACGTCGCGTGTGTGAGAGAGAGAGGGCACGTCGTGTGTGTGAGAGAGAGGGCACGTCGCGTGTGTGAGAGAGAGGGCACGTCGCGTGCGACCGAGAGGGCACGTCGCGTGCGAGCGAGAGGGCACGTCGCGTGCGAGCGAGAGGGCACGTCGCGTGCGAGCGAGAGGGCACGTCGCGTGCGAGCGAGAGGGCACGTCGCGTGCGAGCGAGAGGGCACGTCGCGTGCGAGCGAGAGGGCACGTCGCGTGCGAGCGAGAGGGCACGTCGCGTGCGAGCGAGAGGGCACGTCGCGTGCGAGCGAGAGGGCACGTCGCGTGCGAGCGAGAGGGCACGTCGCGTGCGAGCGAGAGGGCACGTCGCGTGCGAGCGAGAGGGCACGTCGCGTGCGAGCGAGAGGGCACGTCGCGTGCGAGCGAGAGGGCACGTCGCGTGCGAGCGAGAGGGCACGTCGCGTGCGAGCGAGAGGGCACGTCGCGTGCGAGCGAGTGGGCACGTCGCGTGCGAGCGAGTGGGCACGTCGCGTGCGAGCGAGAGGGCACGTCGCGTGCGAGCGAGAGGGCACGTCGCGTGCAAGCGAGACAGAGGGCACAACGCGTGTGTGTGAGAGAGAGAGAGGGCACGACGGGTGCGTGAGAGAGAGGGCATGACGGGTGCATGAGCGAGAGGGCACGTCGCATGCGTGAGAGAGAGGGCACGTCGCGTGTGTGTGAGAGAGAGGGCACGTCGCGTGTGTGTGAGAGAGAGGGCACATCGCGTGCGAGTGAGAGAGAGGGCACGTCGCGTGTGTGAGAGAGGGCACGTCGCGTGTCTGAGAGAGAGAGGGCACGTCGCGAGCGTGTGAGAGAGAGGGCATGTCGCATGTGTGAGAGAGAGAAAGAGGGCACGTCGCGTGTGTGAGAGAGAGGGCACGTTGCATGTGAGAGAGAGAGAGGGCATGTCGCGTATGTGAGAAAGAGAGAGCATGTCGCATGTGGGAGAGAGAGAGAGGGCACGTCATGTGTAAGAGAGGGCACGTCGCGTGTGTGAGAGAGAGGGCACGTCGCGTGTGTGAGAGAGGGCACGTCGAGTGTGTGAGAGAGAGGGCACGTCGCGTGTGTGCGTGAGAGAGAGGGCACGTCGCGTGTGTGCGTGAGAGAGAGGGCACGTCGCGTGTGTGCGTGAGAGAGAGGGCACGTCGCGTGTGTGCGTGAGAGAGAGGGCACGTCGCGTGTGTGCGTGAGAGAGAGGGCACGTCGCGTGTGTGCGTGAGAGAGAGGGCACGTCGCGTGTGTGCGTGAGAGAGAGGGCACGTCGCGTGTGTGCGTGAGAGAGAGGGCACGTCGCGTGTGTGCGTGAGAGAGAGGGCACGTCGCGTGTGTGCGTGAGAGAGGGCACGTCGCGTGTGTGCGTGAGAGAGAGGGCACGTCGCGTGTGTGCGTGAGAGAGAGGGCACGGCGCGTGTGTGCGTGAGAGTGAGGGCACGGCGCGTGTATGCGTGAGAGTGAGGGCACGGCGTGTGTGCGCGCGAGAGGGCACTGCGCGCGTGCGCGCGAGAGGGCACTGCGCGCGTCCGTGCACGCGAGAGGGCACTGCGCGCGTGCGTGCGTGCCCGTGAGGGAACTGCGCGCGTGCGTGTGTGCCCGAGAGGGCACTGCGCGAGTGCGTGTGTGCCCGAGAGGGCACTGCGCCCGTGCGCGCGAGAGAGGGCATTGCGCGCGTGCGCGCGAGAGAGGGCATTGCGCGCGTGCGCGCGAGAGAAGGCACTGCGCGCGTGCGCTCGAGAGAGGGCACTGCGCGCGTGCGCGCGAGAGAGGGCACTGCGCGCGTACGCGCGAGAGGGCACTGCACGCGTACGCGCGAGAGGGCACTGCACGCGTACGCGCGAGAGGGCACTGCACGCGTACGTGCGCGAGAGGGCACTGCGTGCCTGCGTGTGTGCCCGTGAGGGCTCTGCGTGTCTGCCTGTGTGCCTGTGAGGGCATTGCATGCCTGCCTGTGTGCCCGTGAGGGCACTGCGCGTGCACGTGCGTGCCCGTGATGTCACTGCGCGAGTGCGTGTGTGCCCGAGAGGGCACTGCGCCCGTGCGCGCGAGAGAGGGCATTGCGCGCGTGCGCGCGAGAGAGGGCATTGCGCGCGTGCGCGCGAGAGAGGGCACTGCGCGCGTGCGCGCGAGAGAGGGCACTGCGCGCGTACGCGCGAGAGGGCACTGCACGCGTACGCGCGAGAGGGCACTGCACGCGTACGCGCGAGAGGGCACTGCACGCGTACGCGCGAGAGGGCACTGCACGCGTACGTGCGCGAGAGGGCACTGCGTGCCTGCGTGTGTGCCCGTGAGGGCACTGCGTGTCTGCCTGTGTGCCTGTGAGGGCATTGCATGCCTGCCTGTGTGCCCGTGAGGGCACTGCGCGTGCACGTGCGTGCCCGTGATGTCACTGCGTGTGTGCGTGTGTGCGAGAGGGCTCAGAGTGTGCGCGTGTGGGCTCAGAGTGTGCGCGTGTGGGCTCAGAGTGTGCGCGTGTGGGCTCTGAGTGTGCGCGTGTGGGCTCTGAGTGTGCGCGTGTGGGCTCTGAGTGTGCGCGTGTGGGCTCTGAGTGTGCGCGTGTGGGCTCTGAGTGTGCGCGTGTGGGCTCTGAGTGTGCGCGTGTGGGCTCTGAGTGTGCGCGTGTGGGCTCTGAGTGTGCGCGTGTGGGCTCTGAGTGTGCGCGTGTGGGCTCTGAGTGTGCGCGTGTGGGCTCTGAGTGTGCGCGTGTGGGCTCTGAGTGTGCGCGTGTGGGCTCTGAGTGTGCGCGTGTGGGCTCTGAGTGTGCGCGTGTGGGCTCTGAGTGTGCGCGTGTGGGCTCTGAGTGTGCGCGTGTGGGCTCTGAGTGTGCGCGTGTGGGCTCTGAGTGTGCGCGTGTGGGCTCTGAGTGTGCGCGTGTGGGCTCTGAGTGTGCGCGTGTGGGCTCTGAGTGTGCGCGTGTGGGCTCTGAGTGTGCGCGTGTGGGCTCTGAGTGTGCGCGTGTGGGCTCTGTGTGCGCTTGTGCGAGAGAGGGCTCTGAGCGTGCGCGCGCGTGTGACAGGGCTCTGAGTGTGCGCGTACGTGCGACAGGGCACTGAGTGTGCGCGAGAGGGCACTGAGTGTGCGCGAGAGGGCACTGAGTGTGCGCGAGAGGGCACTGAGTGTGCGCGAGAGGGCACTGAGTGTGCGCGAGAGGGCACTGAGTGTGCGCGAGAGGGCACTGAGTGTGCGCGAGAGGGCACTGAGTGTGCGCGAGAGGGCACTGAGTGTGCGCGAGAGGGCACTGAGTGTGCGTGTGTGCGCAAGAGGCACTGTGTGCGCGAGAGGGCATGCACGAGTGGGCAATGCGCGCGTGCAAGAGGGCACTGCACGCGAGCGGATGCGAGAGGGCAACGTGCGCGCACGGGTTTGCATGTGAGGGTACTATGCGAACGTGAGAGTGTGCGTGTGTTTGAGAGGGCACTGTATGTGCATGTGAAGGGCACTGTGCACGTGCGTGCATGCCTGAGAGGGCACTGTTCATGTGTGTGCAAGAAGGCACTATTTGCGTGTGTGTAAGGGCACTGTGTGCGTGCGCGTGAGTGGGCACAGTGTGCATTCGTGTGTGTATGCGTGAGTGTGCGAGAGGGTAATGTGTGGTGTGTGTGTGTGGTGGCATGTGTGCGTGTGCGTGTGTGGTGGCGTGCGTGTGTGGTGGCGTGCGTGTGTGGTGGCGTGCGTGTGTGGTGGCGTGCGTGTGTGGTGGCGTGCGTGTGTGGTGGCGTGCGTGTGTGGTGGCGTGCGTGTGTGGTGGCGTGTGTGTGGTGGCGTGTGTGTGGGGTGTGTGGTGGCGTGTGTGTGTGGTGTGTGGTGGCGTGTGTGTGTGGTGTGTGGTGGCGTGTGTGTGTGGTGTGTGGTGGCGTGTGTGTGTGGTGTGTGGTGGCGTGTGTGTGTGGTGTGTGGTGGCGTGTGTGTGTGGTGTGTGGTGGCGTGTGTGTGTGTGGTGTGTGGTGGCGTGTGTGTGTGTGGTGTGGATGTGAGAGGGCAGTGTGTGAGAGGGCAGTGTGTATGTGCGTGTATGTGAGGGCACTGTGTGCGCGCGCGAGGGGGCACTGTGTGCGTGCGCGCGCGAGGGGGCACTGTGTGCGTGCGCGCGCGAGGGGGCACTGTGTGCGTGCGCGCGCGAGGGGGCACTGTGTGCGTGCGCGCGCGAGGGGGCACTGTGTGCGTGCGCGCGCGAGGGGGCACTGTGTGCGTGCGCGCGCGAGGGGGCACTGTGTGCGTGCGCGCGCGAGGGGGCACTGTGTGCGTGCGCGCGCGAGGGGGCACTGTGTGCGTGCGCGCGCGAGGGGGCACTGTGTGCGTGCGCGCGCGAGGGGGCACTGTGTGCGTGCGCGCGCGCGAGGGCACTGTGTGCGTGCGCGCGCGCGAGGGCACTGTGTGCGTGCGCGCGCGCGCGAGAGGGCACAGTGTGCGCGCGCGCGCGAGAGGGCACAGTGTGCGCGCGCGCGCGAGAGGGCACTGTGTGCGTGCATGCGCGTGCACGAGAGGGCACTGTGTGCGTGCGTGTGTGCGTGCACGAGAGGTCACTGTGTGCGCGCGTGTGCGCGTGCGCGAGAGGGCAGTGTGTGTGTGCGTGTGTGCGTGGGCACTGAGCGCATGTGCGCGCGCGCGAGAGGGCCCTGTGCGGGCGCGAGAGGGCCCTGTGCGGGCGCGAGAGGGCCCTGTGCGGGCGCGAGAGGGCCCTGTGCGCGCGCGAGAGGGCCCTGTGCGCGCGCGAGAGGGCCCTGTGCGCGCGCGAGAGGGCCCTGTGCGCGCGCGAGAGGGTCCTGTGCGGGCGCGAGAGGGTCCTGTGCGGGCGCGAGAGGGCCCTGTGCGCGCGCGAGAGGGCCCTGTGCGCGCGCGAGAGGGCCCTGTGCGCGCGCGAGAGGGCCCTGTGCGCGCGCGAGAGGGCCTTGTGCGCGCGCGAGAGGGCCCTGTGCGCATGTGCGCAAGAAGGAACTGTTTGCGTGTGCGAGAGGGCAATGTGTGCATGTGCGAGAGGGCACTGTGTGCATGTGCGAGAGGGCACTGTGTGCATGTGCGAGAGGGCACTGTGTGCATGCGTGTGTGTATGCAAGAGGGCACTGTGTGTGCATGTGAGAGGGCAGTGTGTTTGCGTGGGTGTGTGAGGGCACTGTGCTTGTGTGCGTGCGTGCGCGAGAGAGGGCACTGTGTGCGTGCGTGCACGAGAGAGGGCACTGTGTGCGTGCGTGCATGCGCGAGAGAGGGCACTGTGTGCGTGATTGCATGCGCGAGAGAGGGCACTGTGTGCGTGCGTGCATGCGCGAGAGAGGGCACTGTGTGCGTGCGTGCATGCGCGAGAGAGGGCACTGTGTGCGTGCGTGCATGCGCGAGAGAGTGCACTGTGTGCGTGCGTGCATGCGCGAGAGAGGGCACTGTGTGCGTGCGTGCATGCGCGAGAGAGGGCACTGTGTGCGTGCGTGCATGCGCGAGAGGGGGCACTGTGTGCGTGCGTGCATGCGCGAGAGAGGGCACTGTGTGCGTGCGTGCGCGAGAGAGGGCACTGTGTGCGTGCATGCGCGATACAAGGCACTGTGTGCGTGCGTGCGCGATACAGGGCACTGTGTGCGTGCGTGCGCGCGAGAGGGCACTGCGCGCGAGAGAGAGGGCACTGTGTGCGTGCGTGCGCGCGCGAGAGAGAGGGCACTGTGTGCGTGCATGCGCGAGAGAGTGGGCACTGTGTGCGTGCGCGCGCGAGAGAGGGCACTGTATGCATGCGTGCATGCGCGAGAGAGGGCACTGTGTGCGTGCGTGCGCGAGAGAGGGCACTGTGCGTGTGCGTGCGCGCGAGAGTGGGCACTGTGTGCGTGCGCGCGCGAGAGAGGGCACTGTATGCATGCGTGCGTGCGCGAGAGAGGGCACTGTGTGCGTGCGTGCGCGAGAGAGGGCACTGTGTGCGTGCGTGCGCGAGAGAGGGCACTGTGTGCGTGCGTGCACGAGAGAGGGCACTGTGTGCGTGCGTGCGCGAGAGAGTGGGCACTGTGTGCGTGCGTGCGCGAGAGAGTGGGCACTGTGTGCGTGCGCGCGCGAGAGAGGGCACTGTATGCATGCGTGCGTGCGCGAGAGAGGGCACTGTGTGCGTGCGTGCGCGCGAGAGGGCACCGCGCGCCTGCGTGTGTGCCCGTGAAGGCACTGCGTGCGTGCGTGTGCCTGTGAGGGCACTGCGTGTGTGCCCGTGGGGGCATTTTGCATGCGTGCGCGCGAGACGGCACTGCGCGTGTGCGTGCGTGCGCGAGAGGGCACTGCGCACGTGCGTGCGCGAGAGGGCACTGCGCACATGCATGCGTGAGGGCACTGCGCACGTGCATGCGCGAGGGCACTGCGCACGTGCATGCGCGAGGGCACTGCGCACGTGCATGCGCGAGGGCACTGCGCACGTGCATGCGCGAGGGCACTGCGCACGTGCATGCGCGAGGGCACTGCGCACGTGCATGCGCGAGAGGGCACTGTGTGTGCGCGAGAGGGCACTGTGTGTGTGTGCGTGTGTGTGTGTGTGTGTGTGGGGGGAGGCGGGCACTGTGTGTGTGTGTGTGTGTGTGTGTGTGTGTGTGTGTGTGGGGGGGGGGGGGGGGGGGGGGGCGGGGGGGGGGAGGGGGGCACTGTGTTTTGTGCGCATGTGTATATGAGACGCGAGTGTGTCTCTGTCCGGCCCCCCAACAGTCTCAGGGTTCTCAATGAGCCTCACTCCCAGGCACCAAGACGCACTCTAACCCACTCTGTGGGTGAGGGTGAGCAAGTGAGCAGCCTGAGACTGGGCATGAGCCATACACACACTCTCTCATGGTTATTTTTATTTATTACTCATTCTTTTAAATTATTAATTTGTTGCTTTGACTTTTTTTGCTCAGAAAATTGTTTCTTTTCATAACTCAGCCTTTTCTTACATTCATGTTTAATGTTGCGCCAAATTGTACCTTAAGCCCTTCAGTTGTAAAGTCTAACATTCTATTAGTCTCTCTACCCGACTACAAAATTTCAGCAACCTGTGTACATGGGGCCCCAAAGTTCTTTGGATCTCCACCATTCCAGGTTTTCCAACATTTAATAATACTTGTGTCTATCCTTTTTTGTTGAAAAGTGATGAACTTACACATTTAAGCGTTGAGATGCATCTGCCACAGTTTTGCCCACTTACTGAATCTGTCAATGTCTCTGCAATGTTATGCTCCTGTCTACTCTATTTACAATACCACCAATCTTTGCCTCATAGGCTTATTTGGACATATGTTCCTATACAACGTTATCGTGCATAGTTGAGGCTCCATCCCAGATCCTTGCGGGATACCACTAGTCCCTTACTTCAAATTCCTGTATATATCCATTCTCCCTACTGTCTTCTACCACCTAACCCATCTCCTAACTAGGTCAATAACTTTCCTTCAATTCCATGGGCTACAAATAACCTTAACTTACAGTCTCTCTATGTGGAACCTTATCAAATGCTTTCAGGAGGTCCATGTAAACTACATCCATTGACATTCCTCATTGACTACTTTAGGCACTTGCTCTAAATTTTCAATCAGATTTCTTAGAACTTTTCAAATTTATGTTGATTCTCTCTAATCAGCTCAAATTTCTCTAAGTGTTGTCACTCTGTCCAATAACTTACCCATAAAAGGCAGTCTTCTGCATGCCCATAATTTATTAAAACTGGTGTTACACAGAAAAAGATCCTGAGGAAGTGCCGAAGTGTTACACAGCCAGAGAAGTATTACTAAAGCACAATCACTGAAATAACGTAGGCAACAACCAATTTACACACAGCAAGGTCCCACAGATTGCAATAAGATAATGGTTAGAGTGTCAGAAGAACTTCTCTGTTCTCCTTACATAGCAACATGGGATCTTTTACATCCACCTGAGAGGGCAGACCTCTGTTTAACTTATCATCCAAAAGACAGTTCTTCTGATTGCAGCACTGGAGTGTCAGTCGAGATACGTGCTTAAATCCACAACCTTCTGACTTAGGGGCAAGAGTGCATTCAATAAGCCAAGTCTGACACAGGGGCTAGCAAGTTTGCTGCCAACTGTACCTCATTTCCTGGCTATTGGTAATGCGAATTTTCTGAAAGAATAATGTGTGTAGAAGATAGCTGAGCAGGACTGTATTCCAACTGTACCACTGAGAAATAGACAGCACATTAGTGTGCCTGATCAGTTAAGAAAAAACATAATTCCCTTCTGCAGCAGACTAGGTGACCGCTTTGCAGAACGCAAGCATGACCCAGACCTTCCTGTCGCATGCCATTTCAACACCATCCTGCTCTCATGCCCACATGTCTGTCCTTGGACTGCTGCAATGTTCCAGTGAAGCCCAATACAAACTGGAGGAACAGCACCTCATCTTCTGATTAGGCACTTTACAACCTTCCGGACTTAACATTGTATTCAACAACTCCAGACCATAAGACCATAAGATATAGGAGCAGAAATTAGGCCATTCGGCCCATCGAGTCTGCTCCGCATTTCAATCATGGCTGATAAGTTTCTCAACCCCATTCTCCCGCCTCCTCCCCGTAATCTTTGATCCCCTTACCAATCAAGAACCTATCTATCTCGGTCTTAAATACACTCAATGACCTGACATCCACAGCCTTCTGTGGCATTGAATTCCATAGATTCACCACTCTCTGGCTAAAGAAGTTTCTCCTCATCTCTGTTCTAAAAGGTCTTCCCTTTACTCTGAGGCTGTGCCCTCAGGTTTTAGTCTTTCCTACTAATGGAAACATCTTCCCCACGTCCACTCTATCCAGGCCTTTCAGTATTCTGTAAGTTTCAATCAGATCCCCCCTCATCCTTCTAAACTAAATCAAGTATCGACCCAAAGTCCTCAAATGTTCCTCATATGTTAAGCCTTTCATTCCTGGGATCATTCTCATGAACCTCCTCCGGACCCTCTCCAGGGCCTTCCTGAGATACGGGGTCCAAAATTGCTCACAATATTCTAAAAATGGTCTGACCAGAGCCTTATATAGCCTCAGCAGCACATCCCTGCTTTTATATTCTAGTCCTCTCGAAATAAATGCCAACATTGCATTTGCCTTCCTAACTACCGACTTAACCTGCAAGTTAACCTTAAGAGAATCCTGGACTAGGACTCCCAAGTCCCTTTGCACTCCAGATTTCTGAATTCTCTCCCCATTTAGAAAATAGTCTATGCCTCTATTCTTCCTACCAAAGTGCATGACCTCACACTTCCCCATGTTGTATTCCATCTGTCACTTCTTTGCCCATTCTCCTAACCTGTCCAAATCCTCTACAGCCTCCCCGCCTCCTCAATACTACCTGTCCCTCCACCTATCTTTGTATCATCTGCAAACTTAGCCAGAATGCCCTCAGTTCCTTCATCTAGATCATTAATGTATAAAGTGAAAAGTTGTGGGCCCAACACTGACCCTTGCAGAACTCCACTAGTCACCGCCACTATCCTGAGAAGGACCCCCTTATCCCCACTCTCTGCCTCCTGCCAGACAGCCAATCTTCTATCCATGCTAGTACCTTGCCTCTAACACCATGGGCTCTTATCTTACTGAGCAGCCTCCTGTGCGGCACCTTGTCAAAGGCCTTCTGGAAGTCCAGGTAGATAACATCCATTGGCTGTCCTTTGTCTAACCGGCTCGTTACCACCTCAAAGAATTCTAACAGATTTGTCAGGCATGACCTCCCCTTGATGAAACCATGCTGACTTTGCCCTATTTTACCATGCATTTCCAAGTATTCTGAAATCTGATCCTTAATAATGGACTCTAAAATCTTACCAACGACCTGTAATTTCCCGTCTTTTGCCTCACTCCCTTCTTAAACAGGGGGTTACATTAATGATTTTCCAGTCCTCTAGAACCCTCCCTGACTCCAGTGATTCCTGAAAGAATCACCACTAACGCCTCCACTATCTCTTTAGCTATCTCCTTCAGAACTCTGAGGTGTAATCCATCTGGTCCAAGTGATTTATCCACCTTTGGACCTTTCAGTTTTCCTGGCACCATGAACTCTCTCCTCTATCTTTGCCCCTTCTTTAATCCCCTTTTCTTTTTTTTAAAATTTATATTTATTTTTGATCCACTTATTTTCATTTTTATTCATTGTTTATCCCCTTTTTCATCCTTTTCCCCCAACCACTGCTCCCTCCCCCTACCCCACCACCGAAAGGGCCATCTGTTACTTGTTCCATGTTGTTCTTTCAGGGTACTCACCTTTATTCTGCTATTAACACATTCTGCTTTCTAACCTTATGCCACTATCAGCACCTCCTTTAGCCCTTACCACTAGCATTAACACTCCCTTTGTCTTTTCGTCAATGACATCTTTGTCAATCTTTACTTAGCCCCCATCTATCACTAGCCTTCTTTCCAGCTTCACTTGCTCCACCCCCTTAAACAGTATAAATTTCATCACATTTCTACCTCTCTTTAGCTCTGAAGGTGGACTCAAAACATTAACTCTACACAGATGCCGTCAGACCTGCTGAGTTTTTCCAGCATTTTCTGTTTTTCGATCATAATTCTCTTCTTCCCAACACCAAGAAGTAACAGGCAAAATCCTATTCTTGTAATGCAGAGGCAATGCAAATTATTTTGATTTTTTTTTCCAGCCTACTACTGCACAGGCACTGCCCAATAGCACTGATAATATCTCAACAGCAACAAAGGGAGAAAGTTACACTATTGTTGCCCTGTTTGGCTACCCAGAACTTGTTACTTAAATTGTGTAACAAGAAACCCCAATGTCCAACCACGATAGATTTCTGTTCCATTTTCAAAAATGTCCTGTTTATTTATGGGCAGGCAGTCTAGTTATAGTTCCAGCAAGAAAAAGTTGGCAGTGATGGCATAAATAGAAGCCAGCAGTTCAGTGGGTGAATGCATTCCATAGTGTGACACTTTGCCAGGTTCAGTCTCTGCTGGTTCAGCCAAACTCAGCTGCAACAACAGTTGGTGTGAGGGTGGTATGGTTAGTTAGATCACTCGGCTAGGGAAGGGGTATTAAGGTGCAGACTTCTTACTCCTCATTACATTCCAGTGACTTATGGTGGAAGCTGCAGGTGAGAGGACAGGATCAAAGCTTGGCTACTGTGCCCCATAACTGAATAATGTGCAGACACTTACTGGCTTAGTTACTTAAACATGGTACTGCAGGGGCTCTAACACCCATAAAACTACACCTCTGCCCAATTCATTACCTTTAGTACAGGAGGGAAGAAAACAATGCAAAAACATCACGGGCCAACAAATTACAGGAATTATTTGCATGTGGCACAGAGGTCACTAATTTTTTTTTTAAGAATGCCTGTGAAGAATATGAAACTTGAGTTAGTATCATGGCCAATGCCAACAGTGAGAAAATAGTTTTGACTTTTTCATTGCCAGAATTCAATGTTTGTAAATTAACTGAAAGTAGGGTCATTATGTGTTTTACTGGGAACTGTCACTGTGTTTATTAATTCTGAGAATTCTCATGACATACATTTCCCTCTTCAAGGGCAATACAAAGTTTGGCCCCTGGACGTGTCACCAATCTCCTAAAGAGAGAAATAACTTTTCAAAAAAGAACTACACATGACATTTGATTCAGATTACAACCTTCACTATACTAGAAAAAAAAGCATAGTACTTGATTAAAAACCACACTAACATTATTCTACAAGTATTTTTACCAGGGTAATTATTTAAACTGGGGTTTGGTTAGCTAGATGGCTAGTGTGTGGTTCAGAATAGCCCCACAGTATGGGTTCCATTCCCATTCCAACTGGGGTAAACTTGGGATCTGCCTCCTCGCCCTGTCCCCAAGAGTTGGGGAGGGGGGGCAATAGCAAACCACCACTGACAAAAACTGCCAAATGGCTCAGGATGAAGCATCAGCAGGCAATGAGTCAAGGGCCTGCCTTCGGACAGAGCATACGTGAGTGAATGGAATTATTTAATGCTATAAATAAGCCAGTGATCTGCTTACTGAGGTCTGCAAATTTGCTCTATAATGGGATATCTAATTGTGCAAAAGACTGTAGGTATGTTAGGGCTCCAAAATGTTTCATCACTATTCTGGCCCCTCCCAAATAATGAGTTTGGCACAATAATGTTATAATATTTCCATAAGAATGGCTGCCAATATATTTTGTGACCTGTACATGGAATTTTCTTCATGCAAACAAGGAATTTGTTCACGTATAGTTTTAAATATGACATAACCAGGTAGAATTTATTTCATGCACCGAAAGTCTCATTACGTGCCCACTGCCACGAATAATCTTTTTCTCAGAGTATTGCTGCATAAAGTGCAGTGCTCAGATGTATTACTGCTAGAATCAGTTACCATGGACAATCATTTTACTGCCTAGAGCAAAGTACTTGGACAATTTAAAACATTTCTCATCATATAATGCTCATATGTGTATTTGTAGCCACTAAGTGGCTTCTGGAAAATTCTCTAATGAAAGCTATTTTTGACTAGGTCATGCAGCACATCTACATCAGCGTAATCTGCATTGTTAATAATTGACAGGTCATCTTTGAAAACCGTTCTGAGTTTAATATGATCATGTTACACAAAGAATATACTACATGTGGAGATATTGTTACAGATTTACAGAACACAGAAGTACTCCGAGGTCATAAACTGCATGACTGAGACATGGTCCAGTCATCAAAATTCCAAATTGTTTTAGCCTTATAAAATACCTATTTTTGATTCAAATAATATGCAAGTGTGCATGTTAGAAGTTGTTAGGTAAACTTCCCCTATTTTAAGAGGTATTGATGCATTTAGAGCAAATCAGTTAGAACCATCATTAAAATGCCAGTGAGAGGAATCTCATAAGTGCAATATCACTTACTAATTTCCACATTCTCTAAGAATAGCAATGACTT
The DNA here is from genome assembly GCF_017639515.1 of Carcharodon carcharias. Lineage (NCBI taxonomy): Eukaryota > Metazoa > Chordata > Chondrichthyes > Lamniformes > Lamnidae > Carcharodon > Carcharodon carcharias. Next base: position 51,395,051 of record NC_054483.1, on the reverse strand, counting down.
GTTAAGAGGTATTTTCAGATACATTAGCACTACAATTTTAATGGCTTCACACCAACACTAAGTTTTTGTAATATAAGCCTGAACTGAATATTGAGCAAAAAGGAGCAAGCCCCTTGCTCAGAATCTCATTCTACTTCATGGCCTTGTCAAATTGGGACCAGACTCCAGATTCAGGTTACACTTGCACTACAGCTGCTTTGTGAATGCAAAGTAAAACAATTTCAGAAGAGATTACAATTGTAATGTAAAAGCATTCTGAAGCAAAACTAAAACATTCACTCTGATGGCTGACAGCAGGCCACCCAATAATGTGGCTAAAACAATCATTGTGACAATCAGCTGTGGGCTGCAATTATGATCCATTTAACAGCTGTAATAATGCCATGGCTGGTGTTTTATTGTGCAATACTACTATAGAATGGAGCAGCTTAGAGTAAGGTCACACACTAAAAATATGCTGGTAACCCGACTGGAAGGAATCAGAGGGGGCAGATTTATCTAATGGGGCTAACATCCAGCTTCTCTTACCTCTCCCCACAACCCTCTAACAATACACAAAGTGTCTGATCCATTATATTTGGGAGAAGGTAACAGAAAGGTCAATCTATTAATGACTTAGATGAAGGTACCGAGTGTACTATTTTCAAAGCTCGGTGGGAAAGTAAGCTGTGAGGAGGACACAAAGAGATATAGATAAGTTAAGCGAGTGCAAGAAGGTGAAAGATGGAGTATAATGTGGAAAATGAGACGCCTTGCACTTTGATAGAAAGAATGGAAAAACAGAATATTTTTAAATGCTGGGAAACAATTAAATGTTGGTGAGTCAGCATGCAGGGAGAACATGTAACAAGACCATAAGAACATAAGAAATAGGAACAGGAGTAGACCATATGCCCCCCTTGAGTCTGTTCCATCATTCAATGCGATCTTCTGCCACAACTCCATTTTCCTGCTCACTCCCCATATCTCTTGCTTCCCTGAGATGAAAAATCTGTCTATTCCAGCATTAATATACACAACAATGGATCATCCACAACTCTGTGGTAGAGAATTCCAAAGATTCACAACATCCTGAGCAAATAAATTTCTCTTCATCTCAGTCCTAAATGATTGAACCCTTACCCTGAGACTGTGTCTGTGTCCTAGATTCTCCAGGCAGGGGAAACAACCTCTCAGTATCTACCCTGTCAAGCCCCTTCAGAATCCTGTATGTTTCAATAACTTCACCTTTTGAGCATTGCTGAAAAAAGAGACATGTCTAAGCTTTTTGTGTTGCACTCATCAGGACACTTCGCAAGAATACCAATATAAGGGGAAAAGAATAATTTATATTGTAGGTAAAAGGAGTGCTGATTGATTGGCAAGTGGACTCCGATTCTCCATGGCAATGCCTCTACCAATCAGAGTCCACTTGCCAACCAATCAGCACTCTCTTCACATACAGTATAAATTGTCGTTTATCCCCTTCTTGCAAAATGTCCTGATGAGTGCAAGTTGAAAAGCTTAGTCATATCTCTTTTTTCAGCAATACTCAAGTTCTATACTATCAAATGATTATTAATATCGCCTCTCATCCTTCTAAACTCCACAGAATATAGGCCAAGTTTGCTCAGCCTCTCATCACAGGTGCCAATCTAGTGACCATGCACCATACCAGTTCCAATGCAAATATATCCTTCCTTAGAAAGAGAAATCAACTGCACACAGTACACCAGGTGCGGTCTCACTAAAACCCTATACAATTTTTGCTACACTTACTTGTTCTTATACTCCAATCTCCCTTATAACAAAGGCCAAAAGCCTTCCCAGTTGCTCACAGAATCTGCATACTAACCTTGTATTCATTCTACGTGTATACACAAGTCACTCTGAACTTCAACATTTAAAAGTTTCACCTTTAAAAAATATACTACCAAAGTGAATAACCTCACACTTTGCCACATTATTCTCCATCTGTCACTTTGTTGCCCACTTACTTGATCTATTTTTTTTTTTTTGCAGCCTATTTGTGTCCTCCTCTCAGCTTACATTTCCAGTTAGTTTTATCAACAAACTTAGATACATTACTCTCAGTCTCATCTAAAGCATTAATATTAATTGTAAATAGCTCAGGCCCCAGCACTCCACTATTTACAGCCTCCTAACTTAAATTCATTTATCCCTACTCTTTACTTCCTGTCCATTAACTAATCTTCTATCCATGCTAATATGTTAGTCCCAACTCCAAGAGCCCTTGTTTTATGTATTATTTTAATCAGTAAGGGAATCAAGGGTTATGGGGAAAAAGCAGGAAAGTGGAGTTAAGGATTATCAGACCAGCCATGATCTCACTGAATGGCGGAGCAGACTGAATGGGCCGAATGCCTACTTCTGCTCCTATGTCTTTTGATCTTATTTTAACCTTTTGTGTGGCACCTTCTCAAATGTTTTTTGGAAATCCACGTATACTACATGCGCAGGCTTACCTTTATCTATCCTACTAGCTACATCCTCAAAACTCCCCAATAAATTTGTCTATTACTGTTCTCCTTTCATAAAATCATGCTGACTCTGTCTGATCTTTCTATGATTTTAAGTGCATTGTTAAGACTTTCTTAATAATAGGTTCTAGCACTTTCCCCAACAACCGATGTCAAGCTAAGTGACCTATAGTTCCCTGTTTTCTCTCTTCCTCCTTTCTTAAAAAGCAGTGCCACATTTGCCAACTTCTAATCCACGGGACAATTCTAGAATCTAGGGAATTTTGGAAAATAATAACCAGTGTATCCCACTATCCATGCAGCTAACTCTTTTAGAACCCTAGGACGCAGGCCATCCAGTCCTGGTATTTTTTGGCTTATGGTCCCTTTAATTTCTCCAATACTTTTTTCTCTGCTGATATTAATTACCTTGGGTTTCTTACTCTATTAGCACCAGTCATCTGGTATGTAATTTGCATCTGTTTTGTTGCATCTTCTACTGTGAAGACGGACACAAAATATATGTTCAATGTCTCTGCCATTTCTTCATTCGCCATGGTAATTTCTGCTGTATCTACCTCTGAGACCAATGTTTACTTCAGCTACTCTCCTTTTCATAGATGGTGATTATAAAAGCTCTTACAATTTGTTTTATATTCCTGGTCAGTTTACTCTCAAATTTTTTTTCTCCCCCATTTATCCCCCAACTTTTTGGTCACCCTTTGCTGGTTTCTGACACTCTCCCATGCCTCAGGCTTACTACTATTTTTCACAAGATTATAATCATCTTCTTTTAATCTAATACTATCCTTTTACTTCCCATTAAACCATGGATGGATCTTTGTAACTGAGGTTTTATTTTTTTTAATGGAACATATTTTGTGGAATATTTTGAATTATTTCTGTAAATGTCTACCACTGTTTCCTTACCACCATACCTGTTAGATCACAAGGGCACTGAAGTAGTTCTCAGGATGGAGGAGGAGGAAAGATTGTTTGCAAATATTGAGAAAGGGTAACTAGGTTGAACTGGCCATGTTCCAAGGAATGTGAACTTGCTGAAGGAGGTGACTGAAGCAAGATTAGCGGGATGTAGAGCAAAAGGGAGAAAGAGAAAAATTTTTAAAATTCATTTATAGGGTGTGAGCCTCGCTGGCTAGGCCAGCATTTATTGCCCATCCCTAATTGCCCTTGAGGTGGTGGTGGTGAGCACCTTCTTGAACCGCTGCAGTGCATGTGGTCTATGTGCCTTTATTGGCTTTCTAGTGGTTCTGATACAACTGAGTGGCTTGCCATCAGAGGGCATTTAAGAGTTAACCATATTGCTGTGGGTCACACGTAGTCCAGGCCAGGCGAGGATTTCCTTCCCAAAGGATGTTAGTGAACCAGATAGGTTTTTATGGTTTCATGGTCATCATACGACTTTTAATTCCAGATTTTTATTGTTTCCACCATCTTCCATGGTGGGATTTGAACCCAGGTCCCCATCTGGATTACAAGTCCAGTGACAATACCACTATGTAACCGCCTCCCCATAATGATGTTAGACAACTTGAAATTGAAAATTGGAGGCTCCTACAGGCAACTGAAGAGGGAAGGGCAAGACCCCAAGGCATGGAGAAATGAGCCGCGAACCTGCCCTTCCTACTACTTTTACTCTATTTACCCAATCAACCTTGGCCAGCTCTCTCCATAAACTATGTAACTGGCTTCGTTCAAGATTCTTGTTTTGGACTCCAGTATGTCTTGCGCAAACTTAATACAGGATTCAATTGTATCATGATCACTTTATTCCCCAGAGAATCTTTTATTATAAGATTACTAATTAACCCTACTTCATTACACTATACTACATTTAAAATAGCTTCCACAATGTATTGTTCTAGGAAGCTGTCAGCAAAGCATTCTACAAGCTCATCTTCCAAACTACCTTTGCCTATTTGATTAAAGTCCCCACGATTGGTACATTACCTTCATGACAAGCTCCAATTATTTCTTCCTTAATGCTCTTTCCAACAATTAACCACTGTTAGGGGCCTATAAACTAATTCCACTAGTGTTTTCTGACCCTTATCATTCCTAATCTCCATCCACATTGATTCTACTTCCCGATTACCTGAGCCAAGATCCTTGCTCACTACTCTCCTTATATCATCCTATATTATCAGGATAACACCTCCTCCTATTCCATTCTGCCTGTCTTTTAAAAATTCCAGGGTACAGAACATTTTGATTGTCACCTTGTAACCATGGTCTGGACTTTACAGGGCCCAGTGTGGATGCCAAGGCAGAACTTGAAGCAGGTGACAAAGGTGTTCCCACTCTGACCTCCATTCACAGTGCGATCTCATTCTGGCTGGCTGATAAACGGCCAGCAGGTGGAGTCACTGACCTCTGTGTGTCCAGAGTCATGTTTTAAGATGGCAGCTGCGCAGACATCCAATGCAGAAGGAAGTGCTGGAAGCACGTTTAAAGGGCCCACAGGATCCAAGCAAAGATTCAAATGGATGCCTCAAGAATCATGTGGCCAGCAAACATCCTGCCGACAGCCTGTAGCCAGCAAACTCCCCGCTGCCTGACAGCCTGTCGCCAGCAAATGGGCCCCCCCAGCCCGACAGCCTGTAGCCAGCAAACACCAACCCCTACCCTTTCCGCTACCACCCCGCCGACAGCCAGATGGTGAAATTTGAATTCAATAAAAACCTGGAAATAAAAGGTTAATGATGACCATGAAACCATTGTTGATTGTTGTAAAACAACATCTGGTTCACTAACGTAACGTCCTTTAGGAAAGGAAATCTACTGTCCTTGTCTGGTCTGGCCTGGGAAATCTCAAAAAGAGCCCTTGGGAAAAAAAAATTGACCCCTGTCACAGACAAGTTGGATGTTGAGGGAATGAAATCCCTTCTGGTTAATGAAGGCTGCTGGTTGGCCTGTGGGAGCCTTGATGGCCACACATGTGCAGTCTGAGACCTTGCATCTGGGGAAATCCAGCAATGGCGCTGCAGCTTCTGGCTCTCAGCCCGATTGTCCACATCGATTCGAAAATTGATGCACAGGTTGGCCAACTGAAAGGGGTATCTGTCACCACCATAATACTGTGATGTGCAGCTGATTGGGAACTGTCCAGCATGTCTCCAATGAGTCCCTGGAATGAAACTGAGGCATAGAAATTCAGTAACCTGGAATCAGATAACAACCAATACAACTGGAGCTCACCTCCACCACCACCATGTTGCAAAAATTGGTCACAGCTTCTAGGAACAGATGCAACCTCATCAACACGGCCACTCCCAGATCTGGAGGTAACTCATCCATTGTCTATAGGTCCATGGCTACTGGGTAACCTCGTCTCCATGTAGTCGCTTCTCACGGTCAACTCAGTGGCCTTCTGCCACTTCCCAATCGTGCTGCCCTTGCAAAAGGCCAGGAGGTTGCTGTACCAAAGTGCACGTACCTCCACCCCCCTCAAGTTCTCCTCCTTGCTGGAAGAACTTCCTCTCAAATGAATGGTGCATTAAGGCACTACCTGTCAGATAGAGGCACCTTTCCAGTAGGTGCTGAAACACCGACCAGCTCCTACTCGGACCCGTCTCCTGTGAGCCCCCCGCCGGGAGGAATAACTCAAGAGGGCCTTGACCCCAAAATCAATGGGTGCCCTACTCCTTTCTGGGAAAAAGGGAAAAGCCCCTCTGCATGACTGTCAAAGTGCAGCAACGCCAATAACTGCTGCCCCATTGCTACCCTTTAAAAGCTGCTGAAGCTCTGACCCTCCATGTCCCTAGTGTGCCTACTGAAAAACTCAGAGGGGCCTGTAAAATAGGGTTCCACTGGCTTCTTAACCATCCCAATTGCCTATTAATTGGTCATTTTCAAAACATAAGCAGTGTTGTCATCCAGCTTGCTGTATCCCATTTATAAAATTGCATCCTGACTTGAATTCAGGACCCCAATCTGATGCAGGTATTCTCTTTTAGAAGCTGTTGTCCCTAGTCTCAGAACTTCTTCACTGGCTAAATGATGCGCATCTACCTTCAGACAGCTTGTGCTGTGTCAGGTCAGGCACATGTTCTGGATGTGCCACTGTAGTGCTGCAGATCAGCCTTACATATCACGAACTGCTTTACACAGGTCAAAAGGATAAGCCGAGCAATTACAGACCAGTCAGTTTAACTTCAGTGGTGGACAACAATCTAGAAATAAATATTTGGGAGAGAATTAGTAGTCACATGGAAAATTATAGGTTGATAAGGAAGAGCCAGCATGGGTTTCTAAAGGAGAAATTGTGTTTAACTAACTTGCTAGAGTTTTTAAAGGGGCAACAAAAAAGGTCGATGCGGGTAATGCCGTTGATGTGGTGTATATAGGCTTTCAAAAGGTGTTTGATACAGTGCGTGTTGGCAGACTTGTTAGAAGTTATTGCTCATGGAATAAAAGGGACAGTAGCAACTTGGATACAAAATTGGCTGAAAAATAGGAAGCAGAGAGTAATGGTCAATGGATATTTTTCATGCTGGAGAAAGGTTTGTAGTGAAGCTCCCCAGGGGTCAGTATTGGGACCCTTGCTTTTCCCGATATATATTAATGATCTGGATCTTGGTGTGCAGGAGATAATTTCAAAGTTTGCGGGTGATATGAAGTTTGGGACTTTTGTGAACTGTGAGGACAGTGTGGAATTTCAAGAGGACATAGACAAGTTGGTTGAGTGGGCAAATAGGTGGCAGATGAAGTTCAATGTGGAGGAGTGTGAGGTGATGCATTTTGGTAGGAAGAGCATGGACAGACAATATAAAATAAGGGGTGAAATTTTGAAGGGGACGCAGGAGCAGAAGTACCTGGGTGTATATGTGCATGGATCATTGAAGGTGGCAGGACAGGTGGAGAGAGCAGTTAATAAAGCATATAGTATCCTGAGCTTTATTAATAGGGGCATAGAGTACAAGAGCAGAGAGGTTATGCTGAATTTATATTAGATACTCATTAGACCTCAGCTGGAGTATTGTGTACAGTTCTGGATGCCATCCTTTAGCAAGGATGTGAACACATTGGAGAGAGTGCAGAAGAGATTTACAAGAATGGTTCCAGGGATGAGAACTTTAAGCTATGAGGATAGATTGGACAGGTTGGGACTGTTCTCATTGGAGAGAAGGCAGCCAAGAGGAAATTTGATAGAGATGTTCAAAATCATGAGGGGACTGGACAGAGTAGATAGGGAGAAGCTGTTCCCACTCGTAGAAGGATCAAAAATGAGAGGGCACAGATTTAAAGTGATTTGCAAAAGAAGTAAATGTGACGTGAGAAAACATTTTTTCACATGAGTGGTTGGGTCTGGAATGCATTGCCTGGAGGCATGGTGGAGGCAGGTTCAATTGAGGCATTCAAGAGGGCATTAGATGATCATTTGAATAAAAACACTGTGCAAGGGTACGGGGAAAAGGCAGGGCAATGGCACTAGGTCATAATGCTCACTTGGGGAGCCGGTGCAGACACTATGGGCCAAAAGGTTTCCTTCTGTACAGTTAAAATTCTGTGATTCTGTCTTTAGTAGATGTTTTGGCCGTTATTCGTGTCAAGGATATTTGGTGGCAGATTGTTAGGTCAGAAATCCTCCACCCAGCAACTGACTACTTTTCCTCCTCCACACCCACCCCCGAAAAAATCTTCGGTCCTGGATCTCATTCCTGGGCCCTTCTGTAGCATGCTTCCAAGTTCTGAACTTTGATGAAAAGAGTCTGTGGACTTAACCAGCACTGAAACTTTCCCATCGCCGAAGGAAATGTCAAAGCGGTCTCCACTTCTTCACTGCCCAAATCCAAAGGACCATGAAGAAATGTCTAAAGAAGAGTCATATGGACTTAAAATGTTAACTCTATTTCTCTCTCTACTACAGATGCCATCAGGCCTGCTGAGTTTTTTCCAGAATTTTCTGTTTTCATCACAGAGGACCATGTCCAGGCTGGCACGGCATCCACTAGGCATCAAAACAAATCCTCAATTAGAATTTGAACCCCTTAAATCTTACAATCCATTAAGTTTGAAGATTCTCTCAAGTCAATTGGGACTATAACACAGCACTCTCCAGTACTGAGATCATATCCCACTGATCTGTCCCTTGCTCAATATGGTAGGTATAGCAAAGTAGATCCCCATCATAACATCATAAGAAAGGTCAGGACATTCTACAAGAAGGTTAGGTGATATGTCTAAAACAAGCACTAGCAGAACGGGGAAGCATGATTGAAAATCTTCCTAACTCTATTAGCACACATTGAAAGCAGCAACAATAGAATTGAAGATCATGCTGAATATTTGTGCGTCACAAGTCAGAATAAAACAGGAGCCAACAAAAGATAGAAATGGATGGTGTTTGAGGACCTGCACAGGATACTGTAGGTGGTGATTTGGGAAGTTTATATTGCAATTTTGAATTCAAGCTTTAAAGAAATACTGTAGTTGTATTACTTATTTAAAGGCACATTAATATTCCTTGCAGTGTTGTTGGTTCAATAGCTAATTCATCATCGTCACTTTAATTCTCTTGTTGTACTATAGTTTTATCATCCTGCTCAGTGACATGCAAGATGAGGCCTGTACAGAGTGAGGTTATGAAGTAAACAGCAGATGACAATCATTAAAGACCCTGGGAAGGCTGCACTGTGAGGTATTCCTGCTCAGCAAAGGCACTCCAATCTCTGCTTTAAATGCCATCAACATGCTTAATAATCATTCTCTTTGTAGTATGAGCCTTATTTTACCTACACAGTTTCTGTCCATGGTCGATGTGAAAATCTCATAAGCCATAGCTGCAGAAAGTAGTCTTGGTCTTCCAAGAGCCAGGCTTCCACTCTTTACTCCCCATTAAATATAAAAGATTTTGAGAGCTGCTGCATGACATGTTAGCAGTTTTACACCAGACACAGAATAAAATTATTTTGTTCATATATAGCAATGGCAATATGGGTGCAGCTGATGATCAGTTAGCCTGAGAAAGATCTGTAGAAAAACATTCGTTCCATCGCACTCTATTGGACAGTGATGATAGTGGTGAAGTTGGTGGCCATGCTGAATAATGCACACATTATGTCCCTGATGTTCTGTGAACAACAAACTGGTCACACTGCAGAGATCTTTGGTGCTAGTGGACAAAATCATTGTGACTTTCAATGCTTAACAGTAATTAGCAGCCTCAGTTGATATTACATCTTCCTAAGGGTCCTCGTAAATGAGATTACAACGCCTTGCTTAGCCACAATCAAGGCTTTTATTCCCAAGTAACTACACCTGGCATTGTACACTTGGTTACACCTGACATCAGTCATTTTCTACTCTTATTGCTTCAATAGTTACAGTGCTCGTGGAGCACTGAATCCAAATCCCATTATATTCAATCAAAGAATAGGTAGGTTTAAACTCACCTTTCGGAAATTAGTCAAATAAACTGATTACAGCCTCTGCAGAAACACCAATCATGAGGGCTGGCAATGGATTAGTATTTGAACATGGCTTGCTTTCAACTTTAACCATTGCCATTAGTGATAACAATTAATTACCCTAATGGAAGCCTTTACTATTGGACCGCAGAGAACACCTTTTCCCTGAAGCGCAAGCTGGCAGAAAAGCAATAGGTGGGAAGTGTGTGGTAAACAGCAATCCCTAGTTTATTGCTCAATATCCCACCAATAGGTGTCACACTTAGTGCTAACAGTAATCCCTTGTTTTGCTTCTTATGAAACATTAGTTATTGCTTGGCTTTGCATCAGGCTCCTGTTTTCCAAGTGCTGGTCTATATCAAACCATAACTGCAAAACTTTATGGAACTAAAGTTTGGATCCTGTGTTTCAACTTCTGCCACTTGCTGTACAGATTCCACTGCAGAAAAAAGCATGATAAGCAAGTGAAGAAAAAATACTTGCAGGGCTTTAGGCTTGGAAGCGGAATTAGGCAAGTTCCTCTTTCAGAGACCCAGCATGGACATGACAGGCAGAATGGCCTCCTTCTATTCTGTAACCATTCTATGACTGTTCAAATGAACTAGCCCTTAAATTATGCTGCAAGGCAATGGGTGCAGATACTCAAATGTCATCTTCCAAAATCCCCCCCTCAGCTTTAGTGAAGGCATTATCAACCAATTTAAAACAAATGGCTCAATGCCACTCTTAAAAAAGGAGCAATTTCAAACATGCTGAACATTCACACCCACCATCCCACAGTAATGTCAAAGTCAAAATATTAATCACAACAATTTTACTAAAAAAAAACTGTTTGACTATCATCATCATACTAGTGTCTATTACAAGGTTGATTTGAATTTTAAATTTCTACAAATAGTGAGATTGAAATTTAAACTCTCTCAACAGATTCAGCTTTACTATAGATATTTACCGACTTGTGTTTAAAGTGTCTACTCGGTCTTTTGAACAATAGGTTTGCCAAATGTTAAGAATCTGATTTTTGTAATATTTTTTCTTTGCAAACACTGCCTTGCAGGCCTACCCCCATCTATCCTCACTTTATTGTGTATTAAAACTTGACTTGAGAAATAATATTGTCGCATTTTTAAGAGGTCCCCTAAGGGAATGCAACTTTAACATTAACTACAGTTTAATTTAATTATTGGCATTCAATGGGTGATCTCACCAAAAGCTTACAATTGGCCCTCTCTATTCAGTATTTGTTTCCCAAAAGATGCTCCCATTTCCTAAAGGGAATACGATCAGAATAACGTAATCCAGATATTTTAAACTGATTATTTAACAAAGAGAAGTTACATGAGATAAAGGTAAAGTAGAATTGTTTAAAATAACTCTAGTTGCACAGAATTATTGCAATAACAAGTTATTCCTGATTTGAGAAAACTTTATTACCATAATATATTTTTTTTACAAGTCAGCATGCCAAGTTGAAAAGTTTAAAAAGTGGGGGGGTCTGAACAGACTTGAATTTTCCCCGTCTGCGAACAAATCTGGGGTTTAAAAAACAGGAAAAGGTTTTTTTTATATTTAAGAGCTTTTCACACCTTTAATGCCTTGGGCGTGTCCGTCAAACTCAAACTGGCCGATCGTGATCTTTCCTTGGCGATTGACAACCCGAGTAACACATGGACCAAGTTGGGGGAAGCAGTACTTCCAATGCCCCCTCCATCCCTTCATCCCCCCCTCTTCTCCATCCCTTCAGTCGCCCCATCCATCCAGCTGTGGTCCACGGCTGCAGCAGCCCTGTTGCAGGGACCGCTGCCCAGCGGTGGTTACCACAGTAACGCACAACAGAGAGCGCGCCGCTGCCAGCCCCCCACCCCGAAGGCAATGAGGAGGAGGGGTACGTACGCCTGAAAAGCAGTCCCTCTCAAACCCCCCACGGAGTAACAAGTTTACCCGGCAGGAGGGGGTTGGGGGGTTTGATCACTACTTCCAGCGACGGCACAAAGTTTCCACAATCGCTTTTTTACTAAGCAATAAACCCCAGCCATCCCCTAGGAAGCCGAGTAACTACTCCCGGCGGCTCTCCCGCTTCCCCTTCTTACCGTCGTCTCCTCAGAAGAGCCCACGACGATCCTTCTCTCCACCGCCCCCCACACCCTTCTGACCACAGCAAGGTAACGAGTGGGGGGGTGCTGCTGTCCGGTCAGTGTTCTCGGTTCATTCCGCCAGCGCTCGGCTCTTGCTCTCCGTTCCCCTCTGACCCCCCCTTAGCCGCTGCCAAAGTGAGCGGTGAACGGGGATTACAGCGCCAGCCGCCGGCTTTGTGACGGTTGGGAGTTGGCCGGTGGGGGTGGGGAGCGCGCGGCTGTGGGACAGCCCGTTCCCGCGCGACCCGGCGCACGCGGCCTCCGCCGTAACACAGCCCCAAGCGCGAGCCAGCGCGCGACTCTTTGTGACGTAAGCGCCCGCCACCCAGCTCCATTCATGAAAAGCGTGCGTGCTGTAGGTCTGCTGAATAGCTTTGTGACCCGGCATGAATGTGACCGTCTTATTGGCGCCAGGCAAGGGAACAGTTCTTTCTTGCTTTGTTTCACAGGAACTGGTGCTGGACAATACAAATCCCACCCCGGTCCCATTTGTTCACTGCCTATTCATACTGTAAAATGCAGCTAACTTTTAATCGGTAGAACTTGCAAGATCTCAAGACATGCAGTATATGCTGCTTCTCTGAATGTTATCCGGACATCCCTGAATATAGTATCATCATCCGCCCATGGGGGTCGAACAATGAACAACAGCATCGTGCATTGAGTAATGCACAAATGCAAGTGTACAAATCAAGGGAAATTCCTACTTTTAACGCTTGTCCTGAAAATCAGAAGGAACCTCAACATCCTTAAATAAAAACAAAAAAACTGCGGATGCTGGAAATCCAAAACAAAAACAGAATTACCTGGAAAAACTCAGCAGGTCTGGCAGCATCGGCGGAGAAGAAAAGAGTTGACGTTTCGAGTCCTCATGACCCTTCGACAGAACTTGCCAAGTTCTGCCAGACCTGCTGAGTTTTTCCAGGTAATTCTGTTTTTTTTTGACCTCAACATCCTTGTCTGGCGCAATATACTTTTTTTTATATAGGTGCACTTAGAACTTTCAAAAGTCAAATTCCTTTGGGACTTCCCACCTTTGTTGCAAACGCACTTTGATTAGGTCCAGTTAGTCCAGCAGTCATAAACTTAGCGGGACTGTTATTTTTAGATAAACTAAGTTACTTTATCCGCGTAGATCATTCAGAGACGTTGCGTTTGGCATGTCATTTTACTCGGCGTTAATCGTTTGTGACATTTACCACCAGACTTATACCAATTTGGGAGAGAATTTGAAAATCGGGATGACCCTTGGCTGATCAGCGCTCCCAAGGACAATTGAGCAAAATCCAGAGCGCAAAAGAAAACAAATGTCAAGTGTTTTATTTATGGAAGAGGACAATGCGTATTCAAGAAGCCTACAGCTACATTCCAATAAACAATCGCCGAACTATTGTCCCTTCTGTGCAGTCGCTGACCCACTTTTTCATCCATTTACGATGCCAATATACAAGACACTCTTACCACCAAGCGTTGTAACTGTCAAGTTTCATTAGGTCGCAAAAAGTCCTGTCTGCAGCCATGGGCTGGACTCAATGAAGCACGTCTGTCACCCATAGGCATTAAAAGATTACTGCTTCCTCAGTTAAGTCTTACAGTCTGCTCGACTGGACTGAAAGACGAATAAAGGTTTCGTGTATCACAGTCCGCCCACTAATTGTTACCTCTTTCATTTTGTTATCAGCACCTCTTAAGATTAGTTTGTTTTGCTAATGAGATTTCTTTCCAGCTTTAAATTTACTTTGCAAAACACTGATGTACTGGCATCTGTCTCTGGTGATAGAAAATAATTCCGGAGCAAAAAAACTGTGTGTCCCAGGGCAAAAATTAAATTTTAATGCAATTATCAAATGGCAGTGTCTTAAAATGGACCAGACGATACAAACATATTTTGTCAAACTGTAGAGGTTCACAAAGATTAAGTGACACATCTAATCAACTATTCTTCTGACCGCATGTATATTTTATTTATAAACTATTTAAATATTTGAGCAGTGACCTGTTTCAACCCCTCCCCTTAATTCTATGGTATTCACAAAAAGGATGCACACTTTTCCCACACAGCCTACTAATCTGTTTCCCCGCAGATACTTATACCAGTTGTTCTGTTAAGCAGCCATAATGTTTGCTGCGTAGAATGATTCTGATTCATTGTAATTACTAATTTACTCAGTATCTCATCTCGTTGGTTCATTCTAAAAAAAGAGCAATAGTTCCAGGTCAAGTCATTTCATGTTAATCATTCAGGCGTTAATAGTCTGGAAGATTGTCGGGTCAAGTCCCATTCCAGAGATTTGAGCATATGTTCCTGGGCTGACATTCCAGTGCAATACTAAGGGAGTGCTGCACTGTTGAGGTGCTGAATTTGAATGAGATGTTAAACCGATGCCTTGTGTCAGGTAGATATAATCAATCTCATGGCATTATTTCATGAAGGAGCATATAAGATATGATGAAACATATAAGATCCTGAGGGGACTTGACAGTGTAGATGCTTAAAGAATGTTCCCTCAGAGAGTGGTGGACACAGGGTCATTGAATATTTTTATGGCTGAGTTAAATAGATTCCTGATTGCCAAGGAAGTCAAAGGGTATAGGAGATGGGAAGGAAAGTGTAGTTGAGGACACAATCAGGCAGCCATCATATTGAATGGCAGGGCAGGCTCGAGGGGCCAAATGGCCTTCTCCTACGAACAAAAGAAATAGGAGCAGAAGTAGGTCATTTAGGAGTCAAAGCGTATAGGAAGGAAAGTGGAATTGAGGCCAGAATCAGATCAGCCATGATCTTATTGAATGACTGAGCAGGCTCGAGGGCCAAAAGAATTCCTCCTTCTATTTCTTAAGTTCTTACGTTCTTACTACCCTAGTCAACATTTATCCATCAGCCATCATTTCTAAAAGAGATGTATTTGGTCACATATCTCAGTGTTGTTTGTGAAACCTTGCTGTATACAAATTGACTGCCTATCTTGCCTTTCCTACTTTACAACAATGGCAAAACTTCAACAAAAGCATGTCATTGGTTATAAAAAGCTTTGCAATGTCGTGAGGTTGTGAAAGGTTCTATATAAATGGCCCCTTTAGTATTTAAAAGACCTCAATCAAATCATTCCAAAGTCTACTTTTTTCCAGTAAAAAGCTCCCTGAGCCTATTCTGGTGAAAAACACTACTTTCTATGAATGAATTGAACTGAGATGTATCAAATATGAACAGATGGAAGTGATTTAGCATCTAGGTGCCAGTTAAAAGAACATTCTGAGGTTACATTGTTTGAAATTAAACACATTCAGACCTAATAAAACCAATATATTGCCATGTCATGATTCTTTGACAGTATCATGATTGATGGCCAACACTAGTCTGAAAGATTTTATGGAACTAAGTCCAAGGCAAATTTCCTAGTAAAAATTATTGTTGGAATTTGGGTGTCACACCACAACAAAAACTCAAACTACACATGCATTATAAATAACTATTTAGCATTTTTGACAATGAAATACTCTGTTCAGTGCCCAGGAGACACATGTGCTTTGCAAGTCTGATTCTGATTGCTCGTTCAGACTTGACCTGACAAGGTGCAGCAGCCAAGTGGTTATGGTACTGGGTTTGTAACCCCAAGATCAAGAGTTCAAATCTCACAATGGCAAACTATGAAAAAACAGCAACTTGCATTTATGTAGTGCCTATAAAATAGTTAAGATCTCACAATGCACTTTAGAGGAGTGTTATCAAACAAAATGTGACACTGAGCAACATAAAGCATTATTTGGACAGATGACCAAAAGCTTGGTGAAAGAGGAAGATGTTAGGGAGCAACTTAAAGAAAGAGAGCGTGGTTTAGGATGGGAATTCCATTGTGGGATGACTGAAGGCACAACTACCAGTAGTGGAATAAAGGAATTCAGGGATGCGCAAGAGGCCAGAAACAACCTTGGAATGTGGTTCAGCCCTGAACTGAGCTTCATCCCTACCTCTTGAGTCCATCACCAAGATCATCTGCTTCCACTCCTGTCATATCACCTGCTATTTAGCCTCACTGCTACTGAAAGCTCCATCTACATGACATTGCATCTCTTGCCTAGCAAATTTCCCAACTCACTTTAAAGGAGATTGGAAGACACCAAGCAAAAGAGGAGAGGAGTTAAGGGAAGTGGCTTCTCCTGATTTCTCACATGTGAGATGAGTAACCCAAAGTGTGGTAGAAGAGAAAAATGGAGAGGTAGAGAAGATGGGCGGGGAATTCCAAAACAGAGAAATAATTCATTCAGAATTCTGATACCCATACTATGCCCATACACCTATCATCTCTGTGCTCATTGGCATCCGTTGTCTCATCACATCCCATAGCATCAACTTTGAAAGTCTAATCAGGTTTTAGATCCCTCCATAGCTTTGATCTAACCTACTCTATTTAACTGTTCTAGACCTAAACCCAGCATACACCCACTGTTTTGTCTCTGGTCCATTGTGCACCCTAGGTGTTCTAATGCATGAATCACAAAAAGTTAGTATGCTGGTACAAGTAATTAAGAAGACTAATGGAATGTTATCCTTTATTATGAGAGGAATTGAACATAAGAGGCTATTATGTTTCAGTTATTATTCAGCATTGGTGGGACCACATCTTGAATACTGTGTGCAGTTTTGATCTCCTTATTTAAGGAAGAACGTAAATGTGTTGGAGGCAGTTCAGAGGATGTTTACTAGATTGATACCTGGAATGAGCGGCTTATAGGATAGGTTAGACAGGCTGGACTTTTTTCCACTGGAGTTTAGAAAAGTGAGAGGTGACTTGATTGAAGTATACAAGATCCTGAACGGTGTTGACAAGGTGGACGTGGAAATGATGTTCTCTCTTGTGGGTGAGTCCAGAACTAGGAGGGCATTGTTTTAAAATTAGGGGTCGCCTTTTTAGGACAGAGATGAGAATTTTTTTCTTTCAGAGGGATGTGCGACTTTGGAACTCTCTGCCTCAGAAGGTGGTGGAGGTGGGGGTCATTGAATCTCTTTAAGGCAGAGGTAGATAGATTCTTGATAGGCAAGGGAATCAAAGATTATCGGGGGTAGATGGGAATGTGGAATTAGAAATACAACAGATCAGCCATGATCTTAATGAATGGCGGAGCAGGCTCAAGGGGCTGAATTGCCTACTTCTGTTTCTATTTTGTGTGTTCATATGTTTGTATGTTCGTATACTCTGTATCCCAACTTCTGATCTATTCATAAAGCCTTGAGCTACCATGCCCCCAACACACTGGAACTCTCTCCCTCAACCCCTCCATCTTGACACTTCTGTCCCAATCTTCAAAAGCTTTCAATAGCTTCTTCAGTTAAGTTGTTGCCATTTCTCCCCAAATTTCCTGATCTCCTTTAAAGTATCTTTGTATATTTGTTACATGAAAGTATATAATTAGAATTTGCAATATTTGAATGAAGTGAGATTAAATAATAGGTGTAAATTATGGTGGACTCAGTGGAATCCTATTAACCTTACTTGTACATTTTTGGGTCAGTTGTTCTACATATTTTGCAAGTCAATGCAAGTTTCCCATTGCACCAATTCAGTATTTATAGACCATGCAAATCTTTCATATCAACTAATTCTAACTGCAACTAGATCCTGATTTGTTTTAGACTCTTTTGGTGAGACAGAGGATATTTGACTGCCCTCTCAGTTCTCTTCCAATGATAAGACATAGAAGAGGAAATTTGGCACATGCTTTTAAGTCAGAAAGCTCATGCGCTCTGCATTCTCCTGACCAGAGAGAAATGCCAAAAAAAAACAGTGAAACTCCAACTTGCTTCCTCTGTCAATGCCGGTGTAAACCACAGTAAAAACATTCATAAAAATTAGAAAATTCAAAGCAAAAGTACAAACAAATAATGTTATACAAAGTATGATCTCATTCTATGAAATCCTGGACTATTGGAAGTCCCAATGCGCTGATGGATTCTGCTCCAGTTACTTGGGTAGGATGGGGTCATCCTTTTAATGAGAAATCAGATGTGGGGGTGGTGTGCCTCCATCTTTGGCTGAATTTCAGCCCCACACTTCTTACCTTTGGCTACATAGGGTGGATTAGGTAAAGGATTGGATGACCTTTGTGTGGTTATGCTCCTGTACTGGCTAAAATAACCATTCACAGGTCCAGGATGAGAGCAGCTAGTGGGGAGGGTCATTCAGGCTGCCTATCTCATGTCTATGCCTGGGTGGCCCTGGTGAGGGAACATGTGGTGCCCGCATGTGCAAAATATTGGCAGCCAGACACCAGTGAACACCACAGGATATATAATTCCTAATTGACATGAATAATAATATCACAATTTAGAACTAAAAATTTATTTTAGGATATTTGTATGTTTTTAAATTATTATGCATTAATAGTGATACCTCGGTTGTGTGGGGCCTTTGTAGAAATACATGAATTTTAAAAATAGGCATGAGTTTGGGGACAATGCTACTCTGGTACATCAGTTAGTAGGTGCACCGAGGGCTTTGGTAATTCACAGGTTAGATCCCATCTGTGATAGAACTTCAATCAGGTCCAGCTTCAGGAAAGCGAAAATCACCCGGGTCTCCCCTCCACACTACCACCGCCCCCGCCCCTCACACCTCCCGCCAGTCCCCCTGTTTGTGAAAGGATCGCCCATTCACTTGCCCCAAACATAGCTTTCACTCTAACCTCACACATGAAGAACGCTGCCCTTCGAATCAGGCAGTGGACGGCTCCCAGCGTGTGCGACAGGATTCCAGGAGAGGAGAAAAGCATGCAAAATTTTATTTTTAAAACTCATAATTTTTCTCACGTGAACAAGTTTATTTTGCGATCCTTGGAGAATAGTATCGTTCTTTGAACTTTTATAAGTTCCACGCGCGATCCAGCCTTAATGATATAAATGTGAATGGTTTGGGGAATAGCACTGTGCATTAAACTGAGCCGGGAAAGGGCAAATTAGCGTAGCCCCAAATTGTCCCAGTGATCAGTCAGTTTCTGACTATGTCTCCTTATAGACAATCCTTCCTACAATTGTTACAATACATTTATAATTTATGCCAATAACAAACGGTATGTTTACTCTTCCATATAATTCTAAATTTACTTTGTACTTCATGAACAATACAGTATCACACACCGAAAGATAAATATACTGGAAACATAAATACGCTGAACTATAAATATACTGCGGGATCAATATGCAACTGCTCTCTGCACGTTAGGACAATTTATGTCAATTTCACCCTATTCCCAACGGAAACACTTACATTCCCAAAACAGACCTGAAATCTGTTAGAAGGCTTTTTTTGCTTCCCGATAAGCATCTTGTGTTAAGTGCAGTCTGCTCCATCCTGTCATTTCTCCTCTGCTTGAAGCTGAGGACATAAGCTCCACATGTGGTCTTGGTCAACATCAGTTCCTCCAGTGACGTCAATAGCTAGTCTCTGCTGACTGTGAAACCTACGGGCCCGATTGAAGCTTTTTTTGCTCTTTATCTAGAACAGTTTGACGCTCAGTTTTTTTTTCAGCTCAGGTTACATTATGGACTGCCCTTCTGAAAAGTTAGTGATTCTGCGCGTAACTACAGCACGCATTATTCAGCTTTTTGCAAAAAACCTGCACATTAGACTTTATACTTCAAAATTTGCTGGACACCTGCTTCTCATTATCGTAACAGTAAAGGTTAAGTGAGCGGCCCGTTTATATCAGCGTTGCGGCAGAACAGGCATGTTTAGTCAGTCTCACATTTACTGCCCTTGAGCTGGATGCAATTATAAAGCAGCTCAATTTCTGACTGTCAGCAATAAAGATGCAGCCTGCTTAATTTTTGTTGGAAGCGATTTCTAGAATTACAGTGACAAAGAAGATAATTCAAATGACAATTAGCTTATAATAACGACAGGAGAGATGAAGGCAGTATTTAATTGCAAATATAAAAGCACTTCATAAAGGGGATGCTGTAATTTCTTTGGTTGGACTAAACTATTGAAAAGCTATTAAGTGGCAATTTAATGACAGGTATCATTGTGGCTGTACAATAGTTGTCTCATGTCAACGTTTTTTGTCAGATATATGCTGCACTTTGAAAAGGAATATAGCAGTGAGCTAAGGATGTAACAAGGTCATAGCATGAGCCAGGGATCAGAATGACCACAGTTAAAAAAATACAATGCCCAAACACTGTTGTTTTGTTTCATTCTGGCAACATAGTTAACAGCAAGAGGCTGAATATCTTAACTCGATTCAGGAATAAGTCAAAGAAGATCTGTTTATATTTAACATCGTGAATGCAGTTGTGCAACTTTAGATCAGCTGAGCCCTCTTCTTCATGACACACATTGCCCTTCTAATCTAGCATTAGGAGGATGGTCCAAACCATTAATTAATAGTCTTGTTCACTGATTGATCTATGAAACCTGTTTCACAACAACAACTTGTATTTATTAAGTGTCCTTAATTTGGAAAAAAACATTCTTAAGATGCTTTGCAGAAGCATAATCAAACAAAAACTGACAGCAAGTCACAGAAGGAGACTTGATAATGGCTTTGATTCTTTTCAGTGTTTAACTGGAGGAAAATGCAGCACATCAAGGAGTGGATCCAAGACAGGCAAACTAACAAAGAGGCTGAAAGTAGGTCAAGAGAGATGGTTGTGAAGTGGATGTGGTTATTATCAACATACCTATGGAGCCTGATCCCGTGTCTCCAGATGATGTCACTGAAGGGCAGCATGTGGATGAGGAAGAGAAGGACACCAAAGGTAAATCCGTGAGAATTCCGGAGATAATGGCGCAGGGGCATGAAGAGATGCCATTGCTGGAGGTACTCCAGGTATGATTGCAGGGGTCAAAATACTTTTTTCTGGGATTCTTATTGAGATTGAGGGCTACTTTTTGATTTTTGGGGGTTACTTTCTAATTTTCACTAATTCGTTTATTAGGTGATGCAGTTACATAGTAATATTACTCTCTGTATTTGTGTTGAATTTTTTTCAGGATTTCCTTCTTTAGATAGACAAGATAGCACAAATACCAAATGGAATGATCCTATAATATATAGCAGCTCATTCAATCTCAAGCCAAAGAGTAATCAGATCAAGTAGTATGTTAACCATGTGTCAATGCAGATTAAAAACCTATTTTGCAAAGTGATGCCGTTATTTGGCAACACACGGCTTGTGCAATAGTTGTTCAAAACCAGAACAGGGAAAACATCTAAAAAATCTCTGCTCATCACCTAAATACAATTACCAATTTACAATAATAATTAGTTTATTAGATCAGATTCATCTCAAATTCCAACTATTTGATCAATGAAATAGAAATCAGACAGTCGTAAGCAGTTTAGGAAGTTAGTAAAAGACCAAATGAATCTGCATGATTGATCATTTCTCTACTCATTTCTCATTGTCTCCCCAGTCCTCACCCACCACCATCACAACACAAAATTTAAATATGATGGACCTTCTCTTTGCTGGCTGCTGCCCTTGTTCTCAGTACAGGTGACACCACCAGGACCACTTTCCTAGTTCCTGGCCACTTTCATCCTTTATATTTTTTGTTTTTTTTCTCTGAGGTGTTTTCCTGGTCCTGGAGGATGTCAAAAGTTCCAGTCAGACAGGTTGTCATCTAAAATAATTGCTCCAGCTCCTCAATCCACACCAGCTGCTCCTCCAATCATAGTTCCTGTCTCTGGAGGAGCAGCAAGAGTGAGAAGGAGGGAACGAGTCATTGGAGGGGCTTGAGCAGAAACATGGGAGGGACAGGATGTGATTGGAGGAGCAGCTACTCATAAG
Source organism: Carcharodon carcharias (assembly GCF_017639515.1). Classification (NCBI taxonomy): domain Eukaryota; kingdom Metazoa; phylum Chordata; class Chondrichthyes; order Lamniformes; family Lamnidae; genus Carcharodon; species Carcharodon carcharias. Next base: position 51,373,237 of record NC_054483.1, on the reverse strand, counting down.
TTCTGTCTCCCTCATTAACTTGTTGCTCCAGTCAAACTGCATGTTGTTTTCCTGCTTCCTACACCTTAAGTTGTTCAGCCCAGGACCAGAGGAACCATAATGTACAGTAATATTATACAGGGGTGACCTTTCTTGAATTTGTTGCCTATGTCTTTACTGAGGGTTACTGGTGTAGTTTCGGGTGCAAATTTGCCCATTGCCCCCATGTATTTTGAGCCCTGTATGATTGGATGGTGTGAAGGGGCCTATGTGGAGCATAGACCGGGCAGGCTGAATGGCCTGTTCCTGTAGACTCAATGTGACTGGCTAAGTGTGCATCCAAGTGAGGACAATCTCACGAAGTTGGACAATGGGGGAGAAATATTGAAGAAAAGTCAAGTCAACCATGTCAGACAAGTTAAGGAGAATAAGGAGGGTATATGCAACATGTTCACAGTCACAGTGAATGTCATTTGTGACTTTAATCTGGGACAGTTTCAATGCTGTAGCAAGAGCAGAAACCTCATTGCACAGAATGAAACATGGAGTTGTGGAAAAGATAATGACAGATTTGGCAGCTGACAACACATTCAAGGACCTTGGAGAGGAAAGGGACTTTGGAGATGGGGTGGTAGTTTGTAAAAGCAGAGGGGATGTGGGTGTTTTTTTGAGGAAGACATGATGATGATGGGGTCAATACCTGAGGAGAAGGATCCATTTACAGCTGGCGGGGGGGCCAGGAAAGAAAGTTGGGTGGTTAGCAGTTTAGTGATAATGGCATCTAGTGAACAGGAGGTGGATCACATAAACACACTGAGTTTGGAGAGGGCTTATGGAGTGAGGAGGCAGGGGAGACAGGTTAAAGGAGATGAATAGTAGAGGAGAAAATAGATGGATGGTAGGGTTATCTTTTTTTCCCAGGATGGTGAGCAGCTTTGGCAGAGAAGAGCAGAACCCAGTTGCACTTGGCATGCTCCATCTGGATCAGGTGTTAGATGAGCAAATCAAGAAACTTTCAAAGTTTCCTTACATCTGTATATGATGAAGTCCTCTATGTTTTATGTATGTACATACGTTTGAAGCTCTGGTTCTATGCATATCATCAGTTTCAAAATCCTTCATGGGGAGAGGGTGATGTGGAGTAGACCAGGTTTCCATTTAGAAAGGCCATGTTCAAATCTCATTTTTAGCGTTAACTCTCACTCACCTGCTCATACCCAGATTATGAAATGAGGAATTTTGTGCTATTGGACTGCTCCACCTCAGTGTAAGACTAGCTGTGCCCAGACGTGTGTGTTTCTTTTCTGCTGATCACACAGTGGCATTAAGAGCCTAGCTCCCTCACATGCCCACACCATCCCCACCAACTAAAAGCAAACAGTTTGTAGTTCTGACTATTTCAGTTCACTCCAGCACAGTAGGAAATACAAAGTTTAAACTAAACAACACTGTTGAATTTCAGTTGGGGAGAATGAAGGTGGTTCTTCTAGTACATTCAGGGTTGCGAAAGACAGCTTTTTGGTCTCTCAGGGAACCAAGGGATCTGAGGTGCTGCAGGAAACTGGCCTTAAGGCATGAGATCAGCCATGGTCATATTGAATGGCAGAGAAGGCTTGAGGGGCTGTACGGTCTAGTGCTACTCCCAGTTCTTTTGTTCTTCAGGATGTTCTGGCTACTTTCAAGAACAGCATCCAGAAGGCCCCAGGATCTGCTGGTGTCAAGAGAAGTAGTCTGGGAAAGAATAGTGCAACTCCCTTTGGCTTGGTGCCAAATCTCTCAGGAGATAAATGGCTATAGGAGAAGGGGTAGGGATAGGAAGAGGAGGGATGCTGGAGATCATTCGGACAAGTGAGGCGTATGCATGTTTAACCAAAGCAGTTGTAGTCTAGGGCACAGGCTGCTCCTCTGCCTATTATTTTTTGATAACATCCATGATGATAGGGCCAAAAAACGAAAACCAATTGCATAGGAGGTGATCTGCCATCATAATGCAGAACCATTAGCCACTCTCAGTCTGAAACACAGCTACAACTTCCACACTGGATATCTAGGTGAGGTAGCCCATAAACAATATTACCAAGGAATTTATTACATTAATCTGATCTGTTTACTGTGTTAGGCTGCACATCTGTTTTGATAATGATGTTACCTCAGAGATTAACCCTGTTACTTGGAATAACCAACAACACCACCTTCTATTTATATAGCACCTTTAATCACAGAGGATTATAAAGAAAATATGACATGAAGCCACATAAGGAGATACCAGTGGAGATGAACAAAAGTTTGATCAAAGAGGTAGGTTTTAAGGAGTGACTTGAAGGAGGAAAGTGAGGTAGAAAGACAGTGAGATATAGAGAAGGAATTCCAGAGTTTAAAGTACAGGCAGGTGAAGGCACAGCCACCAATGGTGGAGCAATTAAATTTCTTACAGAAACTGGATGTAAGCCTATCTTACCCTACTCATATTAACCAGTGCAAAGTAGTAAGAATTGCTGTTTGAAATCACTTGAAATGTGATCCTGTGGCAGCTCAACACATAGTGCCTCACCTAGATCATCTGGTTTTGGGTGGGGTAGGTGCTACGATCTCCAGAGAGACCAACAACTTTTAAAAAGAAAATTGAAGTTCCAGTTAATATCTGAAAGGATGACATGACAAGGTTTCATGTTTTAAGATTTTTACCGTAAAAAAAGACTAAAAGCGCTATTGACGAAACACTCTCTTCGTAGGCAACTTATACTTTAAAACACGAAACAGAACATACACCCTTTTCTTCTAGAACAACCGAAAACACACTTCACAGACATACTTTACACTGTCCTTTAAGTAGACATTCAATTCTTCCGGAACCTGTCCAAGCTGATTCTTAGCTCCTGAGGGTTGACTTGTTACTTTCCTTTCTCAGCCTGGGAACCTTTTACCTCAGAACGGTCTTTCACAGTGAGGATTTTTCACTGGGGCTTCTTCCTTGAGTGCAAGCTAGACGAACTTTTCAGCGTCATTTCAACTCCTCATGTTTTTTTCAATCTGAGCATGAACTCCCGTCCATATTCCTGCATGGTGAACCAATAGCATCCTGCTGCCTATAGCTGCTCTCCCTCTCCTGGATCCTAGCAGACTCACCTTGTCTGTGAGCTTTCAGGGATATCTTAGAAACCCTTTCCCTCTCAAAGCCCATCTCCATAGCAATGTGAATCACATGGGCTTTATGTCCAGGTGGAAATGCTAATCTATCCTTGAGTCCTTGAGGCCCCAACTCTCTTTTATCTTGGAAGTAAACAGACAGTTTAAAGCACAACTGTCTACAACCTGACATTCTTAACACTTTTGAGACTTTAGAGGTTCACAATCTATCGACTGTTAGCACACAGGAGCTGCTGCCTTTGTCTCCAAGTGTAAACATCTTGCATCTTCTTTCTAGCATAACAAACAGGGCCCCCTTTAATCTCTTTCAGTCAAACCATGCAGACATAGTGCTAGACAGAGTTCAGAACAGGTCACAAGACCCCCTTCATACACAGACCCAAAACAGAACAATCTTACAAACTTCATAATTGTAACAATTTTATGGAGCAGGCTAGATGGATCAAAGGATCTTATTTCCATCATTGTTTGTATGTTCCTACTTTATTGGCTATAAAGCGATTTGGGACATCCTGAGATTGCAAATTCTATTCCTTGATTGTCCCACCCTATTGTGATATCCTGCCCACCCCATCTAAAATCATGTGATCTCAGGGGAGAGGCATAAAAACCCAGGCCAATTTGGGGAAGAAATCTGGGAAATTCCTCCCTAAGCACCCTAGGCAATCAAAAGTAATCCAGGAGATCACCCTGGTTCCAAATTCCTTGCTGTATTTACCTTTTGTAAAAGGTTTTGTAATGACCATTTCTTTTGAACCAACCGTCGTAAAAATCAGGGGTAACATTGCAGCTTGGCTGGCTTGACCTGCAGTCATTTTTGTGGTGAGACTTCTGACCCGTTAGGGAGAAAGTCCCGCCTTCAAGAGCTGCTAGCCAATCGAATGTCTGGCATCTCTCTGGTTCCAGCAGCACTACCAGGAGGAATGACCTCTACTAAGACTGCAGTGCATCTCAGAGGGAAGCAAGCTGCAATGGAGCCAGACTTGAAAGTAAGTCCAGGGTTTTGCAGGGACCAGGCTGGCAGGCCCAGGTGAGAGGGGCACAGGAGAAAGCATTACCTTGGCTAGGCAGGCCTCCAATGGACACAGGGGGCCAGAAAAGGAAGCAACTCTACCCCTTGCCCTGCCTCCAATCTGCCAGGTTTTATTAACTTGCCACTTAAAGGCCTCAATTGGCCCATGGGTGAGCAGCTCCTTCATCGTTGGTAAAATTGCAGTGAGGGTAGATGGGTAGGCAGTTGGGGTGCCAATGGGATGGTGCCTAATCTTACAGTTCCTCTTGGCTGCCATCAAACCCCCACCACCCCCCACCACCCCCCCACTCCCTCCAGGGAGGGCAAAAACTCCAGCCCATGTTTGGTGTCCTTAATATGTCTCTCTATCCAAGTAATCATATGTTGCATCCTTAATAACTCCCTCAAGCATTTTTCCTATTACTGATGTCAAACTAAGGGCCTATATATACCTGCATCCATCTTGTCTCCTTTATTAAAGATGGGAACTAATTAGCCTCCATCTAGTTTCCAAAAGAATTTTAAGTGTAGTCACTGTTATAATGGTGGAAACGCAACAGCCAATTTGCACATAGCAAGCTCCCACAAACAGCATTGAGGTAATGACCAGATCATCCATTTTAGTGATATTGATTGAGACATAAATATTGGCCAGGACTAAGGGGAAAACCCCCCTGCCCTTCTTTGAATGGTGCCGGGGATCTTTGACGTCCACCTGAAAAGCAGATGGGGCCTTGGTTTAATATCTCAGCCAAAAGATAGCAGCCTTGACAGTGCAACATTCCTTCGATACTGCACCTGATTGTGAACCTGGATCATTGCACTCAAATCTCTGGAGTGGGACTTAAACCTAGAGTGTGTGGTACCCACTGAACTCAGGTTTATAAGGATCATATGCTCACAGCTTATGTAGGATTGTGGGATATGCTAATGTATTGCACGCTGAGTACCTTTGTGTTATGTTGTCAGCTTCTTACCTGCTCCAGTAGTTTATAACTGTCTTTTCCTAAAAATGGAGAGACGTGCGGGAGAGGAAAGGACAAATGACTCAGTGATGTAAGTGCTACCACTTAGAATGTTAATGTATTCACCTGAACTGTGTTTAAAACACTTATAATTATGTACAGTTTTTAATAGGAATGATTTCTAATAAACAATACAAATGGTTTGACCATATCAAGCGATACAAGTAAAAAAGTTGAGAAAATTTTGGTTTATATAGAGAAGAAACTAAAAGTAGTTCAAGTATATATTTAGTACAGCTTGCAAGCATAACTGTTTAAGTCAAGGGGATATAATAGTGTTGTGCTGACCTACATTCAGTGGCCCAGTAACTAAATCTGATAGCTGCAGCAAAGACTGCAATCAGAATTGTCAGCCTGCACAGGCAGTGGAGATTATACATGCTTAAAGCGCAGGCCATTAAAATGAATAATTTTTTAAATCTTCCTTTCATGTGGAAAAAAAAATGCATCTTGATTGTTTAGGAGTCACCTGCTTGCTTATAAAAGAACTCCTATAAATATACGAGGTAGGTGAAAAAACAGAAAATGCTAAGGAGGCTCAGCAGCTCAGACAGCATCTGCTGAGGGAAAAAGAGTTAACATTTCAGGTCAAGGACCTTTTTGCCTAGGAAAATATAATTTACACATCTCTCCTAAACAAACATAAGAATTATGGAAGATTTTTCATTAACTTCTTATTACATTGACTTTATTATAAACAGTCACTTTATTATAAACATAGCCCACAAAGGCAGATAACTAGTTACTGTGGACAATTTTTCTTGTGCTGATGGACATAGTGAGAAAGTATCTGTTGTGGCTGATGTACTAACTGACTGAAGATTGATGCCTAAACTGCTTATGAATATGGGTGGATAGTTTAAGTGTACTATGTGTGGCCCAATGCAATTAGTGTTGATTTTTGGAAATGTAGTATATATTGAATACCAGATGTAATCCTGCAAGTTATGGTTATGTTTTTGTGGGGGTAAAAATTCCTTCTATTTGATGATAGAATTATAGAAACACAGAAGGAAACATTTGCATTTCTGTAGTGTTTTACATAAACTCCGGAGGTCCCGGAGTGCTTTACAGCCAATGAATTATTTTTTGAAGTGTAGTCACTGTTGTAATGTAATAAAACTGGCAACCAATTTTCACACAGCAAACTCCCACAAATTGCAATCTTCTAATTACCAATTTGTCTTTTTTGTGATGTTGATTGCGAGATAAATATGGACCAGGACACCAAGGATAACTTGCCTGCTCTTCTTTGAAATGGTGCCATGGGATCTTTCATGTACACTTATGAGGGAAAATTGGGCCTCAGTTTCACCTGAAAGATGGCACCTCTGGCAGTGCAACACTCCATCAGCATTGCACTGGAGCAAGCCCTAGAGTGGGAGTGGAACCCATAACTTTCTGACTCTGAGGCAGCAATGCTACCAATTGATCCATGATTAACAGGCAAAAGAGCGCAAAAAGGAGACCATTCAACCCATTGTGCCTGTGCCAACTCTTTGAAAGAGCTGTCCAATTAGATTCACTCTCTGCCCTTTCCCCATAGCCCTGCAAATTTTTCCCTTTTCATACACACTTTGCCAGCAGTGAAAGTAAAGCATTTTAAAAGGAAGCATAGAAAGGGTTCATTTTATGTCAGTGGTACTGAGGGAGCATATGGCATAGTTTTTATAGGCTGACACTGATAACTACATCAGACTCAGAGTATATTTGACTCCTGTTGTACATAATTGCTCTTCATTTCCAAATTTACACAGGTTATAGCATCATACAGTACTTCCTTATGCTTGCTGTTCTGTGTCACCCTCAAAACAAATAACTAAATAAGTAACAAAACAAATAACTAAATCACTGGTTTCTTAAAAGGTAAAGTCTTTAAAATGTCATAAAAACCACTGAGCTCACTAATATCCTCTTTAGGAAGCAAGCCTGCCACCTTTACTTGCCCTTACGTGGTTGAGACTTAAATGCCTTTAAAGTGACCTAGTAAACAGCTCAATTGAATCAAATCCTCTAGCCGGTGGTTCAAGAAGAAAGCCCACCATCACCATCTATCAGGGCAACTAGGGATGGGTAATATATATGTCAAGACTGCTTGAGATGTCCACATCATAAGAATGAATAACAAATAAAAAGCTTCTGTCACAGTGAGGTATGTGTAAATCAGTCTAGATGTTTGAGGGTAGCAGATTGGCACAAAACAATTCTACGGCAGCCTGACATACCTGGAATCTTTCTATTAGCTCTCTTCTTCCTCTAAGTAGATTAAAAATGGGTTTCCATTTGTGGAACTAATGGTGCTGGTGGAAAATAATCTGCAGCACAACAATTGTCAGAAAAGCACCTGAGATCTCAGGTGCCAGCAAGGAAAACAAACAAAAAGAAAAACAATAACAGAACAAAACCAGCCAAGAAATAATTGAAATAGTCGCCTTAACATTGCTGTCTGTTTTCTCAGTGCATTTCTGCCAAGCTCTTGTAAATGGCCATTTCAGGCATTAGTTATGAAAGGTACACATTACATGTGTGAATGTCTGAAAATGGCAGATAAGTTGCTCCAACCACATTTTAAGATTGAAATGAAGTGCCTGCCTTTTTGTGGTGGGTGCTTCTTTCTTCCATGTGTCAGAAATCAGTGCATGACGTAGACATTCAGCATTATGGATGATCTTCCCACTCTTCTGATCAGGTTCTCCTAACTTGCATCCATTGATGTAGTAAACCAAGTCAGAAAACAGACAATTGTTGGTACTAAAACAAAGAGAGCTTTACCCTGCATCTATTTATTCTGTGCTTGAATGAAGGTTAATGAAAAATATTTATTTACAAAGAGGGCAGTAATATGGAATTTTATGCCACAAACTGTCGTTCAAGTGTGTCCATTTTAAAAGAAGGAAATTTTCGTGTCTGAAAAGAGGAACACTGAAGAATGTGGCGAACAAACGAGGGTTTGGGATTAGATTCAGTGGATTATAGGATAACATATCAGCAGTGACTTGATGGGTCTTGTTTTTGAGCTGTAATGTGCAATAACTCAATGATTTGACAGTGCCGTTGATTTGTCTTCCATGGTGATGGGGAGGTGAGATTTTCTTTTCACACTACCAGGCCTAAAAGGGTGATGGAAGCAGATTTAACAGTAATTTTCAAAAAGAAAATTGGATAAATAGTTCAAAAGAAAATCTTTGAAGGACTATAAGGAAAGATCAAGGGAGTGGAACTAATTGAATAGCTCTTTCCAAGAGCTGTCACAGGCACAATGGACTGAATGGCTCCCTTCTGTGCTGTACGGTGAGATTTTCACATTGAAGAGTACTCACTAAAAGAAAAAGAACTTCTGTGGAGATATTTCTGATCAGTACATGCAAATTTTAAAGTTATTTCCGTATAAAGAATGAAGGACATAAATCACATTTCTTATAGTGTCTTATTGTGTCCTTATTACACACTTGAGTGATTCACATCCAATGATGCCTATTTCTGTGCAGACAAAATGCTACCTGACAATCTTCTGATGAACTCCACTGTTGTTAGGGGACGTTTCCAATATTCTGGGCAGGACTTTCTGGTCCCGCCTGCCGTGGGACTAGAGGTTCCCACCCAAAGTCAACGTATCTTTTGCTGGTCCATCAACTTTTCCGTCTCGCCTGTGATGATTCCCACCGAGGGTGAGACAAGAAAACCCTGCCTTCTCAGTGGGTTTTGCATTGTTTGTGGTGCCATATGATTGCATGAACAAAGCATATTAATGGGATAACAACAAATCTAGATTCATGAGCAGCTAAACTGCCCCCAATGCCCCAGGAGGGAATGGCCCTGAGAGTCCTCAACATTGACCCTGGACTCCATGAAGTCTCACGGCATCAGGTCAAACATGGTCAAGGAAAGCTGCTGATTACCACTGACTGCTCTACTGGACCTTGACAAACATCCCGGTTGTAGCGCTGAAGACTTATGCTTCAGAACTATCCGTGCCTCTAGCCAAGCTGTTCCAGTATTGCTACTACACAGCCATCTACCCGACAATGTGAAAAATTGCCCAGATATTTTTGTCCTCAAAAAGCAGGACAAATCCAGTCAGGCCAATTATCATCCCACCAGCCTACTCTCAATCTCAGGAAAGTGATAAAAGGTGGTTGTCTACAATGCTATCAAGCAGCACTTACTCAGAAATAACCTGATCACCAATGTTCAGTTTGAGTTCCACCATTGACCACCTGGCTCCAGACTTGAGTTAGGACCTGCTCTAGGATAAAACAACAGACAGACAGATGGTAGATAATCAACATACTGTGCCATCGAAAGGTAGGACATATGTTCAAACGGTGAGTTTCCACAGACATGAGTCTCTTGTATTATTACTTTAGCTATCCCCAAGACACAAAGAAGGAAAGTGAGATGACAAGCCTGCCTAAATTCTCATAGAAATCCTAGTGATCAATTACAACACACGTCTCCCATCCCCAGTCCCAAGAAGCTCCATCTAAATTCCACAGTACTGCTGTGCCTTTCCCCATCTCATCCCCATCCTCATCGGGCTCTTGAGGATCATCACCTGGTCCCTTAACCCCTTCCTGAAGCAGCTGCTCACCTCCGTACCAGTTTTCACCAATGCTCATTTCGTCCAGTGCTCCATCATCTGCAATTCATCCTGTACGAACACCCATTCAGCCACATTTCACAGATCTCCACTTGCTCCCATTTCCCCAGCGTATTGACTTCAAAATCCCGCTGCTCAGTTGCAAATATGCTGTACCCACATAGTCTCCATAAACACACGGCTGGAATTTTCCGGCCCCATTGGTGTTGGGCGTCACGGTGGGCAGATGGGTGGACAATCTGACGAGAAGGCCAAAAATTGGTTTCACGCTATTGTGAAACCAGTTTGCGATTGTCACTGCACCCGTTAATGGTGGGCTGCCACATGTCAGGAATGTTATTTCAATATATTTGCATCTAATTATAAGCCATGCTCACCAGAACTGTCCCCCACATCAAATTTACCACTCATGCCAGTGTGAGTTCAGAACAGCATGTTTCATGACTGCTTTTAAAAGGCATACACCTGGCGACCTGAACTTCGAGGGGAAGTCGGAGGTGAGTGCACACAACCCAGCACAATGCTCATGAGCATTGCCCGTAGGATATCAAGGCATTCGCGGAGGGCACAGACAAGTCGCTTTTTCCCGGGTGGCTTTCAGTGTGCTGCCAGGGCAAGGGCTCCAGTGCGGGTCAGACCAGGGGGTTGGGAGGGTGGGGGGGCACAGCAGCACAGACACAAGGAGATACTCAAGCACATGCGGGAGGCGGGTGGGAGAGGGTGAGGGAGGTGGCCATGCAAATGGAAAAGCTTGTCAAAAGTGAGCATTCATCCAAAACTGAGACCGTTCAGCAGCAGCTCCATTGACGTGCTTGGAGTCGGGTCTCTAAGGCTTTTCTGTCCACTCAAGCAACGCAAAAGCATGAAAGTGCCACAAAATGCTCCAGAACTTTTCACCCCTCAGGCATAGAAGATGGACATTTTTCAAAAAAAAGGAAGCATTATATTATAGAATCACCAAATGATACAGCACAGAAGGAGGCCATTTAGCCCATTGTGCCTGTGCCAGCTCTTTGAAGGAGTTCTCCAATTAGATCCACTTTTCCACTCTTTCTCTGTGAACCTCAAATATTTCATTTTCAATTAGTTATCCAATTCCTTTTGTAAGGAATTGCAACTGCTTCCATCACCCTTTCAGACAGTGTATTCCAGATCATAGCAGCTTGCTGTTCCAAAAAATTCAACTCATTTCCCTCCTCATTCATATACCAATTATCCATCAATATAAACAGGTTTTCTGTATCTATTCTATCTAATCCCTGTTTAGTTTTGAACACTTACATTAAACCTCCCCTTAATTTTCTCTGCTCATAGGAGAATATTCCCAGTCTCTAAGTAACTGAAGAGTCTCATTCCCGGTCTCATTTGAGTAAATCTCCTCTGCGTTCTTTTGAACACCTTGCAATTCTTCCCAAAGTGTCCATTGTTGGACACAGTACTACAGCCTACGCCAAGCCCATGATTTACAAAAGATTTAGCCCAACTCCCTTGTTTTTGTACTCTGTATGGGAACAATTTTAATGAGTTGGTTGCAAAACTGATATCTGAACCTGAGTCTAACCAACTTAAATCTGTTCATTTCTGATTTTAACGGGTGGAGCAGGGGACAGGCAACCAATCTGCTCTCAGAAGACAGGTTTGTCATGGAAATCTTTTCAGGAGCCTGTGCGCCTTCATTTTAGCAAGGTTTCTATTTTTAACACATCAGCTGATTTTCACTAACCTCAGGAAATCTGGCAGCTAAAAGGGGTGAGAAGTGTTGGACCCATCAGGTAGGTGACTTTACAACACTGCTTGTGGCCCAGGAACAGCTGTGTGTTTCTACCAGGCCCAAAAAATTAACCCTGGAAATCCACCAATTCCGTAGTCTCCCCACAGGACTCCATCAGAGGTCCCATCCTCCCCTGCAATTACTAGCCTGCCAAACATAACCCCCCATAATATGTCTTCTTCCCCACCACAATAACCAATCCCGAGACCATGCTTAATCCAACCCTTCCCCATCCCATGATCGTTCCCATTCCCTCACCATCACTACCAACAAACATACCTTTTCCAGCTGCAGCTTACCCTTTCTGCCTGCCAACCAGGCTGTGTAGTGGGGGTGGGAGGAAAGCTGGAAAAAATTCAAACACACACCCTGTAGTTAAAACTGCAGTGTGATTGGCTTTCCTGTCTCTAACTCCTTCCCACAGCCCCAAAAACATGGCTCAGTAAATATCAGGACACAGGCCTCTATAAAGCATAGGATCCCTTATGGTTTTTTAAACAGTTGAATCAACTTGCCACGCCTACTTCAAAGATTCGTGTATGTGAACTCCTGTGGCTGGTATTATTAAAGTTATTATCTACAAGAAGCTCAACACCATCCAGGACAAAGCAGCCCGCTTGATTAGCACACTATCCACCAACATAAACATTCACTCCCTCCACCACCGACGCATAGTGACATCAATGTGTACCATCTACAAGATGCACTGCAGTAACCCAACCAACAACATCTACCATCTAGAAGGACAAGGATAGATGCATAGGAAAAACCCCACCTGGAAGATCTCCTCTCCCTCTCTCCCTCCCTCCCTTTCCTCCCTCCCTCCCTTTCCTCCCTCCCTCCCTTTCCTCCCTCCCTCCCTTTCCTCCTCCTCCCCCCCACCCCACCCCCACCCCACCCCACCACCACCACCACCACCACCAAGCCGCTCACCATCCTGAGTTGGAAATATATCCCCGTCCCTTCACTGATGTTGGGTCAAAATCCTGGAATTCCCGCCCTGTGCGTGTACCAAAAAGGTGGCTCACCACTACCTTCTTAAGGGCATTAGGGATGGGCAATAAAAACTGGCCTTGCCAGTGACACTGACATCCCATGAACAAATATATATCTTTAAAAATTAGAATTTTCACATGTAATCAAGTGTCATATGAGGAACTTGGTCAAAATCAGATGATATATTGATAGTTACTGAAGTAGCAAAGAAAGGTAATTATTGAGTGTACTGATTTTTAAAAGAAAAAAAGAGGGCATTTGAGAGGAAGATGCTCATTGAGGTTGGTTAAAGTTGATGCGGTACCCAGTGCTGGTGGACTCAGTATGATTAATACAGCACATGGCAAAGGACCAAGCCACAAAGACCATGAAGAGTCTACATCTATTCTGAGGTATAAGGAGGGACATGAGCTTTTTGTTGCATATAGTTAGTGAGAGCAGCATCTGCCAAGAGGAATATGGATTCATAAAATACTCACTAACATCGCCTTTTATCTCCTCACTCTGTTACTGAGTAAGCGCTGCATGCATAGGTTTTGTATTCAGAATTTATCCATTTTTTTCACAATAATACCAGAGGCATGCCCAGTAATTAAAAAAATTTAAACTGGGTATAAGCATAAACTGAAGTGCCTCAAACTACTGCTAATTGAATAGAAGGTCAGCAAAGGTCAAGTTACTGGTCCCGACTATTAACTACCCATTCGTAAGAAATGTCCAGCAACCATGATCTAATCTTTCCGTTACCAGATTATGGGCAGAATTTTAAAGCTCCATAATGGCAAGGGTGGGGCCGTAAAATGCAGCGAGCCATTCTAAGCTCCATTGACTACGGGCGGGACCATAAAATCCTGCTGGCATAAAATCCGGCCAATGTGTGATGAGTGGGGATGAGATGGATCTGGAATTTTCCACAAGAGTAGCTATCTTTTCCACAAAACCCTCATGCTGTCAGAAATGCCTGGTGCAAGAAATAATTAAGCTGTTGAACAACCTGTAAACAAAGCTCACTGATAAGTTATAACCTCTCAAGTGAAATCCTGATGCCTGTGGGATTTTGACTCTCAGGAGGAAAACCAGCTCATTTTTATGGGAGGTGTGGCATCGCAAGCCACTGAATTTCTCACCCTGAAGTCATTGCAGCAGGGCCAGCTGATTTTCAGCTGCTGAACCTCATTAACATCCATCAGCCAAAATAGGTATGCACGAAACGGGCTCTGGGTATGAAGGGCACTGACTGACACTCTGGTTAGGTGTTGGGAGTATGGAGGGGAAAGTGCTAGGGTTGCTGATTCTGGCTGGGCATATCCCTGGAGGTTTCATCACATTGTCTGCCTCTGACTGCCCCTCCAGACCCATTGATCATCCAATATGTCCATCCTCACAGCACATCACTGTCCCAAGCTAAATGGAAAACAGACTCTTTATTACCTGATTAAATAATTCTTAACTACCAAACAACCCTTTCCTTCACCCTTTCCAATAGTTTCTGAACTTGTAAGTGAAAGTGCTTGAGAAAAATGAAAAAAAAAGCATAATTTTAACCCTATGCTTTTCCTTCTAGTTTGCTCACCACACTGTCCTGGAGATTAATCCTCAACTCCTGAGACTGCAGTTCAATCCTTGAGGGTTAGCAAACAGGGTGGGCCTGAGGAGGGGGGGCACCAGGAAGCAGGAGTTAGGCAGGTTTTGCAGGAAGAGGGGCGGGGAGGGTAAGGGACAGGAGTTCAGCAATGTTTGTGAATAGGATGAAGGGGAGACTGGATTGGGAGAGACCCAGACTGTCCTTGTAGGGTATGGTTGACCATCTTTGTCCACAAAAAAACACTTTTTATTCACCTTTCGAGGTTTCCACTAGCTGTCTGGCAGGCTTCTGTGGCTGAAATAGCCAAAGAGGTCAGGCCAACTGGCCTGTAGGTGGTTAAAATTCCTTCTGAGCAATAGGATCCCAATCAGCATATATTAATGACACTCAACCACCCAGCATTAAAATTGCTGCATGCAGCTGTATCAGAGTGGGAAAAAAGCTCCTTAATGTGTCAGGAATAAAGGCAAGGGAAAAAATTGTCAAACAAAAAAGAAATACCTTGGCCTGAAGATTTGTAGATCATTCCATGTGTGTGGGAACCATTTTACTATCTCATGATTTTTGTGTTTAATTAGCCTAATCACTTGTAACCACTCTACAAGATAAAACAGCACACATCTTGAATGTCAATATACCAATGCAGTGCTTAATACAGATGTAACTACATGCATTATGATACCAAAATAGCTGAAACACAGAGAGCATCCTCTCCATTCTAAAAGTTTGGCAGGAAATCAATATTTATTTGGCAACTTTTTATAACTCTAAAGCATATGTGGAAGATTATTATTACTGTGTACAATGCATAGCAAACCTTGAACTGTTTTCTTTGCAACTGTCACTATATACAGTGCATAAAGAAGGACAACTTCTCTGCTTTTAAAGATCCACTGTTATCATCAAAAAGTATTTGGACTATCCTGTAGCATAAATTGCTATTAAAAACAAAAAACTGCGGATGCTGGAAATCCAAAACAAAAATAGAATTACCTGGAAAAACTCAGCAGGTCTGGCAGCATCGGCGGAGAAGAAAAGAGTTGACGTTTCGAGTCTTCATGACCCTTCAGCAGAACTCATTGCTGTGATCGTTTGAAATTTGCTATTTTTGCATTTGTCCTGTGATTGCAAAATGAAAAGCTTCAGAAACATGTCTCTCTTTTCAGCAACATTCAAGATTTAAAAATTCTTGTCCTCAGTTCAAATCCCTCTATGGTTTTGCCCCTCCAACTCTGGCCTCCTGTGCACCCCCCCACCCCCCCCCCCCCCCGATTTCTTTTACTATACCAATGGCAGCTCTGCCTTCTGCTCCCTGAGCTCTGGAATTCCCTCCCTCAATCTCTCTGGCTTTCCTCCTTTAAAATAGTCTTTAAAACCTACATTTTTGACTACCTGTTCTAATGTCTTATTCTTTGGTTTGTGTCAAACTTTGTCTGATTAGGCTCCTGTGACTTGTCATGGGAAGTTTTACCATTTAAAGGCTCTATATAAATGTAAGTTGTTGTTGTAAAAAATAAAGGACTTAACCAAACACCTTTTCATGCAGGCAAGAACCCTTTAAGTTAAATTATCAGCTCCATCCTTGTTCATAATTCAGCTTTTTAATCCGTATTTGTTGCTTAATTCTTCATTCAATCAAAGGAGCTGATGTATAAAAATAATGCAATGCAGACATGGCCCGCACCACAGGCAAACATTGAGGCCATTGACAGGATCATTTAAGCCAATTAAAGGACCTGCCTGTCCAACCTTAAGGTTGGCGGGCAGGCCAGGAGCCCCAGCAGGCTTCTAAAAAAACATGAAACCTCATCCACTGGTGGGATGAGGTTTCATGTCTGTTTTAAAAAAGTTTAATAAAGTTTTTGTGATATTTATTAACATGTCCCATCTCCTGTGACATTGTCACATGAGGGGGACATGTTAATTTTTTTATAATTCTATTTTTGAAGTTTGAAACACTATCAGTGATCTCTCTGAGGCAGCACTTAGTCTCAGGGAGATGTGTGCTCTTTCGCACGCTTGCGTGAAAGAACGCACTCTGACAGTTGGGGAATCCACCCCCTCCCCCAAACAGGAAGCGCATAGTGCTTCCCATCGGGCAGCCCACTGGGCGGGCCTTAATTGGCCCGCCCACTTAAAATGAAGGCAGGGCCTGTTTTGTCGGCGGCGATCTGCTGCCTGCCCACTGCCGAGCCGGTGGGGCCCGCCCGCCCATCAAGGGCAAAATTCTGCCCAGTGATAGGAAAAATGTGCAATGGCTGTTACACTCAATTCACTAATCAGTACTCTCATCAGGTGAAACACTGTGCTGTGAAAGACTCCCACAATCGCAAGGGTTATAAAATCCACTCAGGAGTTTTGAGGGATGATTTTATTTTGGTGTGGGCTTTTCCTTTCACCAATATGCATAATGGTGGCTGATGATGGATAGCATTTGGCACAAACAATGCAGGCAAGCACGCTGATAAGAATTCTAATGCAAGTGGGTTGACTGCTTATCAAAATCATGAAAACACAGTCAGCTTATATACTATGGAGAAGCAGAGTTTTGAAAAGTTTCTTTTGGCACTATGGAAACTGCTACAAGAAAGAATCTTGCAATGATTGGTTTGCATTCTTTTTGTTTTCTGATTAAGAATAAACATGACATTCCTTCCCACACAACACATCCCCAAACCATCCTTGCAAATGTATTTTAGTTAGTAAATGCACGTAGGTTTTTGTGGATGCTCTTTCCTTCTTCACAAAAACAGAAGGACACTAAATTAATCAATTACAACATGTGCCATAGCATGCTGACAGTACAACAAACTGCACCAACAAGTGCAGACAACAATTTAGGAACAGGAGTGGTCCACTCAGTCCCTTGAGCTTGTTTTGCCATTGAATCATAGTTGACTTGTACCTCAACTTCATTGGCCCACCTGTGACTCATATTCCTTGATCCATTTTCTTTGATACATTTACCGAATGAACTATTAATCTCTGCATTAAAATTTTCAATGAACCCCAGGATCCATAGCCTTTTGGTGGTGTGAGTTCAAGATTTTCATTCCCCTTTTGTGATAAAAGTTCTTTCTCATTTCACTCTTGAATGGCCTAGCTCTAATGTTAAGATTGGGCCCTCTTATTCTGGATTCCTGGATCAGAGGAAATAGTTCTTCTGCATGGTATTTAATGGAGGTGACAGGTCTCCAGCATCATGTGCCAGCAAGTGCTCCACATTGCCTCTTTTCAGGAGGGTCCACTGAAGTAAGTGCTGTCAGGCACTTAACTGGGCAGCAGTGGGCCTTCCCCGAGATCAAGGCCCCTGGGAGGTGAAAGTACCGCCTGTCAAGAGCTGTTGGCCAATCAGAGCCTGGCAGCTCTTCATTGTTCAGCAGTGTCACCAGGGAGGTGGTGGTTGCTGCTAGTATTACACTGGCCTGAGGCCCAGGATTGCCGATGGATCCAGGCATAGGAGTAATAACGGGGGGGTGGGTTCACAGGGTGGAGGTCATGGGGAATGAGGTTCAGCAGAAAGGGCAATGGGCTGTCTATCAGGAGGCCTGCCCTCCCTGATGGTCATTGGCACACTCAGTTCCTTGATCAGGCATTGAGTGTGAGCAAGCACAAAGACAGCAACTGGTCATTGAGTGCAGCTAGTCACAGCTTGGGAATTTGGTGAGTGAGGAAATTCTAGGTGTTAATTTCTTTCTAGAATCTAGTCTAGTTTATATTTAGAACTTAACTAGAATATACTTGTGAAGTTAAGTTTCTTTCAGTCTTAGTCAAGGATAAACAAGCTCCCTACAGGAGAGGCAGCTTCATTTGGTTAATTAGGTAGCTAGTTTGAACTAGATTCTCTAGCCAGGATTGCTGACTCATGTCTGTAGAATTTCAGCTAGTATAAATGGAAGTGGTCTTGCTAAGTGCACGAAGTAAGCAAGCATGAAGACAGCAACTGATCACTGAGTGCAGCTAGTCAGAGAGTGAACTTGGAAATTTGGTGAGTGAGATAATTCAGTGCAGTGAGGGAGGAGGTGCTGTTCACTTAAGTAGCTACCTTAACTTTGAGTTTAAAAGAGCGAGGAGTGCAGCAGGCCAGTTTAAAGAGCTAGGGGGCTCTTTAGCTAAAGTTATGGAGGATTAATTCCTGGAGTGTATTTAAGATTGTTTTCTTGAGCAGATTATTGAGGAACTATCTCGGGGATGGGCTATTTCAGATCTTATAAGATCAATACAACAGTATGGTGTTGTGAGAAAAGGCTAATTAATAAGCTCCTTGTAAAGGAGCCTTTAGGGAAGAGTGACCATAATATTTTACATTAAGTTTGAAAGTGATATAACTCAATCCAAAACTAGGACTTAAGTCTAACCAACGGAAACTATACAGGTATGAGGAGCAAGTTGGCTGGGGTAGATTGGGAAACTATGTTAAAAGGTATGTAGGTAGACAGGCAATGGCTAACATTTAAGAATTAATACATGATTTACAATAAATATGCATTTCTTTGAGACACAAAAACCCAACAGGAAAAGTGATCCATCCATGGTTAACAAGAGATTTTAAATATTGTAAAGGAAGAGACTTATAAAGTTGCCAAAAAAAAGCCTGAAATGTTTAGAATTCAGCAAATGAGGACCAAGAAACTGATAAAGAAATAGAAAGTAGAATATGAAAGTAAACTAACGGGCATCAATGGACTGTAAAAGCTTCTATAGGTAAGTAAATAGGAAAAGATTAGCAAAGACAAAAGTGGACCCATTACACACAGAGACAGGAGAATTTATAATGGAGAATAAGGAAATGGCAGGGAAACTGAGCAAATACTTTGGGCTGAATAATATGGTTGTGCACCAATGGCAGGTTCCGCACCTGGAAGTCAGCGGTGTTCTGACTTTGGCGCCCGCAGTTGGTGTTCCTGATAATATGTTAACTGCCACTAATTACCAGCAATGGCGGGTTGTAGACATTCATCCTACCCAATGAGTGCTGGAGAGCGGGATGTCCGGTCTCGGAGTTTGCAAGTCTTGAACCGGAACAAGGTCACGGCCAACACTTCAAAGGGCATCCTGGCATGGGACACTGTCAAGAGACCTATCAGATGCTCAATCTAGTGGATTCACTATACAGAGAAGATTATGCAGTTTTCATTCTGGCCAGGAAGTGCATTTAAATTGCAGCTAATCACTGCAAACCATGTCAATCTTCAAAAGGCGGCAGAAATCTTTAAAAAATCAAGTCTCCCACCTTCTGGCATTGAGGAGTTGTGCAGTTGTTACATGTTTCCATACATAGATGTTAGCGCCATCGGAGCAAAGAGAATAGCTTAGCAGAAGGGCCAAACCAGCCCCCAGATTCAGTGGGAGCACCCTTGGTGCCCTCCGGCGTGCAGTTCACGATCGATGTGACCAGCTCATGCCAACCACTGGCAAGAGTGGGAAACCAAGCCAGACTCATGCTGCATGAGAGGAGGTGGCCAAAGAGGTCAACAGTGTGGCCACAGTGAGAAGGGCTGGGTGCCATTGCCACAAAGGCTCAATTACCTCATAAGGTCAGCCAGAATGAATATGGCATTAGTATGAGCAATCTTGGCCCAGTGTGCTACAGGTCTCAGTAGCGAATGCAGCCCTCTAAGTCAAAGCAGAGTCCTCCTAATGAAACAATCTCCAAAAGGTTCCTCTGCTCATTCATATGAGCAGCAGCTGCAGTCACTGAAGCTTTAACTGTAAAAATGAGACTTTGGTCTCAGCTGCAGTTTTAAAACCCACCCAAACAAGATTATCCATCCAAAACTGGATTCCCACCTGTTATGATTCTCACCCTGAAGGTGTTTTATTGCTTTCAGAATGTATTATTACAATGATAAAAGCAAAATACTGCAGATGCTGGAAATCTAGAACAAAAACAAAAATATCTGGAAAAACTCAGCAGGTCTGACAGCATCTGCAGAGAGGAACACAGTTAATGCTTCGAGTCTGTATGACCCTTCATCAGAACTAAAAAATATAGAAATAAGATGAAATATAAGCTTATATTATCACCACCGTCAACACCCCTTTGTCCTTTTGTCTATGACATCTTTGGCAATCTCTTCTTTGCCTCCACCTATCACTGGCTCCCTATCGAGCTCTACCTGTCCCACCCACCCTCTACCAGCTTATATTTCATCTCATTTCTATATTTTTTAGTTCTGATGAAGGGTCATATGGACTTGAAACATCAACTGTATCCCTCCCCGCAGATGCTGTCAAACCTGCTAAGTTTTTCCAGGTATTTTTGTTTTTGTATTATTGCAATGATTTGGCTTGTTAACTATCTTAATTGCCTTTTCAATTTGAATAATGCAGGTGGATTTCTGACTTTTTGAGCTGCCCGCCTACCATGTTATCGCAAACAGGCACGATGACATTGGAAATGGTGCTTGATGTCATCACGCCCCATATTACATACTGCGAAGCAGAGAACGGTCCTGATCTGGGAACATATTATTCAGCTCTTTGTGTCTGTCTTCATGGCGGAAGTTACGAAACCTCTCAGAAATGTTAGAGAACCAAGGGAATAGCGGAAATGAGGAACTGAAAGAAATTAGTATTAGTATAAAAGTAGTACTAGAGGAATTAATGGAACTGGAAGTTGATAAATCCCCTGGACCCAATAACATACAACCCAGAGTGTTGATAAAGTGGCTGTAGAGATAATGGATGCTTTGGTGGTCATCTTTTGAAATTCTATCAATTCGGGGATGGTTCCTACAGATTGGAAAGTAGCAAATGTAACCCCAGTGTTAAGGAAAGGAGAGAGATAGAAATTGGGGAACTACTGACCTGTTAGCCTGACATTAATAGTAGGGAAAATTCTAGAATCGATTATAAAGGATGTGATAACTGAACACTTAGAAAATAATGGTAGGATTGGGCTAAGTCAACAATGATTGATGAAAAAGAAATCATGTTTGATAAACCTGTTGGAGTTTTTGAGGACGTAAGCAGAATAGATAAGGGGGGACCAGTAGATGTGGTAAATTTGGATTTTCAGAAGGCTTTTGATATGGTCCCACACAGGAGATTTCTAAACAAAATTAGAGCACATGCTATAGAGGCAATATACTGGCATAGGTTAGGAATTGGTAAATGAGCAGAAAAGAGAGCAGGAATAAACTGGTCATTTTTAGGTTGGCAGGCTGTGGCTAGTGGAGTACCGCAAGGATCAGTGCTTGGGCCCCAACTATTCACAATTTATATCAATGATTTGAATGTGGGGACCAAATTTGCTATGACACAAAACTAGGTGGGAATGTGAGTTGTGAGGAGGATGCAAAGAGGCTTCAAGGGGATTTAGACAGGCTAAGTGAGTGGGCAAGAACATGATAGCTGGAATATAATGTGAAAAAATATGGGGTTGTCCACTTTGGTAGGAAAAACCAAAGTGCAGAGCATTTCTTAAATGGTGAGAGGTTGGGAAATGTTGATGTCCAAAGGGATCTGGGTGTCCTTGTTCATGAGTCACTGAAAGTTAACATACAATGCAGCAAGTAATTGGGAAGGCAAATGGTATGTTGGCATTTATTGCAAAAGAATTTGAGTACAGGAGTAAAGTGTCTGGCTGCAATTGTTTAGAGCCTTGGTGAGACTGCACCTGGAATATTATGAACAGTTTTGGTCTCCTTACCTAAGGAAGGATATACTTGCCATAGAGGGAATGTAACAAAGGTTCACCAGAATGATTCCTGGGTTGGCAGGATTGTCCTATGAGGAGATATTGAGAAGACCGGGCCTGTAATCTCTAGAGTTCAGAAGAATGAGAGGCGATCTCATTTAAATTTATAAAATTCTTACAGGGCTCAACAAGGTAGATGCAGGAAGGATGTTTCCCTGAGCTGTGGGGTCTAGAACCCGAGGACAGCCTCAGGATAAGGATAGGCCATTTAGAACTGAGATGAGGAGGAATTTCTTTACTCAGAGGGTGCTGAATCTTTGGAATTCTCTACCCTAGGGGACTGTAGAGGCTCAATCATTGAGTATGTTCAAGGCAGGTTGACAGATATCTAGATAGTAAAGACGTCAAGGGATATGGGGATAGTATGGTAAAATGGCAAAGAGGTAGAAGATCAGCCATACTCTAATTGAATTGAAAGCTCGAGGGGCTGTATGGCCTACTCCTGCTCTTATTTCCTATGTTCCTACAAATGAAGGACCATGCTCTCCCCTTGCTCCCCTACCACCCCACCTAGGAGCCCGCAAACAGCCCTGAACAAGGTTTCCTCCTTGAGCTTCCTGCTTGGCGATTTCCCCCAACTGCCCTGGGTAAATACCCGCGGTGGCAAGATGAAGCCCTTAGGTAAACACTAATTGCCCACTTAAGGACCTCATATGGTGGTGGGGCAGGAAGGGCATCTGGAGCCTTTCTGCCACAGACCTAATTGGGGCAGTGGTGGGAAGGCAGTGGAACACCCACTCACCACCCTCCTGCATAATTAAATGCCCCCATCACCAAACTCGCCACAGGGGAGGGTATTAAATTGCCCCCTCTGTATTTTTCCCATTATCATTTCAAACTCCTTAAGTAGATCACCTCTCAATGTTCTATACTTAAGTGAATGCAAGCCATATTAAAGCAACCTGGCCACATAAATTAACTATTTAAGCCCCATTGTCATTCAGGCGAATCCATGCCTTCGCTCCAAGGCCAATAGATCCTTCCTGAGGTGCGATGCACAAATATGAATTTAGTACGCCAAATGGCGTATGACTAAGGGTCTGTAGAACTGAAGCACAGCTTCCTTCTCATTGTGTTCCAGCTCTTTAAAGATTAACCTTTTTAAAGTGTTTTTTGAACCTAGAATGATAGAATCTTAGAATGGATAAAGCACATAAGGAGGCCATTTAGCACATCAAATCCGTGACTGCTCTTTGCAAGAGCAATCCACTTAGTTCCATTCCCCTGCCTTTCCCTGTGACCCTGCAACTTTTTTCCCCTTCAGTAATTATCCAATTTCTTTTTGAAAGCCATGACTGAATTTGCCTCTACCACACCCACAGGCAGCGCATTCTAAATCCTAACTGCTCACTGCATCAAAAGCTTTTTCCTCATGTAGCCTTTAGTTCTTGTGCCAATCATCTTAAATTTGTGTCATTTGGTTCTAAACCCTCTTGCCAACAGGAATAATTTCTCTCTATCTGCTCTGTCTAATGCCCTCACAATTTTGAATACTTCTATCAAATATCCTCTGAATCTTTCGTGTATCTGCTATGGGTTAGTTGGTAGTCCTTTTGCTGCTAGGAATCAGCAGGTTGTGGGTTCAAGTCCCACTCGAGCACAGTAATCTAGGCTGATACTCGCAGTGTTGTACTGATGGAGAGCTGCATACTCAAGTGTTCTCTTTTGGATGAGGCATTAAACCTAGGCTCTGTCTGCCCTCTTAGGCAGACTTACAACATTCCGTGGCACTATTTCGAAGAAGAGCAGGGGTGTTATCCCTGGTGTCCCGGGTAATATTTATTCCTCAATCGACATCATTAAAAAAACATATTACCTGGCCATTATCACATTTCTGTTTGTGGGAGTTTGCTGTGTGCTGCTTTCTCGCACCGGATTGTCCTCTTCCTGCCTCATAAATTATGCAGTCATGGGAAGAGCACCAGATCATTGGCGACCGGCCTCCAATTTGCCCGCCACACTGTTACCTCACCGCTTCCTCACTCCAGGTACCATATTTAAACTGCAGCCACGTGCAGCTAGTGGGAAGGATATAGAGGAAACAAACCTGCAAGGAAACTACAGAGAGGTGTAAACATCATAGAGTAATTATAATGGGGGACTTTAATTACCCGTATATAGACTGAGATAGTGGTAGTGTAAGGGGCAGTGAGGGATAAGTGTTCCTAGATTGTGTTCAGGAGAATTTCCCACAGCAGTGTCCAGTTCAACAAGAAAGGAGGCATTGTTAGACCTGGTTTTTGGGAATGAGGTGACCCAAGTATAGCAAGTGACAGCAGGGGAACATTTAGTGTCAGTGATCATTGTATCATAAGGTTTAGGATGATGGTGGAAAATGAAATTGGTCAATCCAGAGTAAGAATAATCAACTGGTGAAGAGCGGACTTCAAAGGGGCAAGAACAGAGCTGGGTCGGATAGGCTGGAACCAAAGGTCGGAGGGAAAAATTGTAGCTGAACAATGGGCTACCTTTAAAGAAGAGATGGTTTGGGCACAGTCAAGGTATGTTCCCTCAAAAGGGAAGGGTAGGACAAACAAATCCAGAGCTCCCTGGATGACAAAGGAGATAGAAATTAAGTTAAAGAAGAAAAAATTTGCTTATGACAAGTGTCAGGTAGCAAATACAATTGAGAACCAAGCTGAATACAGAAGATTCAGAAAGGATGTGAGAAAGCAAATATGAGAAGCAAAGAGAGATTATGAGAAAAGACTGGCAGCTAACATAAAAGGAAATCCCAAAGTGTTCTATAAGCACATCAATAGTAAAAGGATGGTAAAAGGAGGAGTAGGGCCGATTAGGGACCAAAAAGGGGATTTACACAAAGAGGTAAGAGGCATGGCTAAGGTTTTAAATGAATACTTTGCATCTGTCTTTACCTACGAGGCAGATTCTGCTGAGGCCATGGTGACAGAGGAGGAAACTCAGTCACTAGAAGGGTTTAAAATTGATAAGGAGGAGGTATTGGATAAGCTGTTGGTACTTAAAGCTGATAAGGCATTGGGGCCAGATGAGATGCTTCCAAGAATATTGAAGGAACTGAGAGTGGAAATTACAGAGGCACTGGCAATAATCTTTCAATATTCCCTGGATTTGGGAGAGGTGCTATAGGAATGGAGAATTGCAAACATTACGCCCTTGTTCAAAAAAGATTGTAAAGATCTGCCCTGCAATTGCGGACCAGTCAGTTTAACTTCTGTGGTGGGGAAACTTCTAGAAACAATTGTTTGGGATAGAATTAATAGTCACTTGGAAAAATGTGGATTGATTCAGAAGAGTCAGCATGGATTTGTTAAAGGAAAATCGTGTCTAACTAACTTGCTGAAGTTATTTGAAGATGTGACAGAACTGATTGTTGAGGGCAAGACCGCTGATGTGGTGTATATGGATTTCCAGAAGGTGTTCGATACAATGCCACACAACAGACTTGTGAGGAAAGTTATAGGTCATGGAATAAAAGGGACAGTAGCAATGTGGATACAAAATTGGCTGAGGAATAGGAAACAGAGAGTAATGGTTAATGGGTATTTTTCGGGCTGGAAGAAGGTTTGTAGTGGAGTTCCCCAGGGGTCGGTATTGGGACCCTTGCTTTTCCTGATATATATGAATGATCTAGATCTTGATGTGCAGGGGACAATTTCAAAGCTTGCAGACAACACAAAATTTGGGAGAATTGTAAACTGTGAGGACAGTGTAGAACTTCAAAAGGACATTGACACATTGATGGAGTAGGCAGATAGGTGTCAGGTGAAGTTCAATGCAGAGAAGTGTAAGTTGATACACTTTGGTACAAAGAACATGGAGAGACAGTATAAAATAAAGGATACTATTCTAAATGTTGTGCAGGAGCAGAGAGATCTGGGTGTATATGTACATAAGTCATTAAAGGTCGCAGGATAGGTAGAGAGAACTGTTTCTAAAGCATAGATTTTATTAATAGGGTACCAGAGCAGGGAGGTTATGATGAATTTATACAAGACGCTGGTTAGACCTCAGCTGGAGTATTGTATATAGTTCTGGGTGCCACACTATAGGAAGGATGTGAACACATTAGAGAGAGTGTAGAAGAGGTTTACGAGAATGGTTCTAGGGATGAGGAAAGATTGGAGAAGTTGGGACTGTTTTCCTTGGAGAGGAGAAGGCTAAGAGGGGACTTGATAAAAGTTTTCAAAATCATGAGGGGTCTGGGTAGAATAGATAGGGAGAAGCTGTTCCTGCTTGTAAATGGATTAAGAACCAGAGGGCACATTTTTAAAGTGTTTTACAAAAGAAGCAAATGCAAGGTGAGAAAAACTTTTTCACACAGCGAGTAGTTAGGGTTTGGAATGTACTGTCTGGAAGTATGGTGGAGGCAGGTTTGATTGAGGCAGTCAAGTGGGCATTGGATGATTATGTAAATAGAAACAATGTGCAGGGTTACAGGGAAAAGGCAGGAGATTGGCACTAAGTTAAAATGCTCAGAGAGCCAGAGAGCCAGTGCAGACATGATGGGCCAAATGGCCTCTTTCTACACCATAACAATTCTGTGATTCTATGCACAGTTCTCAATGCTTGCAGCCCAGGGCTGTTCCGGTGAGGACATGGCCCCAAAAGCCAAGAAGAGCACAGTCCCCTGATTCAGTGATACCTTTTGGATGCTGTGGAGGCCTGCTCAATGTTCTTACCCAACTCTGGGTGCAGGAGGCCCATCTTGTCTCACCACTCTGGCTTGTGATGTGGTGGCAGAGGTGGTCAGTGCCAATGCTGCACACAAGAGGTCGGCCATCCAGTGCTGAAAAGGATGAGTCAAGGATAAGCCAACCATCTCATCACTCTCAACTCACACACTCACAAGTCCATCACACATTCACTGGCATCTCACTCGCTTCCAGGGACATCACCACTCACTCTCTCACACACACCCTCACATCTCCATCTGGCCTCATCTCCCCTGGAGACTGCCACCTCAACCTGTCCATGGCTCCACTCAGCACACATGCATGCTTGCCATCCTTCTCACTTGGCCTAGCAAGCGCCTTGCTCACACTCTCCATCTGTCTTTCTGCAGGACAAGATCGCACACAATCAAGGAGAGAGGTCCCAGACCGGGGGTGGAGTGCCGGACATCAAGGTCCTCACTCCTTTCAACAGTCGCGTGCTGGAGTTGTCCAGAGAGGACATGGACCGTTCCTGTGGCGATGGTGAGGTCGGTGGCAAGCATCCACGTGAGGATCCTGCACCACATCATCCTTCTGTTAATGCTACTCTAAGTCCCCTATTCTGTGAGTAACATGACTGCCATGCATTAATAATCTCCGCTTTCTGTCCTCGGCACATCTGTCATGTTGCCCTCAGGCAACTTTGACCCTGACCTCATCCTCGAGAGCACCTCAGATGAGGACCCTGAGGGCAACACCAATGAAAAATTGTCACAGCGCTCACCCACACCCTCCACCAGCACAGCAACATGCACGTCGGTGGGATCTAGATACAGAGCAGCCGCAAACTGGTGAACACAGCTCACAATCCAAGGTCGCCGGCACTTGGAGAACTGCTAGAGGCAAGGAATCTGCTGAGCCCGAGTAAGATGATGAGCCCATAGACTTGGTCCTCAATCAGTTATTGAAGCTGCAAAGATAATCACGGGAACATCAGGAAGCAACGTCTGGTGCACTCCCCAGAGTGTAGGGACGATGGAGGAGTCCGTCTGCCTGCAGTCTGAGGTGAGAGCACCTGCATGCTGATGCACCGAGGTCAACACTGGTAGAATACCAGCAGCCATGGAGACCTTGGTCCAGGATATCAGTCCTGCACTGCGTTGGCTGAACTCCATAACTGATGCCATATTTGGTCTCCAATAATGTCAACACGAGATGGGTGTGAGGCAGCTTGATCTCACTTCAGTTTCCCCTTCTCCTCAAGGAGTCAGCCAGAGGCCATCAGGCACCCATGGGGATGAGGACCAGCAGCTCGACACCCCGGAGCAATCCACCCAGGTGGCTCCAGGAGAGTCCAGTTGATCCAAATCCCCGCTTCCTGTGACCCCATCATCTCCAGCTCCTCAGACTGAGAAGGCTGCATCTGGCACACAGCAGGATAATCAAAGCAAGTTAGGTCCCTCCAGGTCTCAGCCCTCCAGAGGTCACCTGCCTATGTCATCACAGACAACAGGGTGTAGCAGTCAGCAGGCTGCCTCCAGCCCTGCTGTGGATGTCCAGGGAGTACCAAGGCGTAACAGCAGGGTTAGGATGGTTAAGAAGCTGTAGTTGCACTGCACGGACACAGGTGGTAATCACTTGTACATAATGTTCACTATTGTAAATAAGTTCCTAAGAATGTCTCCCTGCCTATGGCTCCTTGTTCTGATGAGCAATGTTCGTATCATTGAGATGTGAAATCTTGGTTCCTGCACAAGACATAGGCAGGTGTCTCAGTCCAGGATCTCTCTGCTGCAGCCTGAGGCTGCCACACAGGCGTCAGCAGCCACGTCCTCTGCAGGTAGCCCTTGTTTCTGACGAGCCAATCCTGCAGCCTCTGTGGCCTCTGGAAGATGTCAGGCATCTGAGACCTGCTAAGGATGTAGGAGTCGTGAATGCCCCCTGGGAATTGCACGCAGACCTGTAGGATATTTGTGGTGGCCGCTCACCAACTGAACATTCAGCGACTGGAAGCTGTGGAAGTTGACATAGTTGACTGCTTGTTGCCATGGAGATCTGAACGCCACATGATTGCAGTTGATGGCACCCTGCACCGGTGGAAAACCTGAGATCTGCACAAATCCCAGCGCACTTGCATCCTGGATTGCCTGATCCTGGTCAAAATGCACAAATTTCTGTGCCTTTGCAAAGATGGCATCCGTGACCTCCTGGGCCAGGATTTTAATGTCCCTCCTGCCTGGTGGGATATTACAGTTCAGCCAACTGACTGGAGATTTAAATGACTCGCTGCATCTGCCAGGGGAGACACACCATGGTGGGGAGGTAAATTCTGGCCCTGGATACACTTGTGCATGGAGGCTTGTGAGATCTCACACAGGTGTGGAGCCCTGGAAGGATCCACTGGCGTAAAAATTTTGCGCCATGGTCATTTTCATGACCGTTGGCAGTGGATGCCCTCCATGGCCCCAAGGCGCCAAATCCTGCAGCAGATGGCACATGACCGACCAGTTCCCTAGACATGTGCAGTCTTCGGTGACACTGGCTCTCAGTCATCTACAGGAATGACGAACGCTGTCTGTAGATCCTGGGTCTAGTGAGGCGCCTATGAGCGACAGCTCGCTGTGGATCTTCAGCTGCAGGAGGCCCTTCCGGACCTTCATCTTGAGGGTGGTGCTCCTCCCATTGGTGTGCCAGGTGCCTCCACCGCACTCTTCCCCTTCTTCTCTGCTCCCTGTAAACCATGAGGCATACTGCTAGATCACCAGGCTCCATGATCCTGATGTTCTCCTCCCTCTGGATCAAAGAGAGAGATGCATGGGTAAGCATATGTGTCCTAAACGTATCTCTTGGTTAAGTCTAAAGGCTCCTTCACGCATGCCAGAGAGTGCTGGCCACTACTGGGATGACCATCGTGAAGTGCGCTCATTGACTGTCCGAAACCCCACCCACCTCCTCCCCACTCCACTTGACCAGTTGGCGGCAGCTTTGTCCAGTGGACTGCATGTTGTGCTCTCAGCTCAGGCACAGCCATTCTCCTAACTCGCACTGCAAGGCTGGGCTGTTAGCTTGAACCATGGGGCATACTGGTCCAAACCTTAATAAAGACATCACAAGGAGATGTGAGCACCTCCACCAGTGACTGTGCCATGGCCACCTTTCGCAAGGGGATTTTACAACTTGCCCCGTCGGCCAATTGCACTGCTGCCCCCTAAAACACACATTAATTTGCAGTCTGCGCTTGAGGGGTGAAATGTTCTGGAGTATTTAGTGGCACATTCATTCTTTTACATTGCTTGAGTGGGCAGAAGTGCTTCAGAGACCCGACTCCAAACATGTCAATGAAGCTGCAGCTGAATGGTCTCAGAGGCAAAGAATGCTCACTTTTGACAAACTTTTCTAAGTGCATGGCCATTTCCATTCCCTTCCCCCACCCTCATCCGCTCCTCCTTCCACCACTGGCATGAGCTTGCATACTGCCTTGCACCACCAATCCCGCCCCCCTGGCCCCACCCATACTGAAGCCTTTGTCCCAGTACTGCACTGAAAACCAGCCAGGAAAAAGCGACTTGCCTGTGCACACCACCCCCCGTATGCTTGGCACTTCTTCCTTGATGTCCTACGGGAGATCCTTTCAAGCGCTGCACAAGGTTTATGCACTCACCTCTGAGTTCCCCTTGAAGTTCAGCTCGCCAGGTGCATGCATTTTAAAGGCAGTCTTAAATCACGCTGTTCTGAAGTCACGTCGATGTGGGAGGTGAATTTGACGTGGGGGGGATGATTCCGGCCTGCATCCATTATGATGAGATGGGCGGCGGGAAACCCAGCCCGTCATTGATGGATGGAGCGGACGATTGCAAACTGATTTGACGAGGGCGTAAAACTGAATTTTGGCCTTCTCACTATATTGTCCACTCACGCCTGCCATGGCCTCCGCCACTTGTGGGAGTGGAAAATTAAGGCCTATGTCCCTTTATAACTTCCTCCTCCCATCTACACAAGTTGTAGACTGGCCTCCTTGCCATATAGTGCCCCCGTCCAGCCACCCCCGCTTGCCATGACGGTCGACTCTAACAGAGCCGGAAAATCCTGGCCTAAGACTCAGGACCAGTTAAGTTTTGGGGGTCTCAGGGCAGGGAGGGGAGGTAAGGATTGGGTTTTGGGCAGAATGGGGTAGGGGTGTTGGTGGAGAGGCCAGGAGAATAGAAAGCACCTGCAAGGGCCAGACCTTTTGAGGGGGTCACCGGATGTTAATGGCCCGAGGCCATTGACCGAAGCACCACCAACCCCACCTACCAATCCGTGAGGCCTGAGTTTCCCCCCTGCCCCTGCACTTCTCCTGCCAGGCTGAATATTGAGGCTGGGTGGGAAATAGCCTTCAAGTGGTCATTAATTGCCCATTTACAGACCTCAACTGGGGCAAGGACGGGCAGGCTGGCCTAGGCCTCACTTGTCCCAACATAAAATTGTGGAGAGGTCGTGGCAGGCGATAGCCAGGAAGGAAGGCCATCCGAAGAATTTTAAGATAACCCCTCTGCCTATAAACTCATTGACAGTGGTGGAAAGGGGTGGAACGTAAGAGTCTGCCCAAAGAATCACAATGGTTACAACACAGGTTTTCTGTCCTTTGTGTTTATGTCGGCTCTCTACAAGGGCAACTCAGTTAGCTCCCCTCCTCCTGCCATTCCCCCATAACCTGGAAAAATTTTTCTCTTCAGCTAATTATCCAATTCCCTTCTGAAATCCATAGTTGAGTTTGCCTGCACCACACTCTCAGGCAACTTTGAAAGAGGATTCTTTAAGTTATCCAGTAATTACTATGTGACTAGTGTGTTTTCTGTCGGTAGTAATTGCCACATGTCACTAATGTACTTATGAAAAGGACTAAGTATGTGAGAAAATGGGGCAAAATCACTGGCATATTCAGTGAAGCTAGAGAGGAGATTGAATGTGTCACTGCATGTGTCACCAGTGGCTGAGTAATTGACTGCAATGCTATGTGTAGCCCTTTGATTATTCCAAGGACATGTGCCAGGCTATTTGTATATTTTGTAGTGAGAACATTCGTGATAGTAGAAGGCATGCAAGAACTCATTAGGTCCTTTAAAAATCGTGATGAGTGGAATAATAGTTATCAGTAAAGTAATTTGAGGAAATTCTGCCAACATCAGTGCACGCTCTAAAGAGACTTAAGACCATAAGACATAGGAGCAGAAGTTAGGCCATTCGGCCCATCGAGTCTGCTCCGTCATTCAATCATGGCTGATAAGTTTCTCAACCTCATTCTCCTGCCCTCTCCCCGTAACCTTTGATCCCCTTACCGATCAAGAACCTATCTATCTCAGTCTTAAATACACTCAATGACCTGGCCTCCACAGCCTTCTGTGGCAATGAATTCCATAGATTCATCACTCTCTGGCTAAAGAAGTTTCTCCTCATCTCTGTTCTAAAAGGTCTTCCCTTTACCCTGAGGCTGTGCCCTCGGGTCCTAGTCTCTCCTACAAATAGAAACATCTTCCCCATGTCCACTCTATCCAGGCCTTTCAGTATTCTGTAAGTTTCAATCAGATCTCCCTCATCCTTCTAAACTCCATCGAGTATAGACCCAGAGTCCTCAAATGTCCCTCATATGTTAAGCCTTTCATTCGTGGGATCATTCTCGTGAACCTCCTCTGGACCATCTCCAGGGCCAGCACATCTTTCCTGAGATACGGGGCCCAAAATTGCTCACAATATTCTAAATGTGGTCTGACCAGAACCTTATAAAGCCTCAACAGCACATCCCTGCTTTTATATTCTAGTCCTCTCGAAATAAATGCCAACATTGCATTTGCCTTCCTAACTAGCAACTCAACCTGCAAGTTAACCTTAAGAGAATCCTGGACTAGGACTCCCAGTCCCTTTGCACTCCAGACTTCTGAATTCTCTCCCCATTTAGAAAATAATCTATGCCTCTATTCTTCTTACCAAAGTGCCTGACCTCACACTTCCCCACATTGTATTCCATCTGCCACTTCTTTGCCCATTCTCCTAACCTGTCCAAATCCTTCTGCAGCCTTCCTGCCTCCTCAATACTACCTGTCCCTCCACCTATCTTTGTATCATCTGCAAACTTAGCCAGGATGCCCTCAGTTCCTTCATCTAGATCATTAATGGATAAAGTGAAAAGTTGTGGTCTCAACACTGACCCCTGCAGAATTCCACTAGTCACCGGCCGCTAACCTGAGAAGGACCCCCTTATCCCCACACTCTGCCTCCTGACAGACAGCCAATCTTCTATCTATGCTAGTACCTTGCCTCTAACACCATGGGCTCTTATCTTACTGAGCAGCCTCGTGTGCAGCACCTTGTCAAAGGCCTTCTGGAAGTCCAAGTAGATAACATCCATTGGCTCTCCTTTGTCTTAAATACTCGTTACCTACTCAAAGAATTCTAACAGATTTGTCAGGCATGACGTCCCCTTGATGAAACCATGCTGACTTTGCCTGATTTTACCATGAACTTCCAAGTATTCTGAAATCTCATCCTTAATAATGGACTCTAAGATCTTACCAACGACCGAGATCAGGCTAATCGGCCTGTAATTTCCCGTCTTTTGCCTCATTCCCTTCTTAAACAGGGGGGTTACATTAGCGATTTTCCAGTCCTCTGGGACCCTCCCTGACTCCAATGATTCCTAAAAGATCACCACTAACGCCTCCACTATCTCTTCAGCTATCTCCTTCAGAACTCTGGGGTGTAATCCATCTGGTCCAGGTGATTTATCCACCTTCAGACCTTTCAGTTTTCCTAGCACCTTCTCCTTGGTAATGGCCACCATACTCACCTCTGCCCCCCCGACTCTCTTGAACTTTGGGGATGTCACTCGTGTCTCCCATTGTGAAGACTGACGCAAAGTACCTATTCAGTTCCTCCGCCATTTCTTTGTTCCCCACTACTACTTCCAGTGGCCCAATGTCCACTTTTGCCTCTCTCTTACCCTTTATATATCTGAAAAACTCTTGCAATCTTCTTTTATATTACTGGCTAGTTTACCGTCATATTTAATCTTCTCCCTCCTTATTTCTTTTTTAGTTGTCCTCTGTTGGTTTTTGTAGGTTTCCCAATCCCCTGGTTCCCCACTACTCTTTGCCGCCTTGTACGCTTTCTCTTTAGTTTTTATGCTATCCCTGCCTTCCCTTGTCAGCCATGGTTGCCTCGTCCTCCCTTTAGTATGCTTCTTCTTCTTAGGGATGAATTTTTGCTGTGTCTCCCAAATTACTCCCAGAAACTCCTGCCATTGCTGTTCCACTGTCTTTCCTGCTAGGCTCATCTCCCAGTCAACTGAGGCCAGCTCCTCCCTCATGCCTCTGTAGTTGCCTTTATTCAACTGTAATACCGTTACAGCTGATTCCAGCTTTTTCCTCTCAAATTGCAGGGTAAATTCTATCATATTATGGTCACTTCCTCCTAAGGGTTCCTTCACCTTATGCTCCCTTATCAAATCTGCCTCATTATACATCACTAAATCTAGTTCCCTAGTGGGCTCCACCACAAGCTGCTCCAAAAAGCCATCTCGTAGACATTCCACAAATTCCTTTTCTTGGGATCCACTACCAACCTGATTTTCCCAGTCTATCTGCATATTGAAATCCTCATGATCAATGTAACCTTGCCTTTCTTACACACCTTTTCTATCTCCTGGAGTATCTTGTGCCCCACATCCTGACTACTCCAATTATGGTTTTTTTACCCTTGCGGTTCCTCAACTCTACCCACACAGATTCTACATCATCTGACCCTAGATCATTTCTTGCTATCAATTTAATTTCATTTCTTACTAACAAAGCAACCCCACCCCCTCTGCCAACCTGCCTATCTTTTCGATAGGATGTATATCCTTGGATATTTAGCTCCCAGTCCTGATCCCCTTGCAGCCATGTCTCCGTAATGCCCACCACATCATACCTGCCAATTTCAATCTGCGCCACAAGCTCATTTACCTTATTCCGTCTACTGCGTGCATTCAGATACAACACCTTCAGTCCTGTATTTCCTGTCCCCTTTCTCATTGTCGTCCCTTTATCTGATGTGCTTGAAGTTAGATTCCTAGCCCTTTCCAAACACTCAGTCCTATTTTGTGTTCTGGAGACTTTAATAGCCTCTCCTGGGCTCTCCTTTCTTTTCAGTTTTTTCATAATTTTCCATGAAGTTGAATCCAACACCGACCCCCCCCCCCGCCACACGCTAACCTGCTGCTTTGTTTCCCATTAGTCATATTTCTTGGAGTTTTACCCTTCCCTCCCCCCCGCACTTTCTACTTTGAAGTCCTAGTTTAAAGACTTGTTTGTTAAAATGATTTAACTTAACTTTGATAACATTCAGTTCCTTCTTTTCCTTATCTCTATGATCCATATAAAACCAATGAAAGCATTATGGATTGAAAAATTGTAGGTACAACATTTTAGTGGCTGTCTGCTTTATAACAAGTGATATTTCTGTGCATTGAAGTACTGGACATTCAATAATTGCTACCAAGCTATGCCTATTTAGAATTGACCAATTTTGAGAAAGTAGGTGGCTCCAGTGTCATCAACAGAAAAACAATTCTACAGGTAACCCTGCTGTGTGGAGATATAACTAATAAAATAAATTAAACATAAAGCTTGCTAAGTCATGGGTTGGAGCCCTAGTATTATTGTAACATTTTTACCAGTAAATAGTCAGCAGTTGTAAAGTGTAGCCTTCATATCCTTTTCTGGTTCATAGTCCTTTGTGGATTATATGCAAATCTCTACGTTCTTAAATACAGGGTGAAGCCCATTAGATGACACATCCAACAGGAAGAGTTGCTTCAGAATATTCTGCATAGATGCTATTGTCTCATTGTAAAATATCCGCCTCTGCAAAGTCTATGCTTTGCTTTCATTGGCACTGCTGAAAACACCATTCAGGCACATTTCAGTAAATTGACTGTCATTGTTTCATAAAAGCCTCAGAATTTAGAATGGTGGCCATTCAATTCAGCCTTGGTGATTTTCTGCATTTAAGTTGGCAATTGAACCTGTGTGAATTCGAGCTGAGATCTTTGATAGTTCTTGACTTCAGTACCAAGTCTTTGATCTGAGGTTTCATTCTATTGTCATGAATCAGCACATTCTATAGCTACCAGTCACTATTCTGAGTAGAATGAAGTTCTGAGGAAAATGTGACATGAGGGCAAGAACTTGAGCCTAACCTGCCAGTTGGGAAATGGACAGGATCAGGTTCAATGCAGAGTATACGTCCCATCAGATTTTCTTCTTCATTGAAGTCAGTGTCAAGTCAGGCAGGTGTAAATCCAGCAATCCATCAATCATAAAAACAAAAAACTGAGGATGCTGGAAATCCGAAACAAAAACAGAATTACCTGGAAAAACTCAGTAGGTCTGGCAGCATCGACGGAGAAGAAAAGAGTTGACGTTTCGAATCCTCATGACCCTTCAACAGAACTGAGTGAATATTAGGAGAGGAGTGAAATATAAGCTGGTTTAAGTTGGTGGGGGTTGGGGGTGTGGGGGGGGGGGGAGGGGGGAGGTGGTGTGGTTGTAGGGACAAGCAAGCAGTGATAGGAGCAGATAATCAAAAGATGTCACAGACAAAAGAACAAAAGAACATAGAGGTGTTGAAGGTGGTGATATTATCTAAATGAATGTGCTAATTAAGAATGGATGGTAGGGCACTCAAGGTACAGCTCTAGTGGGGGTGGGGTGGAAAGACTAGCAGGGCATAAAAGATTTAAAAATAATGGAAATAGGTGGGAAAAGAAAAATCTATATAAATTATTGAAAAAAACAAAAGGAAGGGGGAAGAAATGGAAAGGGAGTGGGGATGGAGGAGGGAGTTCAAGATCTAAAATTGTTGAATTCAGTATTCAGTCAAGAAGGCTGTAAAGTGCCTAGTCGGAAGATGAGGTGCTGTTCCTCCAGTTTGCGTTGGGCTTCACTGGAACAATGCAGCAAGCCAAGGACAGACATGTGGGCAAGAGAGCAGGTTGGAGTGTTAAAATGGCAAGCAACAGGGAGGTTTGGTCATTCTTGCGGACAGACCGCAATCCATCAGTCCATCAATCATGTTTGTTTCCCACCAGGCAACTTAGGTTAAAAGTGGTGAGATTTTAACTCAGTCAAAACCCATTCACTTGCATAGAGTTAAAATTGGGTCTTATGTTTTAATAAGTATAAAATGTGTGTGTTTTTAATTTTTTATTATTCCAGCCTTGGCACAATGGGAGAACTCTTGTCTCTAAGTTAGGAGATTGTAAACTTAAACTCCACTCCAGTGACTAGGGCACATAATTTTGGCTGCAATTTGAATGCTGCACTGTCAAAGATGCTATCTTTTAGATGAGTTGTTACACTGAGTCCCTATTTGGCCGTTGGTGTGAAGGTCCCTATAACATTAGTTGAAGAAACGCAAAGGAGTTTCCCAGGTGCCCGAAACAAAAGGTGCTGTTAAATACAAATCCCTTTCTATCCTTTCAGTAACAGCCTTATCCTTAATCATATGAGATCACCACCTTTAATAACGTGGAAGAATTCTCATCCTTGTTTGCAAATCCTCCTTGGCCTCATCTCTCCCTATCTCTGTTATCTTCTCCAGCCACACAAAATTCTGTTCTCTTATGCATTCCCAAGTTTAATCGCTCCACCAATAATGACTGTGCTTTCAGTTGCCGAGGCTCCAAGCTCTGACATCTCTCCCCTTCTCTACCTCACTTTCTTTCTTTAAAACACTCCTTAAAATTGGCCCCTTTGACTAAACTTTTGGTCACCTGACCTAATATCTCCTTCTGTGGCTCAGTGTCATACTTGGTTTTATAATTAAAAAATAAAATTATTCATTCATGGGATGTGGACTTCACTGGCTGGGCCAGAATTTATTGCCTATCCCTAATTGTCCTTCAGAAGGTGGTGGTGAGCTGCCTTCTTGAACCCCTGCAATCCATGTGATGTAGTACATCCACAATGCTGTTAGGGATGAAGTTCCAGGATTTTGACCCAGCAACAGCGAAGGAATGGCAATATATTTCCAAGTCAGGATGGTGAGTGACTTGGAGGGAAGCAGATATATGGTGTTCCCATATATCTGCTGCCCTTGTCCTTCTAGATGGTAGTGTTCGTGGATTTGGAAGGTGCTAACTAAGGAGCCTTGGTGAATTCCTGTAAGTTCATCTTGTAGATGGTATACACTGCTGCTACTGTGTGTTGGTGGTGGAGGGAGTGAATGTTTGTAGATGTGGTGCCAATCAAGCGGGCTGCTTTGTTCTGGACGGTGTCAAGCTTCTTGAGTGTTCTGGGAGCTGCACTCATCCAGGCAAGTGGAGAGTATTCCATCACACTCCTGACTTGTGCCTTGTAGTTGGTGGACAGGCTTTGGGGAGTCAGGAAGTGAGTTACTCGCCACACGATTCCTAGCCTCTGACCTGCTCTTGTAGCCACATATTTATATGGCTAGTCCAGTTCAGTTTCTGGCCAATGTTAACCCCCAGGATGTTGATAGTTGCTCCTGTGAAGAACCTTGGGATATTTCATTAGGGTAAAGGTGCTATGAAAATATAAGCTGTTGTTGTAGGGGTATGATAGTGTAGTGCTTATGTTACTACACTATTAACCCAGAGATCAAATTCCATCATGAGACTTTAATACAATTTTAAGAAGCCTGGAAATGCTGCCTGCTATCAGTAAAAGCGACCATCAAGCTATCAGATTGTTGCAAAAACCCAACTGGTTCACTAATATCCGTTAAGGAAGGAAATCTTTACCTGGTCTGGCCTATATATTACTCCAGTCCCACTCTGACATAGTTGACCTGACTGTAACTAACTTCTGAAGTGTTGTAGTGAGCCACTCAATTGTATCAAACTGCTCCAAAACATATCAAATGGACTGTAGCAGTTCAAGAATAAAACCCACCACCAACCTCTCAGGGTAACTTGGATTCAGCAATAAATTCTGTCCTTGCCAGTAATGCCACATCTGGGCTAATATTTATCTCTCAACTACCTTCATTAAGATAGATGATCCGACCATTTAAACCTAACACGAAAGAAGATCGTTGTGGTTGTTGGAGGTCAATCATCTCAGTCACAGGTCATCACTGCAGGTGTTCCTCAGGGTAGTGTCCTAGGCCTAACCATCTTCAGCTGCTTTATTAATGACTTTCCTTCCATCATAAAGTCCGAACTGGGGATGTTCCCTGATGATTGAACAATGATCAACGCCATTCGCAACTCCTCAGATACTAAAGAAGTCCGTGTCCATATGCAGCAAGACCTGGACAGCTTTTAACACATGTGCTGGGCAATGACTATCACCAGCAAGAGAGAATCTAATCATCTCCCCTTGACATTCACTGACCATCACTGAATCCCCCACTATCAGCATCCTGGGGATGAATGTTGACCAGAAACTGAACTGGACCAGTCATACTGTGGCTACACAAGCAGATTAGAGGCTGGGAATTTTGCAGTGAGTAACCCACCTCCTGACTCCTCAAAGCCTGTCCACCATCTACAAGACAAAAGTCAGGGGTGCATTAAATGCTCTCCACTTGCCTAGGTGAGTGCAGCTCCAACAACACTGAAGAAGCTCGACACCATCCAGGACAAAACAGCCCACTTGATCAATACCCCATGCAACACCTTCAACATTCACTTCCTCCACCATTGACACACAGTAGCAGCAGTGTGTATCATCTACAAGATACACTGCAGCAAATCATCAGGACTCCTTCGACAGCACCTTCCAAACTCATGACCTCCAGAAGGACAAGGGCAGCAGACGCATAGGAACACCACCACCTGCAAGTTCCTGTCCAAGCCATTCACTATCCTGACTTGGAACAATATCATCATTCCTTCACTGTCACTAGGACACAATCCTGGAACTCCCTTCCCAGCAGCACTGTGAGCACACTTATAACAGATGTACTGCAGTGGTTCAAGAAGGCGGCTCACCATGATCTTCTCAAGAGCAATTAGGGATGGGCAACAAATGCTATCCTTGCCAGTGATGTCCACATCCCATGAAAGAATATTTTTTTAAAAACCTTAGTGCTAGCTGTGGAAAAAATTGGGAGAA
The DNA here is from genome assembly GCF_017639515.1 of Carcharodon carcharias. Lineage (NCBI taxonomy): Eukaryota > Metazoa > Chordata > Chondrichthyes > Lamniformes > Lamnidae > Carcharodon > Carcharodon carcharias. The sequence continues at coordinate 51,333,689 of NC_054483.1, read as the reverse complement.
GTCCTTTGGCCAAAGGTGGTGGGGGCGGGTGGTAAACAAAACAGGAGCAGCACATTGTGAGGGTGAAGGAGAACAGGAATAGCTGGTGAGAAACTGGGAGAGTTGTTTGCTGTCTACCCTCTGATAAGACATAAAAGATCCAATTGCACTATTCAGAGTAGAGTAGGAGAGTTTTCACTGAAATCTTAGCCAGCATTTATCCCTGAACATACTATTACCTGGTACAGATATGGTGCAGTCATGTAGTTAGCTGGCAAGATGCAGTGGGTGGATGAATGATGAACAGTGCCATGCTCATTATCCCATCCACTTGTCCCCTTGTCATCAATCTATCAGAATATGCCCACACTGTTGACCCTTGACCAGGTCCCTCACACTGTACACTGTCACTGCAAAACAGTGTGACCTAAGAGGGAGGAATAGGGCTGTCAGTGGTTAAGGTAACACAGCACTCTACCTTGGAGTCACAGCCACAACATACTTAGCACCAAGCATTTGCACAGAGCCATTTTCTCCAACTCACCTTAACAGTAATCATTGATGATATGGTGAAAATGGTTTGTGCATGTGAGTATACAGAAGTGAATGAGAGCATTGTAATCTGAATGGCTCACAACCCTTTTTGACTTACATTTTTATTCCTAGAACGTCATACAGGGGAGGGGTGGGTCCAGCTGCCCCTGTGCTTTTCTAATCAGCATCTTCACATTTTGATGAAAGAGATCCGAAAGATGAGACCAGTCTTCGACCCTGCTAGCTGCTGTAATCCCCTGTAAAAGCAATATCCCTCCATGCATCATTTATCAGGCTAACATAAATTAAGGTTGTTATTGCTGCCAAAAAGGGTGAAGAATGCCAGGGAGATGGCCTGGACTTGGGGTAGGTCAGCCAGCTGAGTCACATCTGTCCCGTGGAGCAGATGGCCATGGAGATTGCCAGGGTGCCTGAACAGCCTGGTGTTAGCAGGTGAGAAAGGCAGTGTTGAAATCACCTTAGTATATGGTGATAATGGTGGAGGTCATGATGTCGGTTCACTCAGCACAAAAGAACGTTGGTATGAGAGGGAGTGTAATGATGGGGTTGTGTCATAAGGGCAGTGCGAGCATGATCACAGGCAATGGCATGCATCATAATGCAGAGTGTTCTTTTACAATGAGAAGGGCTATAACTCCTTTTGTCTCACACAGCTCCAAGCTCTGCTTCCTCACCACCCCACTTTGGGCTAGATCGTCCCTCAGGCATCAAGGGGAGGAAGAGATGTCTAAGGAGGCACCATCACATCTGGCTAGCCCACACTCCACCCACTCAGATACAAGATGTAGCATGTGTAGAGTCATGGCACAGAGTGCAAGTCATTGCACTAGAGTGCAGGAGGAGGTGTCAGAGACATCTCTGCGGTCCCCCTTGGAGAAGGGAGGAAAATCATGATGATGCTCCAGTGGGCAGGAACATGGTGCCTCAGGAGTTAGCTTTTGGGGCACCGTATTTAGATAATCAGCAGCAGATAAGTGGACATCCAGAGGAGTTCCCTGAGGTGGTGGGAGCCCCTGGACTATGAGTGGAGGAGTCTATTGCTGTAGTGAGCTCCACATTGTCCCGGGGGCTCAACTGCATGAGCTCTGACCATGAGAGATTGACAACATCTCATGGAAAAATACATGTGTGAAGGTAAGAAATAACAAAGGGAAGAAGACACTGGTGGGAGTAGTCTATAGGCCCCATAACAGTATCTATACTGCAGGACAGAGAATAAACAAGAGATAATGAGAGCATGTAAAAAAGGCAGTACATTAATCATGGGTGACTTTAATCTTTATGTAGATTGGGAAAATCAAACTAGCAGAGGTAGCCATGAGCAAGAATTCATAGAGTGTATTCAGACAGTTTCCTAGAACAATATGTTGTGGCTCCAACCAGGGATCAGGCTATTTTGGATCTGACAATGTGTAATGAGGCAGGTTTAATAAATGATCTAAGAGTAAAAGATCCCCTAGGAAATGGTGACCATAACATGGTATAATTTAGCATTCAGTTTGAGAGTGAGGAACTTGGTTTGGAAACAACTGTGCTAAACCTAAATAAGGATAATTACCAGAGAAATGAGGGCAGAGTTGGCTGGAGTGGACAAGGGAAGGAATTTAGCAGAAAAGATGGTTGATGAACAATGGCAGACGTTCAAGAAAATAGTTCATGACTCATAACAAAGATATATCTCAATGAGGAAGAAAGATTCTAGGAAGGGGATAAACCAACTATGGTTAACCAAGGAGTTAAGGATAGTGTCAAATTGAAATGAAAAACATACAATGTGGCAAAGATTAGTGGTAAGCCAGAAGATTGGGAAAGTTATAAAAACTAACAAAAGATGACCAAAAAAATAATAAAGAGGGAGAAAATAAACTTTGATGGTAAACTAGCAAGTAATATAAAAATGGACAGTATGAGTTCCTGTAAATATATGAATAGGAGTAGAGAGGACAAAGTCAATGTAGGCCCCTTAGAGAATAAGGCTGGGAAATAATGGGGAACCAGGAAATGGCAGAGGAGTTGAATAAATACTTTGCATCAGTCTTCACGGTGGAAGACACTAATAGCATTCCAAAAATACTAAATAATCAAGGGGCAAAAGGTGGGGGGGGTGGGAAATATATACAATAACTATCACTAGAGAAAAAGTACTCTGGAAACTAATGGGGCCAAAGGCCGACAAATCCCCTGGACCTGATAGGTTGTATCCTAGGATATTAAAGGAAGTAGCTACAGAGATAGTGGATGCACTGCTAGTAATCTTCCAAGAATCTTTAGATTCTGGAAAAGCCCCAGAGGATTGGAAAACTGCCAATGTAACATCTTTATTCAAAAAGGGAGGGAGGCAAAAAACAGGTAACTATAGGCCAGTTAGCTTAACATCTGTCATTGGGAAAATGTTAGAGACTATTATAAAGGATGTAATAGCAAAGCATTTAGAAATACATAATATAATCAAGCAGAGTCAGCATGGCTTCATGAAGGGGAAATATTGCCTGACAAATTTATTAGAATTCTTTGAGGAGGTAACAAGCGGGATAGATAAAGGGGAACCAGTAGATTTAATATATTTAGATTTCCAAAAGGCATTCGATAAGGTACCGCACATAAGGCTACTTAATAAGGTAAGAGCCTATGATGTTGCAGGTAGTGTATCAATGTAGGACGGCATAACTAATAGAAGACAGAGCGTTGGGATAATGGGGCGGGGGGGTGCATTTTCAGGATGGCAACCTGTATTTAGTGGAGTGCCACAGGAATCAGTGCTGGGGCCACAATTATTTACAATATATATTAATGACTTGGATGAGGGAAGTGAATATGCTATTGCCAAATTTGCAGATGATACAAAAATAGGTGGGAAGGCAAGTGATGAGGATGACCCAGAGTCTACAGAGGGATAATGGCAGGTTAAGCGAGTGGGCAAAAAATTTGGCAGATGGAATATAATGTGAGAAAATGTGAGGTTATGCACTTTGACAGGAAGAATAGAGGAGCTGAATATTATTTGATTGGAGAAAGACCGCAAAAAGCTGCAGCACAGAGGGATTTGGGGGTCTTCGTGCATGAAACACAAGAGGCTTACTTACAAGTTCATCAGGTAATAGGGAAGGCAAGTGAAATGTTGGCCTTTATTTCAAAGGGAATGGAGTATAAAAATAGGGAAGTCTTGTTAAAACTATACAAGGCACTAGTTAGGCCACACCTAGAATACTGTGAACAGTTTTGGTCCCCTTATCTAAAGAAAGATATACTGGCATTGGAGGCTGTCCAGAGAAGGTTTACTAGGTCGATCCTGGGTATTGAGGCTTTTTCTTATGAGGAAAGGTTGAGTAGTGTAGGCCTGTACTCAATGGAGTTTAGAAGAATGAGAGGCGACCTTATTGAAACATATAAGATTCTTGGGGGGCTTGACAGGGTAGATGCTGAGAGGTTGTATCCCCTTGTGGGAGAGTCTAGGATCAGAGGGCATAATCTCAGAGTAAGGGGTTGCCTTAAGACAGAGATGAGGAGGAATTTCTTCTCTGAGGGTAGTGAATCTGTGGAACTCTTTGCCACAGAGGGCTACAGAGGCTGGCTTATTAAGTATTTTCAAGGCTGAGAAAGACAGATTTTTAATCAAGGATTATGGGATAAAGGCAGGAAAGTGGAGTTGAGGATTATCGGATTAGCCATGATCTCATTGAACTGCGGAGCAAATGCAATGGGCCGAATGGCCTATTTCTGCTCCTACGTCTTATGATCTTTTGGTATTATTACTCAGAGTGGATACAAGAGCAGCGTCTCAGCCAGGAAAGGGTGCAAGCCTCACTCAGTAGTCTGAATCAGTCCACTCAGAGTATGAGCGCTGACATCCATGGAATACATGAAGTGTTGTGTAACCCTTAACAGGGGATGGTCACACTGTTGGCACAGCGGGTTGTCGGATTGGATGACTGCTGCACACCAGCAGCCAACCCCATCAGAAGGTCAGCCCAGGGCTGTGGAGATTAGTGAGGAAGGTGAAGGTACCGAGAGTTCCTCAGCACCCTTATCTTCCTCCACATCCTCAGCCCCTCCACCAGAGCCCTCGACTACTGCATGTGTACCAGTGACCACGGCTGCTTATACAGAGGTGCAGAGGGCACAGTCTGAAGGAGGTCCCCAAAAGGTACCTGCACAACGAGGCTGACCACCACACTACTCATTGCTGTTTAGACAGAGAAGTGAGCAGCCTGCCTCCACCACCTCCAAGGCAACATGGTGGGGGGGGGGGGGTACTTTGTAGGAGTGTGCGAGAGTGAAGGGCATTGTCTCTAGAGCACCAAGGGATTCATCATGGTTACACTTTTCACATTGTATTTAACACATTTGTGCACTTTTTTGATGTATTTACTTGTACATGACCTGGGATGGAATTGTCTCAGATTTGTACAAAGTGCGGTAGCGGGCAGAAAAAGGGACATTTTACCCCCCAGCCGCAATGGTGGCTTTTTGTGCTGAAGCATCCCATTCCCGTGCATCCCGCCTCATTAATAATGCATTCCTGGGAAAAATGCTGAGTTGCTGGTGGGGTGGCCTCTAATTTACCCACCCCACCATCTCCTCAGGCTTCCAGTAATCCGGGTGCCATAGTTAAAGGGTGCCCCTTTGCAGAGCTAGCACTTTCTAAGGTATCAGAAGCTGCTACAAAGTCATGGTTGCCAAATGGAGGAAACATGCTGCCCCCAAATTTAGCTATGTCACGCTCTGGTGCCTACTGGACGCAATGGCAGCCCCCCGTGAAGTTATCTACCCTCACTCTGGGCGAAGACCAGCAAGCTAGGTGACCAATCCAGCATGGGAGGCAGTGGTCAACACCAATGACCTGGAAAAGAGGACAGCCACCCATTGCCAAAAGAGGATGAATGATCTTCTCTGTTCTGCCAGGGTAAGTCACTCTTCTCATCACTCTTAGCTACACACTCACAAACCAATCACACATCCACAGGGATCTCACTCATTGCTAGTTCAAGGGACATCACCATTCACTCTCTCACACACGCCTTCATCTGCCCTGTGGATTGTGTCCTTATCCTGTCCATGGCACCACTCACCACCCACACATGCCAGGCATCCTTATCATCTGGCCTGGCAGGTGCCCTTCTTACATTCTCTCCATCTCTAATCTCTAAACAAGCCGGCACACAACAAAAGGGAGAGTTCACAGACGGGTGGAGGAATGACTGAAATCAAGGTCCTCATGGACTTTAAAAATAGAACCATCCAGCTGGCTGGAGAGGATCTGGACCGTTCCTGCGCTGACAGTGAGGTTGGCGCTGTTCAACCAAATGAGAATCCAGCAGTGCAACATCAATCAGACAACCATACTGTGAGTCAGTTCCCTTGTTCTGCAGACCCTGCCATGCACTAATTACCTCTCTTTGCTTTCACAGGCACATCTGGGAAGCAACCGAAGAGGTCCATGGTCCACGACCTTAACTCAAGCGCTCAAGGGACCTTGGAAGAAGAATCTGATGATACCCTAATTGAAGACACAGCACTCACCCACACCCTCCACCAGCGCAGAGAAGCACAATTTGTTGGGACCTAGTTCTTGAGTAGCCTCGGGGTCACAATTTGGTGCGCACATCGCACTGCCTGATCCACAGCAGGCGGCAGCAGGTATTTCCCAGTTTTCCGGCACTCAGAGCACTGCTGGATGTCAGAAATCTGCTGAGTCTGAGTCAGATGATGAGCCTCTGGACTCGGTCATGTCACAGTTGCTGGAACTGCAAAGGCAAGCTCGGGAACATGAGGGAGGGATGTCCGCTGCACTCCTCAAATTGCGAGACATGATGGAGGACTCCGTCTGCCTGAGGTGATAGCACTGGCATGCCAATGCATCCAGGTCAACAATGAAGGATGGTGGCTGCCAGGGAGACATCGGTCCTGCACTGCTGTGCAGGCTGGACTCCATTGCTGATGCCATAGTTGGCCTTCAACAATGTCAACATGAAAGGGGTGCAGGACAGCTCGAGCTCACTCCATCTTCCCCTTCTCCTCAAGGAGTCAGCCTGGGGCCCTTGAGCACCCATAGGGAGGAGGATCAGCAGGTGCACATCCACCCAGGTGACTCTAAGTGTCTGGAACATCCCTGTGACTCCAGCAGCTACAGCTCCACAGGCCAAGGAGCGTGCTAATGGCACACAGCAGGACCTCGAAAGCAAGGCCAGGGTCCTCCAGAGGATGCATGTGAAGGTCATCACAGACAGGGTAGGGCAGTCAGCAGGCTGCCTCCACCTCCGCTGTGGATGTCTGGGGAGCACCAAGACATAGTGGCAGGGTTAGGAAGGTTAAGAAGATGTAACTCTTTTGAGTTAAAATAATTAAACTAAATTAACAAAATAAGGGATAAATCGAGCACAGCCCCTAAGTCAGGTCAGCTGTAAAACCAAGGACAAAGTTTAAAGGAAACTTACAAACATTAAACCAAAATGTGAGTAAAGGGGTCAACAAAACACCCCGGTCCCTGCGGTGCCCACCGAGCACAGAAGGCCTCGAGAGTGCCTGCAGACACCGCATGCTCCCTCTCTAGGGAAACCTGGCCACGAACGTAGCCACAGAAGAGGGACAAACAATCGGGCGGGACTCCCCCGTCGATTGCTCGCTGCCTGAACTTGTTAATAGCCAACTTGGCCAGGCCCAGGAGCAGGTTCACAAGGAGGTCCTCCTCCTTCCCGACCCCCTTCTGCACTGGGTGTCCGTAGATCAGGAGTGTGGGACTGAAGTTAAGAAGATGTAACTCTTTTGGAGTTAAAACAATTAAACTAAATTAATAAAATAAGGGATAAAACAAGCACAGCCCCTAATTCAGGTCAGCTGTAAAACTAAGAACAAAGTTTAAAGGAAACTTACAAACTTTAAACCAAAATGTGATTAAAGGGGTCAATAAAACACCCCAGTCCCCGCGGTGCCCACCGAGCATGGAAGGCCTCGAGAGTGCCGGCAGACACCGCGTGCTCCCTCTCCAAGGATACCCGGCCGCGAACATAGCCGCGGAAGAGGGACAAACAATCAGGTGGGAATCCCCCGTCGATCGCCCGCTGCCTGGAGCTGTTAATGGCCAACTTGGCCAGGCCCAGGAGCAGGTTCACGAGGAGGTCCTCCTCCTTCCCGACCCCCTTCTGCACCGGGTGTCCATAGATCAGGAGCATGGGAATGAAGTTAAGAAGATGTAACACTTTTGAGTTAAAACCAATAAAACCAAATTAACAAAATTAGGATAAATCAGGCACAGCCCCTAATTCAGGTCAGCTGTAAAACCAAGAACAAAGTTTAAAGGAAACTTACAAAAGTTAAGAAGAAGTAACTCTTTCGAGTACAAACCCGTTTCCATCTGTTTCAGATGAAGTTACATTGTTTCATAGATTGCCATTGTGAGATTTGAACTCTTGATAATCTTTTAAATGAAAACCAAATCAACAAAATTTGGATAAATCAGGCACAGCCCCTAATTCAGGTCAGCTTTAAAACTAAGAACAAAGTTTAAAGGAACCTTACAAACTTTAAATCAAAAGGTGATTAAAGGGGTCAACAAAACACCCCAGTCCCCGCTGTGCCCACTGAGCACGGAAGGCCTCGAGAGTGTCAGCAGACACCACGTGCTCCTTCTCCAGGGACATCCGGCAGCGAACGTAGCCACGGAAGAGGGACAAACAATCGGGCGGGACTCACCCGTCGATCGCCCGCTGCCTGGACCTGTTAATGGCCAACTTGGCCAGGCCCAGGAGCAGGTTCACGAGGAGGTCCTCCTCCTTCCCGACCCCCTTCCGCACCGGGTGCCCATAGATCAGGAGCGTGGGGCTGAAGTGCAAACAAAACATCAATAAAAGGTTTTTCAAATAACTAAAAAGGGAGTGCAGCCTACAACACCCTACGTATACATGGTCCACGGACTCCACAAGACCGCAAAAAGGGCATGTGTCCTGAGAGTCCGTGAACCTATGCATCCTCTTATTATAAAGGGACTGCTGCATGCAACACCCTCCAACCCAGGTCCCCGATAGAAAGGGGGAGGACACCTCCGTAGAGGGCCTCCCATCGAGGGCCTCCGCCGCTGGATGGCAACAAGGCACGCCAGGGCGTGTCCGGGCAACGGACAAGGGCGAGAAAATGGAAGGTGTGCAGCAGCAGTCCGTACAAAAAGCCCCTCTTTGCCGTGCCAAAAGGCACAGAGGACATGTCACCGAGGCAGCTCGTATTGCGGGGCACCAGCACCCGAGGGAGGGTTCGGGGCTTGGGGCCAATGTGGAATTCCGTCCGAACAGGGGAACGTTCAGACGGAAGACCACCGCGCAGCTGGGCCACCTCAAGACCCAAAATAACGTCGGGTCCGAGCACGACCATTCTCAGGTCTTGGATGGCATCGGCTGCGACCTGGACACTCACAGACGCGCGTCGCGCCAACTCCTGCGGGAGCATCCAGCCCAGTCCTCCGCCACCCAGCACGTCCCCGATCTTGGTCACCCCTGCGGCCACAGCCCTCCTCTCCGCCAACCACTGAAAAGGACGGAGGGGCGGATTCCTGAGCAGCGGCTCTCTGACGATAGCCGCTACTCCTGACGGGGGAGAGCTGCGTCGCGAGGCGACCACTTTCCAGACTTTGATCAGGTCCTGGTAAAAGACGGGCAACGCCTGCAAGGAGCCACCGAGGCCCAGCTGTTCTATAAACAGGAGCTGCACGTCATAATTCAGGCCGTGCACCTGACGGAAGAAATACGTCATCAGGGCACACCATCTAGGAGGAGGCTCGACGTAGAGGTATCGCTGCAGGGTCTGAAGGCGGAAAGTCGCCACCTGTGTGCGTAGGCACACTAGCGCCTGACCACCCTCCCTAAGTGGGAGACTCAGAACCTCGGCAGCGACCCAGTGCAATCTTTTGTCCCAGAAGAGGTCGACTAACAATCTCTGGATTCTTGTGACAAAGTCCGGGGGAGGGGTCAAAGTGACCAGCCGATACCACAACATGGCGGCGATCAGCTGGTTTATGAGCAGAACTCGACCTCGGTAAGATAGCACTCGGAGCAGTCCTGTCCAGCGCCGCAGGCGAGCGGTGACTTTCGTCTCCAGTTCCTGCCAGTTTGCCGGCCAGGATTCCTCAGCGGGGCAGAGATGGACCCCCAGGTAGAGGAGGCTGGTCCTGCTCCAGGTGAAAGGCCTGATCTCCTCGGGTAGGGGATCCATCTGCCACTGACCGACAAGGAGTCCAGAACATTTACCCCAGTTGATCCTGGCAGAAGAAGCGGCAGAGTAGACCTCCTGGCACTCGCGCATCCTCCGCAGGTCAGCCGGGTCACTAAACATAAGGAGCACGTCGTCGGCGTAAGCCGAAAGGACCACCCCGATGCCCAGCCCGCGCAGAACCAATCCCGACAACCTCCTCCGCAAGAGGCGCAGGAAAGGCTCCACGCAAATAGAATACAACTGGCCAGACAGGGGGCAGCCCTGACGTACCCCTCTCCCAAAGCGAAGGGGCGCCGTCAGGGACCCGTTAACCTTCACTAGACACTCCGCGGCGGTGTACAGAAGTCGGATCCGGGCGACAAAATGTGTCCCGAACCCGAAAGCTCGCAGAGTTCCGAGTAAGTATCCGTGATCCACCCTGTCGAACGCCTTCTCCTGATCGAGAGACAGGAAGGCGCTCGACAGACCAGCCCTCTGGGAATGGTGGATGATGTCCCGGACCAGATGGATGTTATCATAAATGGTTCGGTCCGGGACGGTGTAGGACTGGTCAGGGTGGATCATGTGGTCCAGCACGGTGCCGAGCCGAGAAGACATGGCTCGGGCGAAGATTTTGTAGTCCGTGCTGAGGAGGGAGACCGGGTGCCAGTTTTTAAGAAGGCGGAGATCCCCCTTCTTCGGCAGCAGGGCAATCACGGCCCTGCGCCACGAAAGGGGCATCTCCCCGGTAGCAATGCTGTCCCCCAGGACCCCCGCGAAGTCGCTCCCCAAGACGCCCCAGAACGCCCTGAAGAACTCCACGGTCAGCCCGTCTAGTCCCGGGGTTTTGCCCCTAGAAAGACCGTCGAGTGCGCCGGTCAGCTCCCCCAGACTTATAGGGGAGTCGAGCTTTCCGGCGCACTCCGGGCCGACCTGCGGCAGGTCCTCCCACAAAACTCTGCAAGCTTCCTCACTGGACGGATCCGGAGAGAACAGGGCATTGTAGTAATCTCGGGCGATGGCCCTGATGCCCTCCGGATCTGAGACAAGGGATCCGTCGTCGGCCAGCAGCGTAAAGAGCTGCTTACGGACCCCGTGCCTTTTTTCCAGCGAGTAGAAGAAGGGGGATCCGCGGTCCATCTCCTTGAGGAACCGGATACGCGACCTCACGAACGTGCCCCGAGACCCGACCAGTTGCAGGTCCCGCAGCGCGCCCTTCTTCTCATCGTACACCGACCGCAGGGCTGGGTCCGCGTCGGGCAGAGGGAGACGTGCCTCCAGGTCGAGCACCTCCTTCTCCAACTCCTCGACCCTGGATTTGCGTCTCTTTGTCGACCCCTTCGCGTACTCTTGACCGAAAACTTGGACGTGAGTCTTGCCCACGTCCCACCATAGCCTCAAGGAGGGGAAGCCTCCCCGCTTCCTTCTCCAGCCGGCCCAGAAGCGACGGAACGAATCCAAGAACCGCTGGTCTTCCAACAACAGGTTATTAAAATGCCAGTACGCGGACCCCGTCCGAGCGCAGAACGAAGTGAGCTCCGCTCACACCAGACGGTGGTCCGTGCACGGAACCTGCTGTATAGAAGCAGCCGGACCGCAGGACACGTACGCCTTTGAAACGTAAAGGCGGTCGAGTCTGGACGCTCCGACTCCAGGTGACACAAAGGTGAACACGCTGGAGTCAGGATGGAGATTTCGCCAGACGTCCACTAAGTCGAAGGACCTGACCAGGTCCCGCAACTTACTCACACCTCGCGTGCAGTGCGGGGTACCGTGACAGTCCCGGACCCCGAGGGTGCAATTGAAATCCCCCCCCCCGAGGACGATGCACTCGCCAGCGTCGATGGAGCCGAGATGAGTAGACACTTCTTCAAAGAAGCTCGCTTGCTGCTGCGTGCCCAGGGGAGCGTACACATTCACAAAGTGAAGCACCGCCCCCCCCAGATGCACAGTCAGGTGCAGCAACGGGCCTGGCACCGGCTCCTTGACCCCCAAGATCTCCGGCTGAAAATGCGGGGCCAACAAGATAGCCACCCCGCCAGAATTGGAGGCTAGGTGACTCATGTAGACCCCCCCTCGCCACTCCAGGAGCCACGTGGCTTCGTCTCCCGGAACGGTATGGGTTTCTTGCAGGAAGCACAACGCATACTTCCCGTCCCTGAGGACCGAGAAGTTCTGGAACCTGCGCTGTGCGCCCCTGCTGCCGCAGATGTTGAGGCTGGCTATTGTCGTCTTCATTGTTAAAGGTACATCAAACCTTCACCTTAAGTCATTAAAAAGAAGAAGAGGACTTTTTAGTCCTTCCTCTCCTTCAGGAGCCCAGCAAGAAACGTTTGGACCCTCCGCCGCGCGTTCCTATCCAACTCGGGAGACTTGAGAGCCTCGCGAGTGGACCAGAACACCAGCGGAAAAGAATGCCACCGGTCCAAGGCCAACTGAACCCTGTCTTGGCGACCGCGATGACTCGCCAAAAAGTCCCGGAGTTCCCTTGGGGGTATGAGGGGGGAGTCAGTGGAGGGCACCAGGGGATCCAGCGCCTCGCTTGAGAGCGACTCAGCGTAATCTCCAGCGCTCACCACGGACACCCCGTCCTCCTCCAGGTCGTCGCCTCCAGCTTCCGACCCCTCCCCCGCATTGAGTACGGGGGCTGATTCGGAGCTGCCAGCTGGCCCCACCTGTACCTCGATCCCACCCCCAGGATCAAGGCCAGAGGGGTCCTCTCTGGTCTCCTCTAAACGTTTTGGGTCAGAGGGCAGCGGCAGTTCTGATGCCCGCTCTCCTCCCGGCACCGGGTCGTCCGGGGAGCTCAGGACAAGCTCCTGACCCAAAACTAGGACGCCCGGTGCTAAGGTTTGGGAGGGAGCGGGAAGGCCTTCCTTTTCGCCGCCACCCAATGACCCATTAACATTTTTTAAATTTTGAAAGCTACAGTCCCCCGACGAGCCAGAAGGTACCTCGGGGGTATCGAGGGTTCCTGAGTCGGGCACCACCTCAAGGGAGGTGCCTTCAGTGACCCCCGAGGGGCCCTGTTCAGGGGACTGCAGCAGGTTGACGGGGGTAACAGTGGTGGGAGTCGGTGCAGGGGTTTTGAGTTCCCCCAGAGGACAGGGCGAGATTTTACTTGGTGGAGACGCCACCACCTCTTCATCGGAGGAAGGGACACACCCAACTTCTTCAGTTTGGGCATCACCCACCTCCTCCTCCGAAGCGTTACGTCTCTTCCGGGTCAGGCTGGGGGCTAGGGAGACCTCCATTTCCGAGGCCCCCTCCTCCTTGTCCAGCCCTGCCGGACACTCCACCCTCTGGGTTTTGGATGTTAGATTCCCCGGCTTGGGGTCCTGCGTCTTTTCCCCGCCGGCCCCGGGAGCACGCGCAGGGACGACGCCGGGCCCAGCACTCGGCGCCTTAGCACCCATGGGCCCGGGAGCACACGTGGACACGACGCCGGGGCCGGATGATGTCTTTTCCCCCGAGCCGGTGCTTGCAGGTGTTATGTCTTTTCCCCCGAGCCGGTGCTTGCAGGTGTTTGGGTGTTTTGGGGCGTTTCAGGGGCCGCCTCCAGGTTGCGGGTCTTCCTCTGCGCCTTCTTACGGCGCGGGGGCTCTCCCCCCGCCTCACCGGCAGCCGAGATGGCAGTGGCCGCCGGCGTCGCTTCCCCTTGCGGGGAGGGAGATGGAGTGGTGGCGGGGGGAGGAGGGGCGGTGCCAGCCGTGGCCGCTTGGGTGGGGCTCGTGGCCTTGGAGGCGGGGCAGTTCTTCCTCACGTGCCCCGCCTCCTTACAAGCATGGCACCGCACGCCCTCCACGGTCCAGAAGACCCAATAGGCGGTCCCCTCAAAATTGATAGTGAAGTCCCCCTCCAGGCACTCCTCCTGGGCCAAGCGGACAAATACCTGGCGCCGGAAGGAGTACACGTGGCGGAGGGCCGAGTCTTTGAGGCCGAGCGGGATTGGTGCAACCCCCGACCTGACCTCCCCCAGTTTATTAAGGTGGGGGAGGAGGACCTCACTGGATAGAATAGGTGGACGTTCGAAATAATAATTCTCTGGGCGGTGGCCTCAAGGGGATCCACCGCCAGAAAAGTCCCGCCCACAGTGAGTCCTTTTTGCAGGGCGAGGTGCACCACCCGCTCGGACCTCAATAAGAATATGGCCTTCCCATACATTTTAGAGGCCGCGACAATGGCTGAGGGGCCGACGACCCCAGCCATAGCCTTTACGCAGGCCTCTATTGTCATTTCAGGGTGAGCATAGCTCTTTACCCCAAGGGCCCTGGTGAGGAGGCGGAAAGGTGACAGGGCAGCAGGAGCAGCTGGAGCTGCAGAAGCAGCCACCCCCACATAGGTTTTCTTTTTTTGAGGCCCTGCCACCGGTGACAAAACCGCCTCCATATTAGCCCTCGAGGGCCCGGCCACAGGCGATGGTGAATTGGCCTTAGGGCCAGAGCCACGCCCACCCCGGGAAGGATTGGCCATTTTGTTTGAGGAAAGGGGGTGGTGGAGAGAGGTAGAAACAACCTCCCCTCTTTTAGGCAGGAGAGGAGAGGAGGGAGAGGAGTAAAAGACAGGGAGGCACAGGAGGGAAAGAGGTAAATGTCCAGGTGCGTGTCCTCGATGGTGGATGGACGGTGGGTGGGGGCCTGATGTTCTTCAGGCAGGGGGAGGCGATGTCTTCACCAGCTACTGCTGGTCTTACTGGGGAAAAGGGCTGGGTTGGGGGAGGGGCGGCAAAAAGATGGTTTCAGCACACACACACTCACCCTCCCTCTCTTCCTTCACCAAACCCTCTGGCAGTCTTCTTGCCTCCCCCTACAAAACACAGTCCTTTATTGCCCCCACCTTACACAAACAATAACATTGGAAACCCACCTAGGATGTTGGTTTTAGACACAGTCCTGGCCTTCCTGTCCTGTAACAACAGAAGCTGTTCTTCTTCTCTCCCTCTCTCTCCTTTTGCTCCACACGGGCAGGTCCAGCAGCAGCAGCAGCAAACACCCTCGAGTGCAGGTCCAGCAGCAGCAAACACCCTCGAGTGCAGGTCCAGCAGCAGCAAACACCCTCGAGTGTAGGTCCAGCAGCAGCAAACACCCTCGAGTGCAGGTCCAGCAGCAGCAAACACCCTCGAGTGCAGGTCCAGCAGCAACAACAAACACCCTCAAGTGCAGGTCCAGCAGCAGCACACAGCAGAAGCAACAACCCCAAAGGCAGCAGCAGAAACAGTTGAAACACTGAGGAGCACCAACACCACACACCTTCTCTCCTCAGTATCAGGAAACCAACTGAATCCACAATTACCTCCACGAGATCGTTAAGAAAATGAACTCTTGATAATCTTTTAAATGAAAACCAAATCAACAAAATTGGGATAAATCAGGCACAGCCCCTAATTCAGGTCAGCTGTAAAACCAAGAACAAAGTTTAAAGGAAACTTACAAACTTTAAATCAAAATGTGATTAAAGGGGTCAACAAAACACCCCAGTCCCCGCGGTGCCCACCGAGCACGAAAGGCCTCGAGAGTGTCAGCAGACACCGCGTGCTCCTTCTCCAGGGACATCCGGCAGCGAATGTAGCCACGGAAGAGGGACAAACAATCAGGCGGGACTCCCCCGTCGATCGCCCGCTGCCTGGACCTGTTAATGGCCAACTTGGCCAGGCCCAGGAGCAGGTTCACGAGGAGGTCCTCCTCCTTCCCGACCCCCTTCCGCACCGGGTGCCCATAGATCAGGAGCGTGGGGCTGAAGTGCAAACAAAACATCAATAAAAGGTTTTTCAAATAACTAAAAAGGGAGTGCAGCCTACAACACCCTACGTATACATGGTCCACGGACTCCACAAGACCGCAAAAAGGGCATGTGTCCTGAGAGTCCGTGAACCTATGCATCCTCTTATTATAAGGGACTGCTGCATGCAACACCCTCCAACCCAGGTCCCCGATAGAAAGGGGGAGGACACCTCCGTAGAGGGCCTCCCATCGGGGGCCTCCGCCGCTGGACGGCAAAAAGGCACGCCAGGGCGTGTCCGGGCGACGGACAAGGGTGAGAAAATGGAAGGTGTGCAGCAGCAGTCCGTACAAAAAGCCCCTCTTTGCCGTGCCAAAAGGCACAGAGGACATGTCCCCGAGGCGGCTCATATTGCGGGGCACCAGCACCCGAGGGAGGGTTCGGGGCTTGGGGCCAACGTGGAATTCCGTCCGAACAGGGGAACGCTCAGACGGAAGACCACCGCGCAGCTGGGCCACCTCAAGACCCAAAATAATGTCGGGTCTGAGCACGACCGTTCTCAGGTCTTGGATGGCATCGGCTGCGACCTGGACAATCACAGACGCGCGTCGCGCCAACTCCTGCGGGAGCATCCAGCCCAGTCCTCCGCCACCCAGCACGTCCCCGATCCTGGTCACCCCTGCGGCCACAGCCCTCCTCTCTGCCAACCACTGAAAAGGACGGAGGGGCGGATTCCTGAGCAGCGGCTATCTGACGATAGCCGCTACTCCTGACGGGGGAGAGCTGCGTCGCGAGGCGACCACTTTCCAGACTTTGATCAGGTCCTGGTAAAAGACGGGCAACGCCTGCAAGGAGCCACCGAGGCCCAGCTGTACTATAAACAGGAGCTGCACGTCGTAATTCAGGCCGTGCACCTGACGGAAGAAATACGTCATCAGGGCACACCATCTAGGAGGAGGCTCGACGTAGAGGTATCGCTGCAGGGTCTGAAGGCGGAAAGTCGCCACCTGTGTGCGTAGGCACACTAGTGCCTGACCACTCTCCCTAAGCGGGAGACTCAGAACCTCGGCAGCGACCCAGTGCAATCTTTTGTCCCAGAAGAAGTCGACTAACAATCTCTGGATTCTTGTGACAAAGTCCGGGGGAGGGGTCAAAGTGACCAGCCGATACCACAACATGGCGGCGATCAGCTGGTTTATGAGCAGAACTCGACCTCGGTAAGATAGCACTCGGAGCAGTCCTGTCCAGCGCCGCAGGCGAGCGGTGACTTTCGTCTCCAGTTCCTGCCAGTTTGCCGGCCAGGATTCCTCAGCGGGGCAGAGATGGACCCCCAGGTAGAGGAGGCTGGTCCTGCTCCAGGTGAAAGGCCTGAGCGCCTCGGGTAGGGGATCCATCTGCCACTGACCGACCAGGAGTCCAGAACATTTACCCCAGTTGATCCTGGCAGAAGAAGCGGCAGAGTAGACCTCCTGGCACTCGCGCATCCTCCGCAGGTCAGCCGGGTCACTAAACATAAGGAGCACGTCGTCGGCGTAAGCCGAAAGGACCACCCTGATGCCCGGCCCGCGCAGAACCAATCCCGACAACCTCCTCCGCAAGAGGCGCAGGAAAGGCTCCACGCAAATAGAATACAACTGGCCAGACAGGGGGCAGCCCTGACATACCCCTCTCCCAAAGCGAAGGGGCACCGTCAGGGACCCGTTAACCTTCACTAGACACTCCGCGGCGGTGTACAGAAGTCGGATCCGGGCGACAAAATGCGTCCCGAACCCGAAAGCTCGCAGAGTTCCGAGTAAGTATCCGTGATCCACCCTGTCGAACGCCTTCTCCTGATCGAGAGACAGGAAGGCGCTCGACAGACCAGCCCTCTGGGAATGGTGGATGATGTCCCGGACCAGATGGATGTTATCATAAATGGTTCGGTCCGGGACGGTGTAGGACTGGTCAGGGTGGATCATGTGGTCCAGCACGGTGCCGAGCCGAGAAGACATGGCTCGGGCGAAGATTTTGTAGTCCGTGCTGAGGAGGGAGACCGGGCGCCAGTTTTTTAGAAGGCGGAGATCCCCCTTCTTCGGCAGCAGGGCAATCACGGACCTGCGCCACGAAAGGGGCATCTCCCCGGTAGCAATGCTCTCCCCCAGGACCCCCGCGAAGTCGCTCCCCAAGACGTCGCAGAACGCCCTGAAGAACTCCACGGTCAGCCCGTCTAGTCCCGAGCTTTTTCCCCTAGAAAGACCATCGAGTGCGCCGGTCAGCTCCCCCAGACTTATAGGGGATTCGAGCTTTCCGGCGCACTCCGGGCCGACCTGCGGCAGGTCCTCCCACAAAACTCTGCAAGCTTCCTCACTGGACGGATCCGGAGAGAACAGGGCAGTGTAGTAATCTCGGGCGATGGCCCTGATGCCCTCCGGATCCGAGACAAGGGATCCGTCGTCAGCCAGCAGTGTGAAGAGCTGCTTACGGACCCCATGCCTTTTTTCCAGTGAGTAGAAGAAGGGAGAGCCACGGTCCATCTCCTTAAGGAAACAGATCCGCGACCTCACGAACGCGCCCCGAGACCCGACCAGTTGCAGGTCCCGCAGCGCGCCGTTCTTCTCATCGTACACCGACCGCAGGGCCGGGTCCGCGTCGGGCTGACGGAGATGTGCCTCCAGGTCGAGCACCTCCTTCTCCAACTCCTCGACCCTGGATTTGCGTCTCTTTGTTGACCCCTTCGCGTACTCTTGACAGAAAACTCGGACGTGAGTCTTGCCCACGTCCCACCATAGCCTCAAGGAGGGGAAGACTCCCCGCTTCCTTCTCCAGCCGGCCCAGAAGCGACGGAACGAGTCCAGGAACCGCTGGTCTTCCAACAACAGGTTATTAAAATGCCAGTACGCGGACCCCGTCCGAGCGCAGAACGAAGTGAGCTCCGCCCACACCAGACGGTGGTCCGTGCACGGAACCTGCTGTACAGAAGCAGCCGGAACGCAGGACACGTACGCCTTCGAAACGTAAAGGCAGTCGAGTCTGGACACTCCGACTCCAGGTAACACAAAGGTGAACACGCTGGAGTCAGGATGGAGATTTCGCCAGACGTCCACTAAGTCGAAGGACCTGACCAGGTCCCGCAACTTACTCACACCTCGCGTGCAGTGCGGGGTACCGTGACAGTCCCGGACCCCGAGGGTGCAATTGAAATCCCCCCCGAGGACGATGCACTCGCCAGCGTCGATGGAGCCGAGATGAGTGGACACTTCTTCAAAGAAGCTCACTTGCTGCTGCGTGCCCAGGGGAGCGTACACATTCACAAAGTGAAGCACCGCCCCCCCCAGATGCACAGTCAGGTGCAGCAACAGGCCTGGCACCGGCTCCTTGACCCCCAAGATCTCCGGCTGAAAATGTGGGGCCAACAAGATAGCCACCCCGCCAGAATTGGAGGCTAGGTGACTCATGTAGACCCCCCCTCGCCACTCCAGGAGCCACGTGGCTTCGTCTCCCGGAACGGTATGGGTTTCTTGCAGGAAGCACAACGCATACTTCCCGTCCCTGAGGACCGAGAAGTTCTGGAACCTGCGCTGTGCGGCCCTGCTGCCGCGGATGTTGAGGCTGGCTATAGTCGTTTCATTGTCAAAGGTACATCAAACCTTCACCTTAAGTCATTAAAAAGAAGAAGAGGACTTTTTAGTCCTTCCTCTCCTTCAGGAGCCCAGCGAGAAACGTTTGGACCCTCCGCCGCGCATTCCTATCCAACTCGGGAGACTTGAGAGCCTCGCGAGTGGACCAGAACACCAGCGGAAAAGAATGCCACCGGTCCAAGGCCAACTGAACCCTGTCTCGGCGACCGCGATGACTCGCCAAAAAGTCCCGGAGTTCCCTTGGGGGGATGAGGGGGGAGTCAGTGGAGGGCACCAGGGGATCCACCGCCTCGCTTGAGAGCGACTCAGCGTAATCTCCAGCGCTCACCACGGACACCCCATCCTCCTCCAGGTCGTCGCCTCCAGCTTCCGACCCCTCCCCCGCATTGAGTACGGGGGCTGATTCGGAGCTGCCAGCTGGCCCCACCTGTACCTCGATCCCACCCCCAGGATCAAGGCCAGAGGGGTCCTCTCTGGTCTCCTCTAAACGTTTTGGGTCAGAGGGCAGCGGCAGTTCTGATGCCCGCTCTCCTCCCGGCACCGGGTCGTCCGGGGAGCTCAGGACAAGCTCCTGACCCAAAACTAGGACGCCCGGTGCTAAGGTTTGGGAGGGAGCGGGAAGGCCTTCCTTTTCGCCGCCACCCAATGACCCGTTAACATTTTTTTAAATTTTGAAAGCTACAGTCCCCCGACGAGCCAGAAGGTACCTCGGGGGTATCGAGGGTTCCTGAGTCAGGCACCACCTCAAGGGAGGTGCCTTCAGTGACCCCCGAGGGGCCCTGTTCAGGGGACTGCAGCAGGTTGATGGGGGTAACAGTGGTGGGAGTCGGTGCAGGGGTTTTGAGTTCCCCCAGAGGACAGGGCGAGATTTTACTTGGTGGAGACGCCACCACCTCTTCATCGGGGGAAGGGACACACCCAACTTCTTCAGTTTGGGCATCACCCACCTCCTCCTCCGAAGCATGACGTCTCTTCCGGGTCAGGCTGGGGGCTAGGGAGACCTCCATTTCCGAGGCCCCCTCCTCCTTGTCCAGCCCTCCCGGACACTCCACCCTCTGGGTTTTGGGTGTTAGATTCCCCTGCTCGGGGTCCCGCGTCTTTTCCCCGCCGGCCCCGGGAGCACGCGCAGGGACGACGCCGGGCCCAGCACTCGGCGCCTTAGCACCCACGGGCCCGGGAGCACACGTGGACACGACGCCGGGGCCGGATGATGTCTTTTCCCCGAGCCGGTGCTTGCAGGTGTTTGAGGGTTTTGGGGCATTTCAGGGGCCGCCTCCAGGTTGCGGGTCTTCCTCCGCGCCTTCTTACGGCGCGGGGGCTCTCCCCCTGCCTCACTGGCAGCCGAGATGGCAGTGGCCGCCGGCGTCGCTTCCCCTTGCGGGGAGGGAGATGGAGTGGTGGCGGGGGGAGGAGGGGCGGTGCCAGCCGTGGCCGCTTGGCTGGGGCTCGTGGCCTTGGAGGCGGGGCAGTTCTTCCTCACGTGCCCCGCCTCCTTACAAGCATGGCACCGCACGCCCTCCACGGTCCAGAAGACCCGATAGGCGGTCCCCTCAAAATTGATAATGAAGGCCCCCTCCAGGCACTCCTCCCGGGCCAAGCGGACAAATACCTGGCGCCGGAAGGAGTACACATGGCGGAGGGCCGAGTCTTTGAGGCCGAGCGGGATTGGTGCAACCCCCGACCTGACCTCCCCCAATTTATTAAGGTGGGGGAGGAGGAGCTCACTGGATAGAATAGGCGGAACGTTCGAAATAATAATTCTCTGGGCGGTGGCCTCAAGGGGGTCCACCGCCAGAAAAGTCCCGCCCATAGTGAGTCCTTTTTGCAGGGCGAGGTGCACCGCCCGCTCGGACCTCAAGAAGAATATGGCCTTCCCATACATTGTAGAGGCCGCGACAATGGCTGAGGGGCCGACGACCCCAGCCATAGCCTTTACGCAGGCCTCTATTGTCATTTCAGGGTGAGCATAGCTCTTTACCCCAAGGGCCCTGGTGAGGAGGTGGAAAGGTGACAGGGCAGCGGGAGCAGCTGGAGCTGCAGAAGCAACCACCCCCGCATAGGTTTTCTTTTTTTGAGGCCCTGCCACCGGTGACAAAACCACCTCCATATTAGCCCTCGAGGGCCCGGCCACAGGCGATGGTGAATTGGCCTTAGGGCCAGAGCCACGCCCACCCTGGGAAGGATTGGCCATTTTGTTTGAGGAAAGGGGGTGGTGGAGAGAGGTAGAAACAACCTCCCCTCTTTTAGGCAGGAGAGGAGAGGAGGGAGAGGAGTAAAAGACAGGGAGGCACCGGATGGAAAGAGGTAAATGTCCAGGTGCGTGTCCTCGATGGTGGATGGACGGTGGGTGGGGGCCTGATGTTCTTCAGGCAGGGGGAGGCGATGTCTTCACCAGCTATTGCTGGCCTTACTGGGAAAAGGGCTGGGTTGGGGGGAGGGGTGGCAGAAAGATGGTTTCAGCACACACACACTCACCCTCCCTCTCTTCCTTCCCCAACTCCTCTGGCAGTCTTCTTGCCTCCCCCTACAAAACACAGTCCTTAATTGCCCCCACCTTAAACAAAAATACACATTTCAGACACCAACCTAGGATGTTGTTTTTCAACTCAGTCCTGGCCTCCTGGCCTTCCTGTCCTGTGGCAACAGCAGCAACTGTTCTCTTCTCTCCCTCTCTCTCCTTTGGCACCACAGGGGCAAGGCAGCAGCAGCAGCACTGGAGGAGCAGCAGCAGAAGCAGCAGCAGCACACAGCAGAAGCAACAACCCCAAAGGCAGCAGCAGAAACAGTTGAAACACTGAGGAGCAGCAACACCAACACCACACACCTTCTCTCCTCAGTATCAGGAAACCAACTGAATCCACATTTGCCTCCACGAGATCGTTAAGAAAATGAACTCTTGATAATCTTTTAAATGAAAACCAAATCAACAAAATTGGGATAAATCAGGCACAGCCCCTAATTCAGGTCAGCTGTAAAACCAAGAACAAAGTTTAAAGGAAACTTACAAACTTTAAATCAAAATGTGATTAAAGGGGTCAACAAAACACCCCAGTCCCCGCGGTGCCCACCGAGCACGGAAGGCCTCGAGAGTGCCAGCAGACACCGCGTGCTCCTTCTCCAGGGACATCCGGCAGCGAACGTAGCCGCGGAAGAGGGACAAACAATCGGGCGGGACTCCCCCGTCGATCGCCCGCTGCCTGGACCTGTTAATGGCCAACTTGGCCAGGCCCAGGAGCAGGTTCACGAGGAGGTCCTCCTCCTTCCCGACCCCCTTCCGCACCGGGTGCCCATAGATCAGGAGCGTGGGGCTGAAGTGCAAACAAAACATCAATAAAAGGTTTTTCAAATAACTAAAAAGGGAGTGCAGCCTACAACACCCTATGTATACATGGTCCACGGACTCCACAAGACCGCAAAAAGGGCATGTGTCCTGAGAGTCCGTGAACCTATGCATCCTCTTATTATAAGGGACTGCTGCATGCAACACCCTCCAACCCAGGTCCCCGATAGAAAGGGGGAGGACACCTCCGTAGAGGGCCTCCCATCGAGGGCCTCCGCCGCCGGACGGCAACAAGGCACGCCAGGGCGTGTCCGGTCGACGGACAAGGGCGAGAAAATGGAAGGTGTGCAGCAGCAGTCCATACAAAAAGCCCCTCTTTGCTGTGCCAAAAGGCACAGAGGGCATGTCCCCGAGGCGGCTCATATTGCGGGGCACCAGCACCCGAGGGAGGGTTCGGGGCTTGGGGCCAATGTGGAATTCCGTCCGAACAGGGGAACGCTCAGACGGAAGACCACCGCGCACCTGGGCCGCCTCAAGACCCAAAATAACGTCGGGTCCGAGCACGACCGTTCTCAGGTCTTGGATGGCATCGGCTGCGACCTGGACACTCACAGACGCGCGTCGCGCCAACTCCTGCGGGAGCATCCAGCCCAGTCCTCCGCCACCCAGCACGTCCCCGATCCTGGTCACCCCTGCGGCCACAGCCCTCCTCTCCGCCAACCACTGAAAAGGACGGAGGGGCGGATTCCTGAGCAGCGGCTCTCTGACGATAGCCGCTACTCCTGACGGGGGAGAGCTGCGTCGCGAGGCGACCACTTTCCAGACTTTGATCAGGTCCTGGTAAAAGACGGGCAACGCCTGCAAGGAGCCACCGAGGCCCAGCTGTTCTATAAACAGGAGCTGCACGTCATAATTCAGGCCGTGCACCTGACGGAAGAAATACGTCATCAGGGCACACCATCTAGGAGGAGGCTCAACGTAGAGGTATCGCTGCAGGGTCTGAAGGCGGAAAGTCGCCACCTGTGTGCGTAGGCACACTAGCGCCTGACCACCCTCCCTAAGCGGGAGACTCAGAACCTCGGCAGCGACCCAGTGCAATCTTTTGTCCCAGAAGAAGTCGACTAACAATCTCTGGATTCTTGTGACAAAGTCCGGGGGAGGGGTCAAAGTGACCAGCCGATACCACAACATGGCGGCGATCAGCTGGTTTATGACCAGAACTCGACCCCGGTAAGATAGCACTCGGAGCAGTCCTGTCCAGCGCCGCAGGCGAGCGGTGACTTTCGTCTCCAGTTCCTGCCAGTTTGCCGGCCAGGATTCCTCAGCGGGGCAGAGATGGACCCCCAGGTAGAGGAGGCTGGTCCTGCTCCAGGTGAAAGGCCTGAGCTCCTCGGGTAGGGGATCCATCTGCCACTGACCGACCAGGAGTCCGGAACATTTACCCCAGTTGATCCTGGCAGAAGAAGCGGCAGAGTAGACCTTCTGGCACTCGCGCATCCTCCGCAGGTCAGCCGGGTCACTAAACATAAGGAGCACGTCATCGGCGTAAGCCGAAAGGACCACCCCGATGCCCGGCCCGCGCAGAACCAATCCCGACAACCTCCTCCGCAAGAGGCGCAGGAAAGGCTCCACGCAAATAGAATACAACTGGCCAGACAGGGGGCAGCCCTGACGTACCCCTCTCCCAAAGCGAAGGGGCGCCGTCAGGGACCCGTTAACCTTCACTAGACACTCCGCGGCAGTGTACAGAAGTCGGATCCGGGCGACAAAATGCGTCCCGAACCCGAAAGCTCGCAGAGTTCCGAGTAAGTATTCGTGATCCACCCTGTCGAACGCCTTCTCCTGATCGAGAGACAGGAAGGCGCTCGACAGACCAGCCCTCTGGGAATGGTGGATGATGTCCCGGACCAGATGGATGTTATCATAAATGGTTCGGTCCGGGACGGTGTAGGACTGGTCAGGGTGGATCATGTGGTCCAGCACGGTGCCGAGCCGAGAAGACATGGCTCGGGCGAAGATTTTGTAGTCCGTGCTGAGGAGGGAGACCGGGCGCCAGTTTTGAAGAAGGCGGAGATCCCCCTTCTTCGGTAGCAGGGCAATCACGGCCCTGCGCCACGAAAGGGGCATCTCCCCGGTAGCAATGCTCTCCCCCAGGACCCCCGCGAAGTCGCTCCCCAAGACGTCCCAGAACGCCCTGAAGAACTCCACGGTCAGCCCGTCTAGTCCCGGGGTTTTGCCCCTAGAAAGACCGTCGAGTGCGCCGGTCAGCTCCCCCAGACTTATAGGGGAGTCGAGCTTTCCGGCGCACTCCGGGCCGACCTGCGGCAGGTCCTCCCACAAAACTCTGCAAGCTTCCTCACTGGACGGATCCGGAGAGAAAAGGGCAGTGTAGTAATCTCGGGCAATGGCCCTGATGCCCTCCGGATCCGAGACAAGTGATCCGTCGTCGGCCAGCAGCGTAAAGAGCTGCTTACGGACCCCGTGCCTTTTTTCCAGTGAGTAGAAGAAGGGAGAGCCACGGTCCATCTCCTTAAGGAAACAGATCCGCGACCTCACGAACGCGCCCCGAGACCCGACCAGTTGCAGGTCCCGCAGCGCGCCCTTCTTCTCATCGTACACCGACCGCAGGGCCGGGTCCGCGTCGGGCTGACGGAGACGTGCCTCCAGGTCGAGCACCTCCTTCTCCAACTCCTCGACCCTGGATTTGCGTCTCTTTGTCGACCCCTTCGCGTACTCTTGACAGAAAACTCGGACGTGAGTCTTGCCCACGTCCCACCATAGCCTCAAGGAGGGGAAGCCTCCCCGCTTCCTTCTCCAGCCGGCCCAGAAGCGACGGAACGAGTCCAGGAACCGCTGGTCTTCCAACAACAGGTTATTAAAATGCCAGTACGCGGACCCCGTCCGAGCGCAGAACGAAGTGAGCTCCGCCCACACCAGACGGTGGTCCGTGCACGGAACCTGCTGTATAGAAGCAGCCGGAACGCAGGACACGTACGCCTTCGAAACGTAAAGGCGGTCGAGTCTGGACGCTCCGACTCCAGGTGACACAAAGGTGAACACGCTGGAGTCAGGATGGAGATTTCGCCAGACGTCCACTAAGTCGAAGGACCTGACCAGGTCCCGCAACTTACTCACACCTCGCGTGCAGTGCGGGGTACCGTGACGGTCCCGGACCCCGAGGGTGCAATTGAAATCCCCCCCCGAGGACGATGCACTCGCCAGCGTCGATGGAGCCGAGATGAGTGGACACTTCTTCAAAGAAGCTCGCTTGCTGCTGCGTGCCCAGGGGAGCGTACACATTCACAAAGTGAAGCACCGCCCCCCCCAGACGCACAGTCAGGTGCAGCAACCGGCCTGGCACTGGCTCCTTGACCCCCAAGATCTCCGGCTGAAAATGCGGGGCCAACAAGATAGCCACCCCGCCAGAATTGGAGGCTAGGTGACTCATGTAGACCCCCCCTCGCCACTCCAGGAGCCACGTGGCTTCGTCTCCCGGAACGGTATGGGTTTCTTGCAGGAAGCACAACGCGTACTTCCCGTCCCTGAGGACCGAGAAGTTCTGGAACCTGCGCTGTGCGGCCCTGCTGCCGCGGATGTTGAGGCTGGCTATAGTCGTCTTCATTGTCAAAGGTACATCAAATCTTCACCTTAAGTCATTAAAAAGAAGAAGAGGACTTTTTAGTCCTTCCTCTCCTTCAGGAGCCCAGCGAGAAACGTTTGGACCCTCCGCCGCGCGTTCCTATCCAACTCAGGAGACTTGAGAGCCTCGCGAGTGGACCAGAACACCAGCGGAAAAGAATGCCACCGGTCCAAGGCCAACTGAACCCTGTCTCGGCGACCGCGATGACTCGCCAAAAAGTCCCGGAGTTCCCTTGGGGGGATGAGGGGGGAGTCAGTGGAGGGCACCAGGGGATCCACCGCCTCGCTTGAGAGCGACTCAGCGTAATCTCCAGCGCTCACCACGGACACCCCGTCCTCCTCCAGGTCGTCGCCTCCAGCTTCCGACCCCTCCCCCGCATTGAGTACGGGGGCTGATTCGGAGCTGCCAGCTGGCCCCACCTGTACCTCGATCCCACCCCCAGGATCAAGGCCAGAGGGGTCCTCTCTGGTCTCCTCTAAACGTTTTGGGTCAGAGGGCAGCGGCAGTTCTGATGCCCGCTCTCCTCCCGGCACCGGGTCGTCCGGGGAGCTCAGGACAAGCTCCTGACCTAAAACTAGGACGCCCGGTGCTAAGGTTTGGGAGGGAGCGGGAAGGCCTTCCTTTTCGCCGCCACCCAATGACCCGTTGACATTTTTTAAATTTTGAAAGTTGCGGTCCCCCGATGAGCCAGAAGGTACCTCGGGGGTATCGAGGGTCTCTGAGTCGGGCACCACCTCAAGGGAGGTGCCTTCAGTGACCCCCGAGGGGCCCTGTTCAGGGGACTGCAGCAGGTTGACAGGGGGTAATAGTGGTGGGAGTCGGTGCAGGGGTTTTGAGTTCCCCCAGAGGACAGGGCGAGATTTTACTTGGTGGAGACGCCACCACCTCTTCATCGGGGGAAGGGACACACCCAACTTCTTCAGTTTGGGCATCACCCACCTCCTCCTCCGAAGCGTGACGTCTCTTCCGGGTCAGGCTGGGGGCTAGGGAGACCTCCATTTCCGAGGCCCCCTCCTCCTTGTCCAGCCCTCCCGGACACGCCACCCTCTGGGTTTTGGGTGTCAGATACCCCGGCTCGGGGTCCCGCGTCCCTTCCCCGCCGGCCCCGGGAGCACGCGCAGGGACGACGCCGGGCCCAGCACTCGGCGCCTTAGCACCCACGGGCCCGGGAGCACACGCGGACACGACGCCGGGGCCGGATGTTGTCTTTTCCCCCGAGCCGGTGCTTGCAGGTGTTTGGGGGTTTTGGGGCGTTTCAGGGGCCGCCTCCAGGTTGCGGGTCTTCCTCTGCGCCTTCTTACGGCGTGGGGGCTCTCCCCCCGCCTCACCGGCAGCCGAGATGGCAGTGGCCGCCGGCGTCGCTTCCCCTTGCGGGGAGGGAGATGGAGTGGTGGCGGGGGGAGGAGGGGCGGTGCCAGCCGTGGCCGCTTGGGTGGGGCTTGTAGCCTTGGAGGCGGGGCAGTTCTTCCTCACGTGCCCCGCCTCCTTACAAGCATGGCACCGCACGCCCTCCACGGTCCAGAAGACCCGATAGGCGGTCCCCTCAAAATTGATACGAAGGCCCCCTCCAGGCACTCCTCCTGGGCCAAGCGGACAAATACCTGGCGCCGGAAGGAGTACACATGGCGGAGGGCCGAGTCTTTGAGGCCGAGCGGGATTGGTGCAACCCCCGACCTGACCTCCCCCAATTTATTAAGGTGGGGGAGGAGGAGCTCACCGGATAGAAAAGGCGGGATGTTCGAAATAATAATTCTCTGGGCGGTGGCCTCAAGGGGGTCCACCGCCAGAAAAGTCCCGCCCACAGTGAGTCCTTTTTGCAGGGCGAGGTGCACCGCCCGCTCGGACCTCAAGAAGAATATGGCCTTCCCATACATTTTAGAGGCCGCGACAATGGCTGAGGGGCCGACGACCCCAGCCATAGCCTTTACGCAGGCCTCTATTGTCATTTCAGGGTGAGCATAGCTCTTTACCCCAAGGGCCCTGGTCAGGAGGCGGAAAGGTGACAGGGCAGCGGGAGCAGCTGGAGCCGCAGAAGCAACCACCCCCGCATAAGTTTTCTTTTTTTGAGGCCCTGCCACCGGTGACAAAACCGCCTCCACATTAGCCCTCGAGGGCCCGGCCACAGGTGATGGTGAATTGGCCTTAGGGCCAGAGCCACGCCCACCCCGGGAAGGATTGGCCATTTTGTTTTTTTCTTTGTATATTTTTTTTTAGAAATATAGGGAGGAAAGGGGGTGGGGGAGAGAGGTAGAAACAACCTCCCCTCTTTTAGGCAGGAGAGGAGAGGAGGGAGAGGAGTAAAAGACAGGGAGGCACAGGAGGGAAAGAGGTAAATGTCCTGGTGGGTGTCCTCGATGGTGGATGGACGGTGGGTGGGGGCCTGATGTTCTTCAGGCAGGGGGAGGCGATGTCTTCACCAGCTATTGCTGGCCTTACTGGGAAAAGGGCTGGGTTGGGGGGAGGGGTGGCAGAAAGATGGTTTCAGCACACACACACACCCTCCCGCTCTTCCTTCCCCAACTCCTCTGGCAGTCTTCTTGCCTCCCCCTACAAAAACACAGTCCTTAATTGCCCCCACCTTAAACAAAAATACACAGTTCAGACACCCACCTAGGATGTTGTTTTCCAACTCAGTCCTGGCCTCCTGGCCTTCCTGTCCTGTAGCAACAGTAGCAACTGTTCTCTTCTCTCCCTCTCTCTCCTTTAGCAGCACAGGGGCAAGGCAGCAGCAGCAGCACTGGAGGAGCAGCAGCAGAAGCACACAGCAGAAGCAACAACCCCAAAGGCAGCAGCAGAAACAGTTGAAACACTGAGGAGCAGCAACACCAACACCACACACCTTCTCTCCTCAGTACCAGGAAACCAACTGAATCCACAATTACCTCCACGAGATCGTTAGGAAAATGAACTCTTGATAATCTTTTAAATGAAAACCAAATCAACAAAATTGGGATAAATCAGGCACAGCCCCTAATTCAGGTCAGCTGTAAAACCAAGAACAAAGTTTTAAAGGAAACTTACAAACTTTAAATCAAAATGTGATTAAAGGGGTCAACAAAACACCCCAGTCCCCGCGGTGCCCACCGAGCACGGAAGGCCTCGAGAGTGCCAGCAGACACCGCGTGCTCCTTCTCCAGGGACATCCGGCAGCGAACGTAGCCGCGGAAGAGGGACAAACAATCGGGCGGGACTCCCCCGTCGATCGCCCGCTGCCTGGACCTGTTAATGGCCAACTTGGCCAGGCCCAGGAGCAGGTTCACGAGGAGGTCCTCCTCCTTCCCGACCCCCTTCCGCACCGGGTGCCCATAGATCAGGAGCGTGGGGCTGAAGTGCAAACAAAACATCAATAAAAGGTTTTTCAAATAACTAAAAAGGGAGTGCAGCCTACAACACCCTATGTATACATGGTCCACGGACTCCACAAGACCGCAAAAAGGGCACGTGTCCTGAGAGTCCGCGAACCTATGCATCCTCTTATTATAAGGGACTGCTGCATGCAACACCCTCCAACCCAGGTCTCCGATAGAAAGGGGGAGGACACCTCCGTAGAGGGCCTCCCATCGAGGGCCTCCGCCGCCGGACGGCAACAAGGCACGCCAGGGCGTGTCCGGTCGACGGACAAGGGCGAGAAAATGGAAGGTGTGCAGCAGCAGTCCATACAAAAAGCCCCTCTTTGCTGTGCCAAAAGGCACAGAGGGCATGTCCCCGAGGCGGCTCATATTGCGGGGCACCAGCACCCGAGGGAGGGTTCGGGGCTTGGGGCCAATGTGGAATTCCGTCCGAACAGGGGAACGCTCAGACGGAAGACCACCGCGCACCTGGGCCACCTCAAGACCCAAAATAACGTCGGGTCCGAGCACGACCGTTCTCAGGTCTTGGATGGCATCGGCTGCGACCTGGACACTCACAGACGCGCGTCGCGCCAACTGCTGTGGGAGCATCCAGCCCAGTCCTCCGCCACCCAGCACGTCCCCGATCCTGGTCACCCCTGCGGCCACAGCCCTCCTCTCCGCCAACCACTGAAAAGGACGGAGGGGCGGATTCCTGAGCAGCGGCTCTCTGACGATAGCCGCTACTCCTGACGGGGGAGAGCTGCGTCGCGAGGCGACCACTTTCCAGACTTTGATCAGGTCCTGGTAAAAGACGGGCAACGCCTGCAAGGAGCCACCGAGGCCCAGCTGTTCTATAAACAGGAGCTGCACGTCATAATTCAGGCCGTGCACCTGACGGAAGAAATACGTCATCAGGGCACACCATCTAGGAGGAGGCTCACGTAGAGGTATCGCTGCAGGGTCTGAAGGCGGAAAGTCGCCACCTGTGTGCGTAGGCACACTAGCGCCTGACCACCCTCCCTAAGCGGGAGACTCAGAACCTCGGCAGCGACCCAGTGCAATCTTTTGTCCCAGAAGAAGTCGACTAACAATCTCTGGATTCTTGTGACAAAGTCCGGGGGAGGGGTCAAAGTGACCAGCCGATACCACAACATGGCGGCGATCAGCTGGTTTATGACCAGAACTCGACCCCGGTAAGATAGCACTCGGAGCAGTCCTGTCCAGCGCCGCAGGCGAGCGGTGACTTTCGTCTCCAGTTCCTGCCAGTTTGCCGGCCAGGATTCCTCAGCGGGGCAGAGATGGACCCCCAGGTAGAGGAGGCTGGTCCTGCTCCAGGTGAAAGGCCTGAGCTCCTCGGGTAGGGGATCCATCTGCCACTGACCGACCAGGAGTCCAGAACACTTACCCCAGTTGATCCTGGCAGAAGAAGCGGCAGAGTAGACCTCCTGGCACTCGCGCATCCTCCGCAGGTCAGCCGGGTCACTAAACATAAGGAGCACGTCATCGGCGTAAGCCGAAAGGACCACCCGATGCCCGGCCCGCGCAGAACCAATCCCGACAACCTCCTCCGCAAGAGGCGCAGGAAAGGCTCCACGCAAATAGAATACAACTGGCCAGACAGGGGGCAGCCCTGACGTACCCCTCTCCCAAAGCGAAGGGGCGCCGTCAGGGACCCATTAACCTTCACTAGACACTCCGCGGCAGTGTACAGAAGTCGGATCCGGGCGACAAAATGCGTCCCGAACCCGAAAGCTCGCAGAGTTCCGAGTAAGTATTCGTGATCCACCCTGTCGAACGCCTTCTCCTGATCGAGAGACAGGAAGGCGCTCGACAGACCAGCCCTCTGGGAATGGTGGATGATGTCCCGGACCAGATGGATGTTATCATAAATGCTTCGGTCCGGGACGGTGTAGGACTGGTCAGGGTGGATCATGTGGTCCAGCACGGTGCCGAGCCGAGAAGACATGGCTCGGGCGAAGATTTTGTAGTCCGTGCTGAGGAGGGAGACCGGGCGCCAGTTTTGAAGAAGGCGGAGATCCCCCTTCTTCGGCAGCAGGGCAATCACGGCCCTGCGCCACGAAAGGGGCATCTCCCCGGTAGCAATGCTCTCCCCCAGGACCCCCGCGAAGTCGCTCCCCAAGACGTCCCAGAACGCCCTGAAGAACTCCACGGTCAGCCCGTCTAGTCCCGGGGTTTTGCCCCTAGAAAGACCGTCGAGTGCGCCGGTCAGCTCCCCCAGACTTATAGGGGAGTCGAGCTTTCCGGCGCACTCCGGGCCGACCTGCGGCAGGTCCTCCCACAAAACTCTGCAAGCTTCCTCACTGGACGGATCCGGAGAGAAAAGGGCAGTGTAGTAATCTCGGGCAATGGCCCTGATGCCCTCCGGATCCGAGACAAGTGATCCGTCGTCGGCCAGCAGCGTAAAGAGCTGCTTACGGACCCCGTGCCTTTTTTCCAGTGAGTAGAAGAAGGGAGAGCCACGGTCCATCTCCTTAAGGAAACAGATCCGCGACCTCACGAACGCGCCCCGAGACCCGACCAGTTGCAGGTCCCGCAGCGCGCCCTTCTTCTCATCGTACACCGACCGCAGGGCCGGGTCCGCGTCGGGCTGACGGAGACGTGCCTCCAGGTCGAGCACCTCCTTCTCCAACTCCTCGACCCTGGATTTGCGTCTCTTTGTCGACCCCTTCGCGTACTCTTGACAGAAAACTCGGACGTGAGTCTTGCCCACGTCCCACCATAGCCTCAAGGAGGGGAAGCCTCCCCGCTTCCTTCTCCAGCCGGCCCAGAAGCGACGGAACGAGTCCAGGAACCGCTGGTCTTCCAACAACAGGTTATTAAAATGCCAGTACGCGGACCCCGTCCGAGCGCAGAACGAAGTGAGCTCCGCCCACACCAGACGGTGGTCCGTGCACGGAACCTGCTGTATAGAAGCAGCCGGAACGCAGGACACGTACGCCTTCGAAACGTAAAGGCGGTCGAGTCTGGACGCTCCGACTCCAGGTGACACAAAGGTGAACACGCTGGAGTCAGGATGGAGATTTCGCCAGACGTCCACTAAGTCGAAGGACCTGACCAGGTCCCGCAACTTACTCACACCTCGCGTGCAGTGCGGGGTACCGTGACGGTCCCGGACCCCGAGGGTGCAATTGAAATCCCCCCCGAGGACGATGCACTCGCCAGCGTCGATGGAGCCGAGATGAGTGGACACTTCTTCAAAGAAGCTCGCTTGCTGCTGCGTGCCCAGGGGAGCGTACACATTCACAAAGTGAAGCACCGCCCCCCCCAGACGCACAGTCAGGTGCAGCAACCGGCCTGGCACTGGCTCCTTGACCCCCAAGATCTCCGGCTGAAAATGCGGGGCCAACAAGATAGCCACCCCGCCAGAATTGGAGGCTAGGTGACTCATGTAGACCCCCCCTCGCCACTCCAGGAGCCACGTGGCTTCGTCTCCCGGAACGGTATGGGTTTCTTGCAGGAAGCACAACGCGTACTTCCCGTCCCTGAGGACCGAGAAGTTCTGGAACCTGCGCTGTGCGGCCCTGCTGCCGCGGATGTTGAGGCTGGCTATAGTCGTCTTCATTGTCAAAGGTACATCAAACCTTCACCTTAAGTCATTAAAAAGAAGAAGAGGACTTTTTAGTCCTTCCTCTCCTTCAGGAGCCCAGCGAGAAACGTTTGGACCCTCCGCCGCGCGTTCCTATCCAACTCAGGAGACTTGAGAGCCTCGCGAGTGGACCAGAACACCAGCGGAAAAGAATGCCACCGGTCCAAGGCCAACTGAACCCTGTCTCGGCGACCGCGATGACTCGCCAAAAAGTCCCGGAGTTCCCTTGGGGGGATGAGGGGGGAGTCAGTGGAGGGCACCAGGGGATCCACCGCCTCGCTTGAGAGCGACTCAGCGTAATCTCCAGCGCTCACCACGGACACCCCGTCCTCCTCCAGGTCGTCGCCTCCAGCTTCCGACCCCTCCCCCGCATTGAGTACGGGGGCTGATTCGGAGCTGCCAGCTGGCCCCACCTGTACCTCGATCCCACCCCCAGGATCAAGGCCAGAGGGGTCCTCTCTGGTCTCCTCTAAAGGTTTTGGGTCAGAGGGCAGCGGCAGTTCTGATGCCCGCTCTCCTCCCGGCACCGGGTCGTCCGGGGAGCTCAGGACAAGCTCCTGACCTAAAACTAGGACGCCCGGTGCTAAGGTTTGGGAGGGAGCGGGAAGGCCTTCCTTTTCGCCGCCACCCAATGACCCGTTGACATTTTTTAAATTTTGAAAGTTGCAGTCCCCCGATGAGCCAGAAGGTACCTCGGGGGTATCGAGGGTCTCTGAGTCGGGCATCACCTCAAGGGAGGTGCCTTCAGTGACCCCCGAGGGGCCCTGTTCAGGGGACTGCAGCAGGTTGACAGGGGTAATAGTGGTGGGAGTCAGTGCAGGGGTTTTGAGTTCCCCCAGAGGACAGGGCGAGATTTTACTTGGCGGAGACGCCACCACCTCTTCATCGGGGGAAGGGACACACCCAACTTCTTCAGTTTGGGCATCACCCACCTCCTCCTCCGAAGCGTGACGTCTCTTCCGGGTCAGGCTGGGGGCTAGGGAGACCTCCATTTCCGAGGCCCCCTCCTCCTTGTCCAGCCCTCCCGGACACTCCACCCTCTGGGTTTTGGGTGTTAGATACCCCGGCTCGGGGTCCCGCGTCCTTTCCCCGCCGGCCCCGGGAGCACGCGCAGGGACGACGCCGGGCCCAGCACTCGGCGCCTTAGCACCCACGGGCCCGGGAGCACACGCGGACACGACGCCGGGGCCGGATGATGTCTTTTCCCCCGAGCCGGTGCTTGCAGGTGTTTGGGGGTTTTGGGGCGTTTCAGGGGCCGCCTCCAGGTTGCGGGTCTTCCTCTGCGCCTTCTTACGGCGCGGGGGCTCTCCCCCCGCCTCACCGGCAGCCGAGATGGCAGTGGCCGCCGGCGTCGCTTCCCCTTGCGGGGAGGGAGATGGAGTGGTGGCGGGGGGAGGAGGGGCGGTGCCAGCCGTGGCCACTTGGCTGGGGCTCGTAGCCTTGGAGGCGGGGCAGTTCTTCCTCACGTGCCCCGCCTCCTTACAAGCATGGCACCGCACGCCCTCCACGGTCCAGAAGACCCGATAGGCGGTCCCCTCAAAATTGATAACGAAGGCCCCCTCCAGGCACTCCTCCCTGGGCCAAGCGGACAAATACCTGGCGCCGGAAGGAGTACACATGGCGGAGGGCCGAGTCTTTGAGGCCGAGCGGGATTGGTGCAACCCCCGACCTGACCTCCCCCAATTTATTAAGGTGGGGGAGGAGGAGCTCACTGGATAGAATAGGCGGGACGTTCGAAATAATAATTCTCTGGGCAGTGGCCTCAAGGGGGTCCACCGCCAGAAAAGTCCCGCCCACAGTGAGTCCTTTTTGCAGGGCGAGGTGCACCGCCCGCTCGGACCTCAAGAAGAATATGGCCTTCCCGTGGATTGTAGAGGCCGCGACAATGGCGGAGGGGCCGACGACCCCAGCCATAGCCTTTACGCAGGCCTCTATTGTCATTTCAGGGTGAGCATAGCTCTTTACCCCAAGGGCCCTGGTGAGGAGGCGGAAAGGTGACAGGGCAGCGGGAGCAGCTGGAGCTGCAGAAGCAACCACCCCCGCATAGGTTTTCTTTTTTTGAGGCCCTGCCACCGGTGACAAAACCGCCTCCACATTAGCCCTCGAGGGCCCGGCCACAGGTGATGGTGAATTGGCCTTAGGGCCAGAGCCACGCCCACCCGGGAAGGATTGGCCATTTTGTTTTTTTCTTTTTCTTTTTTTTTAGAAATATAGGGAGGAAAGGGGGTGGGGGAGAGAGGTAGAAACAACCTCCCCTCTTTTAGGCAGGAGAGGAGAGGAGGGAGAGGAGTAAAAGACAGGGAGGCACAGGAGGGAAAGAGGTAAATGTCCTGGTGGGTGTCCTCGATGGTGGATGGACGGTGGGTGGGGGCCTGATGTTCTTCAGGCAGGGGGAGGCGATGTCTTCACCAGCTATTGCTGGCCTTACTGGGAAAAGGGCTGGGTTGGGGGGAGGGGTGGCAGAAAGATGGTTTCAGCACACACACACACCCTCCCGCTCTTCCTTCCCCAACTCCTCTAGCAGTCTTCTTGCCTCCCCCTACAAAAACACAGTCCTTAATTGCCCCCACCTTAAACAAAAATACACATTTCAGACACCAACCTAGGATGTTGTTTTTCAACTCAGTCCTGGCCTCCTGGCCTTCCTGTCCTGTGGCAACAGCAGCAACTGTTCTCTTCTCTCCCTCTCTCTCCTTTGGCACCACAGGGGCAAGGCAGCAGCAGCAGCACTGGAGGAGCAGCAGCAGAAGCAGCAGCAGCACACAGCAGAAGCAACAACCCCAAAGGCAGCAGCAGAAACAGTTGAAACACTGAGGAGCAGCAACACCAACACCACACACCTTCTCTCCTCAGTATCAGGAAACCAACTGAATCCACATTTGCCTCCACGAGATCGTTAGGAAAATGAACTCTTGATCTTGGGGTTACAAACCCAGTACCATAACCACTTGGCTATTTAGGCCAAGAAGATGTAGTTGCACAGCCTGGGCATGGGTGTTAATCACTTGTATTTAATATTCACTGTTGTAAATAAACTCCCAAGAATTTCTCTTTGTCTATGGCTCCTTCTTATGATGAGCAGTGTTCATGTCACTCGGATGTGAAACCTTGGTTCCTGCACAAGATAAAGGCAGGTGTCGCAATCAGGGTCTTTTCCCTGTGCAATGCGCTCAGACCAAAGTGATGGCCCAGCTTCACACTCACTGGACACAGTAGTGATGCCTGCACCTCGATGGTGCTTATTATTGCTGCCAGAATGTCGTGGGTAGGCATCACAGATTTCCTGCATTCTCCCTCTGGGCTTGCCCCCCATCTCTTCAGCATCTGTGATCAGTGACAGTGTGCTCCTGAAGGGGTAAGGTGCAAAAGGCTGACAAAGGATCAGGTGCATTCAGAGTTTCACAGCTGCGTCTCCATGATATGGCCCTGATCACGGAGAACAAGCCAGCTGCCCTCAGCCAGAGAAGAGTCAGACATTCACAGAGGCTATGTGAAGATCTATGGAATGTCCTCACTGCATCATTCTCCTGGAAACTAATGACTATTAGGGCCTCCATTATGTCTCCATAACATGAGCCTGAGCACTGAGGGTATGTGTGCAGCTACCATCTGCAGAGGAGTGAAACATTCACAGATGCAAGGTGAGGATGTTGGGACTGTCCTCACTGCATCTCGTCATCATCCTCCAGGATGAGGGCCTCCCTAGCGCAGCTGCCTCATTTGGCCAGTGCGATGGCCTCATCGCCGGCATCCTCACCTTCGAGGACCACATCACTGACATCCCCTTCGACGTCCTCCTCATTGGAGGATACGTGCAGCAACTCCCCATCCTCCTCAGCCAGGTCCACCCCCTCTTTGTAGCGCAAAGTTGTGGAGCGCGCAGCAAGCAACAATGATGGGTGACACCCTCAATGGATTGTATTGCAGTGCTCCATCGGATCTTTCCAGACACTGGAAGCTCATTTTTAAAATGCCAATAGTTTACTCCACCAAAGTCTAGGTCGCGGCTTGAACCTCGTTGTACCGTAGCTCTGCTGCAGTCTGAGGCTGCACTATTAGCTTGAACCATAATGAATGCTGGTCCACACCTTAATAAAGACATTGCAAGGGGCTGTAAACGTCTCCACCAGTGACTGTGCCACGTCCACCTTTCGCAAGGGGATTGTAAGACTTGCCCAGTCGGCCAATTGCTCTGCTGCCCCCTAAAACACATATTAATTTACAGCCTGCACCTGAGGGGTGAAAAGTTCTGGAGCATTTAGTGGCACATTCATGCTTTTGCGTTGCATGAGTGGACAGGAAAGTTTCAGGGGCCTGACTCTAAAAGTGTCAATGGAGCTGCAGCTGAATGGTCTCAATTGGGGAAGAATGCTCACCTTTGATAAGCTTTTCCAAGCACTTGGCCGCTTCCCTCATCCCAGCACCCTCCCACCACCACCCACACCCTCGGCATGCTCTTGATTATTTCCTTCAGCCTGCCTGTGCTGTTTTTCCCCCCACCACCCAGTCTGACCTGCACTGGAGCTTTTGCCCCGGGTACTACACTGAAAGCCAGCCAAGAAAAGGCAACTTGCCTGTGCCCCCACTAATGCGCAGTGCCGCATCCTTGATGTCCTACAGGCGATGCTCATGAGCGCTGCACAAGTTTGTGTGCACTCACCTCCAAGTTCCCCTCGCAGCTCAGGTCATCAGGTGAACACCTTTTAAAGGCAATCATGAAGCTTGCCATTCTGAAGCCATGCCAACATGGGTGGTAAATTTGATGTGGGTGATGATACTGGCGAGCAGGGCTTATAATTAGATGCAAATGTATTAAAATGATGTTCCCGGCCTGTGGCAGTGGGGAAACGCAGCCCGCCATTGACGGGTAGAGTAGACAATCGCAAACTGGTTTCATGATAGCGTAAAACCAATTTTGGCCTTCTTGTCATATTGCCACCCTCTACCCACCTCCCCTCCCCACTGCCATGACACCTGACACCAACAGGGCCAGAAAATTCTGACCTTGGTGTGTGTTTGTACATTGGAGAACTCAAGAAGAAAGGTAAGGTTACGAAGGTGATTCTTCCCACTAATAATGAGGGTGGCATGCTGAGGTCCATGATGTCATCAGGAGCAATCTTGTCACCTGACTTGTGATGCTTTGGAGGGCTCTTCCTTCTCTATTGTATCACATAAGATCCCAGAGTTCAAAGGTTCAAGCACTGAGATGCTGCTCTTTGTATCTTTCATTATCTATCCAAATTTGACTTTAAGGGAGGCTCAATGGTTAGGCTGCATGAACAGATGCTGGGCAGTAGGTGCAACTCAAACATGAGCACTGGGTGTAAGGCATTCACCTGTACTGCAATGTTACACATTGGCCTGGGTGTAGGCATCACAACTCAGGAGGCCCTATGTGCTTCAGGTAATATTGGTCGCTTGCTGTGCCCACTAATCTGGTTGCATTTGCATTCCAGGTGTCACAGGATGTGCTTTATGAAGTAAGTAGAGGTATACAAAAACCAGGAATATTGCATGTGGTGCCCATGTGAGAAACTGGACCAAAATGGATGGTGCACCAGTTCTTTCAAAGAGCTGTTGTTGCACAGTAATGGGCTCCTCATGGACAAGGTAACTTATTTGCATGTGCTACAATATACAATCCTCTCAGCATGTATAGGGTTTGAAGTCTTAAGTCGTGTCAACTTCAGCATTGTGGGCATGGTTTGATTATGGACAATTTGATGGCATGGCAGTCAATGGCATTCATCTGAGGAGGGAGGTTGTGAATGACTTGTGACCATGTGTGTTTATAATATGATGAAGCCCATAGTTATAGTGATGGTTTCAGTCAGGTCAGTGTTACTGAGTCAAACTCACTGATGTTGACTCTCTCCTTTGTGGGGATGGGCAGTCCTTGTAGTAATTGTGGAGCCAATGGAGCCAATGTATGAAGTTCTTTTGGTGGAAGTTCCTAACCAAGGATTGGCTGATGTCAATTGTGATATCGGAGGATCTTATGAGAATCTGTTTTGTACAAGGACCCGTCTCTCGATGATCCTCTCCTGCACAGAACCAGCCCTGGCTTCATGGCCACACCTGCCCGCTGCTCTGCCATTGGCAGCCTCCTCATCCTCATACAGTTCTGAATCATCAGAATGGAGAGGGGCTTCTTCCTCCTTTTCCTCACCTTCCTCATATTCCTTCACCTCAAAAGTTGGAGTTTTGTGCATGGCCTTGTCATCATCGATTTGTAAGCCCCTCCACTGTGCAATGTTGTGCAGCATGCAGCACACCACTACTATTCCTGTTACCCTTTCTGTGGCAGCTTGCAGAGCTCCACCTGAGTGACCAAGGCACCTGCAGCGCATCTGTAAAATGCCAATGGCCTGCTCGATGATACTTCTGGTGACAACATGGCTGTGGGAGTGAGTGTGAATCTGTGTGAGGGAGTCTGTTTGAGTGAGTGAGCCTGAGTGAGAGTGTGAGTGAGTCTGTGTGAGTGAGTGAGCCTGATTTGAGTGTGTGTGTGAATGAGTCTGTGTGAGTGAGTAAGCCTGAGTGTGTGAGTGAGTCTGTGTGAGTGAGTGAGCCTGAGTGAGTATGTGAGTGAGTCTGTGTGAGTGAGTGAGCCTGAGTGAGTGTGTGTGAGTCTGTGTGAGTGAGTGGGAGAGATCAATAACTATGAGAGTGGGAATGAGCAGGACAAATACACACAGTCCTCCTTCCTTCCCACAACCTATCCACAAAGCCTGCCAGGAGAGAAGGAAAACTGCGGCTGAAAGGCAGAGGTTTCCAATCCTGTCTGCTGAGGCCAGCATGGAGTGTATGCTACCAGAGGTGAATGTAAGGTGAGTGTTAGTTAAACCCAACTCCTTAGCTTGGCCCGATCCCCATCTTCCCTGTTGACCAGGACTTGGGGCCCAGTCTGTTTCTTGAATTCTGCTTCTTAAACGAAAAGTCAAGAAAGGTTTTATTGATTAACTTTGTTGCTTGGCACTTATTAATGGCCATTTTTATTAATTACACTTTTTAAAAATGTAATCAACTTATTGCTTTGACATTGATTTATTTTTTTAGAAATTCATGCTTAACGTTGCGCCAAACCTTATCTTGCTGAAATTTGCTCATCAGCCCCTTGAGCAAGAAAAAAATTGAAATGTCCCCCCCCCCCCCCCCCCCCCCCCCCCCACAACCCCACTGCCCACCCCACCGTCCACGTGAAAAGGTTGGAAAAGCTGGATTTAGAAGAATGAGAGGTGATCTCATTGAAACTCACAAAATTCTTAAAGGGCTAGACACGGTCAATACAGCATGGATGTTTCCCCTGGTTGAGGGTCTAGAACCAGGGCGCAGAGTCTCAGAATAAACGGTAGGCCATATAGGACTGAGATGAGGAGGAATTTCTTCACTTAGAGGGAAGTGAATCTTTGGAATTCTCTACTCCAGAAGTTCAGTCATTGATTATGTTCAAGACAACAATTGATGGATTTCTAGATACCAACGACATCAAGGGAAATGGGGAGAGTGTGGGAAAATGCGTTGAGGTAGGCAATCAATTGAATGGTGGAGCAGGCTTGAGGGGCTGAATAGCTTATTCCTGCTCCTATGTTCCTATGTTTATTCTCCGTTGGAGCACTCTTGCTTCTGAGTCAGAAGCATAGAACCATACAAAAGTTACAGCATAGAAGGAGACCATTTGGCCCATCTTGTCCATGCCAGCCGAGGACACCCAGATGCCCTTTCTAATCCCACCTTCCTGCACCCGGCCCATAGCAGAAGGTAATGGATTCAATCTCCCACCAGAGATACATCAGTGCAGTACTGTGGGAGCACTGCATTTTTAGAGGTGCCATCATTGAGATGATGAACTGATGTCTGCCTGCCCTCAAGTAGATCTATAGGATCCAGTGGTACTATTTAAAGAAGAGCAGTGGAGTTGCTCTGACCAACATTGATCCCCTAACCTACATCAGATAATCTAGTTGCTTATCTCTTTTCAGTTTGTGGGACCTTGCTGTGCACAAATCAACTGCTATGTTTCCAATATTACACCAATAATAGCACTTTAAAATGCAGTCTATTGACTGCAAAACATTTCGGGAAAGCCTGAGGTCTTGAAAGGTGCTGTCGAAATGCAGATCTTTCTCTGTAAAACTAAGTGTTGCTTTCATGGAAATTTGTTCCTGAAATGACTCTTTGATGAGTTGAATGAACAGTGTTAAAAATTATTATTTATTTTGACTGTGGAAGGCGATCTTCCAGAATTACTCTGCATGCCAGACAAAATAGATGTGTTTGTTTGGCAAGGCTGAGTGGCAGTTTGGTTACATGCTGATTGATGCCTCCGGTTACGTTTCGACAGATGCCTGTGATGTGTCTACATAACATTGACTATCTGACCCCAATACTGACAGACATGGTGCCTGAAATGCCAATTCCTGTCAGCTCTGAGCAATGCTGTATTGGCAGCCCGCTGGACTCATCATTGGCTTGAAAGTCAAAATGGGTCTTTATCTGTGTTCAGATAGGATATCAATGGAGAGTTACTTAAAAGTACACCATAAAAGCTAAACTGATATGTGTCTGTGCAGTCCCAAAAAACAGGACCATAGCAGTATTTTGCGTGAACATTTTGTAAAAGAAAGGTTCATTTGTTGTATTATTCACCAACATTAAAGGCAGTGGCAAGCATTTGCAACCATTGCAATAACACATGTGTCATGGATTTTAATGCAGTCCCACCAGTGACATTCTCCCACTTATCACAGGTTACACCTACCTCGGGCAAATGGTGCTACCCATTTGCCATTACCATAGGAATCAATTTTGAAATAACCACTTATTACGTATTAAGTGCTCTCACTACTTTGGGCAGTTCATCAAATACTTGCCTTGTATTTTCCCAGTTAAAATGTTCTGCTTAATGCAGTCAATGTCATGTCTTCCAAGTGGTTACAATCAGCTGTTCACACTTTGTTAAAGTGCAATTACATCAGCGATGAGACTCTGGATGTAACCGCTAACAAATAGGAAAGACAGTTGCTAAGTGAGAGCTCTTGTATCCTTTGAATAGATCAGTTACTTTGCTTTTTTGTTTCACTGCCATCACATAGAGTGAGAAAATAGCTTCAATACCAGCATGCGGGTTTAAAGAGTGGAAACTGTACTAGTGGTGTGGAAAAGCATTTTGTAGTTGGAGTGCACTGCGAAGGTTTGCAAAATCTACAGCATTGAATAAAAGTGAAGAGAATTGTGTTGTAAAGTCACTTGTGACATCCTGGCATTTTGAAAGTTGCAAGATAAAGACAGTTTTCTTCCTATAAATTTTAAGTATTACTAAGTATTTACAACACAGAAGCAGGCCATTCTGCCCAACAGGTTTATAGTCCACACAAGCCTCCATCCACCCTTTTTTTATCTCGCCTAATCAATATATCCAATTCCTTTCCCCCTCAACTACTTATCTACCTTCCCCTTAAATGTATCTATCCTATTTGCTTCCATTACTCCTGTGGTTGTGAGTTCCCCATTCTTAATACTCTTATAAAGTCCCAGTAGATCCTTTAAAAAGTGTTTAATAGGAAGCTGAAGCAATATGACATGGCCTCCAAATAGTTACTAACATCATTTGACTTTAATACCACTTTATGCTTGAAAAAAATGTGAAAAAAATGAACCTGTTCTGGTTTCCTTGTTTTACCTTGGTGACTGTTCCTTTAAATCTAGTGTTACGGACAGCGGGGAGGGTTTAGATTAAACAGCCCTGACTTCTCCTCTCACCACCACCCCATAAACAGAAAGGTGGTTTCATTTGGATTTCCCCCTTTATAAGCTACTTATAAAGGGGGCGTATTTCCCAACCCCTCAGTTTTGATATGATCCAATTTTTATTAATAATCCCAAAGCAAACTTGAGATAGAGTAAACTCAGAGGGTTAGTTTATTCACACAAAATGTGGGTGGGAGGTGTCATTACAATGCTCCTGGTGCTTTCATACGATAAAAGAAGGATAAAGAAAAGAAAGATTTACAGGGCAAAGACCACAGCACAAAGTATTGTTGTTTCACGGAAGTCCAGAGTCCAGAATCAAAGTCCAATGATGTATTCTTTCACAGAGGTCAGCAGGCTGTAGACTGATGCTGGATAATTCACTTCTCGAGTAGAGATGATTTCCATGATGGGATAGGCATGTAGAGAAGAATTAGTCTTGTGGGCACTGGTACAGAAATTCAGAAGTTCCTGTAGCAACAGTGTAGATGGGGGCCAGGCTTTCACCTGTTCCTTGCTAAATGGAAAATGGCAGACTGATTGGTAGTACAGCAAGATGGTGTAACTGGTTCTTTTAGCTAGGAGGTCACGTCAACGATTAAGATGTTGAAAGGAAAGGTGCAGGGTCCTTTGTCCTAGCAGACTCGTAGTCTCCATTGGCTGGGCCTTAGGAAATGTGGTGGCTTTGTATAATTCTCTTTGAATTTGGTTTCTGCTGCTTACAGGGTTGTTAGCATCTCTTCAGAGATGACGAGGTGCAAATTTCTTTGATACCGCTAGATTAGCTCCTATTGTTCGAACATCAGAGCCAGAAAGTTCCTTTTGTTTAGGGTTACAAGTCAGACATAGTGCGGAATTGTCCCAGATTTGCACTATGTGCGGTAATGTTTGGGAAATAGAATGTTTTACCCACCAGCTGCAATGGCGGCTTTTCATGCTGTATCATCACAATCCTGCCTCATGAATCATGCATTCTTGGGAAACACGCTCTGTCACTGGTGGACCATCCTGTCATTCACCTGTCTCGCTGCCACATCAGATTTTCTGTACACCTGAAGCCATATTTAAAGGCCACACCTGCAAAGAGCCAGCAGTCTTCAAGGGAAAGGAAGCTGCTGCAAAGTCATGATTGCTAAAAGGAGGAAACATGGTGCCCAGAAGTTTAGTGACACCTCCCTCAAGTGCCTACTGGACACAATGGACACCCACCACAAAGTTATCTACACCCACTCTGGGCAAAGGCCAGCAAGCAATGTCACCAATCCAGCATGGGAGATGGTGGCAGCAGTGGTCAGCGCCAATGGCCTGCAAAAGAGGACAGACACCCATTGCCAAAAGAGGATGAATGATCTCATCCATTCCGCCAGGGTAAGTCACTCTTCCCATCACTCTCAGCTCACACACTCACAAACCTCACACATCCACAGGGATCTCACACCTCAAGGGACCACTAACTCTCACACACACCCTCACATCTCCATCAGGCTCATACCATCTCTAGCTCACGTCCTCATCCTGTCCATGGCTCCGCTCACCACTCAAACATTTCATACAGTGCCTTGTGTCCTGCTCACACTCTCTCCATCTGTTTTCATGCAGGAGAAGCTGGCTCACAT
The DNA here is from genome assembly GCF_017639515.1 of Carcharodon carcharias. Taxonomy (NCBI): domain Eukaryota; kingdom Metazoa; phylum Chordata; class Chondrichthyes; order Lamniformes; family Lamnidae; genus Carcharodon; species Carcharodon carcharias. Next base: position 51,289,415 of record NC_054483.1, on the reverse strand, counting down.
CAGCAGGGAGAGGTCCCAGGCTGGGGGTGTTGTGGCCCACATTAGGCCCCCACTCACTTTGAGGTGTGTGCCACTGTGCTGACTGGTGAGGATGGGGACTGTGCCTGTGGTGATGGTGAGGTTGGCGGTGAACACCCAAGTGAGGATCCTGACTCACATCATCCCTCTCTCAACGCAACTGTGAGTGCTCTCTCCCCTGCTTTTGACTCTGCTGCCATGCAGTAATTATCTCTACTTTGATTCACAGGGAGCTCTGCCAAGCGATCAATGCCCTCAGCCAGCCCGTCCCTCAGCTCCATCCAGGCCCTCAACTCCAGCCAAGAGGACACCTCCTCCATTGAAGAGCTGAAAATAAGCAGCCTGGAAGACCCATCACAGCGCTTACCCACACCCTCCACCAGCACAGTGACATACACCTCAGTGGGACCTAGATCTAGAGCAGGCTCGGGTTCACAATCTGGTGGTCACTGCACATGTCCACAACAGGAGGAGGCAAAATCAGCCGAGCTCCCCGGCTGTGGTCTGTGAGGTCCGAGTCAGATGATGAGCCTCTGGATTCAGCCTTCCAACTCATCATGGAGAGTGAGCAGAAGGCGGAGAAACATCATACAGAGTTGTTGGAAGCCCTCCACTGACGGTTCATGAGTCAAAGGAATGCGCCTGCCTGCTCTTTGATGAAGGGGCGCCCAGATGTGCGAATATGGGGGTCTCCATGTGGCTGATGACGGATGCCATGGAGACCCTGGTCTAGCTGAATGAGGAGATGCCGCAGATCTGCACTCCATCGTAGGAGCCATGGGTGAGTTCCTGCAGTTGGAACATGAGAGGGAAACGGGGCATCTCAATGTCCCTCCAGGTGCTCCTTCCCCTCAAGGAGTTAGGCCGGGGCCCTCGGGCACCTGAAGAAAGGAAGAGCAGCAGCTGGACACCCCTCAGGAATCTCAGAGGCTGTCCTCTCTCTCCGAGTTCCCTTTTCTTGTGACCCCCTCAACCTTGTTCTCTATTACTGCAGAGGGAGCAGCTGGCCCACAGGAGGACAGCCAAAGCAAGCCAGGGCCCTCAAAATCTCGGCTCTCCAGAGAACTCACACCAAAGTCATTAGACACAACAGGGCATTGCACAGCCTGTCTCCACCCCTGCTGCAGATGTCAGGGCTGCACCTGAAAGTGTTAGGCCTAGAACAGTTAAGAAATTCTGATCACAGTTGGTTGCACAGGTGAACACATTCTGTCACTTTATAATCTGAAAATCTATTCCCTTTCACCGAATAATGTGTAATGTTGTCTTTCAATTTCATTGACAGGCTTCGCGAGTCCTCCCACTGCATCCCTCTCACTGGCATTTCAGCGACACACAGCTGGCCCATGAGTGATTCTGGAAGGAGAAGTGTGTGTGTGGCAGGGCCTTTCAGAGCCTTGTGCAAACACTCTCCTACACACACGGATCCTTCATCCATCACACTCATCTCACTGTCCCGAGCATTTTCAATGCTGCCTGCTGGGGTTCTCTTTCAAGTTGTCCATCTGAGCTGACCTGCAGCTCTGCCCACCCACTGATCTCACTCCCATGCAGCACATGTTCCCACCCAACAGTTTCCTTTCACTTGTGGTTTTAGAAGCTTGGTGCTGGTAAATTTGTCTTCAGCTCCCCCATCCTTTCCCCTCCCCAGTCACCCATGTCCTTTCCCCCATCACTGTTGGACCCCACTAGCATCACCTTCCGCCTCCCGCTGTCACCTACCAGGCAGAGCCCTTTTCTTTTGGGGATGTCCTGGTGAACGTGTGCATTCCTTACCTTCCCGAAAATCCCACCCCATCCACATTGACCTCCCTGACCTCCTCCTTCCCAACCCAGGGTCCATGTTTGCCTCCGAATCCCCACCAGCCACCATCAACGTCCCTTCTACTGCTACCGTCACCCCCACACCCTCCCTCCCTACTGGCTCATTCTGTCCTCTCTCATTCTACCATTCCCCCCTACCATGCCCACCCTCATTTCGCTCACCAGGAGGCAGTCATCAACTCAACAGACCCCTCGCTTGCACATTCACCTGGACATCCCTCGTCTTACTCCTTCCTCCACCCTGACCCCTTCCTCCACCCTTATTCCTTCCTCCCCCTGGAGTCCTTCCCCCCCGCAGACTCTTTCCCCACTTCAAACTCCTTCCTCCTCCTGGACTCTTTGCCTCCTCTGGACACCTCCCCCCCCGAAATGCTTCCCCTCTCTGAACTCCTTCACTTACACCTTCCTCCTCAGTTGCCATATTCTCCCCATTACACCCTCATGACCCCGTACACCCTCCTCCTTTGCCAGCCTCACTTCCAGACACCATCGTTCCCAATCTTAGCCTCCCTCACTCCATCGTTCCCCCGCTCCCAATCTCACCAACCCCCCCAATGCACCTTCTTCTCTCAGTCCAACCTACTCCTTCCTCTCCACCCCCTCAGTGATCATTCATAACAGACCATGGCCAAGACACTGATGTCCATTAGCAGACCCTCAATGGTGACTTCCACCTTCCATGATCTGCTTCACAGCAGAGCCATGTCCATGGGAATCTACTCAACATGTGATGGACGTTCCTCTAGGTTCCAGTTTCTGTCGGGCTCCAGCATCTTCTGTTCCTCAGATGTCTGTGATGTGGGGAAGGCCCTGATGTTAAGTCCTGCCTTCTGCATGTCGCACTTGTCAGTATGTGTTCTGCACCGGCATGCAATCACGCCAATGTGGGCAGTAAATTTGAGGTGGGGAGGGAGTGATTCTGGTGAGCTGGGCTTATAGGATATATAGATGTAATAAAATGATGTTCCTGATGTGCAGCAGCAGGAAAGGTCGCCCGCAATTCACAGTCGGAATGGACGATCGCAAACTAGTTTCACGACACCCGATGGTCCCACCATATTGTCCACTAATTCCCACCCGACACCCGCTGCCAAGAGGCATGGAAAATTCCAACCATAGCATCAGTCTTTTTAAACTCTTTGTCCAGTTAAAATTTTAGGAAGTAACCATGTTGATATATATATATATATATTTTTTTTTTATGTGAGGTCTTAGCTCTAGAACATTAGTCATAATACCAAAGAGTCCTGAAATTGCTTGGCAACTGTATTCAAGGTGAGACTGAGGACTGAGTCCTCCATATGATGGAGTCCCTGCTTCCTCAGTTTCAAAGAGATTTGGTGTGAGGTAACATGAAATCTTCTCCCTGTTGCTAGCTCCAAGATTGCAATCATTTGCCAGTAATTGGACATTGTATAGTAAATAATACTCTTGAACCCAAGCTATGAGTTTTTAATCCTGAGTTGAGTTACTTGCCACCTGTGTTTAGATAGCATTAAGAACAAGAGCAGTACAAACCTGCTCTACTGTTCATATAGTCAACAAATTTTCACCTGTGTTTTCCCTGAAGTTAATAATTCTCAAAAACAACAGGCACACTGTAAAAACAAGTCTGATAACTCTTTAACCAGATCAAACTTAGTGTATCCTGCAACAAAAACACTCCCACATGATATATTCTTTAGGTCATAGTTTATAAAAAGATTTTGTAGCAACTTAGGTGTCAGCTGTAGGAGATCCTAGCACTGGTGCAGGCAAACCAGAATTAATCAGTTCTGGTCCCCAGCCCTGGTGAATGGGGAGGGTTAGCAGCAGGAAGGGCACCCGGCTGTCAAACCACTTGCCAAATCTAAAAATGATGGTTGCTATGAAGGGTGATCAACCAGCATTGTGGCAGCCCCATATGACATGGGAAAAAGCCAAAAGAGAACAGGAGAGTGTGAAAGAGGTGTGTCAGCTGTGGCTCAGCAGGAATACAGTCTCCGCTGAATTGGATGGCTACAAGTTCAATCCCACTCCAGAGACTTGAGCCTGTAATGAAAGTTGATGCTCCTGGTGCAGTGCTGCACTGTCGGAGGTGCTGTCTCTGGGATGAGGCATTAAACAAAGGCCTCTGTCTCTTTTTTACAACAGTAGCTAGGAAGCCTGGCCCATCACTAGTCCATATCTGAAAATTAATAGGTGATATTCTGATCTGAACTAGCAGTAGGTGAGTTAGCCCATGGCAATATCCACTTCCTTCACAACCCGAGTGTGATGTTCTGCTGTCAAACCTTTCTGCTTGTGTTTCAGTTAAGACCTAGGCGCTACAAGCTGTCATATATAGTGATAACATTGGATATTTCATTGGGGATGGGAAAGGGAAATCTGGACTGTTTTCATGTCCCGAGCCCGACTTTGGGGGAGGGGGTGGTGCCGTCACTCATTGGAATTTTCAAAGTTGTGCGCCCTTAAGTAGCATGGAGCTAGGTTCCTTGAGTGGCAGGCGGCCTCTGGGCCAATCAGAGGCCTTCCAGCTCGAGAGGTGCAGCAGACTGCGATGGATGGTAATTAATAGAGTTCAACATGGAGGCAGCCAACCTTTATAAAACTTCTAACTAAAAGACGATTTTGCAGCCAGACCATCACTGTGGGGTGGGGAGGGGAGCCCCTCTACAGGGCAACATGCTAAGCAGACAAGGAGGGCTTCTAGGCCTGTCTCTAGCACTAGCCTTCTGGCATGTCACTGGGTATCTACCTCCAAGCACCTAAACTGCTCCTGCTAGTGCAGGAAATTGGAGGGCGACTGGAAAATTCCTGCTGGCCTCCTTTAATTGGAGCTAACAAGGCTCTTTACCAGCCTAATTGGCTACAAGCTGTGCGGGAGTGGGTAGCCCTGCTGGCCCGAGGTTTGCCTTGTCCAAAATGGCTGGTGCCGAGAACAGTTTCAGTAAACCAGCATATTGGCTGTGCTGGCATTTTCAGGCCCTGTGTCTCTGTCCTTTCCCCAATGGAGCCTGTAAACTTGACCTATTAAGTCATTACAGCACAGAAGGAGGATTCAGCTCATTGTGTGTGGTATTCCACATGCTGCCTGCTCCGGATTGTCAGGAAGGTATAATAATTCTTATAAGTTTATTGAAATTTATTGTAAAATAGTGGTATCTGTGTCTGTATGCATCTGTGTGTGTGAGACTTTATTGGATTAAAGGCAACTGGTCTAAAGGCTTTGATGTAAACATGGAGGAAATTTAGAATGTGAGGTGTAATAGGACATTGACATTTTTAAATAAACCAGACTAGATTGTTTTCAAAAGAGGGAATGAAATATTACTCCTAGCCAGGTGAAGTTAAGAAACAGTGTGTTTATTTTTCCCAGAGCTTACTGGTAAAATTAGTAATATGATAAATTTTTATGATCATGGAGGTAAAGTCCAAAGACAAAGTGAAACAATGTGTATTTGCATTCAAAGGGGAAAATACGTATAAAGGAGCTTTGTGTAAGGGTAGGCACTTTAAGATCTTACAAGTGTGAAAAGCCTTCAGCATCTCTGCCTCAAGTTTCTGTCTTCAAGGAACTGAAGTTAAGAAAACTCACTCTGAATTCGACTGGTTCAGGGTATCATGTTTCTTTGCCTGGGTCTTTTAAAAATCATGCCTTAATGAAAGTGTAACTCTGAGTTAGATTGATTAGGGGATTTAGAAGTTATCTTGGTCGTAATTTGTAGACCTATGTATGTATTTCAAATCATTTCTCTTGTTAATAAATATTTAATCTAGTTTTGTAAAAACCTATAAGGCTTGGTGGTCTTATTACTACTGAATTCAGGGCACGCATCTCAAAATTTATACAAATTGCAAAAGAAGTTGTGGCAGTTGTTTCAAGTTTCCCTTTGGGATTTGAACAACTCAGCATTTACCATCGGCTGTGCCATAACTGGATCATATTTTATGTATCTATTATGTTTATTTCATTTTATTTCAGTCAATTTTAGGTTAAAAGAATTTAAAGTACACAATGGATATGTACAACATTTCTGCTGGAAACCCCATGATACACAGACCTTAACTTTGATTTCAACTTGGAGAATGAGTCAAGTGAGGGGGGTCATGGCAACAACCAAGCTCTTAATACCACAAATGTGACACCTGTCCAATATCAACATCTGGGGCCTATTTAAAGCTGGGTATATCTTAACACTAGGTTGTGTTCCCTGCTTTGATTGCTGCTCGAAGAATGCTAGACAATGTGGCACAGAGATGCAACCGAGGGCTACCCACTTCACCACTCCCCCAACACCCACTCCCCAACCCAGCCACATTTTCTAATGCTTCCCTCAAGGTCCCGGTGGAGTTATCAGGACTGTTTGCTGCAGCTGTGCACTGCAGGCCTGGACATTGGGAGGTGTTCTCTACAGCATAGTGTAAGGAGCCAGTGACAGAGGAAGTAAGAGATCTGGTGACTTTGACAGCCAGGGCAAGACGTGACCTCCTGGTCCAGCAGGTCGGAGATTCTATTGCAGGAGGTTGGGGAGCTCAGCCTAGGGAAGCCCAGCCTCCTGTGACACTGTTCTTCAGCAAATCCGTAAAATTTGTGTTGGGAGAGGTCCCCAATAAGCACCACGCATCCTGTCACCCTTCACCTTCTCTATCTGATAGGATTGGCTGTTGCTGTCCCTCTACGTCCAACCATTTGTCCAAATAAATGAAACTGGCAATACAGCCCACGTTATAAACGGATAAACTGTACCGGCAGCAAAGTTAAAGGAATAAGTAGTGATCTGGAAGTCCTGAAAATCCACATAGCACAAGAATCCTGTTACGGGTGAGTACCCCTTTAAATGCTGATTCAGCATTCTCAGAGACCAATCCTACTCGGTTTTAATAGTGGGTTGGGCAATGGGTGAGACTTAGCACAATTTTCAGTTAAAGTGGCGTCAGCATGCTGACTGCAATTTTAACACATTCACAAGACACCTTGTCCATCTCCAAAAGATGTGCGGTTAAAATGGTGACAGCCACCAGCCCATTGGAAACTTAGCAGTGCGCCCTTCAGTCTTCTCTTAACCATCACCCTGCCTCATCTCTATCAGGTGGGCAGGGTTAAAATCAGGAATCTTGGAGTTTGATAATTGCAATTAAACCAAAATAGGATTCCAAACCGTGTCCATGACAACGCTGCATGAGATTTATGCAGCAAGACTTCCATAAATAATTAACGAATTTAATTAGGCAGTGTCTTTAAAAGGAGCTAGAGTTTCAGGCCAGTTTTACTGGAGCGATTTATCTGTTATGATTAGATACATTTGCTTCAGGCACATTCAAGGTCACCACACTGCAATTTCGGAGATCTAGTAGAGCAGTTTGGATCTATGTCAGACTCTATTAACCCTTCCCAAATGCTTCAATTCGTTCGAGGGGTTGGCAGATACACGGAAATAGAACAGTCCTGCCTTGCATCTCCAGACTGCCCTCAATTCTCGGGAGTTGGGACGTCATAGTTTAATCCTTTGATGACCACAATGGTGATTCTAACATTTTATTCTATTCAAGCAACAAAAAAATGCACATTCCCATTTTTGTGTCCACATTTTACTTTTTGTTTTCAATCCTATGTACTGAATCTTCCTATGTGTTCTTTGAGACCACTGTCACAGTGAGCACTGATAGGCTGCTGCAGAATTTACATTCGGTGACCCATTCAGTCCTTACGCTACATTGTGACAAGTAGGGTTTCTGAATGAAAATCTAAAAATACAGCCGCACACTGGAGTGACAGTAAGTTGCCTTTATAAAATGCCTTCCCATCCTTAGGTGCTTCAGAACCAATGAAGTACTTATTGAAGTGCATATGCTGTCATTATGTAAGCAAGCATAGCAGCCAATTTTCACACAGAAAGATCCCACACGCAGTAAATAAAATAAACTACTTGCTAGTTGGTTAAGAGACGAACATCGACTAAGACACTGAGAATAGTATCCTGCTCTTTTTTGAATAGTGCCATGGGATCTTTTATGTCCATCTGAACAGACAGAAGGGGCCACAGTTCAACATCACAGTCAAAAGAAAACACTCCCTCAGTATTGCATTGAAGTGTCAGCTTAAATCATCTACTCAGGTCTCTGGAGCGAAGCATGAACCCACACTCTTTGAGCTCAGCAGTAACAGTGCTATTCACTGAGCCATGGCAGACAACATCAAGTTACATTAATTTGCTACCTTTAACATTTAAAACCAAAACACAGACATAAGGAAAGTGGAAAACAAGCTAGGCAGGGAAAGATTAGGAGGGGTACTCGAGGGAGGTGAAGAGATGGGTTTTGAGGAGTAGTTTTTTAAGCTAGAGGGAAGGGTGGAGGTTTAGGGCGGGAATTCCACAGAGAAGGAGGGATATGACTGAAGACACTGCCATCTATAGGGTGCTGAATGGAGGAAGGGGAAGCAAGGAATGCCCAAGCTAGAAGAATAATGTATTTGAGAAAAATCTAGGAACAGATTCTAGGGACGGGGTGAAGAAAACCTATGGAGGGTTTTATAGAAGGGCAAGGAATTTGGGAGTGCTTGTCTTGAGGATGATTAACTATTGTAGATCAGTGAAAATTCTGGGTGCTGGGCAATGAGATTTAGTGCAAGAAAGGATGCATGTGCCAGAGTGAGGCAGAGGTAAGGGAAACAGAAAAATGTTAAATAGCAAGGAAGGTATTAGATCAGATTAGTTGCGTCTAAAGATGGCAACAGCATGGAATCAGTTTTCAGTGGGAAGGTGGACTAGGACAAGAGGCAGCCAATATAAAAAAAAAGCAAAATGCTGCTGGAAATCTGAAACAAAAATAGAAAATGCTGGAAAAAACTCAGCAGTTCTAGCAGCATCTGTGGAGAGAGAAACAGAGTTAAGGTTTCAAGTCTGTTTGACCCTCCTTCAGAGCTCAGAGGCAGCCAGTGGTCTGTGAGGGACATATTAAGGGGTTTAAAGTTCAGATAAAGATATAACAGGACTCCACTATTACGAACGTATGAATTAGGAGCAGGATTAGGTCACTCAGCCTCTTGAGCCTGCTCCACCATTCAATTAGATCATGGCTGATCTGACTGTAACCTCAACCCTACATCTCCACCTACTCCCGATAACCTTTCACTTCCTTATTTATCTAGAATCTATCTAGCTTTGCCTTAAAAATATTCAAAGACTCTGCCTTCACTGCCTTTTGAGGAAGAGAGTTCCAAAGACTCACGACCCCTCTGAGAAAAAAAATCTCCTTATCTCTGTCTTAAATGGGCAACCCCTTATTTTTAAACAGTGACCCCTGAAAAATTCAGCCTTAGAAAGTGGTCAGAAGGAGGATCAAGTCAGTGGCTGGGCTGGGAATTGAGTCCCTGGGCAGGAGTGGGGAGGTAGGAGCAAGTTTTAAGATATGGATACCAGCAGACTTTGGGAACAGTACTGATTCAAATGGAATATTCTCCAGTGGAAAACATTTGGAGTTCAGAGATTTGGGCACATTTACATCATCATGGTCCCAGTTTTTTTTGCAGATTCTGAGACCTGATGACTTACCCTGCATTTCAAGCCCTAACTCTATTTCTGGCAGGCTTAGATGTTGACTCATCAAGATTTCAGTGTATAGCTGAAAGGCAATGTCCTTGCTTGGCAAAGCAAAAATGCCATTTCCTCTTTGTGGTTAAAGTAAAAAGGTGAGATATGCAACACACAAGGACATTAGACGTCAAGGGCAGGAAGAAGACCTGGTGCATCCCTCTAGCTGTTGCACTCTTTGATCAAGGTGAGCTCGAGGCTTGTTACCGCCCCAGTCAAATTGAATTTCAATGCCCTGGAGACTTTTTGCCATTTTCATAATTACTTCATAATGACAAAAAGCTACAAATAAAGCAATAAAATATTTATTATAGATCCAAACTGAAACTTTAAGACCTTTACAATTTAAAGAAGTTTTACATGATGATAAAATAGGGGAAAGGAAAAAGAGGATTTGTTATTACTCAGTACAACTAAATTAATAAAGAGGGAAAAAGAAAGAAAAACCAAAGCTAAATCAAACGCAACAACAGACATGCAAATCCTTACATTATCCTAACTATTTTTTCCCCTCGACTTTAGATCTGCAATTTTTTTATAGGACCTTCCATATTTACATTTCTGACTAAATCATTTCCTATTGACAAAATTGCTAGAGAATTTAGTTTTCCTTGTGTCATGGGAGACTTTAAGTATGTCTTTATCAGCTTCAGCTTACTAAAGCTTCTTTCTCCCATGGCCACAGTTATTGGCATTGTAAGCATTATCCTTAGTTCAACACACAGATTTGGCTTATCATCCTGCAACTTGTTAGTTTTGATAAATCTTATGGCTTGTATTGGGGACTTTACACCTTCTGGAAATATTGAATTTGCAATTTCTAATTCACTCAGTAAGTCACAGCTATTAATATCACTGCTTTCTTGATACCTTAACTTATCCTCCAACCTTTGACATGCACCCCTCAGTTCATTTTTGCCTGACAGTTGTTTTAGGTTACTTAAAACTCTTCATGGGTTATTGAAGTTTGTAACTGTTCGAATCGTTCTGATACAGACATTATGGCTGTGTCTACTTTAAGATTAACCACTTGATTTTTGAACAGGTTTTCAGGATTTTCTGCATTAAGAACTTCGTCAACACTCAAAAAGTTAGTATGCAGGTGCAGCAAGTAATTAAGTAAGATAATGGAATGCAATCCTTTATTACAAGAGGAATTGAACATAAAATAGGGATGTTATGCCTCAGTTACGCAGGGCATTGGTAAGACGATGGATGGCATTTTCCTGGATTCGCACTAAGTGCAGTAGCGGGCGGGTACAATGGCGTCCTACCCACCGATGGCGATGACGGGTTTTCACGCTGTATTATCTCAAACCCACCTCATTATTTATGCATTCCCAGGAAACAGGCCATTTCCACGGCGAGCGGGATCTCATTCGCCCTCCCATCATCACCCTGCCGTTGCATCACACCAGCTGCCATGTTTAAAAGGCAGCCACCAGCACATCACTCATCGCTACCAGCTCACCACCCCCACCCGGGAGACGTGGCCAGCAAAGGCAAAAAGGCTGCAGCCCCCCTCCACTTCAATGATGGGTTCCTCGTGTGACTGCTGGATGTCGTGAAGGCCCCTTGGACGTCCTGTACCCCACCTCTGGCCACAGGATGGGCAGCAACATCAACAACCCGGCTTGGGAGGCAGTAGCAGTGGTGGTCAGTGCCAACTCTCTTCAGAAGAGGACAGCCACCTAGTGCCACAAGAGGATGAATGATATCCTCTGTTCCACCAGATTAAGTCACTTGTTTTCATCACTCTCAACTCACACACTCACAAACATATCACACATCCACAGGGCCCTCACTCACTGCCAGTTCAAGGGACATCACCATTCACTCTCTCACACACACCTGCATTATCCTCAGCCCGTCCATGGGACCACTCACCACCCACACAGGCCAGGCACATGTATCATCTGCCTGCAGGCATCCTGAACACTCTCCCTATCTCTATCCATGCAGGACAAACTGGCACACGACAGGAGGGAAAGATTGCAGGCTGATGGAGGAATGCTGGAGTTTAAGGACCTTACGGAATTTGAGGACAGAGCCATCCAGCTGGCTAGCGATGACCAGGACCGGTCCTGTGCTGACGGTGAGATTGGTGCTGCTCTACCAAGTGAAGATCCAGCACTGCATCAGACAACCATCATCAGACAACCATCCATCAGGCCACTGCCATGCACTAATTATCTCCCCTTGCTTCTGCAGGCACATTACTCCGAGAGTCTGTAACCCAGGGCCTCCAAGCCAGTTTAGAAGGGACATCCGAAGGGGAACCAGAATACACCCTCCTACAAGTTCCATCACAGCGCTCACCCACACCCTCCACCAGTGCTGAGACACACACCTCGGTGGGACCTAGATCTAGAGTAGCCTCAGGATCACAATCTTGTGAGCATATCGCACAGTCTGATCCACAGCAGGCAGCGGCAGTGACTTCCCAGGTCACCAGCACTCGGAGGGCTGCTGGACTCCAGGAACCTGTTGAGTCCGAGTCAGATGATGAGCCTCTGAACTCGGTTATGTCACAGTTGCTGAAGCTGCAAAGGCAAGCTCAGGAACATCAGGAAGGGATGTCCGCTGCGCTCCTCAGATTGCAAAGCATGATGGAGGAGTCCATCCACTTTCAGGCTGAGGTGAAAGCGCCAGCATCGCAACGCACCGAGGCCAACACTGGCAGGATGCCGGCTACTATGGAAACCTTGGTCCAGGACGTAGCTCCTGCACTGCTGCGTGGGCTGAACTCCATCACTGATGCCATAGTTGGTCTCCAACAGTGTGTACACATGAGGGGTGCTGGGCAGCTCGATCTCACTCCAGTTAATCCTGCTCCTCATGGAGTCAGCCAGGGGCCCTTGGGCACCCATAGGGAGGAGGATCAGCATGTGCACACCCCAGGGTCATCCACCCAGATGACTCCAGGAGTGTCCGGCCCATCTGACTCCCCTCTTCCTGTGACCTCCACAGCTCCAGCTTCACAGGCTGAGGAGGGTGCCACTGCCACACAGCAGGACCCTGAAAGCAGGTCTCAGCCCTCCAGAGGACGCCCATCAAAGTCATCACCGACAGAGCATCGCAGTCAGCAGGCGGCCTCCACCTCTGCTGTGGATGTCCAGGGAGCACCAAGAGGTAGTGGCAGGGTTAGGGCAGTTAAGGAAATGTAGTTGCACAGCCTGGGTGTTGGTCACTTGTACATACTGTACATTATTGTCAATAAACTCCCAAGAATGTCTCCCAGCCTGTAGCTACTTGTTCTGATGAGCAGTGTTCTTGTCACTCAGATGTGAAACCTTTCTGCACATGATAAAAAGCAGGTGTCTCAGTCCAGGGCCTCTTCCCTGTGTTCTGTGCAGCCTTCAGACCACAGCGATGGTCCAGCCTCACACTCCCTGGGCACATTACTGATGCCTGCACCTCGGCGGTGCTGGTTGTGGCTGCTAGAATGTAGTGGGCAGGTGCCACAGAGTTCTCTCATACTCTCTGTGTGCTCTCAGCAACTTTAAGGTGGGGCTGGCCCCCATCACACCAGCATCTGTGACTAGTGATGCTGTACATCAGCTCCTGAAGGGCTCAGGTGGTGAAGGTAGACACAGCATCAGGTGCATCTACAGTTTCATGGCTTTGTCTCTGAGATGGCCCTGATCATGGAGCGCAAGCGAGCTGCCCTCGGCCAGACAGGAGTCAGACATTCACAGAGGCTTTGTGAAGATTCATGGAGTGTCCTCACTGCACGTTATCATCATTCTCCTGCGATTGAGTGACTATTAAGGCCTCCACTGCAACTCCATGACAGGAGCATTCTCACAAAGGGTATTGGTGCTGCCATAAGCCAGACTGGAGTCAAACGTTCACAACTGTGATGTGAGGATCTATGGGGACACCTCATTGCATGTATTCATCATCCTCCACAAATCTGGCAGCTATGAGGGCCTCCTGAGTGCGCCTGCCTTGTCCAGCCAGTGCGAGGGCCTCATCCCCATCATTGTCACCACTGAGGACCCCCTCACCTTCATCCCTGTCGGCGTCCTCCTCATCGGACGAGACGTGCAGCTCCTCCATCTCCTCCTCAGCCAGCTCCTCTCTTCGTTACAGCGCAGGTTGTAAAGGGCACAGCAGACGACGATGATGTGTGACACCCTCTACGGACTGTATTGCAGGGCTCCACCAGACCAGTCTAGACACCGGAACTGTATCTTCAGCATCCCGATGGTTTGCTCTACCAAGTTGGGAGCTGCTGCATGAGCCTCATTATAGCGTTACTCTGCTGCAGTCTGAGGCCACCGCACGGGGGTCATCAGCCACGGCCTCTGCGGGTAGCCCCTGTCTCCGAGGAGCCAACCCTGCAGCCTCTATGGACCCTGGGAGACTGCAGGGATCTGCGAGTGACTCAGGATGTAGGTGTCGTGTACACTTCCTGGAAACCTTGCACAGACCTGCAGGATGTGTTTCTGGTGGTCACACACCAGCAGCATGTTCGTTGAGTGGAAGCCCTTTCGGTTGATGAAATCCACTGAGTGTAGCGATGGAGACCTGAGCACCACATGAATGCAGTTAATCACACTCTGCACCTGTGGGAATCCTGAGATCAGGGCGAATCCAATTGCCCTTGTATCCTGGCTGTCCCGGTCCCAGGCGAAATGTACTAAGTTGTGTGCCATGGAGAAGATGGCATCTATAACCTCATAGTTGGATTTGCGGGTGGAGAATTGTGAAATCCCACAGAGATCACCTGTGGAGACCTGAAAGGAGCTACTGGTATAGAAATTGAGCGCCGCGGTCACTTTCACAGCCACTGGTAGTGGATGCCCTCCAATTCCCCTTGGTGCCAAGCCCTGCAGTAGGGACAGATGTGAGCAACCAGGTCCCTAGACATGCACAGTCGTCGGTGACACTGGTTTTCAGTCATCTGCAGGAATGGCCGGTGGTGTCTATAGACCCTGGGTGTCGCTAGGCACCGACCAGACATGGCTCACTGTCGCCCCTGGGCAGCGTGTGTGGGAGCCTTTGCTGCCCCTTCTTCATGTGGTTACTGCTCCTGCTTTTGCGCTGCCCAAAGCCTCAGTTGCCCTCTCCTCCATCTCCTCTGCTCTCTGTAGGCCATCAGGCATACAGCTAGGTCACCAGGATCCATGATCCTGACGTGGTCCTCCTGCAGCATGAAACAGAGATAGAGAGATATGGTTATCATGGCTGTACTTAGCATCTTTCCTGGCCCTGTGTGACTGCCCCTTAGTGCTTCCCAGAGAGTGCTGGTCACCCCTCGGATGGCCAGAGATGAGTGAGCTGCATGGCTGCCCTGTCAACCTACAACATGGAGGAGACTGGTCCAAACCAGGACGCTGAGATTGCAAGGTGTTGTGAGCACCTCCAGCAGTGACTGCTCCATGGCCAGCGTTAGCGAGGAGATTGTACAATATGTACAGTCCAACTGCTACACGGTCCAGTAAAGTGGTCGCAGATTCGCAGTCTGTGCCGGGGTGGTGGGGGTTTGGGGGGTAAGGTATGGAGTGATTGGTGGCCCTTTGGTGCCTCTGCGTTGTTTGCCTGGGCAGGAAGGCTAGGAACCCGACCCCAATCCTATCACTGTGGCTGTGCCTGAACTGTCTCAGTTGCAGAGGAATGGTCAGTTTATACAGGTGTCCCTAATGTGAGGCCACTCCCCTCACCTACCTGACCCCCATCTTGATTTCTTGAGTGCAGTTGCCCCTGGACACCAACTGCACCCCCACCCGAGTACTGTCACTTCCAGGGCCAGGCAGCAGTTGCCCCCGGACACCACACCCCACCCCCCCGACCCTGAAAACAGTCGCCTTCAAGGCAGGGCGGCACTTCACCCTGGCCCCCTGAAACCTGCTGAGCAACAGGCGGCCCTGGCAAGCTGGGGAAAATGATACAGTTCCCCCAAAGTGAAGGCCGCCAAGTGCATGTTGCCTTTGTGCTGTTGTGAACAACGTTGACGTGCTTTCCCGCCAGTGTGGATGGATGATCCAGCAAGGGTCCAGATCCTAGCGGGATGGCCTTTTAATGAGATGCTGATGTATTACAGTGAGCTCCCCGCCGACTGTTGGTGGGAAACGCAGCCAACCATCGGCAGGCTGAGCAGACAATCATGACCCATCTTCCTGAGGTCGTTAACCAGTTCGTGCCATATTGTCCAAGCATGACACGAGTCACGCCTGCTGCCAGCGGCAAGGAAAATTCGGCCCCACATCTCGAATACTGTGCGCAGTTTTGGTCTCCTTATTTAAGGAAGGATGTAAATGCTTTGGAGGCGGTTCAGAGGAGGTTTACTAGATTGATATCTGGAATGAGTGGGTTGTCTTATGAGGAAAGGTTGGTCAGACTAGGATTGTTTCCACTGGAGTTTAGAAGAATAAGGGATGACTTGATTGAAGTATATAAAGTCCTGAATGGTATTGACAAGGTGGACACGGAAAGGATGTTTCCTCATGTGGGTGATTCCAGAACTAGGGGGCACTGTTTTAAAATTAGGGGGTCACCTTTGTAGGTCAGAGAGGAGGAGAATTTTTTTCTCTCAAGGGTTTTGCGACTTTGGAACTTTCTGCCTCAGAAGGTGGTGGAGGCGGGGCCATTGAATATTTTTAAGGCAGAGGTAGACAGATTCTTGTTAGGCAAGGGAATCAAAGGTTATCGGGGGTAGATGGGAATGTGGAATTCAAAACACAAATAGATCAGCCATGATCTTATTGAATGGTGGAGCAGGCTCGAGGGCTCATGTGGCCTACTTCTGCTTCTATTTCGTATGTTCGTATGTATGTACTCTGAAGATGTCTTTTTCTGTTTTTGTGGTCTGATTTTTTTGGAAGCATTTCCAAACTGGGAAAAAACAGATGAGAATAACAATGAAAATCCTACCCGCAGCAGAGCATTCTTTAAGCCAATTTTACTGGGCGACAAAGGATAGGCATTTACAATTTGCAAGAATGAAACCCTTATCGGGTAAAGAAGAAATTGGAGGTTCATCCGAAAATATAGATTGTGAAAATATCTACCATCCAGCTTTACTCACCATGTAGCCTGCATCACTAACACCACTAGTTTTAGCATTATGTAGCCAGCAACAATACTCACTATATATGAATATCTCTTATCTTATAGAAATATTGCAGATAATTATTGTTCACAAGCATGAGATGTGCATGGGGACAGCCTGTGCTTCCTCATGCTCACCCACACCAGTCACCCACACCAAGTCACATGACAGGTTAAGGTGACCTTGAGTGTACTATTCAATAATACGACGTTACATAACACTATTTAAGATTGCAATGCATTACCATATACCTTAAATTTCCATTTATTCATTTAATTCCCTTTTATTCACTCATTTTTTTTCACTCTCTCTCTCTCCATTTCTTCACACCCCTCAGCACATTGCCCCGTTTGCCAGGGCCTTGTACTGGCCCTGCCTTTGGCCCAACTGCTTTTCGAACTCCTAAATTGTTGTTGAGTCTCCCACCAAACCTGATCCTTTGCTCTAAATGTTTATCATTCTTTCAGCAGTTTTTCCCTAAGCACAGGAAAAGTTAAAGGAGGATGAAGCGGAGGTATTCAAAATACTGAAAGACTTTGACATAACAGAGAGGGAGGAACAGTTTCCACTGGCAGGAGGAAACAGATTTAACTCAGTTGGCACAATAACCAGGAGGGTGATAAAGACAATTGATTTTGCAGTGAGTTGTTGTGATCTGGATTGCACTGCTTGAACAGGTGGTGGAAGCAGATTCAATAATAAGCTTCAAGAGGGAATTCGATAAATACTCAAAGGGGAAAGAATTGGAGGGCAACAGGAAAAGAGCAGTGAGGGCTGAGACTAAAACTGGAACCGGTAGAGGGATAGACTGAATGGGCAGATAGCCCTCCCTGTCCTTGACTTCTTATGCTTTTACATTTCATCATTTTTTTAAAGAGGAAATGACATTTTTGCTGAGACAAGCAAGGATGATACAAAGCTCGGTGGGAAAGTAAGCTGTGAGGAGGATGCATAGGGGTGCAAGACAAGTTAAGTGATTGGGCCTTAAATAGAGGATAATGTGGGAAAGTGTGAAGTTATCCACTTTGTTAGGGAAAATGTAAAAACAGAAGATATTTTAAAAGGTGGGTGACAATTCAATGTTGATATTCAGGGATATTTGGGTGTCCTTGTAAACATATCACAGGAAGTTAACACACAAGGTACAGCAAGCAAGCAGGAAGGCAAATGGCATGTTTATTGCAAGAGAGTTGGAATGCAGGAATAGGGAAATCTTATTGTAGTTGTACAGGGCTTTGGTGAGATCACATCTAGATGGCTATGCACATTTTTGGTCTCCTTTTCTAAAGAAGGATATCCCTAATTGACCTTGAGAAAGTGGAGGTGAGCTGCCTTCTTGAGCCGCAGCAGTCCATGTGGTCTAGATACATCCACAGTGCTGTTAGGGAAGGAGTTCCAGGATTTTGACCTAGCGACAGTGAAAGAATGATGATATATTTCCAAGTCAGGATGGTGTGTGGCTTGGAGGGGAACTTGCAGATGGCGGTGTTCCCATGTATCTGTTGCCCTTGACCATCGAGATGGTAGTGGTCGTGGGTTTGGAAGGTGCTGTCTAATGGTGTTTGGTGAGTTCCTGCAGTGCATCTTGTAGATAGTACACACTGCTGCTATTGTACATCGGTGGTGGAGGGAGTGAATGTTTGTCGATGCCAATCAAGTGGGCTGCTTTGTCCTGGATGGTATCAAGCTTCTTCAGTGTTGTTGGAGCTGCACTATTCCAGGCAAGTGGAGAGTATTCCATCACACTCCTGACTTGTGCCTTACTGTGGACTGGCTTTGGGGATTCAGGAGGTGAGTTACTTACTGCAGGAGAGGTTGAGGAAGTGAGAGACCTTGGAGTGCATGTCCACAGGTCCCTGAAGGTGGTAGGACAGGTGGGTAAGGTGGCAAAGAAATCATTTGGAATTCTTTCCTTTATTGGGCGAGGTATTGAATACAGAAGCAGGGTGTGATGATGGAACTGCATAAAACTGTATAAAAGACCACTGCTGGAATTTTGTGTGTGGCTCTGATCACCAAATTATAGCAAGGACATAATTGTTCTGGAGAGAGTACAGAGGAGATTTACAAGAATGTTGCCAGGGCTTGAAAATTGCAGCTATGAGGAAAGTTTGGATAGGCTGAGGTTGTTTTCTTTGGAACAGAAGAGGCTGAGGGGCAACCTGATTGAGGTGTACAAAATTATGAGAGGCCTAGATAGAGTAGACAGGAAAGACATGTTTCCCCTAGCAGAGAGGTCAGTTACCAGGGGACACAGATTAAAGGTGATTGGTGGAAGGGGACATGAGGAAAAACATCTTCACTCAGAGGGTGGTGGGTGTTTGGAATTCACTGCCTGGGGTTTGGTAGTGGAGGCAGAAACCCTCAACTCATTTAAAAGGCACCTGGATCTGCACCTGAAGTGCTGTAACCTGCAAGACTATGGACCAGGTGCTGGAAGGTGGGATTAGAATGGGCAGCTAGTTTTTTTTCTTTTTTCTTTTTTGGTCAGTGCAGACAGGATGGGCTGAATGGCCTCTTCCTGTACTGTAATTTTCTATGGTTCTATTGTTCCATACTTGCCTTAGATGTAACATAGGATTCCTGGATTAATTCCTGGGATGGGAGACTTGATCTAGGAAAAGAGATTGAGTAGAATGGTCCTATACTCTCAGGAGTTTCGAACAATGAGAGGTTATCTCATTGAAACGTACACAATTCTTCTCGAGCTTGACCGGGTAAATGCTGAGAGGCTGTTTCCCCTGGATGGAGCCTCTAGAATTATGGGGCACAGATAAGAGGAAGATCATTAAGGACTGAGATGAGAAGAAACTTCTTCACTCAGGGAGTTGTGAATCTTTGGAATTCTCTATTGCAGAAAGATGTGGATGCTCAATCATTGAGTATATTCAAGACAGAGATCGATTGATTTTTGGGGACTAAGGGATGTGGGGATAGGGCTGAAAGTGGAGTTGAGGTAGAAATTCAACCATGATCTTATTACAGGGTCGGAATGGGTTACTCCCCCTATTTCTTATGTTCTAATTGGGGAGCATTTTCAAAAAGCACAATGGACTGAAAGGCTCCCTTCTGCCCTGTGTCATTTCTATCTATATTAACTTTGTTCCACTCTTTTATATTTATGCGCTCTGATTCCACTGGCCAGACCTGGCATGCTGCAAAGTTCCAGTTTCACCTTACTGATACCATTTGATATTTAAACACCTCAGCAAGTTCTCCTTTAACCTTCCTCTCTATGGAACTTCAGCTTCTCTAATCCTCCCACATACTTCATCCCCTTTACCCATAGAATCATTCTTGCCATTTCTCACTGCATTGTCCCCAGTACATGTATAGCTCTACTCGAAGTGGATTGATCAATGTACTCAGTCTGGTAACAAGCTAGAGCTCTCCTAGATGAGTGACAGGCAAGTCTTGATTATGATTTATAATTTATAAATTATGTAAACAACATATAATAAATAAAGTAAAAATATCCAGAATTCCATTTTGTTCCAAACCTTTAAAAAAGGAACAGCAGCAGTCATTTTGAAAGCTGTACATGGATGGCTAAGGTACCCAAAATGTTGAATCTCTTTCCAGACTTTCTCTCTTTGGCGCTCAAGTGCCACCTCCTGGCCAAGGCTGGTATCACATGTAAAACATACCACGCTGTAAAGCCAAAGCGAGATTCAATAATGAGTAACAAACCAGAATTAATTATTAACTGACAGTGAGGGAACATCTTGCAAATAGTGACTATAACATGATAGAGTTTGACATTAAATTTGAGAAGGAGAAAGATTGCTCACTAACCAAGGTTTCAAACATAACTAAGACTGCCTTCGAAGGAATGAAATGTAAGCATGCACTCATCAAACTGAGCTGAGCTGTTAACAGGTGAATCTACAGATAAAACTATAAGAGATATTGAAAGAAGTGCTCATTGCACTACAAGACCAGTATGTAACCCTAAAGAGGAAAAGTTCCACCTGTAAAGTCAAGCCATTGTCAACCTGTGAGGTAGATGCAGTATAAAACTAAAGAAAGTGGTTAACAAAGATGTCAAAAGAAGCCACAGTCCAGAGAATTGGGAGAAATATAGAAAACAACAACGGGACACAAAGGAAACATTAAGAGCTCCATAAAGGGAACATGGGACAAACTCGTGAGTGATATAAAGGATAAGGATTAAAGATTTTTCTAAATACATTAAAGGTAAGAGAATGGCTAAGGGAGAATGTGGATCCATTAAAGACAATCTCAAGTGATACTGTAATAGACAACAAGGTAATGCCAGATTTATTAAATACACATTTTATATCAGTTTTCAGAGTCTATAAAATACCCATGATAGAAGAGAAATTAAAAATACATCAAGGGAGTAACTTATTGGATTCATCGTAAGTAGCGGAACAGTGATGAAAAAATAATGGCACTTAAAATAGACAAATCTCCAGGAACTGATGGCTTCCACTTCAGGATATTAAAAGATCTAGGTGAGGGGAATGCAGAAATGTTAGTCAGAACCTTTCAATCTTGATTTGGGAATTGTTCTGTTAGATTGGGTATTTGCTAATATAACTCCATTACATAAGAAGGCTGGTCAGTTTCATGTCAGTTATAGGAAAGCTACTAGAATTGGTCATTAGGGACAAAATGTCTAAGCACTTGAACAAAGATGAGCTGATCAGAGAGAGAGCCAGTTGGACTTTGTTAAGGCTGACCTAGTGATTTTTTTTGTGGAGGTCACTAATAAGGTAGATAAGGGAGAGTCTATAGATATTATTTATCTGGACTAGGATTAGGAGTAGGAACTGTTAGAGGAGCAAAAAGGCTTCAGAATCTAAATCATTAAAAGCCTGGAGACAGATGCAAAGTGCAATCACAGCACCTATTGGAATGTTACCCTCTTTCTCAAAGGGGCTAGAACATATAGGGGAGGAAGATATGCTTCAGTTATATAGAGCCTTTGTCTGCCCCTGTATGGAATATTGTATTCAATTTTGGGCACTGCACCTCAGGAAGGATATACTGGGCTTGGAGGAGGCCTATTCCTGATTCTAATGTTCCACCAGACCACCAGGGAATTTCCTGTACTCTGCTAAGGAATTGAACACAGCCTTGAAGGCAGATGTTCCCAAACTGTGGTGGCCGATCATTTAATGTCGCAAACTCCAAGTCAGCAATAGCGACTGGTGGGTGGAGGCTCTGGCCAGGACAGCTTTATGCTGTGTGGATTGGTCGTTCTTTCAGAGCTCTGGCTGACCTGTCGGTTTAGCATTCCAACTGGCTAATTGGGGACTTTCTTGGACGTGCTCGTGATGGAGGAGGCACTTTGAACACACGTTGAGGCAAAGGGCAGGCCAGTCCTGAGATCAGTGCCGAGGCTCCATTATACGCGTGCTCAAGATTCTTAGGTCCAAGGCCGAATCTGAGTTTTCAAACTATTGTGGAAAAGAAACATTTTTCCCCACTCAACTACCCCCTCCTCACTAAAAAGCTCTTCCTACACTCCCGCCCCCCCTACCTCTCACTCTGGGGTCCCACCAATTTTCAAGCATTAAAATGGGAAAACAGTGGGAAAACGCTTGGCTAAGCACTGCTTTTATGCATTCTATACACCATCTTTGCTTGAAATTATCTATTTTTGTCCCAGTCTGTGTGGGTGTTTGTCCTTTATTTTCTGTCGAAGGTCAGATCTGAGTTTGAATGGTCTTACTTCGATCTAATTTGGTCAGGTGTCAATTTGACATGAATAGTTCACTTCAGCCCATGTTGCGTTTGGTGCCTAGTGTGATCGAATTTGAAAGTGGCCATTTTCAGGCCAGAAATTCTGAATGACTGTGGCTGTAAATCCTCAAATGCCTTAATCCACCAATTCAGGACAGTTCAAACTCTTTACTCATTGGGTGGCCAATCGAAAATTATACTCACCGGTTGGCTGCTTTTGGATTGACTGGCTCCATCTAGTGACAGAAGATGGTCAGTGCAGGTAGCAGCAACTAAAGACCCAGGACTTCAGCACAAGCCAAGACCGGGAACTGGAGTGAGGGGAAGAGGAGCAGATGAAGAAGTCCCTGGTATTGGCAATGGATACTGGGACTTTAAAGATGTGTATGGAAGGTGGGAAGGTGATGGTGTAGTGGTATTGTCACTGTACCAGTAACCTGGGAACCCAGGTTCAAATCCTGCCATAGCAGATAGTGAAATTTGAATAAAAGTCAATGAATAGTCATAGTTGATTGTTGTAAAAATCCATCTGGTTTACTAATGTGCCATCCTTGCCAGCTCTGGCCTATATGTGACTCTAAGCCCACAGTTGGCTCTTAAATGCCCTGAACAAGGGCAACTAGGGATGGGCAATAAATGCTTGGCTGGCCCAGCCATCAAAGCTCATGTCCCATGGATGATTTTAAAAAATGGGGGTGGGGAAGAGGGTCTTCAGGGAGAGGGCTGGGGTGGAGGGAAGAGGTCCCCAGGGGTGCTTCACTGACTCCAGAACTGGGGAAAATATCAGAAAATGCCATGTGTAGGCCATAGAACAGTAAGTCTCTGACAAATGACATGAGTGAATGTCACAATGTTAAATGCTCATATAGTCCCCACTTTATGAATGACGTTAAGATGGAAACATGGTTGACTGGGTCAACATTAAGTGGAGCCTTACTGTACTGGAATAAGCTCATAACTTACTCTCAAACTTTCATAACTTGTTGATTATAGATCTACAATATAACAGGATGAATACTTCACAAGTACTCAATTGGCTGAAGAGGTCTCTGAGGTTGTGAAAGGGGCTGTATTAATGAAAGTTAATTCTTTCTTCTTCCATCTTTTCCTGGCTGTGATTAAGTTCTTCACATTTTGATCAACTGAGACTATTGGGTGTGAATTTTGGATCCTTAGCATCACTGGAGATGTCATCATGGCATTCAGAGGTTCTCCAATTGGCATGCTCCCTCCCAAGCCACTTCCAGCGCAGCTGGCAAGGGAGCTCAGACAGGCATTTCCTGCATGGCATGCACCAGAAGCCTCTGAACTGGTGGTGTTGTGATGTTGCCCAGTCCTTCCAGCAGACAGCATGAAATCTGCTGTTATGGAGTTCACCAGCACTTCTGCACTGGAAAAGATGGATTCAAAACTCCACTTGATGCCCTCTGGTACTTAGGAGCTGAGCTCCTCCATGCTCCTGGACAGTGGCAGGAGGCAGTCTGGCAGGTCTGCCAAGCACCAGTATCTTGGCATGCATCCTTCACCCATTTTAGTTCTCTTCTGAGTTCCCAGCAGCAGAATGTGCCCGTGACCTTGTTCTCCAGTGAGCTTGCACATGAACTATCCTTTCACTCATGCCTGGTGATGACTCACCATGTGCAGATGCTGACTCTATACTAGCCAAGGTACATGCAGTGCCAGTATCTGAACTAGTGGTTGCAGGTATCAGATTAAGTGAGAGTGTTTCCACATCACTGGTGTGGTATTGCTCTCCCCCTTTCCCCTGACTGTGCTAAGGGTGTCCATGTGGGAGTTCTGAGCTGTCTGAAATTATGAAAACAGAGAAGGTTCTGCTAGGGGATCAGTGGGGGTGGGTAGAGAGGAAAACAGAAGGTCCATAACCACACCATCAGCAGCTTGCACATCATGCCAGATAGTGGGGTGAGGATGAGGTGTGAGTTGAGAAGCAGCATAAGGGAGTAACTTACTGTTATCCTCATGAGTCTCAATAAAACTGGATGCCATGGGAGCCATGATTTGCAGTACCTTTTCCTCCATTGGGAATCAGTGAAGGGAGTTGTACTGGTTCACCACTGCTCCTGCGCTGCTCCTCCCTCCTGTAATGAGTGACCTTGTCCTGCAAGAGAGTGGGCAGAATGTCAACGATTGTGTAGCATTGTGTTTGGATGGTGTTCCTCCCATAGCTTGAAAAAGTATGTGGAACTAGAGAGAGCTGGATATGAGGCTGGCATCATTGGAACGTGTACAGGGTGAGGTGGAATATCTGGATGTTGGGCGTGAGTTCTGAGTGCTAGCCAGGGCTATTTGGTTAGTGATGGGAGTGTGGTGCATTAAGCATTGGTGGTTTGGTGAGTATAACACATGATGTGAAGATGCATTCACTGACCTTGATGCACATATTAGATCATTAAATCTCTTTCAGCATTGCTGCCAGGTCCCAGGGGCCAGACTCCGGGCATTGATCTCCCTGGCCACCCACTCCCATACCTGTCAATGGGCCTGCAATGAAGGCTTCCT
This sequence comes from Carcharodon carcharias, assembly GCF_017639515.1. Taxonomy (NCBI): domain Eukaryota; kingdom Metazoa; phylum Chordata; class Chondrichthyes; order Lamniformes; family Lamnidae; genus Carcharodon; species Carcharodon carcharias. Next base: position 51,264,710 of record NC_054483.1, on the reverse strand, counting down.
ATCACCCTGTGGAAACATGGCCTGTGTACTTCTGTTCACCTTCATCACTAATGCCTCTAGGACTGCCTCTCCTTAGACAGGAGCTCCTTTTTACTTGTGCCAATCTGTAACAACCATTATGTTACCTGAACATATGAACATATGGGTTAGGAGCAGGAGTAGGCCACTTGGCCCCTTGAGCCTGCTCCGCCATTCGACAAGATCGTGGCTGATCTGATTATAACCTCAACTCCACATTCCTGCCTACCCCCGATAACCTTTCACCCACTTGCTTAAAGAATCTATCTACTTCTGTCTTAAAGATATTCAAAGGCTTTGCCTCAACCATCTTTTGAGGAAGGGAATTCCTGCAAGAGAAAACCCTCTGAGAGAAAAAAAAGTGTCCTCATCTCTGTCTTAAATGCGTGGCCCCTTATTTTTAAAGAAGGATCCCTAATTCTAGATTGTCCTACAGAGGAATCATTCTTTCCACATTCACATCCACATCCAGTGCAGCTTACCTTTAAGACAGGCAGACTGCCTTTAAGAGCTGCAGGCTAGCTGGAACACGTGCTAGCCTCACATGCCCTTAAGCCCATTGATCTAGCCAGCAGTGTGGTTCTCAATCAGCTAGATGGTGTTTAAATGAAGAGGCAGCACGAAATTTGTGGCACCATGTGTATGGAGGTCATGTATCATGACCCCCTCTGCCCAAAAAGCAGTGCAGACCAATTCCTTGCCCATTGTTCTTTTATAATCTCTTCCTCAGAACCCAGTAACTGATGTAGATCTCAAGGTATTGAGAAAGGGTCCTTATGTAAGATCATAATCCTTAGTGCACTGTACATCTGAACTGCCAGCATTTATTGGTGCATGGAAATTTACTGTTTGAAATGTTCAGGACAGAAGGAGTGTGTAGGAAGTTCTTAATGATTGTGGCTCATGGGTAGGTGGACACCCTGAGCTGAGTTAAAAACAAACTGCAACCAAGCTACTTTTTACATCAGAGGGGTGATATTACCAAGATGTTCCACTGTTGGGGGATGCTTGTTCTTGGCTACACAAGGACCCAACCAATGTGACATTTGTAAAATAGTAATTATCAAGAAAACTTGGACAAGCAGGAGTTCTTTTCTCTAGAAGAAAAAATGCTAAGATGTCCCGATAGTCTTAAAATTATACAAGTGTTTGATTGTGTAGACTTTGAGAAAATATGTCCACTGAGAGGGAGTGCCAAAGTAGAGAATCATAACTATAAGATTATCACCAATAATTCCAATAAAGATTTCAGGAGAATCTTCTTTACTCAGAAAGTGGTTAGGATCTGGAATTCGCTATCACAAGGAATGAAGACCATAGATGCATTTCAGGGGAAACTTGATAAGCACATGAGGATGAAAGAAATAGAAGGATATGTTGATAATGTTAGATGAAAAGGTTTGGGAGGAGATACATCTGGTACATAGACAACAGACAGACCACTGGGGTCAAATGGCTTGTTTCTGAACTGCAAATTGTGTGTGATTATCCCTAAGCTCTCTGTCCACACTTGTATCTTTGAATGAATTCACCCAATAAACATCTGCATGCGTCATTTCAGAGTTTCATCAGACCTTATGTTTAATATCAAAATTGGCCACAGTGACATGGAGTGTATTTTGGGCATACAGTTAGCTGTACCTGTCCCTATTTGTAAATGTATGCTATTGGTTGAAAGCTTTTACCATGCTGCCAACCATGCACATGAGAAAATATCCTGGGCAGCCTTTATCTGGGTAGATTTTGAATGTTTGTGATCCTGACATGGAGCCTTGCTCAATGGGAGAGCAAATTGGACAATCCAGCACCAAGATCAGCATGCCCAACTGACAGGACTCCCAATTTCCCAGTCATTAACTTCCATGACTGTAACTTCAGAAGCCTGTGAATCGGCTGTAGCTGATTATCCGACTGGATTTTCCATCAAGCCCTATCCACACTGGAAGAACTCAGTTATAAAATCTGCCCCATTCTTAATGAAACTCTCAAGATGTATGTTCATTGTATATTGGAAATCTGGTGATATGGGTGACAACTGTCTGCAGAATGAGAGACTACAGAATACTGTGCTACACAAGGACTTTGGTATTCTCAATCACGAAATACAAAAAGTTGGCATGCTGGTGTAGCAAGTATTTAGGAAGGCAAATAGAATGTTAGCCTTCATTACAAGGGGATAGCGTATAAATGTAGGCAAGTCTTGGTGCAACAATACTGTGCTTAGAAGTACCATGTATAGTTTGGCCTCCTTACTTAAGCTGAGAATCCTGGAATGGTACATTACACCAATTTTGACATACAGAAGCAAATGTTGGAATGAAGCAATGCAGAGAATTGAGGCTGCAGAGTTGTGGTTTCCGATGCAAATAATGAAGATATCTTGGACGAGTCACACTAACAGTGAAGAGGTGCTGGTAAAATCTGAGCCCAAAAGAACCCTGCTGACCAGGATCAGGAAGAGAGAGTTGGAATTTCTTGAGCACATAATAAGAAATCATGATTTAGAAAGTCTGATGCTGCTGGGAAAGATCAATGGTAAAAGAGATTGAGGTAGACAAAGAAAAATCATTTTGAGGAACTTCACAAACTGGAAGAATGTACCACCAATGAAGATGATCCAGGCCTCTAGAGTATGGATTAACATGGAGGCCAAGGTGGCCAATGCCCTCTTAGGGTATAGTACCTGAAGAAACAGAGAGAGAGTCTTAAGCAGGGATATACTTGTATAGAGGCAGTTCAGAGAAGGTTAACTAGATTACGTTGTGGGTTGAAGGAGTTGTCTTATGAGGAAAGGTTGGGCTGGTTTGTCTTATACTCATTGGAATTTAGAAGACTGAGAGGTGATCTTACTGAAACATTGGGCTGAATTTTATGTTCCGCGGGCGGGCGCGCGCCTGACCCCATTGGGTGTAAAATTGCATGAGAAGGCGTCAGGTGAACCTCCTGACCACATTGTGCACTCGCGTGATATTTCACCTGGCGAGTGCGCACTAAAGTCAGAAGCATGCCTGCCGACAATTAAGAGCGTAATTAAGCCCATTAACAGCACAATCGGCTCCAATTACTCGTGGCCCATCCAACCTTACGACGAATCAACCAGGCGGCCTTTGCATTTTTCATCAAATCTCATCCAAGGGTGGGATAAAATTTCCATTATGAAATAAAATAAAAATAAATATACGTGGGCAGCATTTTTATCAGCTATATTTTCAAGTGATTGGTTGTGATGCATGGACATTGGTCTCAGCTTTTATAACCTTTAGTGCCACAGAAGACTGTGGAGGCCAGGTCATTGAGTGTATTTAAGACCGAGATAGATAGATTCTTGCTTGGTAAGGGGATCAAAGGTTACGGGGAGAATGGGGTTGAGAAACTTATCAGCCGTGATTGAATGGCGGAGCAGACTCGGGCCAATTGGCCTAATTTCTGCTCCTATGTCTTATGGTCTTATGGTCTTTATTCGATGATTTCCAGGTCTGCAGCTCCCTGAGGCAGCTGTCTGCCTTTGGGGAGCTTTCTCGTAGCGCTCACACACACACACCCATGATGATGGCATCGCCCGCCCTCTTCCCACCCCCACCCCAGCAATGCTGAGCATTTCAGCTTGCGTTTCACACTGGTTAATCGGGCAGCCAGCATGAAATTGCATTTGGGGGCCGATCGCAGTCGGTGGTCTGTTTCCTGACCGTTCCCAGGCCCGCCGATCGGGCACGCCCACCAAAGGTAAAATTCAGGCCAGAGAGGATTCTGAGGGGGCTTGACAGGGTGGATGCTGAAGGGATGTTTCCCCTCGTGGGGAATCTAGAACTAGGGGGTGCAGTTTCAGAATAAGGGGTCTCCCGTTTAAGACAGGTTGTTAATTTTTGGAACAAAAACAGAATTACCTAGAAAAACTCAGCAGGTCTGGCAGCATCACCAGAGAAGAAAAGAGTTGATGTTTCGAGTCCTCATGACCCTTCAACAGAAGGACTCGAAATGTCAACTCTTTTCTTCTCCGCCGATGCTGCCAGACCTGCTGAGTTTTTCCAGGTAATTCTGTTTTTGTTTTGGATTTCCAGCATCCGCAGTTTTTTGTTTTTACCTCTGTGTTAATTTTTGGAATTCTCTACTCTGCAGAGAGCATTGAATTAAATGTATTCAAGGCTGAGCTAGACAGATTTTTGATCTACCAGGGAATCAAGGGTTATTGGGGGGCAGGCAGGAAAGTGGAGTAGAGACCACAACCACATCAGCCATGATCTTACTGAATGGCAGAGCAGCCTCAAAGGGCAAATGACCAACTCCTGCTCCTCATGTTTTTATGTTCTTTATTTGTTCTTCATTATATTGATAGAATGGAAATGAACTTCTGCTGTATATTTTGCCCATTCCATTTGTCTGCTGTCCCCCTCTCCCTGTGACACAAACCATTCCCTACCCAACCACTTGCGTCCAAGCCTTTGCCAATTCTACTTGGTCACTGGCTCCTTGGAAATAAATGAGTGGGCCAGTGTGAATTACTAATCTGTTGGGAACCATCTGGCCTCCCTCTCAGAGCACGGCTGAGACAAACATGTAATATACAGGATATCAAAATGCCTCATGTTTAGAAAATATCAACAAGTAGGATAGACAAAATGACAGCTTGCACCGAGTAATATTCACAGTGCCTGAGCAAAGCTGAAGTGACAACCCAAATTAAGCAAAATGAAGCACTTCAGAAACAAACCTGAAATCATAGAATTCAGATTGTATCTGATTGGTGCAGGCCTTTCTTCGAATGAATCATTCCAGGTCTTGTCACTCCTCAGCTAAAATCCTGCCGCCAATCTCAGCCCAGCACTCTTTCCCAGCTTGTCTGTGTTTCCTATCCATCTCACTTAGTCTTTTCTTTTTATTCAGGAAATGTGTAGGCTGCTTCTTCCTTATGACATAGGAATGGAAATAAGCCATTCAGCCCTTCAAGCCTGCATTATATCATGGTGGACCTGCGCTTCAACTCCACTTACCCACCTTTGCTCCATATCCCTTGTTACCCTTATCCAGCAAAAGTCTACCAATCTCAATCTGAGATGGAGTCTTTTGAATGAAATGGTAAACCAAGGCCTCATCAGCCCTCCCAGATGAACGTAGATGATCCCATGGTTGTCCTCAAGGAAGAGCAGGGAGTTCTCCCAACATTTATCACTCAACCAGCATCTCAAAACAGATTACCTGGTCTGTATCTCATTGCTGCTTGTGGGATCTCACACGTTTGCACAAATTAGCTGCTACAGGTCCTGCATCACAATAGTGACAACACTTCAAAAGTGGTTAACTGCCTGTAATGTGCTTTTAGATGTCCTGATGTTGTGGAAGGTGCTATATAAATGCAAGTTTTTTTTAATATTGGTCTAAGTGTGATAGCGCCAAGCACTCCAAGCTCTGTACTTGAAGTCTCTCAACAAACAGAAAGCACATAGAAAATCATTTCTCAAATGTATTGTTGGTAGGAGAAAATCAGAAGGGAGGTTGGAAAAATATAAGATCCATAGAGAATAGTTAGAATTCAGAAATCCCTGTACAAACAGGCTAAAAATCAAGAAGTGATGGAGAACCTGCAAGAGAGTGGGATTAGACAAGGGATGTGGTGGAGAATCCTGGCAAAGACTGGAATTGATGGTGTCTGTGCCATAAGCATTCTACAAGTCTAAAAGAAACTGGGACTGTGCCAATTGTCTACTCTCTCTCAGGGCATGGATGGCTGAACTTTGATGTTGCTGAGTAGCACTAGACTGTGTAGCTGTGTATAAAGGGTGACCAGGCTTTGCAATGCTAATGTCATGAGCTTAAGTGAGCCAATTCATCCATTTTCCTTTTGGCTAAGCTTTAAAATGGACATCAGTTTTGATAGGAATGAAACATCTCTGAATCACTGCAAGCAGAAAAGGCTGTCCCCTAATACGCCACTTGAGTATATTTTTTTCAATTGCAGCTTATGGGATTATGTGCTTGTACAAAGGATTTCGTTCAAATTAGTTCTACAAAAGGCAGTAAATGAGCTGATTCTGACACTACCATGCTTTGTGTCTGATCTGAATTGAATTTAAGATACCTTTACTAGTAACAGTGTTAGGAATCAGTGACACTCGACAACACAAAAGGCTTCCATCTCCCTCGTCAACTCTCCTTTGCCACTGACGTCAATGCTGCCCCACTAAATGGCTTTGAAATAACTCACTCAAAGTGCCTTAGTCCTTGGAGCAACAGATATGGGAGGCAGGAAGGGATCTCAGGCAGTCTCACAGGGAAGAACAGGGCTGGGGCCAAGGCCAGGGCCAGGCACAGGGACAGGACCAAGGACAACACTAGGGTCAAGAGCAGGGCCACGGGTAGAGTTAGAGACAGGACCAGGAGCAGAAACATCACAATGCAGGCTGGACCTTATTGCGATGTAGCAGTCTGAAAACTGATTGTTTTCTTCTGTTAACTCCACGTGATTAGTTACTCACCCAAATGAGAGAAAATTACAACCATAAACATGTAGTGATTAAAAATGTAGTGATTAACTCTTTTCTTCTCCGCCGATGCTGCCAGACCTGCTGAGTTTTTCCAGGTAATTCTGTTTTTGTTTTTGTTTTGGATTTCCAGCATCCGCAGTTTTTTTGTTTTTATCTCTGTGTTTAATTGACTGCCACTGCTCTTCAAGAAATGTCTACCTCCTTGAAGAAGTTCTGTTCTTTTCTGCGACAAGATTTCTGTTCCTCTCTTTTGCCCTGCTCACCTTCCTTGCTTTCCATTTCCCTCCTGGTGTTTGACAAGGTGTTTACTAAAACCCGCTTTCACAGCCATATCTCCTTTCTCAGTGACTGTCTCCATCTCCGACTTACCCCACGTGGATTTCAACTGAAATTCCACCCCTCATGTTTCAAACCCACCCAGGATTACAGGTATCTCCGGGACATAAAACGTTTCTTGGACTGCTGTTCCTGTCACATTCTGAAATCCACACTCAGTGTCATGCGCCGCCATATGAACACACTCGACCTCTCCCTCCAGCAGCACCTCCGTACCCTTTTTCAAAGCTGCGCGTGCCCCCAGTTTCATTTTATCCTTCGGCTCATCCGACGCCTCAACAAGAAACTTTTTCTCCTTCTCTCAAGTGCTAAGGAACGCAAGCTCCAACAACTCATCGACACCAACACCCATCTAGGACCCTCCACCCCTGCCTGTCCCTCCGTCCCCACCCCATCTTCCAATCCCAATCCCAGCCGTGTATTCACTATACCCCCTGACCTTCCCCTCTACGATGCTGACCGTTCAGTGCGCAGCAAAGGACTTCGTTTCATACCCTTATGCCCTCACCTCAATGAATTTCAGGCTCGGCATGATGCTGAACTCTTCTTCCGCCGTCTTCGTCTCCGGGCTCACTTCTTTGGGCAGGAGTCCTCTCCCAGTTCAACGGATCCTTTTACCCATCTCCAATATTCTCCCTCCACCTGGACCCCTCCCTCTGGATTCTTACCTTCTCTTGATCTTTTCATTGAGAACTGTCGGCGCGACATTAGTCATCTCAATTTCTCTGCTCCTCTCACCCATTCTAACCTGTCTCTCTCTGAACTTACTGCACTCCATTCTCTCAGGTCCAACCCTGACATTGTCATCAAACCCGCTGACAAGGGTGGTGCTGTTGTTGTCTGGCGCACTGACCTCTACCTCACGGAGGCTGAGCATCAACTCGCAGACACTTCCGCCTACCTCTCCCTGGACCATGACCCCACCACTGAACATCAAGCCATTGTTTCCAGGACTGTCACTGACCTCATCTCCTCTGGGGATCTTTCTCCCACAGCTTCCAACCTGATAGTCGCCCAACCTCGGACGGCCCGCTTCTATCTCCTACCCAAAATCCACAAACAGAACTGCCCCGGTAGACCGATCGTCTCAGCTTGCTCCTGCCCCACAGAACTCATTTCTCATTATCTTGACTCCCTTCTCTCTCCCCTTGTCTAGTCCCTTCCCACCTACATCCGTGATTCCTCTGACACCTTACGTCACATCAACAATTTCCAGTTCCCTGGCCCCAACCGCTTCCTCTTCACCATGGACGTCCAATCCCTCTACACCTCCATCCCCCACCAGGATGGTCTGAGGGCCCTTAGCTTCTTCCTCGAACAGAGGCCCGAACAATCCCCATCCACCACTACTCTCCTCCGTCTGGCTGAACTTGTTCTCACGCTGAACAATTTCTCCTTCAACTCCTCTCACTTCCTCCAAATAAAAGGTGTGGCTATGGGTACCTACATGGGCCCCAGCTATGCCTGTCTCTTTATGGGGTATGTGGAACATTCCTTGTTCCAGTCCTACTCTGGACCCCTTCCACAACTCTTTCTCCGGTACATCGATGATTACTTCGGTGCCGCTTCATGCTCTCGCCGGGACTTGGAAAAATTTATTAATTTTGCTTCCAATCTCCACCCCTCCATCATTTTCACGTGGTCCATCTCTGACACTTCCCTTCCCTTCCTTGACCTCTCTGTCTCAATCTCTGGTGATAGACTGTCCACCAATATCCATTACAAACCCACCGACTCCCACAGCTATCTCGACTACAGCTCCTCACACCCCACTTCCTGTAAGGACTCCATCCCATTCTCTCAGTTCCTTCGCCTCCGTCGCATCTGTTCCGATGATGCTACCTTCAAAAACAGTTCCTCCGACATGTCCTCCTTCTTCCTTAACCGAGGTTTTCCACCCACGGTCGTTGACAGGGCCCTCAACCGTGTCCGGCCCATCTCCCGCGCATCCGCTCTCACGCCTTCTCCCCCCTCCCAGAAACATGATAGGGACCCCCTTGTCCTCACTTATCACCCCACCAGCCTCCGCATTCAAAGGATCATCCTCTGCCATTTCCGCCAACTCCAGCATGATGCCACCACCAAACACATCTTCCCTTCACCCCCCCTATCGGCATTCCGTAGGGATCGCTCCCTCTGGGACACCCTGGTCCGCTCCTCCATCAACCCCTACTCCTCAACCCCCTCCTATGGCACCACCCCATGCCCACGCAAAAGATGCAACACCTGCCCCTTCACTTCCTCTCTCCTCACTGTCCAAGGACCCAAACACTCCTTTCAAGTGAAGCAGCATTTCACTTGCATTTCCCCCAACTTAGTCTACTGCATTCGTTGCTCCCAATGTGGTGTCCTCTACATTGGAGAGACCAAACGTAAACTGGGCGACCACTTTGCAGAACACCTGCGGTCTGTCTGCAAGAATGACCCAAACCTCCCTGTCGCTTGCCATTTTAACACTCCATCCTGCTCTCTTGCCCACATGTCTGTCCTTGGCTTGCTGCATTGTTCCAGTGAAGCCCAACGCAAACTGGAGGAACAACACCTCATCTTCCGACTAGGCACTTTACAGCCTACCGGACTGAATATTGAATTCAACAACTTTAGGTCGTGAGCTCCCTCCCCCATCCCCACCCCCTTTCTGTTTCCCCCTTCCTTTTTTTTTTCCAATAAATTATATAGATTTTCCTTTTCCCACCTATTTCCATTATTTTTAAAAAAAAATTTTTAAATCTTTTATGCTCTCCCCACCCCCACTAGAGCTATACCTTGAGTGCCCTGCCATCCATTCTTAATTAGCACATTCGTTTAGATAATATCACCAACTTTAACACCTATGTGTTCTTTTGTTCTATTGCTGTTGACATCTTTTGATGATCTGCTTCTATCACTGCTTGTTTGTCCCTACAACCACACCCCCACTCCACTTCTCTCTCTCTCCGCTCCCCACACACACACCTTAAACCAACTTATATTTCAACTCTTTCTTGGACTCGAACTCAAGTTCTGTCGAAGGGTCATGAGGACTCGAAACGTCAACTCTTTTCTTCTCCGCCGATGCTGCCAGACCTGCTGAGTTTTTCCAGGTAATTCTGTTTTTGTTTTTGTGTTGAACATGTATTGATTAACTGATGCTTACACAGTGTAGCTTGTAAGAGTACTCTACTTCAGGAATAACACAATTTTGAATTGTGTTATAAAGGGGACTGTGTAAACCTGCATTGTCACTTCAGTGTGAGCAGAGGAGGATGTATTATGAGCACTCTAGTGCCACTGACACAGAGTCCTGAGCCATGAATGTCTGCAGACTAAGCTCTGAGTTACTGCTTATCCCATTTTAACCAGAAAGCAGTGATAGTGTGAAGAATAACTATAGAGAAACAATAATATTAAAATTATACAATGTGTATTACAGTAATTAAAAATGTTAAAGAGAATTCATAGAGTGAAATATAAAAGAGAGTTCACAGAGAATTGTTCCCAATTTATTGGGAATCTTTGATGACCTCAGGGGGTGCCCCAAAATGCTTCATGGCCAGTGAATGATTTCCAAAGTGTACTCACCATTGTAATGTCGGAAATGCAACTGCCAATTCCAGCACAGTAAGCTCCCACAGATGCAGCGATAAGATAAATGCCAGATCCTGATTTAATGTTGAATCAGGCCGATTCACAGGGGCTTCAATTTTCCTTTACTGTGGAGCAGATCTTTTTGTCTTCTGTGAAGCAGGGTGGCGTGCGTCTTTTCAGACACAAGGCCATCGACCATCCCCTCCTGCAGCCACATATTCTCCAGAAACCTGTCCACTTTGGTAAAATCACTGTGTTTACTCCAGTAAATCCTGGAACTCCCTCCCTAACAGTGGAATGGGTGTACCTACACCACATGGATTGCAGCGGTTCAAGAAGGCAGCTCACCACCACCTTCTCAAGGGCAATTAGGGATGGGCAATAAATGCTGGCCCAGCCAGTGAAGCCCACATCCCGTGAATGAATTAAAAAAAAGCTTTTCCTCTTGGTCTTGCTGGTTGAGGGATAACTATTGGCCACTCCACTGGGAGAATGCATCTGCTCTTCTTTCAAAAGTATGTCCAACTAAGAGGGCAGATAGGTCCTCAGCTTATTGACCTTTTAGAAAGGTTGACAGGCTCAATTTCCCCAAATCTCAGCTTGCCATGCACCAAGACCAAAAGTGGATCCTAAGTACAGATAGCAGGACCCTGGACGGGATGAAACTGGCAAAAGCCAGTTAAGAGGCTACCATTGGCACTGCTGTCCAATTGAGGACAGCAACCCGCCTCTCAAAGCTGCTAGCCCAATCAAAAGGCTGACAGCCTCAGCATCAGTGCTGATAGAGGCGGCCAATCCTGAGGCTGCAGGGAGAAGAGGGTTCCCCCATGGTGAAGCTCCTTCAAAGGCCAGGTAAGCATTTTTATTTACAGTACCACAGCCAGTAAGGAGCGCCTAGCGATTAGAGGGAGAACTTTCCAGCATTGGTGACAGGGTCATAGGGAATGGTTGAGCCATGGAGTGACCATAAAATAGGACCCTCACCGTTCCTATTCCCCCGCCCCACCCCAAACCAACAGAGTTAACCTGGCAGTCTCACCACGTGGTGAGGGCCCAACCCGATGTCAGTAAAATGCTGAAGGGGCGGGAAGTGGCCATGAATTGGCTAATTAATTAGTTTAATTGGTCACCGCCGACCAGAGGCGGGTAGCCACACTGCCATCATTCCCATCATTGGGAATATTCTGTGGCAGCGGAAAGATGTTGGGGACCCTCCCAATGCCTTCTGCTGCCTCTTACGAGGCCTCCCACCTCCCAGCTCATTTCCAGAGGGCTGGTAAAATCCAGCCCTATATCCCTGATAGTGCAGCACTTGCTCAGTACTGCAATGCATTTGTCAGCCTAGATTTTATGGCTCTGGTGTGGGACTTGAACCCATGACCTTTTGACTCAGAGTAACAGTGCCAACACTGAGTATGACAGTAAATGATGATTATTACAAAGATTTTTATAATCTATTTAGAGACAGTAGGACTGTAACATCTGCAGATACATATTTCATTATGACTTACACGTTTACCATGATGTACAAGGACATGGGAATATATATGAAAGACTCCTGTCAATAGTGTTAAATTAATTTTGTCCCCTGTGTGCCTTGGAGCAGGATTATTTGAAGAGTGAATTATGGGTTGTTTGGTGTTTCATATTAAATGTAGGTCAGTGAACTAAACTGAAAATCCTGTGAATGCAGATACTGCTTGCTTCATCAGTAACCTGTCTGTAAGAGTGTGCTATTTTCACACAATATGTTCCATCACTGGTTGCAAACAGATGTGAAAGAATCATTTTTTTTATGGAATGCAGAAAATAATTTGTTTGATTCACTGAATTGACAATTGTTTGAAAAATCCCAGACCTACAGAAGCTGAGAATCTACAGGGTCTGTGATACAGTCCCAGGCATGGGCACTGCATGCACACTGCACTCCAGTGCATTACCTTGCACCGTGGCATGAGGGCGGCTCATTTGACCATTTTAGTGGTGGAAGTGACTGGAAGCCTAGGGTCATTATTTCGGACTGAACAGTAGTGTTCAGCAGATAAATCCTGGCATTGCTTCTATAGCAGCCTTGGGCCCTAATCTGTAATGTGCAACATCGACTGGCTTCAACATGTTGTAAGATCAGACACAGACAGCCTGGTGGCAAGGATTCATTGACTAGAGATCCATGCAAAGTCCAGATCAATGGGCATGTTGAAGGAGTGCACACACATGCCAACAGTCATCACAGATGAGATGACTGACCCTCAAGCTGATGCCATTTCCAAGCCAAATCGCGTGTAAGTTGACAGCTGAGGTGCCCCAAAGCTGACAAACCAGGCAATCAGCTCAGTGCTGAGCATGGCCGACACAGAAGTATGCTTTCCATTGCTCACCAGAAGAACAGCTGTAGCCGCCAGAATCTTACTGGTCTGTGTGTGAAACCCCGTAGAGAACCAACATGCTTCCTTCTTCCAAAGTGGTCCCTCTCTACCCACCACCCATGCCCTGTGAAGATGAATACGCCATCAAGTTTCTCTCCAGAGTGATGCCAAACATGAAGGATAAGCCCAACGAGTTAGGTCACATTTAGTGCTGTTTTTTTTTCAGAAAAATTAATCTTTTAGGCAGATCAATTTGAAACAGGGCCATATCAGGGAAAAGCTGCTTTTGGGAAAGAAAAATCCCCTCTTGTTTAGGCTAATGTTTTAACCTACAGTTCATATTGTGTTTCCAAGACTGTGAATCCTTTGAAACTTATTGTGGTCATGAAAGATGCCATGTAAATCTCTCTCAGGAATAAAACAAACTGCTGGTTTGCTAGCATCCATTTTATACTATCTTACGAAGTCAAGGTGTACTCCTTGGTTTCAGCCTGAAGTTGGAAGAATGGTGCTACACTGCCATCCAGCAGTGATAATGGACTCCACTAACTCAAGCATTGTGGTGAATGTGACTATTGAATGATGAGCTGGTGCATTATCTCATGGATGTCTATCCATTGCTCCTAGATGTGCACACATGACCCCCAAGCACTGGCAATCTAGCCCTCCAGGTCCAAGTACCTCAGTTCTTTAAGGGTTTATAGTTCTTATTCAGTGTTTCGTTTGCATTTAGTGGACAGGACCCCAGAGGTTTGGAAAGGGCCTTTTGGTGGAAAAACCCCAAAGCAAAATACTGAGGCCTGTTAGTATCAGGCTCTCATCCTTCAAATCACTCTTCAGTCCCTCCACTTCCAGCTGCTGTCCCTCCCCCATTCAACATCAGACTAAACTTTCCATTGTTAGTGAACACAAAAACACAAGAATTAGGAGTGGAGTAGGCCATTCAGCCCCTTGAGCCTGTTCTGCCATTGATAAGATTATGGCCTCAATTCCACATTCCTGTCTTTCCTCCATAACCTTGACTCCCTTGTCAATCAAAGATCTGTATAACTCGGCCTTGATTATAATCAATGACCCAGCCTCCACTGCTTCCTGGGAAAGAGAATGACTCGCTGAGAGAAAAAAAATTCTCCTCATCTCCGTCTTAAATTAGGAAGACCCCTAATTTTTAAACTGTGTCCCCTAGTTCCAGGCTGCCCCACAAAGGGAAATATTCTCTCAGCATCCACCCTGTCAAGTCCCCTCAGGATCTTATATGTTTCAGTAAGATCACCTGTCATTCTTCCAAACTCCATTGGTTATAGGCCCAACCTGTTCTACCTTTCCTCATATAACCCCATCATCCCAGGAGTTAGTCGATTGAACTTTATCTGAACTCCAACTAATGAAATGATATCCTTTCTTAAGTAAGGAGAGCAACACTGCACACAGTACTCCAGATGCGATCTCACTAATGCCGTGTACACCTGTAGCAACACTTCTCTACTTTTATACTTAATGTGGTAATATGGGTTCTCAATGATGAGAACTTGAGACTTGCATATGTAAATATGAACTGTTTATTGTTAACCTTTAACTACTTACTAATCCCAGGTTAGTGTCATGCATGATGCTGTTACCTCCATGCAGGCTGGTTTCAGAGTGTTCTCTCTAGACTGTTCTCTCAGTCTATTACCAAGTGACTCTATACATCATACCGTGGGTAGTGCTGTTCTGTAGTCCCACATTAACCCTTGCTCTGCCTAGTACCTTTACATTACAATGGCACGCAGGCACATACAACATCATAAGCCACTCAATTCCCTTTGCAATAAAGGCAACATTCCATTTGCCTTCTTAAATATTTGTTGTACCTTCATACTAACATTTTGAGATTCACGGAACAGAAGTCACTGCTCCTTCAGCTGCTGTTACCTTTTGCACTCCGTAAATCTCCCCTTCGCCATCTCTGCTTCCTCCTGATCCCTTTCTCCAACTTCCACTTGCACATGTAAAGGGCCTAATCCTTATTTTAGGGTACAGCCTGGACACCCAAAAACAGGTGCAATGCAGCCCAATTTCTAACTAATTACCTATTAAGTATCAGGCAGATGAGATTGTCTTTCAAACAATCTTATGACACCTCCCTGTATGTAAAGAGATATATCAGTGAATCTTGTTACAATGCACACATCCACAGGCAGCAGTTGTACACATTTTTAGCTTACTGTCTTCTAAGTAGAAAGCCAAGATGAATTAGAGATGCCTGGTTTCATTTAATCTTCCACTTCATTCAGTCTCTAGACTCAACATGAGCACATCGCCATCTCAAGGCTGCTGCAACCTGGTAAAGCTTTGTTAAGGGGGAGTGAATATAAAGGGAGAGCTTACAGCTATACTGAATCCAGTCAGTTTAATTTGGGCCCAAGTACTGGCATTTAGGAATTTGCAGAAAGAGGTTACAGAGGTACAACTAAATAGCCCCTGAAATCGGGCACAGGGATTGCGATGGGATAATTGCTACCGGACCCAAATATTGCAGCATCATGCAAATTTCACGCTGCCTGCTAATTGTAATGATTGTGGTATGCAGCCCAAAACCGAACATGCTGTTGGCTGGCTGCATGCCTTAGTAGGCCCCAAGTTCATGTGAAGATAGCACCTGTTAAAGCTAACCTAGATTATTTAAAATTAGGAAAAAGCTTAAAGGTGAGCTGCATTCTGGATGTAGCATGGACCAAAGTGATGAATGAGTTAAAGAGCAGGAAGAAGCTTGAAAAATGGTACAACAGGCCAGAGAGCAAGGTTCTCTGATGTAGCACTGGCGGACTTGATGCAGGATATGTGCAGGAGGAGAGAGACCCTCTTCCTGCAGGGAGCCAGGAGACTCTCCACTGCAATATTAAGAAAGCAGGAGGAGCAGGTAGCCATTGTGATCAATCACTCTCACTCAGAGGATCTGGATGCAGTGCAGGATGCAGTTTAATAGCCCCACAGGAGTGATCAGGGTCAGTAAAAACATCTTCTTTTGTCTTTTCCTTGCAATTAAGCCACCAGCCTCACACATTGCAACCCTTCAATGCACCACTTTTACGTGCCTTCCAAACAACTCTGACAAACTTGACCCACTTCCTATAGCTTTTCATCACCCTCACAAACTTAGCACTGTTGCAAGCTTCACATCCATATCGCAACTTGCACATTGCCAGTTATGCAACTGTGATAGGCACATCACTCTAACACATTTTACACACTCACTGACACACTTCCCTCTCTTTTGCATGATAAGGTGGCCCATAATCAGAGACAGCAGCAACTAACTGGTGGGGGACAGATACAGCTGCATGCCCTCATCCCCATAAACGGGGTGGTCCTGACAATCAGTGATATGACCACAACTAAGGCCATGGTCAGCAGCAGGGCTGGAACCACAGTATATCCCTGCCTAATCCACCTTCTCATAACCCACTTGCCTCTCATCCCACAATCAGTTATGATTTTCAAGCTGCGAATGATGTAACCATGCTTTCCTGCTTCCCTTCCCTCATCTCTCCTTCCCCTTATCCTTTGATACTTTCAGATACCTAAGACCCATTGCCTGGACAGCCAGTGCTGTGAGAGGTTGTAAATCCGAGAGGTACCAACAGACTGATGAAGAAGAAACACCATCACTCGATTTGACACCCACAACTACCAGCTCAGATACTGACACTGTGTGTACTCTGGAGGGTAGCATAGAGGCAAGATCTCACACCATATGCCCATATACCATCAGGTATGAAAAGGCAGCAGCTAGAGCAGAACTGATGAGTGTTTTCCAGTTCCCTAGAGTCTGATATCATAAATGCTGCAGTGGAGTTGGATAAGGACTTCAATTGGGCAGTGTTCAAAGGGGCTGATCGGCATGCACACAGAAATGCTTGGTGCCCGCTCTGGCCTGCCAGGCAGCCTGTTGTCACTGTCAAGAAGCATGGCTCCAACTTGGCACAGGGTTTTGTGCAGAGCTTGGAGGCAACACTGTCCTCTCTCAGGATGACAGCATTCGTCCTCCCACCCCTGCCACCCTGCCAGTACCGTTTACTGATGCCTGTCAACCACGAGTTCATAGTGCCGATGCCCATGTCAACCTGATACAGTTTGAAGCCAGGCTATCTCCAGTCTCCCTTACTGTAAGTCAGCAGCCTTCCACCAGCCATGCGGCAGCTACTGGGATAGCACTGTATGAGAGAGCACTAGGCAACCAAAGGCACCACTAGCACTAGGGGAATTAGCTGAATTTTGAATGGTGTATTTGAAGTGTTATTAAGAACATAAGAAATAGGAGCAGGAGTAGACCATTCAGCCCCTCAAGCCTGCCCTGCCCTTCAATAAGTTCATGGCTGATCTGCCCCAGGCCTCAACTCCTCTTTCATGCCAGCTCCCCATAGCCCGCAATTCCCTGATATTTCAAAAGTCTATCTACCTCCTCTTTAAATACTTTCAGTGATCTAGCCTCCACAACTCTCTGGGGTGGAGAATTCTACACATTCACCACCCTCTGAGAGGAGAAATTCCTTCATATCTCAGTTTTAAATGACTGTCCCTTATTCTGTAACTATGTCCCCTAGCTCATGATTGCTCCATAAGTGGAAACATCTTCTCAACATCTACCCTGTCAAGCCCCCTCAGGATCTTGCAAGTTTCAATAAGATCACCCCTCATTCTTCTAAACTCTAATGAACAAAAGACCTAATCTGTTTAGCTGTTGTTGAATAGTCAACACCTTCATCCCAGGAATCAGCCTAGTGAATCTCTTTTGAACTGCCTCCAATGCCAGTATATCCTTTCTTAAATATGGGGACCAAAACTGTACACAGTACTCCAGATGTGGCCTCACCAAAACCCTGTACAGTTGTTACAAAACTTCCCTATTTTTAAACTCCAACCCCCTAGCAATACAGGCCAAAATTCCATTTGCCTTCTTAATTACTTGCTTCACCTGCATGCTAACCTTTTGTGTTTCATGCACAAGAACACCCAGATCCCTCTGTGCTGCACTTATTTGGAGTCTCCCTCCATTTAAATAATAGTCTGCCTTTTGATTCTTCCTACCAAAGTGCATGACCTCACATTTTCCCACATTAAATTCCATCTGCCAAGTTTTTGCCCACTCACTCAACCTGTCTATATCCCCCTGTAGATTCCTTATTTCCTCACCACAACATGCCCTCCCACCTATTTTTGTATCATCAGCAAATTTCAATACATTACACTCAGCCCCCTCCTCCAAGTCATTAATATAGATAATAAATAATTGGGGCCCTAGGACTGATCCTTGTGGCATTCCACTAGTTACATCTTTCCAACCTGAAAAACACCCATTAATCCCGACTCTCTGTCTTCTGTGTGTTAACCAACCCATAGTCCATGCTAATACATTACCCTCAATACGGTGAGCTCTTATCTTGTGCAATAACCTTTTATATGGCACCTTATCGAATGCCTTCTGGAAATCCAAATACACTACATCTACCAGTTTCCCTTTATCAACTCTGCTTGTTAGATCCTCAAAGAACTCTAGCAAATTTCTCAAACATGATTTCCCTTTTATAAAACCACGGTGACTCTGTTTGGTAGCGTTAAGTTTTTCTAAATGTCCTGCTATTTCTTCCTTAATAATGGTTTCTAGCATTTTCCCAACGACAGATATTAGGCTTTCTGGCCTATAGTTACTACTTTTTGTCTGCCTCCCTTCTTGAACAGGGGTGTCACATTAGCAGTTTTCCAATCTGCTGGGACCCTCCTGGAATCCAGGGAGTTCTGGAATATTTCAACCAATGCCTCCACTATCTCTGTAGCCACTTCCTTTAAAAACCTTGGGTACAGGCCATTAGGTCCTGGCAACTTGTCTGCCTTTAGTTCCATTAGTTTGTCAAATACTTTGTTCCTTGTGATAGAGACTGTTACAAGATCTTTCCTCCCATTAGTACCTTGCTTATTGAAATATCTTTGGAATGTTGATAGTGTCCTCCACCATGAAGACTGAGGCAAAATATTGGTTTAAATTATCTGCCATTTCCCTGTTCCCCATTATCAATTCTCCAGTTGCATCCTCTAAGGGTCCCACACTCAGTTTAGCCACTCTTTTTTTATATACCCAAAGAAGCTCTTGCTGTTTATTTTTATATTACTTGCCAATTTACTTTCATAATCAATTTTCTCCCCCTTTATTAGCTTTTTAGTCATCCTAAAAAATTCCCAATCCTCTGGCCTACCACTAGTTTTCGTTGCTTTGTATGCCTCAGTTTTTGATCGGATACTCTCCTTGACCATATTATTTATCCATGCGTGATTCATCCTTCTCATCGATTCCTCCTTTTTGACCAGGATAAACTCTTATTTAGTGTTATGAAATATCTGCTTAAATGTCTGCCGCTGCTCATCCACTGACCTTCCCCTTAGTCTATTTTCCCAGCCTGCTTTACACAACTTTTTCTTCATACCTCCATAATTGCCCTTATTTGAGACCCAAGTTGCTTGCTCTCAAACTGAATTTGAAATTCTACCATGTTGTGATCGCTACCCCCTAGAGGATCCTTAACTATGATATCTCTTATTAATTCCACATCATTACACATTACTAGATCTAAAGTAACCTGTTCCTGAGTAGGTTCTGCAACGTATTGCTCTAAAGAACAATCCCTGATGCACTCTATAAATTCGTCTCCCATGTTACCCCTGCTAATCTGATTTGTCCAGTCAATATGCAGATTAAAATCACCCATGACAATTGAAGCGCCCTTCTTACACACCTCCATTATTTCCCAATTTATACTTTGTCCTGCAGTGAGGCAATGCTTCGGGGGCCTATAGATGACTCCTACCAGTGACTTCTTCCCCTTGCTATTGCTTATTTCCACCCAAACTGATTCCGCATTATGATCTACAATACTATTCACCACCGCACTGATATCTTCCTTTATTAACAAAGTTACCCCACCTCCTTTTCCTTTTTGCCTATTTTTCCAGAACATCGAATACCCTTGAATATTGAGTTCCCAGTATTGGTCACCCTGCAACCATGTCTCTGTAATAGTTATCAAGTCATATTCATTTATTTCCATTTGTGCCTTCAACTCATCCATCTTGTTACAAATGCTGAGAACGTTCAGATAAAGAGCCTTAAGCTTTGACTTTTTACCATTGTTGCTCATTCTGGTTCTAATGTCTTCTGCACTCTTCTGCTTACATTTTCTGCCCTTTCCTGTCACATTTGATTATCACTCATCTCTTCACTGCCCTCCGCCTCTGCTCTCTCGTTCCTTTTTGATCTTTTAAACTTCCCTTCAATTGAACCCCCCCCCAACTAATTAGTTTAAAGCCCTATCTGCATCCTAGTTATATGATTCGCCAGGACACTGGTCCCAGCTTGGTTCAAATGAAACCCGTCCCAATAGAACAGCTCTCCCCTTCCCCAGTATTGGTGCCAGTGCCCCATGAATTGAAACCCGTTTCTCCCACACCAATCTTTCAGCCACGCATTTACCTCTCTAATCTCATTTACCCTCTGCAATTTGCATGTGGCTCAAGTAGTAATCTGGAGATTCTAACTTTTGTGGTTCTGCTTTTTAATTTAGCCCCGAGCTGCTCGTAGTCCCTCAGCAGAACCTCTTTCCTAGTCCTACCTATGTTTTTGGTACTTACGTGGACCACGACAACTGGATCTTTCCCCTCCCATTCCAAGTTCCTCCCCAGCCCAGAAGAGATGTCCTTAACCTTGGCACCAGGTAGGCAACACAGCCTTCGGGACTCTCTGTCTTTGCTGCAGGGAACAGTCTCTATTCCCTTAACTATGCTATCCCCTATTACTACTGCATTTCTCTTTGCTCTCCCACTTGAACGGTGCTCTGTACCACGTGTTGTGGTCAGTTCTCTCATCCTCCCTGCAGTCTCTGCCCTCGTCCACACTGGGAGCAAGAGCCTTGTACCTATTGGACAAGGGCATTGGCTGAGGCTCCTCCAAAGCTAAATTCTGAATCCCCAAACCTGCCCCACTCACAGTCACACCCTCCTGTCCCTGACCATGGTCTAAATTTGATGTAATTAACCTAAGCTGTGTGACTGTCTCCTGAAACACAGTGTCTAGGTAACTCTCCCCCTCCCTGATATGTTGCAGTGTCTGCAGCTCAGACTCCAGCTCATCAACTCTGAGCTGAAGTTCCTCAAGCAGCCAACACTTGCTACAGATATGGTCACCATGGATCACACCGGTGTCCACTAGCACCACAGTCCACTACAACAACTGCAACACATCACCTGCCCAGCCATCTCTATTCTTTTTAATTAATTAATTTGGATGTTGAATATTTTAAACCTGCATTTTTAACTGTACCCTTCAAGTGTAATAACATCTGATAAAATTGCTTTGGAATAGTTGTTCTGTGGTGACTTTTATTTCAGCATTGTGGTCAAATGGATGCGGTGATGATCTGTAACTGAGGGATGGTAAAGTGTGTGGTGGCTGAACAATGGGGATTTATGGTTGTATTGATAGCAATCACTCACAGACAACCAGTCCAGAATGTGGATGTACCAGCAGCCTTCTCCCCTCCTTCTGTTGAGGTGGTCACTGTGTCCCTGATGGTAAGGGCTCTGCCCTCATGATGAGCAGGTTGTGGAGGATACAACAAACCACCACAAATTGGGACCCCTGATCTGATAGTTACTGGAGGGCCCCACCAGAGTGGTCCAGGCAGCGGAGCTTTTGTTTCAGCACCCCACTGATGTTTCTTGCGGCAGTGTGGCTCTCATTATATATATACTGTCATGTGTGGTTGGGTTGCAGAGGGGAGTCATAAGCCAGATGCAGAAAAGATAACCCTTGGCCTCACCCCCTGGTTTGATCTGGTGGCTCTAATACTGAAGGAACAGTGGAACTGGCATAGAATGAAAGCATCATCATTACTGATGCCAGGACAGTGGACACTCACCAGCATGATGTGCTGAGTGTGGTCACACAACTGCACATTAAGGGGGTGATAACTTTGAAGTTGTGGTATAGCCCAGCATTGAGATGCAGTGATTGTAAAGTCACATGTGGGCTGGCAATGGCACCCTGCACCATCAGGAAGCCCACTATCCTGGCAAAGCCATGTGCCCACTCCGCCTGCTTTTCTCTGTTCAGAGAGAAAGTAATGAACTCACCTCCGCTCTTGAGCTCACCTAAAGAACATCTGCCATCTCTCTGATGCAGCAGTGAATGGTGGACTGGGAAATGTTAGCTATGCTGCCTAGAGTGGAAGGAAGCCAACATAAAATTCAGGCCAGCTGCACAGCCACTGGTAGCACCATCCTTGGCCTACTGTGAGTCTGCACGTCTGGTTGCAAGAGGTGACAGAGTTCTCTGAGTACCTCCTTCATGAATCATAGACGATGTATTGCTCTGACTTAGGTGGAGGCAAGAAAAATGCTCCCTGCAGACTCTAGGCGGATAAAACCTGCTGCTGACAGCCCTCCTCCCTCTCCTCTTCCTCCCTCTGCAAGCAGGTTGTCTTCTTATTTGCTGCCTTTGCACCATCTCCCTTTGCAGCCCAAGGGGGACTGCTATTATGGCACCCATGACTGGTTGCTAATGGTGTGCTCAGAACCCTTGCAGTTGCAACCAACATCTCCCCCAAGTACAGTATCATTCTCAGAAGACTTCACCAACTCCTCAAAACACCCAGCACTTGAACAAATTCAGATGGAGCTGAAATTCATCAGCAACTATCCTACAAGTTGTTTTGGACTAAAATGGCACCCATAAAGCTGAAATGATTGGTGCAATGGAGCCAAATTTTGCAGCCTACACTGTTAATTTGCAAAATTACCTGCTCCATATCAAATCGAAGCGATGGTTTATGGCACAGTTCAGGATCCTGCTGCATTCCTTAAATCTTTTGGCAAGTCCAAAAATCTTATTAGCTTTTTTTAAAAATCGTTCACTCAGACGTGTGTAAAATTCAACAGTTTTGTTGTAAAAGCATGAATGCATTTGTTTGCAGGCTATTGTCATTTTGTATCTTCACGGATGTCCCTTGGAGATTAGTGAGAAACAGTGAAAGGATTCACAGGCTGAATAACTGTCTGACAGGCTGGATCGCGAATGCTCCCTCCGTGGCTGGAGCCATCTTTATACCAGACAACAGGGTGGTTAATTCTATATGGCAGGAGCATTTAACAGGCTCACAACCCAGGCGGATTAACAGGGTGGGTGGCACCCATCACCCACATGTACAGGAAACAACGATTCTGCTGTATGTCAGCCCAGAATTCATTCACCTGAAATGCCTGGAGTGAGATTCCAAACCTTGTAACTTCTGCCCTACAGGTGGAAATACTACCATTAAGCAAAAAGCTCATTCCTTTTTAAAGTGAAGATTGCCTCTTCTTAAAAATATTTTTATGTCTGACCTGTTTCACCAAAGCATCATCCTCCCCACTCCCACACCACCATGTCAGCTGACAGTATGGGTGCCAACCCTTTCCTCCACCAAAGTTGCTCAGGCACTGGCTTCCAGATTATGGGCAATGGCCCAAGTGAGCTTGCCTTGCAGGCTGCGGATCATCAGTGACCAGGAAAAGCTGATGTCGGTTCTCCGTTCTGCACTGAGCTAATTGATCTCAGCGCAGAGCGGCAATGAGGATACAACAGTTGGCCTCATCACTGCTGGGTTAAATAGAAGTAAGTTGGCCAGGGCTCCAGCTCCTGCTCGTCACCCTCTGGGTTAAAAATAATCACAAGAGGAATAGAAAGGGAGGTGAGGCAACATTTCGTTAAACAGCAATTATTTAACATGTGGAATTCTCTGCAGCAGACACATTGTGGAGTCAAGGCCATCAATTCTATGAAAAAGGGAACACGCCTTTGTTATCTCTAAACTTGCTGCTGTCATACATTCTACC
The DNA here is from genome assembly GCF_017639515.1 of Carcharodon carcharias. NCBI lineage: Eukaryota > Metazoa > Chordata > Chondrichthyes > Lamniformes > Lamnidae > Carcharodon > Carcharodon carcharias. The sequence goes on along the minus strand of NC_054483.1, from coordinate 51,241,042 downwards.
CTTTGTAAACTTGAGGTCTTCCAAAACCTTGCTGCCTGTGCCCTAACTCGCACAAAGTCCCATTCACCATTACCTCTGTGCTTTCTGGCCTACATTAGCTCCCAGTCAGGCATTACTTTGATTTTAAAATTATCATCCTTGTTTTCAAGTCCCTCCATTGCCTCACTCCTCCCTACCTTTGTAATATTCTCCAGCCCCACAACCCTCTGAAATATCTACGCTCCTCCAATTCTGGCCTCCTGAGCATCCCTCATTTTAATAGCTCCATCATTGGTGGCTTTGTCTTTGGCTGCCCAGACCCTAAGCTCTGGAATTTCCGGCTAAGCCTTTTTGTCTTTCTTCCACTCTTTTCCTCTTTAAGACATTTCTTGAAACCTATCTCTGGGACCAAGCTTTTGGTCATCTACCCTAATAATTCCTTTTGTGGCTCAGTGCTAAATTTTGCTTTATAATGCTCCTGTAAAGTGCCATGGAATGTTTTCCTATGTTAAAGGTGCTACGTAAATACAAGTAATTGTTGTTATTGCATTACTGCTTTAAAGAGAGCATGGGGAGTGAACCAACAGAGTAAGGACTTAAGCACGGGGAGCTCATGGAGAAAAACGCAGCACAGATCTGATGGGCCAATTGGCCTGTTTCTGCATTGTACATTCTTATAGTTCTAAATGTGTGTATGCAGATTTTAAAGGGACAGCTCTGGGATTGGCCATAATGTTCCTGGATGATGAATAGTCAGTGACACATCATCCGGACTCACTAAATAATGGCTGTTGGACTGGGATGCTGGAGCGTAATCAGAATCGTACTGTACTTTATAGAGAGTTAGCACCTTCACGTCAGAGTCAGAAAACTCATGAGAAAACAAATGGATCACGATCAAATGATCTCTCAGACTAATGATTCAGGAGAAAAAGAACATTTTCCATTTGTTCCTGGGATGTGGGCGTCACTGGCTAGGCTGGCATTTATTGCCTGCCCCAAATTGCTCTTGTTCAGATGGCCTCTAAGAGTCACATGTAGGCCAGTCCAGCATATTTCCTTCATTGAAGGACATTAGTGAATTAATTTTTATGGCAATCAGCAATAATTTTTATTGACTTCAAATTTCACCATCTGCTATGGTGGGATTAGAACCCAGAGAATTAGCTTGAATTTCCCAGCAATAATACCACTATGCCACCACCTCCCCATGAGGGGAAGGGTAAAGTTGGAGACAATATAAACCAATTACTAAATTGAACTGCAGCTGCAAGATGATAAGGGAAAGCAGAGGGGGGAGCACAGCTAAGAGGGTGTGAAGGAGCCAGGAGCTTACAGAACTTTTTTTCAATGTTAACGTGCAGTGTATAGTGCTAGTAAACTGTGCAGGCTGTTTGCAAAAGGGGACGAACTGGTGCAGTGAATTTACTCCTCAATATCCCTGGAACAAGTCAGTGTATTTATTTTAGCTGTGGCTTATATTGAGCTGGGAAGGGGGACATTCTGATTTCAGAATTATCACAGGTAACTCACCCAAGTCATGCTGTTATACATGGGCCTGGGGGAATTACTTAATGGCACATTCATTTAAAGAAAGAAGCATGTTGATGAGGGTGGGGTGCATTTACAGGACACGAGAATAAAGCATTAGAAAGGAGATACAAGATGCACAGAACACTGGAAGAGACAAACAGCATTAGAATAAAGAATGGTTCAGAAAAAGAAGGAATCAGACAGGGGGAAATGTAAGGGAGATGCAAATGTATTTAGAGTGCACGTGTGTAAATGCACAGAGTGGTAAATAAGGTAGAAGAGCTGCAGACGCCACATGGGATTATAATATAATGGCAATATCTGGCTCAAACATGGTGAGGCATGTTAACTGAATATTCCTGTTTACAATGTATTCAGGAAGGATAGGGAAGCAAAAAAGGTGGTGGCAATGGCAGTATTGATCATAGATAGTGTTATTGCACGGGAGAGAGAAAGTGTAGTTGAGGGCTCAAAGACAGAATCTATTTGGTTAGAAATAAGGAACAACAGAGCAGTTATTACACTGCTGGGAAGGAGAGAAAGGAGCAAATTTGTACACAAATTTCAGAAACATGCAAGATCTATAGTGTATACAAATAGTCGTTTGCTAGCACAGAGCTTGAGTATTGCTGAAAATAGACATTTTGTCAAAGCTTTTCATCTTGCACTCATCATGACGATCACAAGAATACCAATGTCAGGGGAAGCAACAACTTTATACTGTATGAGAAGAGAGTGCTGATTGGCTGGCAAGTGGACTCTGATAGGGAGAGGCGTTGCCATGGAGAATGCACCAGTTAATGTGACTGACAGTTAACTGCCAAGCATTTTTTTTTGGAAATTTTAAACCAGGCAGCTTGACTCTGATTTGTCAAGGCATTGCCCTGAGGAATGAACCAGCAAATGGCTATCACTTATTTTGTTTAGCTGAAACAGGCGCAATGTGTGTACATGTTCTTTCTGTCTGAAAAGAACAGGACCCTGTGTATTAATATATGTAGCTCCCAGTACACGCAAATGCGCCACACTGCAAGGCTGACTGACAATCTTAAATTGGTTGTCAGCATAATTTTTTGCAAACAGAGGCATATTTAGCGACTGTTGTCCAATCACAGAAACACATCTAATGTTGGACACTGTGTTTTGAGTTTTGCAAGCACGGTTAGGTACAGACTGTACCTTGCTTTTTTGTTAGCTGTTTCAAGCTGCTACTATACAGTAACAACATGAGTGGCATTCACCACTAACAGGATGCTGCTGTCAAGCTAAAAAGATGTTCTGCCTATCACACAAATGAGTAATGTGGTATATGAATTTCAGTGCCAGTGTGATGCTGGTAGGTAGCACTTTCATCCCAAAGACTGGTGGATCATGTCAAACAACATGTCCCTGCCATGGTTCGCAATGGGCAAGGTACAGACTGCTAGGGACGGAGTTCCGGAATACTGACCTAGCAATGCTGAAGTAACAATGATGTAGTTCCAAGCCAAGATGGCTTGGAGGGGAACTTCCAGGTGATGGTATCCCCATGTAACTGCTGCCCTTGTTCTTTTTGGCATTTCTTTAAGTAGAGATCATGGGTTTGGAAGTTACTGTTGAAGAAGCTGAAAAGGACTACCTAAGAATGTGGCTGAGGCAGATTCAATCAAGGCATTCAAGAGGCAGTTGGATTATTATCTGAAAAGGAGGAATGTGCAGGGCTACAGGGAGAAGATGGGGGAGTGACATTAGGTGACCTGCTCCTTTGGAGAGCCAGCAGAGACACAACTGGCCAAATGGCCTTTTTCTGTGCTGCAACCATTTTGTGATTCTGTGATTCAGAGTTGCTGTAGTGTATCTTGGAGATGGCACACACAGTTGTCACTGGATGCTGATGGTGGAGAGAGTGGATGTTTAAGGAGGTGGATGGGGAGCTGATCAAGTGGTCTACCTTGGCCTGGATAATGTTGAACTCCTTAAGTCTTGTGGGAGCTGCACTCATTCAAGCAAGTGGAGAGTGTTCCATCACACGCCTGACCTGTGCCTTGTAGATGGTGGACAGGCTTTGGGCAGTCAGGAGAGTTCATGCTGCAGAGTTCCCAGCCTTTGACCTGTTCTTGTAATCACTGTATTTAAGTGGCTGGTCCAGTTCAGTTTCTGATCATGGTAGAGTCCAGGATGTTGATCGAGGGGTTTTCGGTGATGGTGATGCCATTGAATGTCAAAGGGTGATGATTAGATTGTCCCTTGTTGTAGATGGTCAATGCCTGGCACTTGTGTGGCTTGAATTTTACTTACCATTTGTTGCCCAAGCCTGGATATTGCTGCATTAGGACACTGACTTCTTCAGTATCTGAGGAGTCATGAATGGTGCTGAACATTGCTCATCCGTGAACATCCTCACTTCTGACCTTATGATGGAAGGAAGGTCATTGATGAAGCAGCTGAATGTGGCTGGGCTGAGGGCACTACCCTGAGGAACTCCTGCAGTGATGTCCTGGAGCTGAGATGATTACCAGGAACGAAGGTCTTCAGCTATATGGAGAGAATGGAGAAACTGGGAACATTCCCTTTAGAGCAAAGAAGATGAAGGGGAGATTTAATAGAGGTGTTCAAAGTTTTCAAAGGTTTTGATAGGTTGCAGAAAAAGAAACTGTTTTCTTTGGCAGCAGGGTCGGTAACCAGAGGACCCAAGGGAAAATAAAGAGAAATGTCACTCACCGACCTGTTATGATCTGTAATGTACTACCAGAAAGGGTGGTGAAATTAGATTCAATGATAACTTTCCAAAAGGAATTGGATGTTTACTCAGAAGGAAAACATTTGCAGGACCTATAAGGATAAAGTAAGAATGTGGGTCCTACTTAGTAGCTCTTTCAAAGAGCTGCCAGTTCTCCCAATGTTTTGGCTAATAGTTATCCTAGCCAACATCACCAAAACAGCTGACCTCTTCATTATCACATTGTTCTTTTGTGGGACCTTGCTGTGCACCAATTGGCTGCCGTATTCCCTACATTGAAATAGTGACTATCCTCAAATGTGCCACATAAATACAATTTCTTCCTTCTAGTGAATGTGTTGGGCTTGAGCAATGCAATAGCTTAATCATTGCTTTTATTTAAAGCTTAAATCAAATACATAAACAACCACAGTGGGATTTGAACTCACAGAGCAATAGATTACTAGTCCAGTAACATGGCCACCATGCTACATAAAAGCCTTCAGCTATAGCCCTCACCAGAGATCTATGTGAAGGGCCAAGACTGATAGTACAGATCAGCATCAAGATAGAAAATAACAAAGAGACAAAAACATTGATCAAGATAAATATAGTGCTGGGGGCTCAATGATGTTATGCTGGTTTCTAAGCTTTTAAAGATCTTGAGTGTTTTATTGGGGTTAGTGACCTACACCTCCTCTTACAACACCAGCTGCTGTATTCAGTTAAGTTTTAAAGGTAATAAGTTTTTTAGTGGGGTTAGTGACCCACTCCAGAAATGAACAGCATGACAATGTGAGGTTATCGTGCAACAGGCCCAAGTCTCCGACACTGAGATCAGAATCAGAGACATTCTCAGAGGGGCCTGGACAGCACAAACCTGCCCATCAGAGTTTTAAACTTCCCAGGAAATTACATCTCAACATTCGCCGCTGTTGGCATCGATAGTTCCAGCCTATTACTTAAATCACAATCTGTATTCTTTCTGTGGCCCCATAATATCAGGAAACACATTTCTAACATTCACCCATCACTACTGTGCTGGCTCTCGGTCTCCTAATACCTCGATTTTAAAATTCCCACCCTTGTTTTTAAACCCCTCCATGGTCTTGCTCCATTGGTAAGAAAGGCTTACCTTTATATAGCTCTTTTCACAACCTTATTCATCTCAAAGTACTTTTCAGCCAATTAATTACTTTCTGAAATGTAGTAACTGTTGTAATGTTGGAGCAGACTCTCGTGAAAGTGATGTGTACATAGTCCTTTACTTTTCCTTATCCTGCTGGTGACACTATATGGTTCCAGAACTTATTTGTACTGCACCTTTTAAGTGATCCCCTGGTGGAAGAACTGAGGTGGCTGTCTGCTGTATGTCAGTAGTAACTACTGTTACCATTCAGTTAGAGACCATTAATATTTAAAGAGAAATCCAAACACCTCATTTTAATCAATAGAACTACACCACAATATTACATTCTTTTAATAATACAAACTTTATTGTATATAAAAAATTAAGCAAAACAAGCAGCATTAAATTAATATGGTTTATACTATGTATGTTATGCACTCAGGTTTACCTCTTACTCAATAATTCTCTTATAAGATACATCAATCTTAAAGTTATTTACTTTTATAGGACCCATCCATAAGATGCCACAGTCCTCTGGAGGATTCTCCTCAGTTCCAGCTAGTCTCAGAGGTAAAACTTACATTTACTATCTTTTGATTGTGGATGCCTCTTGTTCTGGTTACTTTTCCACTATTTCTCAGCTAATCTACTTTCTTTGTCAGAGGCTTCTGTGGAGGACCACTGTAGAATCTTCCACTAGTTTCAAACTAGGCAATCTATCAGCTTCTGTTCCCTCACAAATTTAAACTGAGATTAAGCTTCATCCACACTCCACCCAATGAAATGATGAAGTTAGTTTCTTACCCTGATTACACGTTGACCTAATGGTTACTTATTTTGGCTAGCTTCTCTCAGTGATCTGCAAACCACATGACGTCCAACTACAACTAATGGTCTCAGTAAACACCTAGATAAATTGAAACCAGAGAATCTTCCTGAGCTCCATCCATCTCCATAATGATGTAGCCTGCTCTGAGATGTCCTCAAAACGAGCTTTAGGTTAATTATTCCTCATTTGCAATTTCTTCTTTGATCTGATGAAGTAAATGAATTTTAAGCCTTTCAGGATTCACTAGATGCTTTTAAACCAATTTAGCTCTAACTCCCAAAACAAAAACTTCTCTCTGGAATGCACTTATTATAAGGATTGCAGACATCACATCTTCAGTTCTTTAGCTAAGTAAGCCCACCTGCTGTTCTATAGCTCTATCTCTTCTATTCTATCTTTATTAATCACCTTTTGAACCCAGCATTTTAAATACCTTACCTTTATAACTTTAACCTTCCCAGATCTAAAAATAACCTCTAAAATCTTAACATGAACCACCAACTAGATATTCAATACACTATTTTGATGGAGTTAATGCTTTATCTCCTTATGCTCGGTTTTGCCTGGATCCTGTAACTGGTGGCTGCTGGCTCTTCACTGCTTCATCTCCTTGCCTGCAGTCCCTGCTCCCTGCTTCTAACCACACTTTGGTCACCTCCAAAGTTCTTGCCCTATCCAAATACTTTGTCTCATCTGAGGAGCTGGGAGCAGTCGGGGAATCTTTGACTACAGAGATCCCGATTAGGACCAAGGTGGCTGTGGACTTCCAGTTGAGAACCCCTGTTTTACAGCAGAAAACTTTCCACCCTTACCCTGTCCTATGTGTAAACCCTGAGCTGGAAACATGGACTGCAGCAGTTCAAGAGAAAGGCTCACCACCACCTTCTCAGGACAACTAGGGGTGGGTAATTTTTTATTTTATTCATTCATGGGATGTGGGCTTCGCTGGCTAGACCAGCATTTATTGCCCATCCCTAGTTGTCCTTGAGAAGGTGGTAGTGAGCTGCCTTCTTGAACCGCTGCAGTCCAGGTGTTGTAGGTACATCCACAGTGCTGTTAGGAAGGGAGTTCCAGGATTTTGACCCAGTGAGAGTAAAGGAATGGCGATATATTTCCAAGTCAGGATGGTGAGTGACTTGGAGGGGGACTTCTAGGTAGTGGCGTTCCCATCTATCTGCTGCCCTTGTCCTTCTAGATGGTAGTGGTCATGGGTTTGGAAGGTGCTGTCGAAGGAGCCTTGTTTAATTCCTGCAGCACATCTTGTAGATGGTAGAGTGTGATGCTGTTACGTGCGTCGGTGGTGGAGGGAGTGAATGTTTGTGGATGGGTTGCCAATCAAGTGGGCTGCTTTGTCCTGGATGGTGTCGAGCTTCTTGGGTGTTGTGGGAGCTGCAGGCAAGTGGCGTGTATTCCATCACACTCCTGATTTGTGCCTTGTAGATGGTGGACAGGCTTTGGGGAGTCAGGAGGTGAGTTACTCGGCACAGGATTCCTAGCCTTTGACCTGCTCTTGTAGCCACAGTATTTATATGGCTTTCCAGTTCAGTTTCTGGTCAATGGTAACCCCCAGGATGTTGCTAGTGGGGGATTCAGTGATGGTAATGCCATTGAACATCAAGGGCTGATGGACTAAATGTTGGACTAAATGCTGGACTTGCCAGTTACAGTCATATCCTGAGAATAATTTTTTTAAATCCTTAGTTTTATTAACCTGCGCTTATGAAGAACACTACGGCCAGCTCAACAGGAACCTAACAAATGTAGTTCTCTTTGAGTGTAATCATATCTTAACATGTGAGTGCAGCAATGAAAAATACAGACTATTTGTTAAGTGAATACAATTTTAATTCTCAACTTTTGGTACCTTAAATATTGAACATTGGTGGACAAGACTTTTGATTGTGATCTTCTTGGTTGGTTTGTTTGCCTGAGGGGACCAGCAAGGAATTTTCCGGGGTATATTTTTCCCTATTGGCTCTGTGATTTTTTTCTGGCTTTTTTTGCCTCTCCAAGGAAAGTACATGACTGTGGAGTGGTGTGGAGGGTGGAGAAGAGGTGGCACAAGGGTCGGTGGCTTAGGAAGCATTTAACCTAGATGTTTCAGACATGGCGGTGTGGGGCAGCTGGTCTTTCCCTATCTGCCAATTTCAATCTTTGTTTACAACAGTGATGGGCAATTCTCACTACAGTAGATTCCCTTAAAAGCAATTCATTCCAGTGAGAATCCCTATGAATTCTCCTACAGCCTCGCAAGGAAATGATAAGCTATCACTTGAGACATTTCAGTTTGGCTGAGATCTGCAGTTCACTGATAGGAGGAAAGAACTGAACTGGGGCGTCTTGCTCCACTGCTGTTTATCAAATAGCCTTTTGTTGCGAAAAAAAATTGTAGCATCATTTCAAAGTTTTGTTTCTTCTGCTCAGAACGCACACTGTGTTGGCGCAGAAGAGATACTGTGTGTGTTTTATAACAAATACACAACACATTCTATTATTAAATGACAGACTCATTTCAATCTAATCACTGCTTTGGAACAGCACAGTTTGAGAAAGCACAGAATGTGACATTTATTCTGCTAAGCAGTAATTCAAGCCTATCTTTCTTTTCTCAGCTTCCTCTCGCAGCACCACACATGTATCAATATATGTTTGTTTACTTTCCCCTGATTCCTGACAAAGTAATGATTCTAATTCAAAATCTTCAGAACAAGATATCCCAGAGCATATCTTATAACGGTCTATAAGATTCCTTAAACAGGATAAAACAAACAGGGTATATATAATACATAACAAAAATAAAAATACCTGGAAAAACTCAGCAGGTCTGGCAGATCTGCGGAGAGGAACACAGTTAACGTTTCGAGTCCGTACGACTCTTCAACGGAATTAAGGAAAAATAGAAAAGAGGTGAAATATAAGCTGGTTTAAGGGGGGGGGTGGTGTAGAGCTGGATAGAGGGCCAGTGATAGCCAAAAGATGTCATAGACAAAAGGACAAAGGGGTGTTGAAGGTGGTGATATTATCTAAGGAATGTGCTAATTAAGGGTAGAAATCAGGACAAGCAAGGTACAGATAGCCCTAGTGGGGGTGGGGTGGGATGAAGGGAAGGGATCGAAATAGGCTAAAAGGTAGAGATGAAACAATGGATGGAAGTACATTTAAAAATAATGGAAATAGGTGGGAAAAGAAAAATCTATATAAATTATTGGAAAAAAAGGTGGGGGATCAAAAAGTGGGTGGGGATGGAGGAGAGAGTTCATGATCTAAAATTGTTGAACTCAATATTCAGTCCGGAAGGCTGTAGAGTGCCTAGTTAGAAGATGAGGTGCTGTTCCTCCAGTTTGCTTTGAGCTTCACTGGAACAATGCAGCAGGCCAAGGACGGACGTGTGGGCATGAGCTCAGGTTGGAGGGTTGAAATGGTAAGCGACAGGGAGGTCTGGGTCATGCTTGCAGACAGACCAAAGGTGTTCTGCAAAGCAGTCACCCAGTCTGCCTTTGGTCTCTCCAATGTAGAGGAAACGGCATTGGGAGCAACGAATGCAGTAGACTAAATTGAGGGAAGTGCAAATGAAATGCTGCTTCACTTGAAAGGAGTGTTTGGGCCCTTGGACGGTGAGGAGAGGGGAAGTAAAGGGGCAGGTGTTGCACCTTCTGCGGTTGCATGGGAAGGTGCCGTGGGAGAGGGTTGAGGTGTAGGGGGTGATGGAGGAATGGACCAGGGTGTCCCAGAGGGAACGATCCCTGTGGAATGCCGCTGGGCGCTGGGGCCGGGGTTGGGGGGGGGGGATGTGAAAGGAAGATGTGTTTGGTGGTGGCATCATGCTGGAGTTGGTGGGAATGGCGGAGGGTGATCCTTTGAATGCGGAGGCTGGTGGGGTGATGTGAGGACATGGGGGTCCTATCATGGTTCTGGGAGGGAGAGGAAGGTGTGAGGGCGGATGCGCAGGAGATGGGCCGGACACAGTTGAGGGCCCTGTCAAAATATATAATACATTCCTACTGAAGTCAGAAGATTGTGGATTCAAGCCACACTCCAAAGACCTGAGCACAAAATCTACACTGACATTCCCAGGGCAGTAATGAGGGTGTGAATTCAAATGCTTCCACCCTATCCCAATCCTCATTCCTAAGCAGTGGCACAGCTACTCAGCAATATCATCCATCTCAGTGGTACATGTGGAGACATTGGCCTCAGTGGTTGTCTCTTGCCTCTTCTGACACAACTGCCGTATTTCCAAATATATCAAGGCCAACCGGTAAATCTGTAGTGTCAGGACCAAAGCATTCTTGATTGTGAAGAACAACAACATCTGGTGAACAATCTCTTGATGGAACATTAGGAACAATCGGAAAATGAAGAAGGGCCCATCTTGTATCAATACACTTATGGTGATATTCCAGAGGTCTGCACTGTATTTGTATAGCTGTGCTTTATGCCCTGGTGTGTCCCCATTTGGAAGTGGTCCTTCTGTTTTCTGCAGCACTGCAATTTGATGAGCAAACATAAACTTTACAACTGCATTAAAATTAACATGCTTTTTGAGTTGTTTTTGTATCTTCACACTCTCACCATGGGGAACAATGTGAGGTCATGGAAAGATTTTCAGGCTATTTAAGCCTGAAAGGCCACTGTGTGAACACTCCTTCCATGGCCATAACCATCTTTATATGTCAGCCTGGTGGATAGTCCCATACAGCGGGACGGCTTTATGGTCTTGCAATTCATATAATAAAGGGGAGATCACCAGTACCCACAAATATCTCACTAGATGTTAACCCAGAATTCAGAAGGCAGGGCTCTGGTCTCCATTCACTGGGCTTGTCCAGAGTGGATTTCAAGCCCTGGACCTTCTGGGTCAGTGGAGGAGATCAGACCACACAAAATACAACAAGTCTGCATCACATCTCATCCATCATTCACACAAAACTAAGCAAGTGTCCATCACACTTCACTAATTAACACCACAGAAAACAAAGCAAGTCCCCATCACATCTCACTCCATCAACATACGCCATACAAAACATAGGACGAGTAGTGGACCACTTAGTCTCTCAAGCTTGTTCCATCATTCAATGAGATTGTGATTGATCTGTGAGCTAACTCCATGTCCTAACAAGGGTTTTGTATAGCTGAAGCGTAACTTCCATCCCTTGTATTCTAGTCCACTAGCTATAAAAGCCACCATTCCATTAGTCTTTTTTTTGATTATTTCCTGTATCCATTCATGGCATTTCAATGTTCAATGTCAAGTCTCTTTGGATCTGCACTGTTTCTAGCTTTTCACCATACAGAAAGTACTTTGTTTTATCCTTCTTATATTCAAAGTGGATGCCCTCACATTTGCCCATACTGAAATCCATTTGCCACAGTTTTGTTCAATCATTTAATCTATTACTGTCTCTTAGAAATTTATACTTCCATCTACACTGCGTAAAATGACACCAATCTTTGTGTCACGGGAAAATCCAAGCATGTGGTTCTCTATCCCATTGTCTAAGTGTCAATAAGTGCGGTGAATTGCTGAGGCCCCAACACACAGTGCTGTGGGACACCATTTGCCACATCTTGCCAATTAGAGTACCTGACCATTATCCCATTATCTTTTGAGGTGAAGTTAATTTCCTAACCAGGTCAAGAATTTTCATTCAATTCCATTGGCTTTAGTTTTAGTTGACAATCTGTGATGAGGGACTTTATTATATGCCTTCTGAACGTTCATATAACTAACATCCATTGATATTCCTCTGTCCCCTACTTCAAATATCTCTTCAAAAATTTAATCAGGTGCACCATGCATGATCTACCTTTGTAAGTCCTTGTTGACTCTCTTGGAGCAGCTGATAAATTTTTGTGGTATTCAGTCACCCTATTCTTAGAATCAAGTAACTTCTCAATAACAAATCAGCTAACTGGTCAATAATTCCTTGGTTTTCCCCCTCTCAACTTTCTTAAATAGCAGAGTTACATGCAATTTTCCAATCTGAAGGAAGGGTTCCCAAATTGAGAATACATTGAAAGATTATGCTTAGGGCATCTGCAATGGTCTCACCTACTTCCTTTACAATCCTGGGATAGAAACCATCTGCTTCCAGGAATTTGTCAATCTTTAGTGTCATTGTTTTATTCATTATTATTACTTAGTTTACATTAATTCTAGTAAGTCCTCGTCCCTGATTCAATATTAGATTCCTTGGGATGCTTGGAATGCCATTACCTTCCTCCACTATAGATACTGATGGAAAGTAACTAGTCAACATGTTCATCGTTTCCTTATTTGCATTGACAGTATCTAAGCTACTAGTTTTCAAAGGTTCTACATTGCTCCTGAACACACCCTTTCTCCTAATATAATTGTAAGCATGTTTTGGTGTTGATTTTGGTATCCCTTGTGATTTCCTTTCCGTATTCACTTTACATAGCTCTTACTATCTGTTTTGTTACCTTTTGCTGTTCATTGCATATTTCCCAGTCACCAGGAACTGCTACTTCTTGATCTTTTTATGGTTTTTCTTTAGTTTTATATTGTCCCTTACCTCTTTTCTCATTCTTGGCTTTTTTTTGGCAAGTTGAACTCTTGGCATAAATTGGTTCTGTATTATGTTAAATTCTATTTTGAATACCTCCCATTGACCTTCTGTCATTTTACCCATTAACTGATTTGCCCAGTTTACTGTGGACAGTCTCCTGCTACAAGATGCATTCTGGATGCACTTCCCACACAGGGAAGTACATTATGCCTGTTGGATTGGATCAGTTTCTGTGGATCCTTGTTTTCTATTTGAGCTGGGTTCCTCTTATTCTACACCCTGTTGGTCACACCAATCCAGCTCCGAGCCTGGACACCTTCACAACAAGTTTCTTACACGTCTCGCTGCCTGAACTAATGCAAAACAAAAATGCCCCCATCACACTTTATCCAATGATCTAAAGCCCACAAAAAACATGCTCTATCACACCACACCGCATGAACCAAGACCACAGCATGTACACATTTAAAAACAAATAAAAGCGTTTTCCAAAACACAAAATATACATGAACATTGTTAACAAATACAAAATATTCAGAGAGAATATTAAGATTTACCTGTAAGGTCCAAGGGAAACTGCAACATACTCCATGTCCAAATAGCTAGAATGGCATATACCAGCTCAGGATGGCATCTGAAATCACCATTATAGCTAGTTAGTTAATGATGCATAACTCTAATCACATTGATGCTATTTTCTGCTGAGTACAAAACCCACCTGACCCCCTTCTCTGACAGGGTTTCACTCTTAAACTCCAGTATATCAGCAGCAATTCCCACAAACGTAAGGAGGAGCTGGGATAATTGGTCTCGGTTAATGCCAACGCCCATTGGAAGTATCCATTTCCCTATTATGAGCAGAATCATGAGAGTCTGGTGAAAGCCAAGTGTCCAATCAAGTGTGGTAGTCCAGTTGATGACCTGAAAAATGATTTAAACCAAGAAGCGAGACAACAGAGAATGCAAGGGATTTAAGAGAGAAATTCAATAACATCCTATGTTCATGGAAATGAGATCCACTAAATTTAAGGAATAATATCACACAGAAATCTGAGATCTCAAAGTAGAGTTTTGTTTGTGCACATATTTTATTGTAATGACTGTTGAAGTATTTTATTGTTTATTGGCATAAGCAGATTTATGAAGCAAGGTGAAATTCATAAGCAGCATTGGTGTTATATGCAGAAAAATGTAGAATAAAAGCAAATAGATTTACCAAATTGATTGAATTACTGGAACTTCTTGGACTTTGCTTAGGTGGTTCTTCAGTTGAAGCATTGTTGATGAATTGTTCAGTTGAAGGGGTAAAATGCTGCAAATGAATTTTCATATGTTATCTATCTTGTCTGGGTCTTTAGAAAGCTAAAAGCAAAATACTGCGGATGCTGGAAATCTGAAACAAAAACAAAAATTGCTGGAAAAACTCAGCAGGTCTGACAGCATCTGTGGAGAGGAAGACAGAGTTAACGTTTCAAGTCCGTATTACTCTTCATCAGAACTAAAGAGAAATAGAAATGAGGTGAAATATAAGCCGTTTAAGGAGGGGTGGGACAGGTAGAGCTGGATAGAGGGCCAGTGATAGGTGGAGCCAAAGCAGAGATTGCCAAAGATGTCATAGACAAAAGGACAAAGGGGTATTGATGGTGGTGATATTAGCTAAAGGATGTGCTAATGGTGACATTAAGGGTAGAAAGCAGGATGAGCAAGTGACAGATGGCCCTAGTGAGGGTGGGATGGGGGGAAGGGATCGAAATAGGCTAAAAGGTGGAGGTAAAACAATGGATGGAAATAAATTCTTAAATAATAATAAAAATAGGCGGGAAAAGAAAAAATATATATAAAAAATATATAATAATTATTAGAAAAAAAGGAATCAAAAAGGGGGTGAGGATGGAGGAAAGAGTTCATGATCTGAAGTTCATGGTCTTATGGACTGAAGTTGTTGAACTCAATGTTAAGTCCGGAAGGCTGTAAAGTGCCTAATCAGAAGATGAAGTGCTGTTCCTCCAGTCTGTGTTGAGCTTCACTGGAACATTGCAGCAGGCCAAGGACGGACATGTGGACATGAGAGCAGGGTAGAGCGTTGAAATGGCAAGCGACAGGGAGGTCTGGCTCATGCATGTGAACAGACCAAAGGTGTTCCGCAAAGCGGTCACCCCAGTCTGCGTTTGGTCTCTCCAGTGTAGAGGAGACCCATTGGGAGCAGCGAATGCAGTAGACTAAATTGAGGAAAGTGCAAGTGAAATGCTGCTTCACTTGAAAGGAGTGTTTGGGCCTTGGACGGTGAGGAGGGGAGAAGTAAAGGGGCAGGTGTTGCACCTTCTGTGGTTGCATGGAAAAGTGCTGTAGGAGGAGGCTTGAGGTGTAGGAGGTGATGGAGGAATAGACCAGGGTATCCTGGAGGGAACAGTTCCTATGGAATGCCAACAAGGGGGGGGGTGAAGGGAAGATGTATTTGGTGGTGGCATCATGCTGGAGTTGGTGGAAATGGCGGAGGGTGATCCTTTGAATGCGGAGGCTGGTGGGGTGATGTGAGGACAAGGGGGACCCTATCATGGTTCTGGAAGGGAGAGGAAGGTGTGAGGGCGGATGCGCAGGAGATGGGCCAGACACGGTTGAGGGCCTTGTCAACTACCGTGGATGGAAAACCTCAGTTAAGGAAGAAGGAAGACATGTCAGAAGAACTGTTTTGGAAAATAGCATCATTGGAACAGTTGCGACAGAGGCAAAGGAACTGAGAGAACGGGATGGAGTCCTTACAAGAAGCAGGGTGTGAGGAGCTGTAGTCGAGGTAGCTGTGGGAGTCGGTGGGCTTGTAATGGATATTGGTGGATAGTCTATCACCAGAAATTGAGACAGGGAGGTCAAAGAAGGGAAATGTCAACGATGGACCATGTGAAAGTGATGGAGGGATGGAAATTGGAAGCAAAATTAATAAATTTTTCCAAGTCCAGACGAGAGCATGAAGTGGCATCAAAGCAGTCATTGATGTACTGGAGAAGAGTTGTGGGAAGGGGCCTGAGTAGGACTGGAACAAGGAATGTTCCACCTGCCCCATAAAGAGACAGGCATAACTGGGGTCCATGTGGGTACCCATGGCCACACCTCTGTCGCATCTGTTCCAATGATGCCACTTTCCAAAACAGTTCTTCTGACGTGTCTTCCTTCTTCCTTAACCAAGTTTAAGGAGAAATTGTTCAGTGAGAGAACAAGTTCAGCCAGACGGACAAGAGTGGGGGCGGATGGGGATTGTTTGGGCCTCTGTTCAAGGAAGAAGTGGAGAGCCCTCAGATCATCCCGGTGGGGGATGGCGGTGTAGAGGGATTGGACGTTCATGGTGAAGAGGAGGTGGTTGGGGCCAGGGAACTGGAAATTGTTGATATGATGTAGGGCATCAGAGGAATCGTGGACGTAGGCGGGAAGAGACTGGACAAGGGGAGAGAGAATGGAGTCAAGATAGCAAGAAATGAGTTCCTTTAGAAAGCCACACTTTGTAGACCACTAGACTCAAAGTGTTAATTCGATGATCCCTCTAAGTATGGGTCAGAGAATAAGTGGACAAACCACACAAACCACTGAACATAGATTCAAATTGAAGGCTCCTTCAGCAGCTGAGCCCTGGGATTTGGACCTCCTAAGTCCAGCCTATCACTGTCATTGTCACCCTGCGTGGTGTCCTGCCTACCCATTGCCCTGCTCTCCTTGCCTATTGCCCACCCTGACTGCAAATCAGCCTATCTGCCTGTCCTTTCTTAACTGGCTGTCAGATGACAAACAGTTAGGCCCTAAAATTCCTGGGCAGCCACTTTGGCAATGGAAGTGTGGTGGAACTGAACCCACACTTTAGCCCCAGGCTGGAGATCCCATGTCAAAACCTAGTCATCTACATGACTGGGTGGACTGTGGTGTCTGAGGTGGTTGGTTGTTATCTTGTATGGGTCTCCAGTGTCTGTGGTGGGTTGCATTGTCTGAGGTAAGTTGTGCTGTCTGGGGTGGATCCGCTGTGTCTGAGGTGGGCTGTGATGTCTGTGAGGGCAATCAGTGACATATTGCCCCATATCCTCCCTAGGCCAAAAAGTTTTTGCAATCTTCAACTCCAAGATAAGGCATCATATAAGGCCATCAAACTGTCATCCCACGCACCACCCTTCACCACTGCCATCCCCACCCCCAGTCCCCTACTCACTGTCAGGGAAGCAGATGGATGACCCACTTATGTTCCTCATTTACCAGAAAATCCCTGATAGGAAAATACAACGTGCAATTCCAGAATGCCTTTATAATGTTCAGGTTAACCCATAACCAGATTATTGCTTCCAGTGTGGTCACCTCACTTTAGGAAGAATGAGAACGTCATTGAGAGGATGCAGAATAGATTTACAAGAATAGTCCAGAATGGGGGTTTTAGTTACAAGATTAGATTGGAGAAGCTAGGGTTGTTCTCCCTGGAGCGAAGGAGATTGACAGGAAATTTAATAGAGGTGTACAAGATTATTACAGGTTTAGATAAAGTAGACAAAGAAAAGCTGTTCCCATTAGTAGATGGCACATCGACCAGGGGACACAGATCTAAAGTTTCAATGAAGAGGTACAGGGAGGATGTGAGGAAGAACTGTTTTATGCATCAAGTGGTAATGACCTGCAACTCACCACCTACGAAGGGGTGGAAGTGGAGATGATTAATAACTTGAAAAGGGAAATGGATGGGCATTTGAGGGAAATAAACTTGCAGAGCTATGGGGATAGATGAGGGAATTACTCTGCAGAGAGTGCATAGACTTAATGGGCCGAATGGCCTCCTCTGTGCTGTTATGACTCTATAACTCAAAACTGGCTTAAAATCTGGCTGAAGGCCACTCATTTGGTCCAAACCAGAATTTTGAGGTCTTACTTTCTGCTGTAGTACATGTTTCAGCATCTGTCTGTTCCTTATTCAAAGTAGCTGGACGACAGAGAACTACTTTGAATCAATCATGTTAACAACCTAACATAAAGTTGTGCACATTTAAACTCCTGTAACAACCATTAGTACCATTCAGTTTCTTTGATGGAGGTAATGATGAACATCTCAAGTAGTACGGTAACATATGTACGAATCACAAGATGAGCAATAGACAGACAACTGCAAAACTCTTTTGTAGCTTGTGGAATCTGAGTAGGACACAAGATACATTAATTAAGTACATGTGATTGAAACCAGTGCCAAGGATGAGAGTAATTTGAAGATAAGGAATCAATAAATCAACAGGAAGGGAGGAACCATTCCTTTAGATTAGAAAATTGCCCATGTCACACTCTGCTACTTAATAAAGATGAGAGAAGGAAACCAGGGATTACAGTGTAGGCCAGTTAGTCCAACGTCTGTTTTTGGGAACTTGCTGGAGTCTATAATTAAAAGGTAGGATGACTGAACACCTTGGAAATTTTCAGCTGATCAGAGGGAACCAGCATGGATTTGTAAAGGGTAAATAATGTCTGACAAACCTGATGGAATTTTTTGAAAGGATGACTAAAATGGTAGAAAGAGGAGTGCATATGGATATAATTTATATTGACTTCCAGAAGGCATTTGATAAAGTCCCTTATAACAGACTGTTAGCTAAAGCTGAAGTTCATGGGATTGAAGGCAAATTATTGACCTGATTAGTAAATTAACTGAAAGACAGAAAACAATGACCTACTCCTGTTCCTATATTCCTAAGTTCCTACATGTGGGTAGGAGACATTGTGATGGGCGTTTCATGCAGACATACATTTGTGGGGTATGATAGTGCAGAGTCTATGTTACTGGGCAAGAAGTCTGTGTTACGCAGAAAACCCAAAGCTCAAAACCTACCCTGGCATTTTGGAAATTTAAATTCTGCTTACAATAATAAAGTTGTGACCAGACAACAAACCCCAAGGGCAGAATTTTCCTCCTATTGGGGGGGGGAGTTCAGGAGCGGGCGTGCCTCCGATCAGTGCCCCCAATCAAGGGGGCGCTGCCATTTTATGTTGTCAGGCCACCCAGCATGACATTCGCAAGGAAGGCTATGCGCTCCCTGTGCAGGCGGGGGGGATTCCCTGAGCCAAGAGTGCTGCCTTAGGGAGATCGGCTCCACAATAAAAAATCTTAAAAACAAAAAAAAAAAATTCTTTGACATGTCCCCTCATGTGACACTATCACATGAGTTGGGATATGTCCATCACTTTTAAATACACCTTTATTACATTTTTAAAAAACCTACATGAAACCTCATTCCGCCTGTGGATGAGGTTTCAAGCTTTTTCCAATGCTCGCCAGGGCTCCCGGCCACTAATGATTTTAGTGACTTTGTCAATGGCCTCAATTGGCCCTTGACAGGTCGGCGGGCGCACAGCTGTTTCGGCTGAGCCCCCGCCGACCTGAAAATTGAAATGAGGCGGGGTGACATCAGGAGTTCTGCCCTATGTCATCCTGTGTCATTTTATGTCTCGGTGAGCGGGCCCCACCCCCCGCTCGTCGATCAGGAAATCCTGGCCCAAAAGTTGCAATCACCGGAGACAGATAGCTCTGGAGACCCAGATTCAGCTTTGCTCCTCTTCCATGATCTCCACATTCCTGACACAATTGTACCAGCAGACTCCACATATTTGTTGGAAGCATCACCAGTCAAAGATCAAATTCAGGGTTGGGATGGCAGCAGGCTAGCACTTAAAATTTAAATTAAACCCGCCCACTTCAGGAAGTGTCGATGATCAGAAGGCCACTTAAAATACAATCCCAGTGCTGTCCCAGAGACAGCCAGTACCATTCAACTTCTGCAGGCACTTTCCCCTCTCTCTTCCCCACAGACAGCCTTCCAACAGGACAGGAACCCACCCCCAACCCCCACCAAAGCTCACTCAAATTATCTAACTGAGACAAACCTGGGAAGTAGTTTGGACCATTGGCATAACTGTGGGAGTCCCATTCCACCAAACTGCGGCAAGATCTCTCCAAAGACTTTTAAGCATCCCAAGCAGCAGATAAATAAGATATAACAAAAAAAATCCAGGATTTAACTGTTGCATTTATAGGAACAAAGGAACATTAGGAACAGGGGTAGATTATACAGACCCTCAAACCAAATCCACCATTCAATTAGATCATGGCTGATCTGTACCTCAACTTCATTTACCTGCCTTTGTTCCATATCCATTGATAACCTTACCTAACAACAATGTACCAACAGTGATCTTGAAAGCTCCAATTAATCCTGAGGCAGATTCAATCATGGCTTTTAAAAGAGAATTGGAAAAGCACCTGAACAGAAAATAATTGCAGGGAAAGATTGGAGGAGTCTTTTTCTGGATGGCAAGCTGTAACTAGTGGGGTGCCACAGGATTCAGTCCTTGGGCCCCAACTATTTACAATCTTTATTAATGACTTGGATTCAGGGATAGAAGATATAGCTAAATTTGCAGATGACACCAAAATAGGTGGGAAAGTAAGTTGCAATGAAGAAATAAGAAATTTACAAATGGATATGGTCAGGTTAGGTGAATGGGCCAAAATTTGGCAGATGGAATTTAACATGGATAAGTGTTGAGGTTATCCATTATGATCGGAAGAATAAAAAGGCGACTTATTATTTAAATGGAGAGAAACTTCAGAATGCTTCAGTGCAGAAGGATCTGGGTGTCCTCGTGCATGAATCGCTGAAAGCTAGTATGCAGGTACAGCAGGTAATAAGGAAGGCAAATGGAATTTTGGCATTTATTGCTAAAGGAATAGAGTATAAAAATAGGGAAGCATTATTACAACTGTACAAGGCATTGGTGAGACCATATCTGGAGCACTATGCACAGTTTTAGTCCCCTTACTTGAGGAAGGATGTAGTTGCATTGGAGGCGGTTCAGAGGAGGTTCACTAGATTGATTCCAGAGATGTGGGGTTTGTCTTATGAGGAGAGATCGAGCAGTTTAGGCCTTTACTTGCTAGAGTTTAGAAGGATGAGAGAAGATCTATTTGAGGTATATAAGATGCTAAAGGGGATAGACAAAGTAGATATGAAGCAGCTGTTTCCCCTTGTGGGGCATTCTAGAATGAGAGGGCATAGTTTTAGGCTAAGGGGTGGTAGATTTAAATCAGAGATGAGGAGGAATTACTTTTCTCAAAGGGCCATGAATCTGTGGAATTCACTACTTCAGAGTGCAGTGGATGCCGGGACGCTGAATAAATTTGAGGAGATAGACAGATTTTTAATTAGTAACGGGTTATGGAGAGAGGCCGGGAAATTGGAGTTGAGGCCGAAATGAGATCAGCCATGATCGTATTGCTTGGCAGGGCAGGCTTGAGGAGCTGAATTGCCTACTCCTGCTCCTAGTTCTTATGTTCTTATGTTATGAGTGTGTGTAGCTAAGTAATTCTTGTGGAGAGGTAGCATGGACACAATGGGACAAATGGCCTCCTTCTGCATTGTAAGCATTCTATGATTCTATGACCCAGTCACAGCCTTTTATGTGACAGAGTTCTACTCCCCTTTGTGTGAGAAAGTGCTTCCTGATTTCACCCCTGGACAACTTGGAACTAATTTTAATGGTTATGCCTCCTTGTTCTGTACTCCCTCTACCACATGAAACAATTTTTCCATAGCTACTCTGTCAAATCCTTTTAACATTTTAGCACCTCAGTCTGAACTTGGGAATACAAGATAGTTTTGTGCCATCTGATCTCATAATTTAACTCACATTCTCCAGCATCATTCTAGTGAATTTGTACAGTACTCCTCCAGTACCAGTAGATCCTTTTTGAGGTGCAGTGCCCAGAACGAAACACAGAACTTCTGATGTGGTCTGATCAAGGCTTAATACAATTCAGGCATAACTTCCATGCCTTTGCATTCCAGCTCCCTTGAAGTAAAGGCCAGCATTCCATCATTCCATTAGCCTTCTTGATCACTTATTGAAGGGTGTGATGCACGTTAAACTTATTGGGCTGGATTTTACAGTCAGTAATGAAGAATAGTGCCAGTCATTCATTATTCTGATACTTTCCCACAGACCTTGTGAACAAGGCAAGTGACTGTGTATCTCATTAGCCAAACAGATAAAAGAATTCTGAATGAGCACTACTGTATCTAAAAAAAAGGATATGTACATTAGAATTTTTAATTCAATGTCAAATCAGGGACAGAAAGAGAAATAAAGAGAGACAGAAAGAAAAATACATTTCCAACAATAATTAAAGTCTGAAGGGATGAAATTCCACACTTGTAAAAGTTAATTTTCAGTGCCAGAATATTTGCTTAGCAGTAGTTAAGACTTATCACACCATTAGAAGTCTATTTAATGGGCAAGCTTGAACTTTAGATGGGTAGTTTATTGGGTAACTAATGGGTAAGTACCTCAATTTTACACTGTTCCATGTGTTTCAATGCTGGGTCTCTCGGCGAGGCACCAATTTAGAAAAGCTTCTGGAGGAGCAACATCAAAAACTTATATTTATATAGTGACTTTAACATAATAAAATATCCCAAGTTGCTTCACAAGAGCATTAAAATGCAGTATTTGACACCAAGCTCACATAAATTGATATTAGGTCAGATGGCCAATAGCTTGGTGAAAGAGGTATGTTTCAAGGAATGCCATAAAGGAGAAAAGAGGAGTAGCGATGCTGGGAAGTTTAGGGAGGAAAGTCCAGAGCATAGGGCCGAGGCATGGAGCAATTAAAATCAAAGATGCTCAGAAGCCCAGAATTAGATAAATGCAGTTATCTTGGAGAGTTGTGAAGCTGGAGAAAATTACACAGATAGAGAGAGGCGAAGCCATGGAGTGATTGAAAACAGGGGTAAGAGCGTTAAAATCGAAATGCTGTTTGCCAGTGAGAAAATGTAGATCAGCAAGCACAGGGGTGATGGGTGAACAGGACTTGGTGCGAGTAAACACACCAACAGCAGAGTCTGAGATGACCTCAACTTTACAGAGGATAGAATGTGGCAGACCAAGCAGGAGTGAATTGGAATAATCATGTCTAGGGATGACAAAAATAACATGCATGCCAGACAAGTGCCAGGCAATGACCATCTCCAATAAGAGAGAATCAAATCATCTCCCCTTAATGTTCAATGGCATTACCATCACTGAATCTCCCACCATCAATATCCTGAGGACAGGGGGTGAGGGGGGCAGGGGTTGGGGTTATCATTGACCAGAAGCTAACTGGACCAGTGATATAAATACTGTGGCAAGCAGAGCAAGTCAGAGGCTGGAAATTCTGCAGCAAATAACTCACCTCCTGACTTGCCAAAGCCTATCCACCATCTACAAGGCACAAGTCAGGAGTGTGATGGAATACTCCCCACTTGTCTGGATGAGTGCAGCTCCTACAACACTCAAGAAGCTCAACACCATCCAGGACAAAGGAAGCCACTTGATTGGTGCCACATCCACTACCTTAAACATTCACTCCCTCCACAATCATCATATTGTGGCAGCAGTGTGTACCATCTACAAGATGCACTGTAGCAACTCACCAAAGCTGCTTCTGTAGTATAAAGGATTAACAGATGGGATATGATAATATATGACGTAGATGACGATGTATTGCTCTCATCGTCAGTCATATGTTAGAATCTCGAGAGAGGGGTTGGAACACCATGCCGAGGAGCAACATGTCTATTCTGCTATTAACACATTCTGCTTTCTTACCTTAATGCCACCATCAGCACCTCCTTTAGCCAGTACTAATACCATTAACCTTTGTCCTTTTGTTCATGACAACTTTATCAATCTCTCCTTTGTCTCCACCTATCACTGGCCTTCTATCCAGCTTCACCTGCTCCATCCCTCCCTTAAACAGTATGAATTTCATCACATTTTTTACTTCTCTTTAGCTCTGAAGAAGAGTCATACGGACTCGAAATGTTAACTCTTTCTCCCCACAGAATGCTGTTAGACCTGCTGAGTTTTTCCAGCATTTTCTGTTTTTGTTTCAGATTTCCAGCATCCACAGCATTATGCTTTTATCTCATATATGTCTGCTCTGTAACTTGTAAGTATTACTAATAAACAAGTGTTAAGCAGATACCAGAGTATGTCTACAGTTTGTCTACTAACCAAGTCCCATATCTAAAATCCAAAAGAGAAGGGTCATCTCAAAACATGGTGGCAATAATGGAGACCTTAATGTAGAAAACTTTTCGGTGTTATCAAAGGAGCCATGGAGTGAAAGACACCTTGGGCAGAATTTTCTGCTTGATGTGTGGGGGGGTGCCACACGTCAGTGTGTAAAATGAAGCGTGGTGATGTCGGGTGAGCGTCCCGACATCACTGCACGCCATTGCGATATTTCGCTGGGCGGGCACGCGATGAAGTTCGATGCATGCCCGCCATTAATTAGCGGGCTAGTTAAGGCCCTTAAATCATCAATCGCCGATTTTCAGGCGCCCGTGCATACTTCGGGTCAGCACACGGGCAGGTAGGTAAGAGACTTTTTAATGAAGCTCATCCACGGGTGGGGTAAGAGGGCTCAGTGGTGTTGTCAATCTGGTCTGTGAGTATTTATTGCAGAAAGTTTTTAAACTTGCCTGTGTGATCTGTAGCAGTTCAGAACAAATTCCAGCAGCTTTCTGTGTACATGGAACCTTCAGGTCAGCACTCTGCAGTCAGTAATCTTTGTCGGGCCTGCAGCTTTCCGGAGGCCTCCCTTTAGCCTGGGTATGGGTTCTGACATGTCCACCGGAGGCAGCTCCTCTGAGGAGGAAGGGAGGGCTAGAATAAGGAGGAGGCGGCCAGGAGTGCACATTCAGTCTCCACGGGAGCCACCTTTGGGAGTACAGGCGAATGCACAAGGGACACAGGGCCAAGATGTAGTCCAAGGTGGAAGGGGCTGCAGAAGACGCCGCTATCCTGCTGCCAGGGTATACAGGCGGCGAAGCAGCTACCTCAATATGACTGAGGTGCAGTGCCGAAGGAGGCTCCGACTGTCAAGGGAGACAGTCAACTATATCTGTCAGCCGATTGGCCCTGAGATCTCCCCTAACTGTGTGGATGGACACCCCATGCCAGCGGCTCTGAAGGTCACAGTTGCCCTCAACTTCTACGCCTCTGATTCCTTCCAGGGCTCAGTGGGTGATATTTGCGGTGTCTCCCAATCAGCTGTCCACACTTGTGTCAAGCAATCACAGACGCTCTGTTCAGGTATGCATTGACCTTCACCCACTTCTGCTGGGACCAGGCAAGCCAGGCAGAGCAAGCCAGAGGCTTCGCGGCCATTGCTGACTTCCCCCATGTCCAGGGTGCAATAGACTGTACACATGTGGCCATCAAGGCACCAGCAGGTGAGCCTGGTGCCTTCATCAACAGGAAGGGCTTCCATTCCATGCATGTGCAGATGGTGTGTGATCACAGGATGCAGATTCTAAAAGTCTGTGCAAGGTATCCAGGCAGCTCCCACGACACCTACATCCTCAGACACTCCCAGGTGCAGAGGCTCTTCAGTGCTCCAGCTCGGATTGATGGATGGCTGCTGGGTGATAAGGGCTACCCCCTCAGAAGGTGGCTCATGATGCCTCTCCGCCATCCAAGAACAGAAGCTGAGCAGCGGTACAATAGGAGCCACGGCACCACAAGGGCTGCGGTGGAAAGAGCCATCAGTCTTCTAGATGTGCTTCCAATGCCTGGACTGCTCAGAGGGCACACTTCAGTATCTCCCAGATCATGTGTCAGTGATTGTGGTTGTATGCTGCGCTCTCCATAATCTTGCGCTGGAAAGGGGGGACGCAGTGGACGATGAAGACATTGACGCAGTGGATGCGGCTGCACACAATGAGTCCAGCAATGATTCTGAGGATGAGGAAGCACGGGAATGATAAGGGGCTAAACGCTGACCTGGGACCACATCAAGGAGGCAGGGACACCCGGGAGACTTTAATCCAACGAACCTTCAGCTAGGTCCACACAAACGGATCAGCAGGACCAGCCTTGCCTGGCTCTTCCATACTTGGCACCTAAGTGCTAAATCTGCCAGGTCATCAGCTACAATTAAGGGCTTTGGACATAAACTTCAATGTCCACTCAAACACTCATGACATTTATCTTAAACATACACATGCAAAACAGAGGAGGCACCCTCAGCCATGGTAACACATATGGTTTTAATTTTCACCATCAGAAGTTTTCACAAAGTCAAAACCAAACGTTAATCAAGCAGAAATAAATAATAAGTACCTAATCTAGGGCCAACACAAAAGCACCAGTGAGAAACCCGTGGTGTGCCTAAGGCGACTTATGCTTACGTTTATGGGTGCTACATCTTGGTACCACCCCATCACTCTGAGTGGCATCCGAGACAGCCTGCTGACTCTGTTGTCCTGTTGGCCTCGATGACCTTGGCGGTCGTCCTCTGGCCTGTGAAGCCTGTGCTGGGCCCACCTGGGAGGGATCTGCCAGTTCCACAGCTGGCATCTCCCCAGTCATCGCAGCCTCACCTGATGAAGTGGTCACTGGGAGTGGGGCAAAGCAACTGGTGCCCTCATCCAGAGCACCATGAAAGGAGCCCACAGAGACAACAGGCAGCTGCTGCACCGACGTGAGGTCACCCCAGACCTCCCTGCTCACCGTGGATGGGTGGGCAATGAGCTGGGAAGCTTGAAGCCCACACCATCTCCCACATTGGCAATGACCAGCCTATCATTGGCGCTGTGAGGGCTTGCAGATCCGAGCGTAACTCCAGGGGAACCTGATTGTTCTCCTGGAGGTCCCTCTCCACGAGAGTCGCCACTCTCTCCATGGAGGAAGCATGACACTCTGCCATGAGACTCATTACATCAGTGATGCTCTGCGTAGACTCCTCCACCACGGGCACCAAGTGAAGCATAGCCTCATGTATTACTCCCAGATGCTCCCGCACACCTGGCCATACTTCCTGCAGTTGCTGCGTCGCGGACGACTCTAGAGGCACATCATCACGTACTGACTGAACATGTGCCTGGTCCCCTGCAGTCTTCCGACAGCTGGCACCATCGGCGCTCTCTGTCTCTGCCAGCTCCACTAGTGTCTGTGCAGTGCCCTCTCCATTGTGCCTCGGGACACTAGCTGATGTTGCAATGCCCACCAAGGTGCTAGTATCTGTGCTGGTGCCTGCCTCACAGAAATGGTGTGACGCAGGTGACACTTGAGGGCCCTCAGGTGTGAGAGAGGGCATCTGCAGTTCCTCCTGGTGGCCATGCTCTGATGATGCTGAAATTAACAACAAGGACAGTGGATCAGTTAGCATGCACACAGTAACACCACTTCATCCCTTTCCCCCTGGCTCATTATGCGCTCAACCTTCCAGAACCAATGGACATGAATATTGGTGGGGTGGCATATAGTGAGGAGGATACCCTTACATTACAGGCAGATATAGACCGGCTGGTCAGATGGCCTAAGGAGTGCCAAATGGAACGTTATGTGGATAAGTGTGAGGTGATGCACTTGGGCAGGACAAACAAGGCACGGGAATACACAATGAATGGTAGGACCGTGGAAAGTAAGGAGGATCAGAAGGACCTTGCTGTTCATGTCGACAGGTCCGTTAAGGTAGCGGGACAGGTACATAAGGTGTTTAAGAAGGTAAATGCCATACTTGCCTTTATTAGCCGAGGAATAGAATATAGGAACAGGGAGGTCATGTTCCAAGTGCAGAAAACGCTGTCGAGGCCACAGCTATAGTTCTGCGTGCAGTTGTGAAATACGCTTCACATGAGAGATGTGATTGGAGTGGAGAGAGTGCAGAGGTCGTTTACCAGGATGCTGGCTGGGCTGGAGAGTTTGACTTATGAGGAGGCATAGTATAGAGTGGGGTTATTTCCCCTGGAGCAGAGGAGATTGAGGGGTGACATTATTGAGCTTTATAACATTATGAGGGGCATATATAGGGTCAACAGAAAGGAACTTTTCCTCTTGGTGGAGGGATGAGTAACCAGGTGGCATAGATTTAAGGTTAAGGGGATGAGGTTGACAGGTGATATGATGAGCAACTGTTGCACACAGTGTGTTGGGAATGTGGGACGTACTGCCTGAAAGGGTGGTGGACGCAGAAACCCTCCCAACATGTAATAAGTATTTGGATGTGCAGTTGTGATGCCATGACATTACAAGGCCATGGGCATAGTGCTAGGAAATGGGATAAGGCAATTTTGGAAGGTGCTTGATGCGCGCATCTTTGAAGGGCTGAGGGACCTTTTTCTATGATCCACACCTCTGACTCTATCACTCCGTGACTGAGCAATGTTGCAACAGCAACAAATCAAACAGTCATCAGTTCTATGGATGTTGGGAGGAAATAGCGGATCTCACTGTTGGCCTCAAATACATGGCCGTTCCACCCCAGCCTCACCGACACCAGTTGACCTGGGTGCATGGTGCCTCTCAAGTTCCAGGGCCTCCTGTTCGAAGTGGCTTAACATCAGCAGTTGGGCCTGGCTGCCTCCAGTCCTTGAACACTCAGACACATTGTGAGCATTCTTTTCCTGAAGAACAGAGAAGACCATTCATTGCAGCAATTTGCACATGGGCTCTGTACACGCACGCTGCACCCCAACCACAGTGGCCCATATCAGGCCTCCAGTGCCTCCTCTCCCCACTATTGCTGATCAGTCACACAAAGATAGTATGCTTGCTCCCAACAACACCCCCCTCCCCCCCACAACAGCCACCCTGGACACATTCTGCGTACATCATTTTACATGGTCTTTGCTCCCATAGCAAGGAGGTGCAACTACGTGCAGCGTCGAGGCACCAGATGGCTCTTGGCCACAATACCTTGAGGCTCCCCTTCCACAATCTCATCATCGTGAATAGGACATGTGTTGGAGTTCTGAGTGTGCGCCTAGCTGGATCTCCTGCAAGTTTCCCCCAGACTAGTCATGTGTGACTAAAAGCAACACATGGTGCGGGGAGAACTCATTTCCTCCTGAACCACTCAAGCTGATCTAAGCATGGGCACTATCTGCTTGCTCACTCAGTGTAATAGAAATGCCCCAACATGATTCAATGCAGTCACGGCAGTAAGACTTGTAGGGGGGGGAACCTCAAAGGCTAAGGCTACCTGCTGGGGTAAATGTCCAATGCCAACATGGTACTCACACATCCAGAGTGCAACAACTCATTGAGGTGCTTATAGCACTGGATCCAGGTGCACCGCACCACGTTGCAGGAGCTAACCACCTCCGCCACCTCCTCCCAGGTACTTTTGGTCATGTGGGGGGGGCCTTCCCCTCCCATTCTGGGGGACCAACACCTCCCGCCATGCTGCTGCCTCCTCGAGGAGGGCAACAAGGCAGTCTTCAGAAAAGCGAGGGGCGCATTGGCCTCCCGCTAGCCACCCTGCAGCCTGACCTGCTCCTCTGCCCTTCCCTCCAGCATGCCCTGCTCAGCTGACCCCCTGTGGTGTGACCTGGAAGTGGCCATTGTGAGCAACCTATAGTAGGCTGCCAGGTCTTCCTTTAAACAGACTGCTGGGTTGCCATTGGACCCGGTGGTCTGTGCTTGCCCACCACAGCTCGCACACTCCTGCTATTCACAGGAGTCAGCAAATACGCTGGGGGGCCTTAATTGGCCTGCCCACGCAAAATGGTGGTGTGAACCCAATCGTGGGTGCCAATCGGGTCCACGCCCGCCCGCAGCCGCTCCTGCTCCGCCCGCCCGACAGGCAGAAAATTCTGCCCTTTGATAGCAGATCGTAACAAATCAAGGGAAGGAGGAGGCACGCTGGACAGAGGTAACAACAACAGTCCCTACTGAGCAGTCCCGGTCCCTACCCTGCCCATTTGACTGCCTCGAGGGTCTGTAGTGAGGCCAGCAGTGAGAGTTATGGAAACACCATTTTCCCTGGTATCAAGCAGCATCAGGTCTTCGTGAAAAAAAGCCAAAGCTTTAAATCAGTTCCTTTCCTTATGCAGTAGGTCCAGGAGCAGATGACTTTCTCCTAAGGCAGGGTGTTCAGGAGCCCATCATAGTCTTTGAGACTATTCTTAAAGCCTTTGTCACTTTTTCCAGCCTGAAGCAAAAATTAATAATCAAACGAGCATGTTTTAACCAACAGTCCAAATTACCTGGTGAATCGATTGAATTACTTCTAACCAACCTATATTGTCTAGCTAGTTCTTGCGGATACGGGGCACTGAAGGATGGGCTAACCCTTGATTCCATTGTCATGAGTGTTTGGGATGAAAATCCCTCCAACCTTCTGCAGACCAAAGATGATCTTACTTTGGATCAAGCAGTCCAGTATGTGAGGCAGGCTGAGCATAAATGCTTTAACTGGGCTATAATTTGGCACAACTCTGAGGCTTCACATGACTCCATTGACTAGGTAGGTCCACAGGTAGTGGCCCCACGCATAAGAAAGCCTGCCAAATCAGATGAAAGGGTGGGAAACTCCACTCTGACAGCCATTTTGAGATGCTTGCATTGCATAGACACCAAGGCTGCCCAGCAGGCAGCAGCTTCCATTGTGGCAAAACTGGACATTTCAAGCATTTCTGCAAATCCAACAATATTAATCGAAGTAAAAGTCAAGAAAGTATTCATGAAACACACTCCATTCAAGAAATGGAAAACCAGGATAAAGATAAAACTACAGAGCTCCTAGGGGAAGCTGACAGTCTTAGTCCAGGCCATTGGTCAGTTACAGTACAAGTTCAAGGATTCCATACCACTTTTAAAATTGATACTGGAGCTGCTGTTAACGTACTAGCAGATGATCTCAAGTGCTTCAGCCAATGACCCGTCATCCATCAGACGTCAAATTATAAGGTCCAGGAAGCATAGACCTTCCAATTAAAGGCAAGATTATTGTTCTTCTTTGCTACAAGTGGCAACAGATCATTGATTCTCTCCATGTTCTTCATAATCAACATTCATCCTTATTGAGTGGCGATGTTGGCATACTTCTAGGAATCCTAGAAAAAACAGTTGATGCCCACCATTTGAAAGACACTGTCTTCAATTTTTTATTTAGAAGCAGTGGAAATTCAGCCTTCCAAAGCTGAGGAAGTTTATATACCCAGCAGTAAGTTTCTTTCTTTCACAGAGACCATCCACCAGACTGCGGGTGGATAAAAGCAAAATACTGCGGATGCTGAAAATCTGAAATAAAAACAGAAAATGCTGGAAAAACTCAGCACGTCTGACAGCATCTGTGGAGAGAGAAACAGAGTTAACATTTTGAGTCAGTATGACTCTTCTTCAGAGCTTCAGGCACCAGATAGAGATTGAAGTTATGAATCTCTCAATCCTTTATGAAGTAAGGCCAGAGCTGGCAGATACAGAAGGCACTGCAGCAGACGCTGACCATCTGCATTAAAATTTGCTGGACCTGAGTTGGCTCTTCCTAGGAAGTGATAAGGGAGAATCCCTTGCAGTGCTGAATGATCTGTTCAAGGTTGAGGTCCTAGAGGATGATTCATCTTTCAAGTTGATAGATGCACGATATGAAGTCTCTTGTTTTTTTAGAGGAGTCAGCTGGGTTTCTAATGGCCAAGCAGCACTCAGATCATTGTCCCATTTAAGCAACCAATATATTGCCTAGCCTATCTCCTGTTGTCCACGAAGAGTCTCCCTCACAGAATGCCTTGCCTGAGTCTATGCCAGAGTCCATTGAGGATCACACTGCTAAAGAGCTGGTACCTTCTAGGGGTGGAAGTCAATTATCATCCATACTTTAGACCCAGCTGAATGTCTTCTTCCCTCCAGAGCTGAAGGTCAGCACAAAAGCTACGGCAGAATCTTCAGCACTTCTGAAACTGCAGAATCCTGTACAGCAATCTTGCCCCAGGTTAATTGTGTACAGGAAATTTGTCTCAGTACAGAGGATGAGGCAGCCTTGACTCCATATCTGCACCAAATCTTCCATTGCCCATGGTGGAGCAACCTCACACAGAGGGAAGTGTGGTGCTTTTACCACTGCCTGTACAAGTTGACGGTCCTCCCGAAATATCATTGAGAAATCTTACAGGAATTTGTTTGTTCTTTTCCTTCGTTGTCTAAGTTAATTAAAATCTCAGGTCTTCAATGCCTGTCCATTCATCGATACAGCAGTGGATGACATAGCTGTGACAGTCTTCCCCAGAGTTGAGGATCATTCATCTTTTGAA
The DNA here is from genome assembly GCF_017639515.1 of Carcharodon carcharias. Classification (NCBI taxonomy): domain Eukaryota; kingdom Metazoa; phylum Chordata; class Chondrichthyes; order Lamniformes; family Lamnidae; genus Carcharodon; species Carcharodon carcharias. The sequence goes on along the minus strand of NC_054483.1, from coordinate 51,209,262 downwards.
GGTCTGCTTCGAGGGAGCAACAAGTTCCTCAGAGAGTCCTGAGTTCTTCTCTTCTAGATCCAAAGAGTCCAAAGTGTGGTGCTCTTCAGTCTTCTCTCTTAGATCAGTCTTTCTTTGAGAAGTCTTCATTATCCTTATGGTTCAGTCATTCTGCAGCCTACACTCTGCTTCCCAGCAATGCTGCTGAAGTGTTATCCTGTTTTCCAGATGATGTCCTACCAGATGTAGAATAAATCCCTCATGTCTCCAAGACATCTTCCCTAAGGGCCGGGAATACTCTGGGAAATTGAATCCCCCAGGATTGTGACTTGCGGAGGGGAAGAGTAGGAGTTGGAGTCAGTAGCATCTGTAGTTATAAAAAGGGAGTTACAGAAATGCAATGTAAATAGTTAAAGTCATAGGGTGGGATTTTCCAGCTCTGCCCGTGGCGGGCGGCAGCAGAAAATATCGTGCAATCGGAAAAATCAGTTTACTGCCGTCGTAAAAGCAGCCCAGGATCGTCCACCCCAGCTGTCAATGTCAGGCCGCATTTCCCGCCGTGGCACATTGGGAACGCCATTTTAATACATTTGCATCTCATTATAAGAGCTGCTTGCCGGAATCAAGCCCCCACCACCCCCTACGCTAGATCAAGAGGACACGTCGGCATCCAGTTGGACTGACATGATTCACAGCGGTATATAAGCGACGTGCACCTGGGTACCTGCACCTCACTCATGACTTTGAAGTTTGTTCACCAACCTTCATTGCACAGTGCTCACGGCAACTCAGACTCAGCGCCAGGATTCGCAGGCGGCACCACGTCACCTTCAGGGGGTGTCAGAGGCAAGACTCTACCTACCAGACTAGCAGTAAGGTGGGGGTGGCTTTTAATGTGCTGCAGAGTAAGGTCTCCACTGGGAAAGGGGGGAAAACTGGTCTGAGGCATGCAAATATGCTGCAGGGCAAGGGCCCCGCTGGGGGGTAAGATTGGGTATGGTTGCACTCAGACACCTGGGGGGTGGTGGTGGTGAGAAAGCATCCTTAGTGCCAGGATGGGGAGAGAGTCGGTTACAGGATGATGTAAGCGACTTTGGGCCAGAATGGGAGGATCGCTGAGTGAAGAAATGCTTCAATGCTGAGCTTGCAAAGACTGTCCTTGTCCCTGTCCAGACAGGGGGAGGGCATGTCACAGAATCACACAGTGCAGAAAAGGCCTTTTGCCCCACTGAGTCTGCCAACACATGAGAAACACCTACCTCCCTAATCCCATTTACCAGCACTTGGCCCATTGCCTTGAATGTTATGATGTGCCAAGTGCTCATCTAGGTACTTTTTAAAGGATGTGAACCAACCCGCCTCCACCACCCTCCCAGGCAGCGCATTCCAGACCGTCACCACCCTCTGGGTAAAAGAGTTTTTCCTCACACCCCCCTAAACCTCCTGCCCCTCACCTTGAACTTATGTCCCCTCGTGACTGACCCTTCAACTAAGGAACACAGCTGCTCCCTATCCACCCTGTCCATGCCCCTCAATCTTGTACACCTCGATCAGGTTGCCCTCTCAGTCCAGTCTCAGTCGTACCCTGGATGCTGTGTGCAGGGCGTTGTCGTAACATCACGTGTGTAGGTCTGCTGGTGGGGGGGGGGGGGTGGGGGCGTGGTGTTTCTGTTATTGTACTGGGCCGCAGATGACCCACTCAGTCAGGGGAGGCATCTGCAGCCTTTAGATTAGGAAAAGGTATTGTGGGGGCATTCGAGGGTGCGGGAAGGGAAGGGCGGTATATGTCGGACTGTGCAAGTGTCCTCAAGATGGGGAGGGTTGAGGTCCACATATGGATAGGCACATCTACCTGACCATGTTTCAGGGGTAACAAAGGGATATCCACCACGATCACAATGGGATCAACGAATACAGAGGAAGGAATGAGAGGTTCTTGGACGAAGGGAAGCCTGAACATTAAGCTCCTGCAGGATGATGGGAGGGATTTCCACACTCACACAGGGAGGGTCCAAGCTGGTCTGGTAGTGAGACCTCAACACCACCATCTTCCAACCTGCAGCGATGGTGCAGTACAAAATTAAAAGGAGGAGATACTCTGCTGGCGAGGACTGTGAGGGCAGATTGGAGGGCAGTACATGCACTGGGGGTGGGGGGGCGCAATTAAAGGGGCACCCAACTGAACTGTGCAATCCCAAATGAGGAAAGATGCACAGCTGAGGCATGTTAGGAGCCTTTCAATGACAATGCAGAGAATCAGAGAAGTGAAGCAAAGATGTGCTTGCATGTGAGACTAATCCTGTAAAGTGGCACTAATTGTATTAAGCTCTTGTTCACCGCCTGGCGATTTCCCAGAGCGATAATGAACTCCAAAGCAATTGGCAACTGGACAAGCTTCAGATGCACGTTAGAATCGTGGCACTGGTAGTTCACAGAAGAGAAGCCTCAGGCCCCCCTCAATTAAACTCAGTTCCTGGTTAAACATTTTCCCTCATGTTTATTCCAAACAGTGTGGTATTAGAGTGCAGCGAATGAGGATCCCAGTGTCTGGGCTGAAAGCAGCACAGCCAAGCACCTGGCCAATGTAATCTCATAGCAGTCGGTCATGCAAAGGGTTGTGGGATGGGGGGAATGGTGCACCATGAAATAAATGGCTGGGATTTTTGGGGTGATTGGCTTCCAGCACTGGAACAAAGCCCTTGAACACACATTCACTGATGAGCCATTGACAGAGATGGGACCTTTGCAGACTGATGCTGACCCTTGTCTGTTTCTCATTGATGCTGCAGAGAGGAGACCATCAGGAAGATGGAGTCTGGATTTATTGCTGCTGCATAATCACATACTGGCAGGAGAGAAGAAAGGGAAGATTGTGTTGGAGGCACCTGGCTTGCCAAAGTGGGGATCAAAACCCTCAAGGCCAAAGGCCAGCAGGGCCACCTCCGGATGCAGAGGGTGAGGCTCACAGAGACATTGTGCTTAGGTGCCTCACAAGACCAAGGGTGCACAGAACTCATGTGTCTTATCTGTGGATAAGAGACAGTGTCGCAGACACCTCCGCATATCCAGGGAACTGGTGACTCACATTTGCCACACTCTCCAGGAATTGGTGCCATAGGGATGGGGAGGGCATTCATTGCCAGTGACTCTGAATGTAACAGCCGCACTCAACTTCTACGCCAGTGGCTCCTTCAGGGCTCCACTGGACACCTCTGCGGGATCGCTCAAATGTCCACTCACAGATGCATACATGACGTGACAGATGCCCTTTTTGCCAAGGCCCACAATTATATCAACTTCAACAGAGATCAAACAAGCCAGTACGCCAGAGCACTGGGCTTTGCTGAGATTTACGATTCCCACAGGTATTGCCTGTCATCAACTGCATTCATCTGGCTATAAAAGCTCCCTGGCAACAGGCACTCTAATACATAAACTGGAAAGGCTACCACTCGCTCAATACACAGCTGGTCTGTGACCATAAGAAACTGATCATACAAAGCCAGATACTCAGGAAGTGCCCACTACTCATACATCTTGAGTAGATTGCAGATCCTGAACATCTTTGAGAAACTGCACAGGATCCAGGGCTGGCTCCTCAGTGACAAGGGGTACCCACAAAGGATGTGGCTGATGACACTCGTGCGGCGGCCACAGAACCCTGCAGAAAGTACAGTGATGCTCATGCTGCTACCCGAGCGTTGGCTATCTCAAAGTGTGATTCCTTTGCCTAGACAGATCTGGTGGAGTACTCCAGTACACTCCCCAGAGGGTCTCACGGATCGTGGCTTGCTGCTTGCTGCACAACCTGGTGCTGCAAAGTGGGGGGGTCTTGCCAGATGCCAACATGGAAGAGCTGCACATCTCCTCCGATGAGGAGGACATCAAAAGGGATGAGGGCATTTAGTTCAAGGAAGCTGAGGCTATGGGGAAAAGGCCATATCATGGGCCAGGAGAAGCAGGTGCATGTGAGGCCCTCATAGCCACCATATTCCATGAGGAGGATGACAAGTTGCAGTGAGTGTCCTCTTGAACAAGTACCCTCTATCATGGGCCAGCATTAGCACTAGTGTTGCTATTTCTCTCATCTCAACCATACACTTCAATATGAGAGTGAATAGTTACACATCAGACTCACATTGTCCTGATCCTTTGAAGGATGATGAAGCCTTGGCAGCATTCGTCCTTGCTGAGATGAGGAGCTAACTGAAAGGAGTCCCAGCATTAGATGTCAGAAGGTGCTGCCTCTTCAAGCATACCTCCAGCATCCCAGTCTAAAAGAGCCAGGAGCTGTTCCACTATCCCAAGTGGGCTTCTGTCTGTATGCCTTCGATCTCACAAAGCTCCTTAAGGAGATCCATCCCCAGCAACGGATAACATATTATGTGTAATCTTGATGATAAAATTAATATTGGCACTTGGGCCAAGGCAGCTGAGGCCGGTCTACTGGTGTACTTCTTTTCAGAGATGACTCAATCCTCTGTGTCACCTTCTTCTCTATCACATTAACTCCGGCACTCTCAGTTAGGGATGCTGGCCCACTTTTATCCTCACCTTGGTATGCATGTGGACCACCTGAAGAAGATAATGTTCAACCACTTGCGTCCCAGACATTAAAATGCCTCCTCTTTAAGACACATATTGTGCCCTCTTGGCCAGCCCTGGCCCTTACGAACTCCAAAATGCTCAGACACCATGAGGCCCTCAAGGAGATGAGTCGTTTCCAATAAAGAGCAGACTTCAGCTTCAGTACATCCTCGCTGTTATCCCATTGCTCCCCTCAACATTATCTAAAGTTTCCAGAGCATGCTCAAAGGCTCTGCTGACTGCCAAAAATCACCATTTGCAATTAGCATCACATGTCGGCGAGTGCTTAGACGATGGGAGGCACCACATACCAACATTGTGACAAGAGCTTTAGGCCACAATCCAGACAATTACAGGTTGAGAAACAATCAAGGTCGTAGGTTCAAATGCCAGGGCAATAATGTGGCTGAGAGGGGCAGAGCTTCAGCACCTTGAGGTGGCACGGTGCTCCCACCTATTGGTGAGCTTAGCAGATGTACACTCAAAGTCGAAAACGTGGTTGACAGACAGGAGTGCGTACAAGTTCTGAGTATGGGCTCATAGCATGAAAAACCTGCCGGATCACAGAGAGCACATGGAGTGGCAAGATATATGACCCTTCTCCATGCGTAAAATATCTCTCCTTGTACACTACACCTTCACCTTTCAAGAATACAGACGAGATAGAAGAACACCTCTGCCTCAATCATACACAGCCAAGAATAAACGTGACATGACCCAGCAAAGCATGTGAACAAGTTTCCTTCCACAAGCACACTTAACATTAAGGTCGAGGCATCACTGATGTCAAGAATGATCTGAAAAAGCGGCGCACACTGTGGTGATATGAAAGCACAGTACATACACAAGGGACCCATGATAGCGATATCAGCAATAATTGGGGGAGGTACCACAATATCACATCTGACTGACAGCAACACCATTATCCTCCTAAATTTTTTTTAACTTTCTTAACCCCACTGCTACATCTAGGTGCATCCTGACATCGACAGTGGAGGTGGAGGCAGCCTGCTGATTGCTACGCCCTGTTGTCTATGATGACTTTGGAGGACGTCCTCTGGAAAGCTGAGACCTAGAGGATCCCGGTCTGCTTTGGGCATCCTGCTGTGAGGCAGGTGCACCCTCCTCGGCTTGGTGGAGCTGGAGGTGATTGGGTCACAGGAAAAGGAGATTGGGATCGGCCGGACAGTCCCGGAATCACCTGGGTGGATGGCCCCATGGCCTCTATCTGCAGGTCCACTTCTCTATGGATGCCCAAGGGCCCTTGGCTGACTCCTTGAGGAGAAAGGGCAGCTGGAGTGAGATCGAGATGCCTCGACCCCCTCTTGCACGGGGACTGATGGATGCCACCAATGCCTATAGTGATGGAGTGCTTGTCCTGCAGCAGTGCAGGACCAATATCCTGGACTAAGATCTCTATAGTGGCTGCCATCCTGCCAGTGTTTACCTTGCTGTATTGGCATGTTGGCGCTATCGCCTGAAACTGAACATGGACGGACTCCTCCACCGTCCGTTACAAACTGAAGAATGCAGCTGTCATCCCTTCCTGATGTTCCCGTGATTGTTGCTGCAGCTCTGCCAACTGATTTAGGGCTGAGTCTACAGGCTTGTCATCTGAGTGTACTCTGAGTGCCGGTGACCTCAGATGTCCCTGCCTTCGCCTGCTGTGGACCAGATTGTGTGCTGTGCTTACCAGATTGTGACCCCATGGTACTGAGGCGTGTGTCTCTGCTCTGGTTGAGTTCTGTGATGGGTCTTCTTTTGATGATTCTTCAGGATCCTCATCCAAATTGTCGTTGGGGCTCAAGCTAAGGACCTAGCTGGTTGAGGCTGTTGGGCACTTGGCTGAGGTTCTTATGAAAGAAAATAGAGATAATTAGTGTATGGCACGCACCTCTAAAACAGGACAATGTACTTGCTGTATGATTGTCTGAGGGATGTGCTGGTGCAGCATCTTCAAGTGGGTGTGTGCCACCGATCTCACCATTGCCGCAGGCACAGTCTGTGTCCTCTCTGGCCAGCTCAATAGCTCGGTTTTCAAACCGAGAGGACCTTGAGTTCCGGCACTCCACCCCTGGGTCTGGGAACTTTCTCTGCCATTGTGTGCAATCTTGTCCTGCATAAAGACAAATGGAGAGAGTGTGAGCAAGACACATACCAGGGCAAATGATAAAGATGCCTGGCACGTGTGGGTGGTGAGAGGAGTCATGGACTGGATGAGGACGTGATCTCCCGAGGAGATAAGGCCAGATGGAGATGTGAGGGTGTGTGTGAGAGTGAGTGGAGATGTCCCTTGAGCTGGCAGTGAGTGAGATGTCAGTGAATATGTGATGGCTCTGTGAGTGTGTGAGTTGAGATTGATGAGATGGCTGCCTTACCTTGATGGCACGAATGAGAACATTCATCTTCTTTCTGCACTGGGTGACTGACCTCTTCTATGCAGCGTTGGCAGTGACCACTGTTGTCACCGCCTCCTAAGCTGGATTTGGTGAGCTTGCTGGACCGTCTGTGGTCAAAGCAGCAGTAAAGAACATCGCAGCAGGCCTCGACTGCATCCAAAAGGCATTCCAGGGAGGCGTCACTGATTTTGGGGGCTGCCGTCTTCTTGGCTTTCAGGGCCATGTCTTCAGTGGAGCAGTCCTGGGGTGCAGACATTAAGAACACTGTGCGAGGTTGCACTTTAAATATGGTGTGAGGAAGCATTGAGCTCAAGGCGGGGAGGGCAAATCCAGAGGCTGCCCACCAGCAATCTGGTGTGTTTCCTGTGTATGCATATTTAATGACGTGGGAGCAGATGATATGGCGTGAAAGCCTGCTATTGCAGTCAACTGGTAAAACGCAGATTTTCACGCCCGCCACCGCATTTAGTGCACTGAGGGCAAAATCCCGTCCACAGTTTCAGGTTGTCGTTAAAATAGGATACTATTTGGGGGGAGGTGTAGTATAAAGGGCTAACAGATGAGATTATGCTATTATATGAAGTACATGCTGATGTACCACTGACATCAGTCAGTCATATTTTAGACTCGAGAAAGAGGTTGGAACACCATGCCTAGGAGCAACATGCCTACTCTGTTACCTGCTTTGAAGTAGTACTAATAAAAAAATGTTAAGCAGATACCAGAATATGTCTATAGTCTGCCTACCAACCAAATCCCACGCTGAGAGTTCAAGATAGAAGGACTGTCTCAGAACACCTTTGACAGAACCTTCCGACCCTATGATCCCTACCACCGAGAAGGACAAGGGCAGCAGACACATGGCGGCACCACCATGTGCAACTTCCTCTCAAAGCCTGACCTGGAATTGCTGTTCCTTCACTGTTGCTGGGTCAAAAACCTGGAACTCCCTGCCTAAGAGCACTGTGAGTGTAGCTATGGTTCAAGAAGACAGTGCTCCACCACTTCCACGAGTGGTGGCTGCTGTTGGCCTTCCCAGAGATGCTTACATCCCATGAACGAGTCAAAAAAAAGGTAGAGCGTGCGGGCATGAACATACAGGATCATAGAATCATAGAATTGTTACAGCACAGAAGGAGATTATTCAGCCAATTGAGTCTGCACTGGTTCTCTGAATTTACATTGAACCTAGTGCCATTCTCCTGCCTTCTCCCCATAACCCGGTACATTGTTCCTCTTCAAATAATCATCTGATTCCCTCTGAAATGCCTCAATATTGCACCTGCCTCCACCACACTCTCAGCAGTGCATTCCTAACCACTCGGTGTGCAAAAGGTTTTGCTCATATCACTTTTGCTTCTTTTGACAATTATCTTACATCTGTGCCCTCTGGTTCTTGATCCTTCCGCCAGTGGGAACAGTTTCTGTCTGTCTATCCTGTCCTAGTACCTCATGATTTTGAATACTTCCAACGAATCTCCTCTTAGCCTTATTTTCTCTAGGAAAATTATCCTATCTTCTCCAATCTATCTTCATAACTAAAGTTTCTAATCCCTGGAATTATTCTTGTAAACCTCTTCTGCACTCTCTCCTATTCCTTCACACTTTTCCCAAAATATGGTGCCCAGAATTGTACACAGTACTCCAGCTGAGGCCTAACAAATGTCTTACTCTGACCGCACCTATTAATTTACTATCCTCTATTTTAGTGCTGTCTCTTCCAGTATTTTGTGCACCCTGATATTCCTCTCCTGGTTTCCTCCTGATATTTTCTCCTAGTTCCCACACTCCTGCCGAGTTAATTTAAACCCTCCTCAACAGCACAACATCCATGTGAAAACAATGTTGAGATGTCAGATGATGTTGTAAAGGGGCAGCATGTAGATGAGAAAGAGTGGTGGGGAGAGGGGGGGGTGCAAGGATAGACCCTTGCGGGATACAAAAGGTAACAGTGTGGGAAAGGATAGCAAAACCAGTGCAAGAAATATGTTGGCTATGATTAGATAGATAAGAAATGGAACCACGTGGGAGCAGACCCACCCAGATGGACAATTGTGGAGGACCATTGTCGAGGATGGTGTGATCAATTGTGTCAAACGTTGTGAAGGATGAGGAGTGATAACTTATCTTCGCAATAGTCACAGAAGGAGTAATTTATGCGCTGCTTCAGAGTGTGGTGGAGGCAGGTGCAATTGAGGATTCCAGAGGGAATTAGATGATTATTTAAAGAGAAACAAAGAGCGGTTTCAATACTCTAGCAGGGATAGAAACCTGATTGGAGGGATTCGAACATGGAGTTCTGGGAAAGATTGAACCGGATTTGGGAGGCAACAACAAGTTCCAAGGATTTTGTAGAGGAAAGGGAAGTTGAAGATAGGGTGGTAATTTGCAATGATGGTGTGGTCAAGAGTTGTTTCTTTAAGGAGAGGGACAATGACAGCAGATTTGAAGGAAAGAGAAAGAGAGAGAGACCTTTAACAGGTAAAGAAGTAGAGCAAGTTAGACAGCAAATTCCTGATTTCTGCATTTAACGGCACATATTTCTGGCACCAGAAATTGCTGTGATTTGGTCTTTAAGAACAGTAGGTACTGATAGCCTCACCATTATTTTTACGACAAAATCTGGACCAATATATTATAGATAGCAATAGCTTGATTATCCAGTCTGTCTTCTTAAAGGTGAAGCATTGCTCCATTGGCACTGTCAGCATTATCCATCTTACTTTAATTATGCACCTGTTGTGACTGTCATTGGTTAGCTGACTGCTTTGTATTCAATGCTTTTTTGGAAGATGAAGTGCTGTAGTAATAAGATGCTAACTCGCTTCGGAGTACACTAAATGCACCAAATGATTCATCAAAAATAGGCTGCAAAATATGAATAAAACTATCATTCATTTGCAACAGAAAGAACAAGAAAGCCTGGAGGCTAGTAGAAGGTGAGGAAATATTAACCTTAATAGCCATCCAATACCTGTGTCAAATTCAGTTAATGAAATATCAATATTTGTCATGAAATAAGTAGGAAAGACATACCGTGCACTTAATAGAGGAATTCATTGAACTGCAGTCTGCGGTGTGTATCTGTTTTTCAAGCTGATACAGTTCAAGGAGCCACACTGGAGGTATTATATTGATTAGATAAAAAAACAGTGCTGGAGAAAATCTGTTCAAGTGAACATAGAAATAGATTAGAACACAGTAAAAGAATCATTAATGATTACTCCTGTCTTTTCAGAGTTAATTTCAATTCATGCATATTTCCTTGTAATATTTCATATTAGCATCACATTTGAAATGTGTGGTGGAACCCAATTTGTAAAGTTAAGTGCAGAATTTATCAGTGTTGAAGTGTAACTTCAGTACATTAACAGCCCATTTCCAGTTCTGCTCAGTTGATGAGATTCAATAACTTACATCAAATCAACTGTCGAGCTTATTTCATGGTCAGATCTTCAGTTTCCTCTGCCCTTTAGGTTCTGGAATTCCCTCCCTAAATCTCTATGCATCTCTACCACTTGCTCTTTAAAATCTACCTCTCTGACCAGGCTTTTGGTCACGTGTCCTAATATCACTTTATGTGGCTCAATGAGAGACCTGTTTGATAAAGCTTCTCCAAGTATCTTGAATCACAGAATTGTTACAGCACAGAAGAACATTCTACACCAGCTCTCTGAATGAGCAATTCCCTTAATGCCATTCCCCCATTTTCTCCCCATAACCCTGCACATTCTTCCTTTTCAGATAACAGTCTAATTCCTTTCAGAATGCTTTGATGCAACCTGCCTCCAACACACTCTCAGGCAGTGCATTCCAGACCTTAACCACTCGCTGTGTGAAAAAGTTTTTTCCCCATATCACTTTTGCTTCTTTTGGCAATTACTTTAAATCTGTGCCCTCTCCTTCTTGATCCTTTAACAAGTGGGAACAGTTTCTCCTGATCTTCTCTGTCCATACCGCTTGATTTTGAATAACTCTAGCAAATCCCCTCTCACCCTTCTTTTCTCCAAGGAAAACAGTCCTAACTTCTCCAATCTATCTTCGTAACAGATGTTCCACACCCCTGGAATCATTCTCTTGAATCTTTCTTGCACTCTCTCCAATGCCTTCACATCCTTCCTAAAGGGCAGTGCCCAGAATTGGACGCAATACTCTAGCTGAGGTTGAACTTGTGTCTTATAAAAGTTTAACATAACCTCCTTGCTTTTGTACTCTATGCCCTTATTAATAAAGCCTAGGGTACTAAATTCTTTATTAGCGGCTCTCTCAACCTGTCCTGCTACTTTCAATGACTTATGCACATATACATCCAGGTCCCCCTGCTCCCCTTTAAAATTATACCCTTAGTTTTATACTGTCACTCCATGTTCTTCCTATCAAAATGAGTCACTTCACATTTCTCTACATCAAACTTCATCTGCAACTTATCCACCTATTCCACCAACTTATCAATGTCCTTTTCAAGTTCTACACTATCCTCCTCACAGCTCACAATGCTTCTAAGTTTTGTATCAACAGAAAATTTTGAAATTGTGCCTTGTACATCTAGGCCTGCGCCATTAATATATATCAGGAAGAGCAAGTATCCCAACACTGACTCTGGGGGAAACGCCACTACAAACCATTCTCCAGCCCAAAAAATACTCATTAACCATTACTCTCCGTTACCTGTCACTTAACCAATTCTGTATCCATGTTGCTACTGTCCCTTTTATTCCATGAGCTATATCTTTGCTCACAAATTTGTTGTGTAGTACCGTATCAAATGCCTTTTGGAAGTCCATGGTATACCATATCAACAGCATTGCCCTCATCAAACCCTCTGTTACCTCATCAATAAACTCCAGTAAGTGGATTGAAATAGATTTTCTCTTAAGAAATCCATGCTGGCTTTCCTTAATTAACCCACATTTGTCCATGTGACTATTGATTTTGTCCGAGGTTATTGTTTGTATAAGTTTCCCCACTACCAAAGTTAAACTGAATGGCCTGTAGTTGAACAGGGGTGTAACATTTGCAATTATCCAGTCCTCTGGCACCACCCCTGAGTCTAAGGAAGACTGAAAAATAGTGCCCAGTGCCTCTGCAATTTCCACTCCCATTTCTCTCTGTATCCTTTGATGAATCTCATCCAGCCTTGGTGCCTTATGAACTTTAAGTACATGCAGGCTATCTAATACCTCCTCCTGATTAATTTTAAACCCTTCTAGTGTCTGAATTGCCTACTCTTTTACAATGACCTGAGCAGCATTTTCTTCTTTGGTAAAGACAGATGCAAAGTATTTATTTAATACCTCAGCCATGCCCTCTGCCTCCATGCGTAAGACCCCTTTTTGGCCCCTACTCCTTCTTTTACCACCCTTTTACTATTTATTTGCCTATAAGGGGATTCCCTTTTATGTTGGTTGCCAGTCTCTTTTCATACTCCCACTTTGCTTCTCTTGTTTGCTTTTTCACCTCCCCTCTGAACCTCCTATATTCAGCCTGGTTCTCAATTGTATTTTCTACCTGACATCTATCATAAGCACACTTTTCCTTAATTTCAATCTTTTTTGTCCCCAGGGAACTCTGGATTTGTTTGCCCTACCTTTCCCTTTTGAGGGAATATACCTGATTGTGCCTGAACTATCTCTTCTTTGAAGATAGCCCATTGTTCAGCTACCATTTTTCCTGCCAACCTTTGACTCCAATTAATTTGGCTCAGATATGCTCTTACCCCATTGAAGCTGGCTTCCCCCCAGCTAATTATTCTTACTCTGCACTGTTCTTTGTCTTTTATCATAGTCAGCCTAAACAATAATCACTGTACCCTAAATATTCTCCTACTGACACTTGATCCACTTAGCTCACCTTATTTCCAAGAAACAGGTCTAGCAGTGCCTCCTTTCTCATTGGGCTGGAAACATACTGCTGTCAAAAATTTCCCTGAACACACCCTAGGAACTCTTGCCCTTCTCTGCTCTTTATGCTACTACTATCCCAGAGTAGAGATAAGTTAGAGAGAAAGGTACGAATATGGGAAATGATAAACAGAATGTGACAGAAAGGGACAGAGACCACAAATCTAAGAGTAAATCAGCAGATAAGGCTAGATGTTATAAAAATAATAAAAGGACAAAACTAAAGGCTCTGGATCTAAATGCACACAGCATTTGAAACAAAACAGATGAAGTCATAATGCAAATAGAAATAAATAAGTATGATCTGATAGCCATTATAGAGACATGGCTACAGGATGACATGTTATGATATGAATATTGAAGGGTACATGACATTTAGGAAGGGCAGGAAGTTAGGAAAAGGTGGAGGGGTGGCTTTGTTAATTAGTGATGGTATTAGCACATTAGAGAGGAATGACCTAAGTTCAGAAAACAAGGATGTAGAAGTGGTTTGGGTTGGGAAGAGAAATGATAAAGGCAAGAAGTCACTTGTGGGATTGGTGTACAGGTCCACTAATTGTAGCTACATGGCAGGATAGAATATAAAGGAAAAGATAATGGGAGCTTGTCAGAAAGGTACAGTGATAATCATGGGGGATTTTAATCTACATATATACTGGAAAAATCAAAGATAGCATAATGGGAAGTTCACAGAATGTTTTTGGGATAGTTTCTTGGAACAATACGTTCTGAAGCCAACCAGAGAGCAGGCTATACTAGGTCTGGTATTGTGCAATGAGACACGATCACAGAATCTTTATAGTGCAGTGGGAGGCTGTTCAGTTCATCAAGTCTGCACTGGCTTCTCTGAAAGAGCACTATACCTAGTCCCAGTCCCCTGCCTTATCCTTGTAACCTTGCACATACTTTCTTTTCAGATAGCCATCTAATTCCTTTGAGAATACCTCGATCAAACCTGCTTCCACCACCCTTTCAGAAAGTGCATTCCAGACTCTGGGCAAAAAAAATTTTCATCACATCACTTTTATTACTTTTGCCAATTATTTTGAAGCTCCCTTGAGTGGGAATAGTTTCTCACTAGTTACCCCGACCATACCCCTCAGGGTCTTGAATACCTCTATCAAACCTTCTCTCAGCCTTCTTTTCTCCATGGAAAACAGTCCCAACCTCTCCAATCTATCCTCGTAACTACAGTTCTTTATCACTGGAATCATTCTTGTGACTCTCCTCTGTACTCTCTCCAATGCTTTCATATCCTTACTCAAGTATGGCACCAAGAACTGGACGCAATATTCCAGATGAGGCCTAACTAGTGTCTTACACAAGTTCAACATGGCCTCCTTACTTTTGTACTCAATACCCCTATTAATAAAGCCAAAGATACTATATGCTTTATTAACTGTTCTCTCAACATGTTCTGCCATTTTCAATGACCTATGTACATATACACTGAGGTCCCTCTGTTTTTGTGCCTCCTCTAGAACTTCTCCCCTTATTTTATACTATCTCTCCATATTCTTCCTACCAAAATAAATCAACTCACACTTTTCTGCATTGCACTTCATCTGCCACTTGTCTGCTCAATCCACCAACATGTCTGTGTCCTTTTGAAGTTCAAGACTATCTGCATCATAGTTGACAATGTCTCTAATCTTCATATCATCTGCAGATTTTGAAATCATACCCTGAACATCGCAATCTAGGTCATTAATATACATCAGGAAGAGCAAAGGTCCCAACACTGACCCCTATGGAACTCTACTACAAACCTTCATCCAATCTGAAAAACATCCATTCACCACTACGCTTTGTTTCCTGTCACTTAGCCAATTCCTTATCCAAGTGCCTACTCTCCCTTTTATTCCATGAGCTAGAACTTTGCTCACAAATTTGTTGTGTGGCACCATATCAAATGCCTTTTGAAAATCCATATACACCATATCAACAGTGTTGCTCTTATCAACCTTCTCTTTAACCTCCTCGAAAAACTTCAGCAGGTTAGTTAAACATGATTTTCCCCAAATGCATCCATGCTGGCTTTCCTTAATTATCCTGCACTTGTCTAAGTGGCAATTGATTTTGTCCTGAACTATAGTTTCCAGAAGTTACCAGACCACAGAAGTCAAACTGACTGATCTGTAGTTGCCAGCTTTATCCTTGCATCACTTTTTGAACAAGGGTGTAACATTTGCAATTCCCCAGATCTCTGGAACCACTCCTGATTAATTGATAACCTCATAATGAAGACACCCCTAAGTGGCAGCAATCATAATATGATTGAGTTTTACATTCAGTTTGAGGGAGTGAAGAGTGGGTCCGAGACTAGTGTTTTAAACTTAAATAAGGGAAATTATGAGCGCGTGAAAGCAGAGTTAGCTAATGTGAACTGGCAAATGAGGTTAAGGGATGGGTCAATAGAGATGCAGTGGCAGACTTTTAAAAGGATATTTCAGGATACACAGAATAGGTACATTCCAATGAGAAAGAAAACTTCCAAGGGGAGGACCCACCATCCGTGATTAACTAAAAAAGCTAAAGACAGTATCACACTTAAAGAAAAAGCAAATAATGGCACAAAGGCAGGTGGCAGGTCAGAAGATTGGACAGAATATAAAGAACAGCAAAGAATGACAAAAATAATAATGAGGAGGGAAAATTAGAGTATGAGAGGAAGTTAGCTAGAAATATAAAGATGGATAATGAGAGTTCCTATAATCATTTAAATAAGAAAGAGTTTAAAAAAGTGAGCATTAGTCCTATAGAAAGTGATCCTGGGGAATTAATAATGGCAAATAAGGAGACGGCAGATGAATTGAACAGTATTTTGCATTGGCTTTCAATATAGTGGATACAAGTAACATTCCAGAAATAGCTGTAAATCAGGAAATGGAAGGGAAAGAAGAACTCAGGAAAATCACAATCACCAGAGAAGTGGAATTGAGCAAATTGTTGGAGCTGTGGGCTGACAAATCCCTGGGTCCTGATGGTCTTGGGAGAAGTAGCTAGTGAGATAGTTGATGTGTTGGTTTTAATTTTCCAAAACTCTCTGGATTCGGGGAATGTTCCATTAGATTGGAAAATAGCAAATGTAACTCATTTATTCAAAAAGTGGGGGAGACAGAAAGCAGGGAACTACAGGCCAGTTAGCTTAACATTGGTCATAGGGAAAATGTTAGAAGCTATTATTAAAGATATCATAGCAGAACACTTAGAAAAAATTAAAGGTAATCAGACGGAGTCAACAATCGGTTTGTGAATGGGAAATAGTGTTTAACCAATTTATTGGAGTTCTTTAAAGGAGTCATATGTGCTGTGGATAAAGGGGAACTGGTGGATTTACTGTACTTAGATTTCCAGAAGGCATTTGATAAGGTGCCACATCAAAGGTTACTGAGGAAAAATAAAAGCTCATGGTGTAGGGGGTAACACATTGGCATGGGTAGATGATTGGCTAGCTAAAAGGAAACAGAGGTTAGCCACAAATGGGTCTATTTCTAGTTGGCAGGATGTAATGAGTGGTGTGCAACAGGGGTCAGTGCTGGACCTCAATTTTTTACAATTTATATAAATGACTTGGATGAAGGGACTGAAGGCATGGTTGCTAAATTTAATGACCGCACAAAGATAGGTAGGAAAGTAGGAAGAGGACATAAGGAGGCTACAAAATGACACAGATAGGTTAAGTGAGTGGGCAAATATCTGGAAAATACAGTATAATGTGGACAAATGTGAAATTTTCCATTTTGGCGGGAAAAATAAAAAAGAAGCATGTTATCTAAATGGTGAGAGATTGCAGAGCTCTGAGATTCAAAGGGATCTGGGTGTCCTAGTGCATGAATCACAAAAGGCTAGTATGCAGGTACAGAAAGAATTAGGAAAGCGAATAGAATGTTATCAATTATTGCAAGGGGAATTGATTGCTAAAGTAGGGAGATTATGCTTCAGTTATACAAGGCATTGGTGAGACCACATTTGGAGTACTGTGTACATTATTGGTCTCCTTATTTAAGGAAGGATGTAAATGCATTAGAAGCAATTCAGGGAAAGTTCATTAGACTAATACCAGGAATGAACGGGTTGTGTTATGAGGGAAGGTTGGACAGGTTAGGCTTGTATCTGCTGGAGCTTAGAAGAGTAAGAGGTGACTTGATTGAATCCTTTAAGATCCTGAGGGGTCTTGACAGGGTGGATGTGGAGAGGATGTTTCCTCTTGTAGGAGAATCTAGAACTAGGGTTCACTGTTTAAAAGTAACCGGTCACTCATTTAAGACAAAGATGAGGAGAATTTTTTTTCTCTCTGAGGGTCGTGAGGCTTTGAAACTTTCTTCCTCAAAAGGCGGTGGAAGCAGAGTCTGAATGTTTTTAAGGCAGAACTGGATAGATTCTGGATAAAAAGACAGGGAATGGGTCTCGGGGGTAGGCAGGAATGTGAAGTGAAGATTACATTCGGATCAGCCATGATTTTACTGAATGGCGGAGCAGGCTCAAAGGGCCGAGTGGCCTACTCCTGCTCCTAATTTGTATGTACGTATGTATATACGTATGTAAGTATATATTCAGATAATTAAAGTCATCCATTGTAACTACTTAATAAGTTTTGCACTTCTCCGTAATTTCCTTGCAAATCTGTTTCTCTACACCCTTCCCACTTGTTGGTGGCCTATAGACTATGCCGAGCAATGTAATTGCACCATTTTTGTTCTTTAGCTCTAGCTGAATAGTTTCTGTCCCTGACCACTCTGGGACATCCTCTCTCTCTAGCACTGCAAATGCTCTCCCTAATCAATGCAGTCACCCTTCCCCCTTTTCTTGCTTTGCTACCTTTCCTGAACACTTTGTATCCATGTTAAGGGATGATGTCTAAATGCAAGTTGTTGTTGTTAAATGTTAGAACGTTTGAGGGAATGTGTTACAATTTTCAGATATTACGACAAATAGCAAATCCGCCTTCACTGTGAACCAAAGAATGGCTTTACAAGCATACAATCTGGTAATCCCCCTTTTACCCCATTTTATATCCTTTTTTTCCCCACCGCTACCCCACCCCATCCCCAAAAGGGCCATCTGTTACTTGTTCCATGTTGTTCTTTCACACAATGCTTACCCTTGGTCTATTATCATATTCTGCTTCTTACCTTTATGCCACTATCAGTACCTTTTTTTAGCCCTTACCACTACCATTAACACTCCCTTTGCCCTTAAGTTCATGACATCTTTGTCAATCTGTCCTTTGTCCCCACCTATCGCTGGCCTTCTATCCAGCTTCACCTGCTCCACCCCTCTTAAACAGTATAAATTTCATCACATTTCTACTTCTCTTTAGAAGGGTCATACGGACTCAAAATGTTAACTCTGTTTCTCTTTCCACAGATGCTGCTAGACTTGCTGAGTTTTTCCAGCATTTTCAGTTTTTGTTTCAGATTTGCAGCATCCGCATTATTTTGCTTTCACAAGCTGGTAATGTTACGCTAAACAGGGCTAAAATGAGCCTCCCCGTTACTGTCATTAGCTCACTGTAAATAGCACAAGCCCTTGTGGACCATAGGCGATGGATCTGTCAGACATCAGGGTTAGGCTATAATGTAAGGAACATGTTTATGGAAAGTGAAAAGAACACAGTAGATTCAAAAGCTTACAGCCTGCCACTTACCAAATAACTGTCTGAACTCTCCCAGTATCACTGAACTTGTGTTAACATCAATAAAGCAAAACTTAAATGTGACATTGGGAGGAATTCTCCCATCCCGCTCGTGGTGGGTTTTGTGACGGGCAGGAATAGAGAATCCGGCGGCAGGCAAAAAGTTGTAAATCTGCCGGGGTCAAAACAGGTCACAATTCTCCTGCTCAGAAAGAAAGGAGGAAGACCTCCTTGCGGTGAAAGCCAATGGCTTCATAAGTCCTGTTTAAGAGCTACTCAGAACTTAGTGGCTTCACATCACAGTCGCTGCATCTCAAGAGTAACACATAGGAGAGTTTTTCCTATGGTGGGCAGCCCGTGGGGGTGGGAGTGGGTGGGGGCGAGCGTGGAGCCGATCGCCACCTGCAATTAGCTGCGCGCCACCATTTGACGTGGGTGGACCAATTAAGGCCAGCCCAGCGTAATGCGTGGCTGGTAGCACTCAGCGCTACCTGTGCGGGTGGGAGGATGAGGGAGAGTTGGGACCTGCGCTCTTTTGCACATGCACATGAAAGAGCGCAGCAATCTCCCAGGGGCGCGGAGCTGCCTCAGGGAGATTGAATGGATCATAAAAGTTTTCAATAAATAAAGTAAAAATTTATTTAAACATGTATCCTCATGTGACAGTGTCACATGAGCTGGGACATGTTTGTGAAGTTTGGAAAAATTATTTAATTATTTTATAAAACCTGCAGGAAACCTCATCCTGCCCGTGGATGAGGTTTCCTGAAAAACGCAAAGGCCGCTTAGGCTCTTCACCTGCCCGCCAATATTAAGTTTGGACGGACAGCGTTCTTAACAAGCTTAATTACTGTTTTAATGGCCTTAATAGGCTGTTGACAGTTCAGTGGGTGTGCAGCCGTCTCCAGCGCGCGCCTGCCAATCAAAATATCGAAATGACACGCAATGACATCATTTTACACGTCGGCGTGTTGGGCCCGCCCCCGCATGCCGACGGCAAAATTCTGCCATAGGAATGTTGAATTTGGGAATACAGGCAATAGTGAAGGAGGCACAGCTGTATCACACATGGTATTCCATCAAAGAAGGCCTGTCACGTGTTCACCAGAATTAACACTCTCAACAGGCCAAAGGGCATCCACTCATTGACCATGAGCAACTGATTGGTCATCAATATACCACATCAGAGATTGGAGCGCAGAGTTGGGTTGGGTCATTCATCTCATTTAAACTTTAGCATCCAACGCAGCGCTCAGAATGTTACATATTTTCGATGCCATCTTGGTCATTTGATGTGTGTGCTAGTGTCTCAAGGGCAAGGCAGCATCAGCCACCATGCAAGTAGGGCAGGAAAAGCTATGGACCCTTATAGTTTCCAAACATGTCATCTTCTGAGCTTCACTTTCTTGCCCCTTGAATCATTAAAGGTTTCAATGTTTCCTTTCAGAGAAAAGGCAGAAGTACATATGGATCCAGGGCCCAATGCTGCCTTTGTCACAGTCCTAAGGCAATGGAGGAGGTGAAGGAGGGAGAGGCGACTCCACACGCAGCTCCAGCAGGAGGGACATGGTCAAGCAGAGCCAGAGCATGAAAAGGAGGGTCAGGAGGACAGACCCAGACAACCAGGGTGCCTATCGTAGAAGAGTCTCCTATTTACAAATGAGTGAGAGGCAACGCTGTGCATGTCTGCTTTTGTCTTGAGCTCTGGTACATCACATATGTCACATTCTTCATGAAGGCCTAACACCATGTGGAATTGGAGGGTATCCACTGCCAGTGGCTTTGAAGGTGGCCGCAGCACTCAATTTCTTGAACTCTGGTTCTTTCCAAGGATCAACAGGGGACCAGTGCAGCATCTCTCAGTTCACAACACATTGATGCATAAAGGAGGTCACAGATGCCCTTTACAGGAAGGCCCATCATTATGTCAAGTTTGCTCTGAACGAAGATAGCCAGGCTGTGAGATTCACTGGCTTCACCACCATCTCAAGCTCCCTAAGAGTGCAGGGTGCAATAGACTGCACCCATGTGGCTATACAGTCTCCATGGCAGCAGCACCTAGTGTTTATAAACCACAAGGGCTATCATTCCATCGATGTACAACAGGTGTATGATCACCAGACGCACATGCTGCACATTTGTGCACAGTACCCTGGGAGTTTCCATGACTCTTACATCCTGTGTCACTCCCAGGTGCCTGAGATTTTTGAGGGGCCATTATGTCTGCAGGCTTAGCAGCATGGGGATAAGGGGTACCCACTGAAACGCTGGCTGATGACAATGGTGTGTTGCCCTCAGAGTCGTTCCGAGGAGAGGTACAACACTGCTCACAGCTCCACACGCTCCCTCATAGAGCAAGCCATAGGGCTTTAGGAGGTGTGCTTTAGATGCTTGGACCAATCAGGTGACTCATTACAATACACTCCTGACAGGGTTTCCCACATCATCGCAGTGTGTTGTGCCCTTCACAATCTAGTAATACAAAGAAGATGAACTGGAGGAGGATGAGAGCTCATCAGAGGATGAAGATCTGGAGGCCCAGGAACCTCAGGAGGTTGCTGAGGGTCAGAATGAGCGCGATCACGCCATGGAGGAAGACATGGGTGGCGTGCCCGTGATATGTTAATTGCTGACAGATTCCCGGAAGAGTAAAGTTAAGTGAGGGAATATGGCCACTTCTCCCTTAGCCGTCAATGCCATTTTCTTTCAACTCAGGGGATGTCCACCCACTTACAGCGAGAAAACAAGCCCTGCATTCATACTTGCATTTTCTGACCCCATGAATTGCCAGGCCATGATCCTTGCTATGGTCCATGGGGCCCTGTGAGTGAGCTCACTTTAGGAACTGAGAGTCCACTTAGGAACAAGAGCGATGCAAGAGAAGACTTGAATCCTTCACTGCCATCTAATGATGCAAACACTGCTGTGACTGAGATGTGGACATGCTTAGGGATCCCCTCCTCCCTTGCATGTCTTTTCTTTTGCCACTAACACTGAGGAGACACATATGCTGCTAGATTATCAATGCTGATGAGCTGCCCTTGCTCAATGGTGTTCCTTGGAAGAAGGGTTAGAAACGCTTACATTATACATTTCCAATAAAGATTTAAACACATCCCCCTGACATCACACAAGGATGTAGATATTCGTTCAACTGAGGTTGACATCACAGGAATATGAATCTCATGGTGGGACACTATCACTGAGTAGGAGGAAGGCTAAACCTCGAAATAAGGGGATTCCAAAGTCCAATGTATTAAAAGTGCAATTTATTTACATGTCTAGTACACCCATGACCCAAAAGTGACATCAATTTTTCTTAACTTTCCTAACTTTACTGCTACACCTGGGTGCAGCCCCAATATCTGAAGCAGAGGTGAAGGCAGACTGCTAACTGCTGCGTCCTGCTGTCTGTGATGACCTTGGCAGACGTCCTGTAGTGACCTGATAAAGTCACCTGCTCAGAGACAGTAGTGTCCTTGGCGGCCTGAGAAGCTGGAGTGGATGGGGACACAGGCAGAGAGGGCTGTGAACAGATTCACACCATTGAAGTGTCCTGAGAGGAGGCCCCTGGGGTGTCTAGCTGATGCTCATCCTCCTTGTGGGTGCCTGAGGGCCCCACCCTGACTCCTGCACCTGAAGGGAGGTCAAGGTGCCTTGTGCCCATGTCACTCACATCTTGATGGTGCCCATCAGGGTGTGTGGCCATGGAGTGCAGGGCCAAGCACAAATCCAGCAAGGCCTGCTGGACCAAGGTTCTCCATGGTGGTCGCCAGCCTTCCCATGGTGACCTCGAGGTGCTCGCATGTCAGAGTCACGACATTAGACAGAACACAGACGGACTCCTCCATCCTTTACTCTAGTCTGCTGAGTGAATGTCGAATCTCTGCCTGATATTCTGCCACTTGTCATTGCATCTCCAGCATTGAATTGGTGGCCGTTTCCAGAGGCTCATCATCTGACTTGGACTGAGTGGGTGGCTGGTCTCCAGCAGTCCTCCGAGTGCTGGATGCCTGGGCTGTCCCTGCCTCTGACTGCTGCGGGGACGTCTCAGTGAGGTGTTCTCCAGAAAGTGAGCCAGAGCCTAATCTGCGTCTGTGCCCCAATGACGTGCGTGTCTCTCAGCTGGTGGAGCACCGTGATGGTTCTTCTGGAGCGTCATCCTCAGATGAAGTCTGTGGCCTCGCTATGGTGCAGGACTGGCTTGGGGGCCTTGCTCTGTTGGTGCCCAGAAAATAGAAATTAGTTTCAGTTAATGAGCATGAGCTAGACAAGACTGCATGTGACTCACTGTAATTATCTGGATTTGATGAAGTGATGGAGCTGTGATTCGTACTAAGTTGATGGGAGAGGCCAATCTTCTCCTTCCCCACAGGAGCAATCCCTGTCCTCCCCAGCCAGCTCAGGTACAACCTCCTCAAACTCAGTGAGGGCAATGATGTCGGCTGTCCCTCTCCCAGGTCTGCACTCTCTCGCGCCTAATGTGCACCAGCTTGGCCTGTACGAAGAAGAAAGGATGGAACAGAGGTTGGGTGAGATGCATGTCCCCTGTGTATGGTGAGCCCTCCCCAGATGGGCCAGAGGATGAAGTGTGAGCAACATGATAGGTGGGATGGTGGTAATGTGAAAGCCTAGGTGAGAGAATGAGTGTAAGTATGTGTTCCCCTCTAACGATTGTGTGACATCCCTGAAGAGAGTAGCTATTTGAGTGCATGATGCCACGATGAGAGTTTGATACTGGAGTGGGTTGAAGGATGACTTACCCTGGCGGAGTGGATGAGATCATTCATCCTTTTCCTGCACTGGATGGCATTTCAGGTGCAGCTGCGCTGACCTGCTCCGCAATGGCCTCCCGGGATGGAGAAGTGAGACTGCTGAGCTTCCTGCAGCCATCCTTGAGCTAGGGGGCGTGTCTTTGTGCCTGCACCCCTCTGGTCAAGGCCTGGAGGGTGGAGCAGTGTGCTGCCTTCCTCTTGAGGTTCTCAGCCATCTTCTTCTGGCTGCCAGACATCTCTGGTGGGCTAGATAGAGTGAACTTATGTGTTGGACTGGCCTTTAAATATGGCACCCAAACAGCTGACGGCGGGCGGACTAATCAGCTCCCGACCCGCCAGGTGATTTGGACCGATATGCGCCTTTGCATAATTAATAAGGCTCCGAGCGCAGAATCAGACGCGAGTTCCCGCGATTCCGGACATTCCCGGCGCTCCCGAGAACATCCGCCACCGCACTTAGTCTCATTTATGGAAAATTCTGCCTTTTGAGTCTGCACGGTGTAGTCACCAAACGCTTATTTCTAAATAGGCAGCAGTACATAAATATAAAGCACAAAAGAAAGAATTTGGATTTATATAATGCCTTTCACAACTGCAGCATGTCCCAAAGCTCTTTACTGCCAGTGAAGTGTTTTCAATTTGTAATCACTACTATAATGTGAGGAACTTGTAGGGAAATGTGGCAACCAATTTGTGTACAGCAAGGTTCCACAAACAACAGTGGTATCATGACCAAGTAAACTGTTTTAGTAATGGTATTTGAGGGATAAATACTGGCCAAGATACTGACTAGAACTCCCCTGTTCTTCCTCGAATAATGCTCTTGGGTCCTTTTTGTTCTCTTGAGAGAGCAGATGGGGCCTCCTCACCTTATCTAACCTACCAATAACAGCCATGGTTGATAAATTGGTTTATCTTTACTCATTTTTAACAACATGTCTACTGTGCTGCAAGGACAGAATTTGTAGCAAGATCACTCAATGGACAAAGTTACACACCACTTTGAGGTATTCAGGTAAAGATTTGAGATTAGTTGGTTGGTGATCTTGTAATGTTGGGCTGTGCTGCCATTTTAAGATAATTAATCACATACAACTACTTCAACAGTACTGCTTACAGGTGCAGCAAATTGTAGCTGGAATGGTGCTGCACACTGGGAGTCAATACCAAGTGTGGTCTTCAGTTGAAACTGGGATTGAGGGCAGGTGAAAATTGAACTGGGCACAAAATATCAATTATCTCCATTTTGCTAGCTGTGGTTCAGTGGGTAATGCTCTCACTTCTGAGTTAAAAGGTTATGGGTTCAAGACCAACTCCCAGACTTCAACAGAAAAAAATAAAGGCTGACACTCCAATGTACTTCTGAGGTAATGTTGCACTGTTGAAAATACTGTCTTTCTGATGAGACACTAAGCTGAGATCCCATCTGCCCTCTTAGATGGACGTAAAATATCCCATGGTATTATTACAAAGAAGAGTAGCATAGTTATTTCTGATGTCCTGGCCAATATTTATAACTCAGTCAACATTTCAAATGTGGATTATCTAGTCATTATCACATTGCTGTTTTTGGGAGCTTGCTGTGTGCAAATTGGCTGCTGCGTTTCCTATGTTACAATAGGGACTACACTTCAAAAGTATTTCAGTAGCTGTAAAGTACTTTGGAACATCATGTGGTTGTGAATGGAATTATATAAATGCAAATTGTTTTTGAAGTTGTGCATTTTGTCTGTATTTTTAAATGATTCTTTGATTTGATATTATGTATAGTTAAACTGAAAATGTGATGGCAAATTAGGAAGCAGAGTGGAGTTGGTTGGAGCATTTCCCCTGCAGCAGCGGCTGAAGAGCTGTGATGTGCAAATGAAGGGTTACAGCACCACATCTGGTGGACAGATATAATTGCAGCATGACAAATTAACATAGGCAATTTAAGGCGCCTTTTTTAACAGGTCCTGCTTGGCATTTAAACATGTGCCTATCATAATGTTCTTGCCTCTGATACAGCCATCACCATTTTGAAAGGCCCCTAGATGGCCAAAGTGTATGTCTATTTCATTTATTAGGCCCATTTTAATGAGCATATCACCGTCCAATGGTATACCGAGGACTCTGATTGCCATTTCAGGAGGAAATTGATCAGAGCCAAAGAGGTCCAGCAAAGGTAAGTTTAAATGTGTTTTGGAAAGCTAGGAGGAGGAGTGGGTCCTACATTTCTTGTTGTATCTTGCTGATCCTGTGTGTTGTTCCCATAAAAGCCTGACTTTTAAATTTAGCCTATACACAATTGTCTAACAGAGTGGTATATTGTGCCTTCTGAAATGAACAGGAGAATGCAGCAGCACATGCACTTTATATAATAACTAAGGAGTATGTATTAACTGTGGGCATACTAAGGGTATAGGTTTCAATATTTTAGGAGATGTGGTCTGCTGGTGGAAACTACCTTTTTACTCTGCCACAGCTCAAACAGAGAAGCAACTTGTTATAAATACCATATCACAACATTTGTTGAAATCAATAACACCATGCCCCTTGGAGATGAATCTATTCAATCAAGCCAATTTTGTATTTTAGCAACATTTCTTCACTCTGAGTCAGTGTGCTTACACAAGTCACAATGCCAAAAATTGGTGAAACATGTCAAACTTAAATTGACATTGTTGATCTACAAGAATACATTAGAAATTCTTTGTTCTCGCTGAATGACCTTTTTACGCCAAATGTACATTTGGGCATTTAAAACTGATACTCTGTAATGAAATGCACTTTTAGTATTAAATCCATACAACATAAAAACTGTGGCCAAACTAAAATCAGATGCACCCTGTGTTATTCCAGCCTTCCGTTTGCTGACTGTTTCCTATAATTGAATGAAAATGATGCATCATATTTTGTTAGATCAGTATCATTACACGGTTTTCAATATTCTGTGAACTTGTAGGGCAGAATTTAGCCCTTGGCTGGCGGACAGGCCCCACCGGCTCGGTGGTGTGCGGGCAGCTAAACCTCGCTGCTGAAACGGGGCCTGCCGCCATTTTGAGCGGGCAGGCCAATTAAGGCCCGCCCAGCGGCCTGCCCGACAGGAAGCGTTATGTGCTTCTTGTGCAGGGGGTGGAGGGAATTTCCATCTGTCAAAGTGCTCCCTGAGGCAAAATCCTGTCTCAGAGAGATTCGTGAGAGGTAAGTAAACTCTAAAAATAGATAAATATTAAAATTATTAACATGTCACATGAGATGGGACATGTTAATAATAAACATATAAAATTTATTAAATTTTTAAAAAACGGACATGAAACTTCATTCCGCCAGTGAATGAAGTCTCATTAATAATCTGCAACCTGCTGGGGCTCCTGGCCTGCCCACCAGCCTTAAGGTTGGCCAGGCAGGGTGTTTAATAAGGTTAATTAGCCTGTCAGTGGCCTTAATTGGCCATTGACAGGTTGGCAGGCGGACAGCTGATTTCGCTGTCCACCTGCCTTCGTGAATATTTAAAGGGTCCAGGATAACATCGGGCATTCCTCCCAACTTCATCCTGTGTCATTTTTTTCCTTGGTGAGCGGGCCCTGCCCCCAAATCGCCGAGGGGAAAATCCTGGTCGTAGTCTTATTTACTTAAGAACATAAGAAATAGATGCAGGAGTAGGTCATTTGGCCTCTCAAGCCTGCTCCACTATTCAATATCTGAATGATTGTGGTCTCAATTCCACTTCTCTGCCTGTCCCATATCCCTTGTCTCCCATATACATCAAAAATCTGACCAAATTAGCCTTCAATATATCCGATCACCCAGCCTCCACTGGTCTCAGGGGAAGAGAATTCCAAAGACTAACAGCCATCTGAGAGAAGAAATTCCTCCTCATCTCCCTATTAAATGGGAGATCCCTTATTCTGAAACTGTGTCCCCTAGTTCTAGATTCCCCCACGAGAGGAAACATGCTGTCAGAATCTACCCTGTCAAAACCCCTCAGAATCTTCTATGTTACAATAAGAACACCTCTCATTCTTCTAAACACCAATGGGTATAGGCCCAACTTACTCAAACTTTCCTCATAAGACAACCCTACCTTCCTAAACCATTCCCGTCCACAAGGTATTCTTTGTAGCAGTTTAATACAACTGAATGACTTGTTTGGCCACTGTAGGAGGCAGTTGCAAGTCAACCGCTTTGTTGTGGGGACTGGAATCACTTATAGGCCAGACCAGGTAAGGATGAAGAATTTCCTTCCCTAAAGGACATTAGTGAATCGGTTGGATTTGATAACATTCAACCTATGTGTTATTGTTGCTGACATAAGTTGATGAACTGAGACATTCCTATAATGTTCTTCTGTGCAGAATTTCATTGCCAACATTAAACAGTTTCCAAATAAATGCCTTTGTGGTCAGCTCTTTTGAATAGTTATTCAACACTGCCTAAGCCACTCAGGCATTTATTTCGGGAGCTACGAAAATTTAGCCAGCAGGTGAAATCTCAAAGGATTTGTACACTTAATAATCTTTGGAATCCATATCTCCAAGAACTCTATTTTTTTTTTAAAAATTGGAAGAACATTGAATTATTTGGAGTTCATTTTGGTCTATGAGCAAGCTGCTTTTACCAAGAAACCACATGACTTCAGCTAAATGAGCAGCAAGACACCTGGGGAGATACAAGTTATTTTGTTTTGAGTTAAAATGAAAAATTGCTGCTTCCAGGGCTTGTGCTCCTACTGATTGGCTGAAAAACTTCTGACCTGGGAGAAGTTCGGTCTGAACATGTTTTTTGAACTCAGTGTGTACCTTGGGAGCAAACCTTGAAGGAAGATGGCTCCCCCTCTGTCTCTCTCCAACCCCCTGTCTCCTTGTATTACCTGTCTCCTCGTATTCACCTTCAGCCAGAAAACTCTCATCTCAGTATAACCTGATAGCCTGTGAAACTGCAACATGTGAGAGTTCACACGACAGTGTTTCACTGAAGATCCTTAGGAAAGGGCTTCCAGACAACTACTGTGACCAGTGATCTGTCTTTGCATGCAAGAACACCAAATCGACAGCATCAAGACCTTTTCGGACTTTATCTTTTTTCATAAAGTGTTCCCTTACCCTCTGCAGAGACCTTATTTGTTTTGTGTGTGTGTGTTTGTTGGGATTTTAAAAGGTATAAATCATTACAGTTCCAGGTTACAAATTATGTATTATCCAGTTTTGCAACATGTTTTTAAAAATAAGTTTTGTTTCATAATAAATCGATTATTTTGCGTTTATTGAAAGAAGCCTGATTAAAGTTTATTTTATCCTGCATTTTGCAGTAGCAAAGATAAATAATTTGCCGTTTTGGTGACCAAATTAAACATTTACGCTTATGGTGCGACTTATGGAATAGTGGGGCTAGAGAAACTGCACACTCCTCTCATCCTGATCATAAGATAGATTGGGGAATTTGAAACACAGACAATAGATGATTGGACACAGATTAATACTAATTGGTAAAGGATAAATGGACAGATACCTGGTTTCTTAAACATTAGTAAACCAAAATGGATTTGGAAGCTGCTTAGATTTTTCTGGGAGTAGCAGATTATTTGAAATCCTTGACTAAGGCTAAACTGAAAGAGTTAGCTGATAAAGCGAAGGTAGTGTCATACTGAAAAGGCATGAAGGAGAAAAAAGCTAACAGAAATTTGATTCTCTTCCATATTCTCGTTTAAATTCTTTTTTTTAAAATGGACAATTGCTGGGCTGATAAAATGGCTGTAGCTGGTCACATGCTGGTAGTTCTGACAGATTCTAAGCCATTCCAATTGACAAAGACTAACTCATCATCCTGCTGGAATGCAACATCCACTTTGATGAACATTCCAGCCAAGCCAACACAAAGGACTGGTAGACAAGACATCTGCCCCAACTAGCTCTGGACAAAGGCTATTTGTGACTCCTCACCTCCAACATTGTGCAATTGGTTTCACAGTTACCTGCTCAAAATACACATGGTTTTAACGGGGGTCCTTAAGGTGTATCCTTAGCTGAATGGCTTGGCCTGAAACCATCCTGTCACATGGCAGCTGTTTGAATTGCTTTAATTATACAGCTTTTGGATTCCATCTTTAGTTGTGGTTTGACCTCAAAAGAGGAAACCGGACTCCAGGCAAATAGCCTGCCTCTGACCTCCATCTCTCTCAAAGTTAGATCTCCAGAAAGAATCCTGTATTTTGCCTACAGAGCGAATTAATTCCCAAAATATAAGAATGCTTTATTGCATCTTCAACAGACTCAACCAAGTTCATAGGACAAAGACCAGGAATTCTGCCTGACAAAGCCACCTGAAAGAGCCTTCATTGGACATTGACTTACTGGACCATACTCACGTGAATTAATGCCAATACCTTTTTTTTTAAGTAACTCACAATTTGTAATTTCTTCCCCTTTCTTTCTCTGCTTTTCTACCTTGTATGCTTGTGAGTGTGAATGTGTGTCATGATCTATCCCTCGGGTTTTGAACGTGTTAATAAATCCTAGTTTTGTTTCATCTTAAAGAATTTGCTGTGGGGTTATTGTTAACATTAGACCTCAGAAACCGAGGTTTGGGAAACTCACCACAGCTTATTTCAACAAGGGAAAGGATACTAAGGGAAATAAGTTAAATTAGAAATTTAAACCACCACTGTCGCGAGTAGAAGAGAGGAACAGTAATAATAATTCAATTCATCTCGCCCTCGTGTCCGTAACAGAATAAATAAAAGCAGAATTTCATAAGGATGATGTGATTAAAGTAACCCAGTGTTTAGAATTAAAGGAAACAACCGTAATTGGTGTATCACAGCTAGAGTTTGCTAGGATTCAGTTGCAGATGAAGCAGCTTGAGATAGAAAGAGATAGAAAAAAGTAGAAGCTTGAACTTGAAAAAGAAAAGGAAATGAAAAAACTTGAATTGGAGGAAAAATAGAGAGATGAGAAAACTTGAACAAGAAAAAGAGAACTGGAAATGTAAAAACTTGACCTCCAGAGAGAGATGTTAGCAAAGGAGGAAAGGGAGAAGGATAAAGAGAGACAAGCGAAGGAGAGAGAGAGAAGGAACAAGAAAGGGGTTACCAGCTTAAAAGGCTGGAATTTAAAAAGAGGCCTCAGATGCTGAGGTAAGCTCTGATCTTGAAAAAATTATCCCCAGCCCAAAGCCCTGTCGGGAGATGTTTAAGTTTGTACAAGCCCTCCCAAAGTTTGAGGAAAGGGATGTAGAGGCATTCTTCATTTCATTTGAGAAAGTAGCTAAGCAAATGAAGTGGCTAAAAGAAAACTGGACATTGCTGCTACAAAGCAGGTTAATGGGCAGAACTAATGAGTTTATGCATCACTTTCAGAAGAGGTTTCTATGGATTATGATGTAGCAAAAAAGGTTATTCTTAGTGCGTATGAGTTGGTCCCTGAGGCATACAAGCAGAAGCTTCGAAACATATGGAAACAGCCTAGGCAGGCCTACGTTGAATTTGAGAGGGTAAAGCAAAGTAATTTTGACTGTTGCATTAAAGGTAAATGCCACATTTGAAGCACTTAGGGACATAATTCTACTGGAAGAGTTTAAAAATTCACTTCCTCCAGTAGTTAGAACCCATGCCGAAGACTAGTGGGTTCCAACATCTAGACGAGCAGTGGAGATGACTGACAGTTATGAGCTAGTCTATAAATCCAAACCCTTTTTAGGTCACCCCCACAAACCCAAGAAGGATAGAAAGTGGGAGGGTGAAGGGAAGGCAAGTAGCCAGGGAAGAGAGGGGACAGCTGGGAATGCCTTGGGAACTCCTCAGACCAGAAAGGAAGCTGCTAAGGGTGGAAATGATATTCGAAGGCCTAAGCGTTTCCATTGTAACAAAGTGGGACACCTTCGTGCAGACTGCTGTAAGTTGTGTGGGAAATCCATGGGACATATTGGGGTTTGTAAGGATGAGTCAGAAAAAGGAATCCTGACTGAAAATACAACAAATCAAGTTGCCACATTAACTACAGCTGTAAGTCTGAGTATGAACACTGCTGTGAGTTAGGGCAGGTACATGAGGATTATAAGAATTTTTGTCAAGAGGAAAAGTAACTCCTTATCCCTCAGATGAGGCAGCTAAACCTATAATTATATAAAGAAATACAGGAGCCACTCAAACACTTTTGTTGGGGAAAGATATAACTTTTTAACCAGAGACCCCATTAAATGCCAAAGTTTCAACAAATAGCTTTGATGGGGAGTATACACCCATATTTTTTTATCAGGTGCACTTAGAGTGTGACCTAATGTCTGGGACAGTGATGGTAGGAGCTGTCCAGGAGTTATCTATAGACGGAGTTGACTTGCTCTTGGGAAATGATTTAGCCTGAGCAAAGGTAGTAGCTTACCCTATAATTACAGAAAGCCCAAGTGAGATTAAAGGGCCCGAGCAGTTACAAGAAAATGTACCGGGAATTTTTCCTTTGTGTGTGATGACCCGAACAATGACTCAGCAAAGTCCATTACTGGAAGTCAAAGTGATACCACAGACAGATATTTGCTTATTCAAAACTTTCTTTAAAGACTTGGATAATCTGAAAGAGATGTTTAGTAAATGTTCTCTAACTGAAGCTCAACAAGCTGATCCGGAATTAAACAAGTTGGCACAATCAGCCCAAGCTGAAGCTGAGAGAGTTCCAGAATGTTATTATGTTAAAAAGGGAATTCTAATGAGGAAGTGGAGACCTCCTCACAGATTTGCAGACAAAGAGCGGACAGTTGTTCATCAGATAATGGTACCACCCAAATATCATCGTGATGTTATGGATAGCACATGAAATTCCTATGGCAGGACATGTAAGTATGGAAAACTCAGGCATGGATAAACTGGTATTTTGACTGGCCAGGTCTTCACTGGGACATGGTGCAGTTTTGTAAAACATGCCAGATGGTGAGAAAAACACAAACTACAATCCAACTGGCACCTTTAATTCTCATGCCAGTTTTTAGGGAACCATTTAATAGGATGGTTGGAGACTGTGTGGGACCATTACTGAAAACAAAATCAGGATACCAATATATCCTTACTATTATGGATATGACAACTCAATTTCCAGAGGCCATTCCTTTGAGAACAATTACAACTAAGGTCGTGGTAGAGAAATTAACCCAAATTTTTACTGATATGGGTTACCGATGGAGATCTAGTTGGATTAAGGTTCCAATTTCATGTCTAAAATTTTTCAAAACACAATGAATAGTTTGGGTATCAAACAGTTAAAGTCCTTGGCATATCATCCACAGACACAGGGAGCTTTAGAGAGGCACCATCAAACTCTCAAAACAATGATTAAAGCATTTTGTCATGAATATCTCCATGATTGCGACAAAGGGTAGACTTTCTTTTATTTGCTACCCAAGATTCACCAAATGAATCTAACAGATTTAGTCCTTTTGAATTAATTTATGGACATGAGTTAAGAGGTTCCCTGAAATTAATCAAAGAAACATTTTTAGGACAGAGAGATGAATCCTCTATGCTAGATTATGTGTCTGTGTTCCAGGAACAGCTCACAGGAATAAAAACAAAAAAATAAAAACAAAAAACTGCGGATGCTGGAAATCCAAAACAAAAACAGAATTACCTGGAAAAACTCAGCAGGTCTGGCAGCATCGGCAGAGAAGAAGAGTTGACATTTCGAGTCCTCATGACCCTTCAAAACTCCAGTTCTGTTGAATTCTGTTTTTGTTTACAGCTCACAGGAGTCTGAAAAGTGGTCAAGAACATCTTAAAGTTCCACAAACAAAGATGAAGGAATGGGCAGATAAGCAAGCTGAGACCCAAACATTTCAACTGGTGATGAAGTGTTAGTGTTATTGCCTTTACAGGAGGATCCTCTGAAAGCATGGTTCAGTGGTCCATAGAAAGTAGTTAAGAGAGTTAATAAAGTAAATTATTTGATAGACACCCCAGATCGTAGCAAAAAGAATCAGCTATGTCATAACAATATGTTAAAATAATACTATCATAGTGAGGAGGATAAGAAGGATCAGGTATGTCAGTTAGTCAGGCCAGTGGAAGATGAAAGAGACAGTGAGAGTGAGGCAGAAGGAGACATACAGTTTGCTAATTGAACCTCTTACTATTCGATTAGCTAACATTGAAATATTAGGACAGTTAGACACCATATTCTCATACTTAGAGGTAGGACAATGAGAAGATCTAGTGAGATTACTTACAGAATTTAAAAGGAATCTGTAGAGATAAACCAGAGTGTACAACTTTAGCCACGCATCATGTGGATGTAGTGGAATCTTCTCCTATAAAACATCATCCTCATCATTTAAGTTTGGAAAACAGGCTCAGGCGAAAGCAGAAATTCAGCAATTTTTAAAATTATTCATTCATGGGCTGTGGTGTCACTGGCTGGGCCAGTATTTATTGCCATCCCTAATTGCCCTTGACAAGGTGGTGGTGAGCTGCCTTCTTGAACCGCTGCAGTCCCTGTGTTGTAGGTACACCCACAGTTCTGTTAGGGAGGGAGTTCCAGGATTTTGACCCAGCGACAGTGAAGGAATGGTGATATAATCCCAAGTCAGGATGATGAGTGGCTTGGAGGGGAAATTCCAGGTAGTGGTGTTACCATGCATCTGCTGCCCTTGTCCTTTTAAATGGAAGTGGCCATGGGTTTGGAAGGACCTATCTAAGGAGCCTTTGTGAAATCCTGCAGTGCATCTTGTAGATGGTGCACACTGCTGCCACTATGTGTCGGTGGTGTAGGGAGTGAATGTTTGTGGATGGGGTGCCAATCAAGCGGGTTGCTTTGTCCTGGATGGTGTCAAGCTTCTTGAGTGTTGTTGAAGCTGCACTCATCCAGGTAAGGGGAGAGTACTCCATCACACTCCTGACTTGTGCCTTGTAGATGGTGGACAGGCTTTGGGGAGTCAGGAGGTGAGTTACTCACTGCAGGACTCCTAGCTTCTGACCTGATTTGTAGCCACAATATTTATAGTCCAGTTCAGTTTCTGGTCAATGGTAACCCCAGGATGTTGATAGTGGGGGATTCAGCAATGGTAATGCCATTGACTATCAACGGGCGACAGTTAGATTCTCTCTTGTTGGAGATGGTTATTGCCTGGCAATTGCGTGGCACAAATATTACTTGCCACTTGTCAGCCCAAGCCTGGATATTGTCCAGGTCTTGCTGCATTTGGACGTGTATTGGAAAATCACCTAAATGAACCTAGTCAAAGCAGTTGAGTTCTCCCGTCATGTTAATACCAAAACCTGATGAGTCAACCAGATTCTGCATAGATTACAGAAAGGTTAACAAAAACAGACTCCTACCCAATCCCTCGTTTAGAAGATTGTATTGATAGGGTTGGTAGTGCCACACTCCTTACTAAGATTGATTTATTAAAAGGATGCTGGCAAGTACCTTTAACTTCATGAGCTAAGGAAATATTGGCTTTTGTCATGCCAAATAGGCTATACTAATGCTGAGTGATGGCATTTAGGCTAAAAAATGCTCCAGCCACTTTCCAAAAACTAATGAATCAAGTTATGATCAGTGTTCCTAACTGTGTGCTTTACTTGGATGATGTATTGATTTAGAGCAACACTTAAAAAAATCATTTAAAACAATTGGAAGCCCTATTTAAACAATTAAAGTCAGCAGTCCTCATAATAGAGCTTGCTAAGAGTGAGTTTGCAAAAGTGAGAGTAACTTATCGAGGGCATATCGTAGGGCAAGGACAAGTGGTGGTGGAATTTCCTGTCCCTAAAAACTAGATGAGAAACCATGAGATTTCTGGGGATGTGAGGCTTCTATCCTAAGTTTGTACCAAACTTCAGCACAATAGCTGCTCCACTAACAGATTTATTGCAAAAGAAGGCAATTTTAGTAAGGTCAAGAGAGTGTCAGACAGCTTTTGAGAAGCTGAAGGGAATTCTAACTAATGAACCGGTGTTAGCTGCCCCTAACTTCACTATACCCTTCAAAGTGGTAATCGATGCTAGTGACTTGGGGGTGGGAGAAGTCTTATTGCAAGATAATGAACCATGCAGAGAGAAGTCAGTGGGGTACTTCTCTAAAAAAATAAAATTAGAAGAGATATTCTATGGTAGAAAAGGATACCCTGGGATCGTAATTGGTTCTTAAACATTTTGAGGTGTATGTCCATCATGGCTGTAAATAAACCCTAATATATACTGACCATAATCACTTGACCTTTGTGGAAAAGTTTAAGACCCAGAATACCAGACTTTTCTGATGGAGCTTGCTAATACAGCCTGATAACTTAAAGGTTGTCCATGTTGCTGACATGTTTTCACGAATGTAATTTCGTTAAAATTATCTGGAAATCAAGAAGATCAGCGAATGCTGTACAGGTTCTGTATGAGGAGTGAATGAGAATGAGTGAGTACATGTTTGAATTCCTCACTCCCTCTCTTCTCAAGTCCTCATTCCCTTTGCCCCGATTGCCTATTCTCTCCACATTGCCAGGGAATCGGGTCTAATGATTTACGAATAGCCATGCATTTTGCTAGATGATACCGTTGTATCCAATGCTGTACCCCATTGTAGTACAAAAACACCTGACACACACTCACACAGGTAAATGTACTTCAATGCGTATATTTCCTTAACAAATGTTTATCACCATTCAGTAACCAAGAAAGTAAAACAGTCACAATGATCATTACCATTTTCCAACAAATGCATAAAAAGGTTCATATTCTGTGCAAATATGAGGATTGAGATCAATGACAATGGCAGTGACCATTACCCATATTTTATTTACTAATACAAAAGCAGTTCACCACATCTGGATTTCCAATTCATCACTCATAGCTGGTGGTTAACATATTAGACAACTCTGCTTTAGCAGTTGCTTAACTGGCTGAGCCTGGCTTGAGTTATCATCTGTGTCTATATTCTTATGTAAATATGTTTCCATTGTGCATAATAAGCCGCAACTGCCATTCCTTCAGAATATACTTCACAGAGTTGTTTCTTGTAATTTCCCATGGACTTAATTGCAAAATAATTTTGTAGTTTTTATAACAGGATGTAGGTTAATAGTTTTAATGGAGTGGATCTTCCTGCTGCTGCTCAAAATACTTAACGCCTGCTATTATTTCTGGTAATTTTGAATTACACTATCATCCAATTACTGTAACCTTAAAATGCTATAACTGACCCATCTTTTCATCAATTTCCTTTAGGCTAATCATTATATCCCAAAATATATCATCACATAGTGAATAATACCTTCTCCATTCCCATTACTAACATTTTCTAAACACAGAGGGGATGAAATTGATCTTTACCAATTACACAAAATGGGACCATAGCAAATCAGGTGCAGGGTGTGTAACAGTGGCTGCTGATTCATTACCCCCCTATTTCACACAACTGACAAAACCAGTTCCATCCCCACAGATTTCAGGTAATCATTTTATCCCCTGCTTTAAGTCTAAAAATCCTTAATTGATTTGCATTGTAACTCTGATGTGGTTATTTGAATATGAGAAATTACCTGGACAATTCGAACCTGTGGGAGAAAGACAATCAATGGAACATAGGAGTATGCCTTCCAGCCCTTCAAACCTCTCTAGCTCATGGCCATTTATCTGAGTTATTCTATATCCCCTAATACCATTACCTAAGAAACATCTGTTCCACCTCAATCTTGAAAAATTAATTTGACACATCATCCATAGTCTTTTTGGGAGACAGTTCCAAATGTCTGCTACTCTTTGTTTGCAAAGTGCTTCCTGATTTCAGTCCTGACCTGACTAGCTATTTTAAGATTGTGTCCTCTTGCTCTGGATTCACCACCAGAGAAAATAATTTCACTTTATCTATTCTCCATGGATTTCTTTATAATTTTAAAGAACTCACAGCTCAACTTTCTTAACTCCAGGGAAGACAGACCAAGTTTGTGCAACTGGTCCTCAGGATTTAACCCTTCAAGCCCTGGTATCATTAGGCTGGGGTCTCTCCAAACGATATGAGACAGCCTTGTCTTGTCAATTCACAGCTGCCCCCTGAGTTTTCCCAGTGTCACATTGACAGTTCACCCGCCACCTCAGCCTCAAAAACAACAGATAAAATGCATCTTTAAACAAACTCTGCTCACACATTGCAAGCTGCTGACGAGACCTCTTCATTGTTTCGTATCATCCGCATCCATCTACATGCCTCACGAGGGTTGTTCCCTAACTCCCCCGGTGGAGTTTTGTCCCATGACAGGTTGGCTATATAAGATGTGAATTCATACCGATTGAAATGAAATACATCTCGATTTGTTCTTGGCCGCCCAACTTTAGTTGTGCAAGTCAGGAAGTGCCGTTGATGCCTTTGTTTTTCAACTAGATCCCGAATTAAATACAAGCAGCATCTAAATCGGGTGTTATTCGCCGGAGCCCAGTCCAACTAATCGGCCAGTCTGAGATACAGATCATTACAGTTAACTTTTGTTCGAATTGAGTCAGTATACTTCATTTAAACTACACCGCATTTGTACAATTACAAGCTGTAAACTAGGGACCAAGCATAAGCAAATTCAAAAGAATGCATATTTTTTCACAATTTAAGCAGTCAATTTTTTTTAATTATAAATTGATTATTAATTTAGAGTCGCCCTTACCCTTTGTACTCTTTCCCTTTCTGGATGGTTAGAGTCACTATCATCTCGACAAGCATCAGTAAAATCAAAAGCAACAGAAGCCAGTACATGGGATTTTCTTTCACTAAAGTTACTCGCCAAATTGCTAACACGGTGTGAAACACAAAAATGAGTCGAGGAACAACAGCGCTCAGATAGACAAACAAAACCATGGTCCTTCCAGCGAAGCCTCGGAGTCAGATCGAGAAGGCTCCTCGTTCAGGTCAATGAAGCGAACGGCGGAGGTAGATATTCTTAGGTCAAACCTGGCCCACTGGGAGCGCTGCCCTCTTGTGCGCTCCTCCCCGCCGAAGCCTTCTTAGTCACAGCTGATTACGAAGCAAAAGACCGACGGAAAAGCTCATTGTAAACTGCAAAACGATCGAGAGCAATATTTTAAGCTGTTTTAATTTAGAAGGATTCAATGATAACATATGCAGCAATGTAAATAGTTATTTGATAAATTAGTGTTATGAATTATTGATGGACTAAGTTGACGAATATACTGTCAATTAATGATTGAATATTAAAGTTACGAAATAACATAAGTAGGATTGTGAGTAGCCATATGGACTCTGGAGCTTGCTTTGTGATTCAATAAGATCATGACTGATTTTCAAACTCAATTCCAGTTTCCCACCCAAACCCCATTTCACCTAATAGGGTCCTAAATCTTGACAAATGAAAATACGAAGGTATGAGCCGTGAGTTGGCTAAGATAGATTGGGAACTTCGGTGGATAGGCAATGGCTAATACTTGAGGAGCGAATGTATACATTGCAACAGTTAGACATTCCTTTCTGGCACAAAAGCACAACAGGAAAAGCAGCCCAACCATGGCTAACAAAAAAAATTAAGGATAGTATTAGATCCAAAGAGAAGTCATATAAAGTTGCTAGAAAAAGTAACAAGCCTGAGGATTGGGTGCAATTTAGAATTCAGCAAAGAAGGATCAAAAGATTGATTAAGAGAGGAAATAGAGTATGAGAGTAAGCTTGCAAGGAACATAGAAGTGGACTGTAAAAACTTCTAAAAGTATGTAAAAAGAAAAAGATTAGTGAAAACAAATGTAGATCCCTTACAGTCTGAAACAGGAAAATTTATTATAGAGAACAAGGAAATGGCAGAGCAATTAAACAGCTACTTTAGTTCTGCCTTCACAGAGGAAGACACAAATGACTTCCCAGAAACACAAGGGTACCAAGGGACTAGTGAGAAGGAGGAATTGAAAGAAATTAGCATTAGTAAAACAATAGTGCTGGGGAAATTAATGGGTCTGAAAGCCAATAAATCCCCAGGCCCGATAATCTAATCTACTAAGGGAGATGGCCATGGAAATAGTGGAAGCATTGGTTGTCATCTGCCAAAATTCTGCAGGTTCTGAAACAATCCTGGTAGATTGGAGGGTACCAAATGTAACCCCATTATTTAAAAAAAGGCGGGGGGGAAGAAAACAGCGAATTACAGACAGCATCAGTAGTAGGGAAAATGCTAGAGTCTATTATAAAGGATGTGATAACAGGACACTTAGAAAATATCAACGGGATTAGACAAAGTCAACATGAATTTATGAAAGGAAGATCATATTTGACAAACCTACGGGAGTATTTTGAGGATGTAACTAGCAGAATAGATAAGGGAGAATCAGTGGATGTGGTGTATTTGGATTTTCATAAAGTTTTTGATGAAGTCCCACATAAGAGGCTAGTGTGTAAAATTAAAGCACATGGGATTGGGCATAATGTATTGGCATGGACTGAGAATTGGTTAGCAGATAGGAAACAGAGAGTAGGAATGAATGGGTCTTTTTCAGAGTGGCAGGCAGTGACTAGTGGAGTACCGCAGGGATCAGTGCTTGGGCCCCAGCTATTCACAATATTTATCAATGATCTGGATGAGGGAACCAAATGTAATGTTTCCAAGTTTGCTGATGACACAAAACTTGATGGGAATGTAAGCAATGAGAGGGTGTTAAGAGGCTTCAAGGCGGTTTATACAGGTTAAGTGAGTGGGCAAATACATGGCAGATGCAGTATAATGTGGATATGTGTGAAGTTATCTACTTTGGTAGGAAAAACAGAATGGTAGAATATTATTTAATTGGTAATAGATTGGGAAATGTTGATGTAAAGAAGGACCTGGATGTCCTTGTACACCAATCACTGAAAGCAAACATGCAGATGCAGAAAGCAGTTAAGAAGACAAATGGTATGTTGGCCTTCATTGCAAGAGGACTTGATTACAGAGCAAGGATATCTTACTGCAGCTGTACAGGGCCTTGGTGAGACCACACCTGGAGTATTGTGTGCAGTTTTGGTTTCCTGACCGAAGAAAGGATATACTTGCCATAGAGGGAGTGCAGTGAATGTTCACCAGACTGATTCCTGGGATGGCAGGATTGTCATATGAGGAGAGATTGGGCTGACTAGGCCTGTATTCACTGGAGTTTGGAAGAATGAGAAATCTCATTCAAACATAAAATTCTGACAGAGATAGACAGATTGGATGCAATTTCCTCTGGCCGGGGCATTGAGAACAAAAGGTCACAATCTCAGAATATGGGGTAGAACATTTAGGACTGAGATGCAGAACCTATGGAATTCTCTACCAAAAACGGCTGTGGAGGCCAAGTCACTGAATATTTTTAAGAAGGAAATAGACACATTTCTGGACTCTAAAGGCATCAAAGGGTATGGGGAGAGCGCAGGAATACCGTGTTGAGATAGAGGATCAGCCTTGATTATGTTGAATGGCGGAGCAGGCTCAAAGGGCCGAATGACTGACTCCTGCTCCTATTTTCTATGTGTCTATGTAATTCCAACATTCGCTCGATTTTTTTAGGAGTGCACGACTGATTTGGTAGTGTGCGCAGTCCTTTTAAATTTTTTACATGTCCGCGCAAGCATGGTCACTTAAAGGAGCCGACTTGTGTATGGCCTGCTTGGGAAGTTACGGATTGTAGCTTTGAGAGAACATTGCTTGATTCTCTTAGAGTCCATAAGTTATCAATCTCAGTCTTGAATATACTCAATGTCTGAGCACCCACATCCCTCTGGGATAGAGAATTCCATGGATTTACAACCCTCTGAGTGAAGAAACTTTTCTCCATTTCTAAATGCTGACTTCTTAGGTTGAGGCGATGTCCCCTAGTTGCAGACACTTCACTTGGAGGCAACGTCCTCTCAACATCTACCTTGTCAAGCTTTCTCATAATCTCATATGTTTCAATGAGTTCACCTCTCATTCTTCTAAACTCTAGAGAATAACAGATACATTCTACTCAATCACTCCTCATAGGACAACCCTCTCATCACAGGAATCAATTTAATGAACCTTTGCTGCACTCCTCAAAGGCAACTATGTTCTTCCTTAGGTAATGAGACCAAAACTGTAGACAGTGATCCAGGTGTGATCTCAACAAAGGCCATACCAAAGCAAAACCTGCTTACTCTTGTACTCCAAGGTACAAGGTAAAAGGTGAACATACCATTTCCCTTCCTAATTGTTTGCTGCACCATCTCGTTTGCTTTCTCAATATTATGCAGAAGGACAAATATTTTGTACGAGGATAGCCAGATCCCTCTGAATATAATATTTAATAGTTTCTCACCATTTAAACAATATTCTATTTTTATGTTCTTCCTATAAAGGTGAATAACCTCATGTTTCCCAACATTAAACTCCATCTGCCAATTCATGTCCATTCTCTTTAACCGTCTGTATCCCTTAGTTCTCCTCAAAGTTTACTGTCCGACTGAGTTTTGTATCATTAGCCAAGTTGGATACATAAATTTGGTCTCTTCATCTAAGCCATTAATACAGATTTTAAATAGCTGAGGCCCCAGCACTGATCCTTATGGCACCCCACTAGTAAAGCCTGCCTACTCTCTGTTCTTTGTCCTTTCACCTATCTCTGATCCAAAGAAAGACATGCATTTATTTTGTGCCATTCAAGACTACTGGATGTCCCAAAGCGCTTTACAGCCAATGAAGTAAATTTTGAAGTGTAGTCACTGTAGTAATGTAGTTACCCTGTCAGCCAATTTCCACACAGCAGGCTCACACAAATGCAAGATGATAATGACCAAAGAATCTGTTTTTATTGTGTTGATTGAGGGAATGTTGGCGAGGACACTGGGGTTAACCCACCCCCTCTTCGTCAAACTAGTGCCATAGGATTTTTTGCATCCAACTGAGTGGGCAAACAGGGCCTCAATATAATGTCTTATCCAAATGAGGGCACCACTGACAGCAAAGCACTACCTCTCTATTACAATGGATTGTAAACTTTGATTTTATGCTCAAGTCCTGGAATGGGAAGTGAACCTAAAGCTTTCTGACTCAGAGGCAAGAGTGCTACCAACTGAAATACAGCTGACAGCATGGTTAAGATTTTACAGCCCCTCCAAGGGCAACTTAGCAGACAGGTAGGTGTAAAATTGGGCCACATGGCATGGGTGCTGTTTCCTGTACCTACCCGCCCACCCTCAGCTCTGGCGAGACACCATCCACTTAGATTCACATCCAACTCGATTGAGGATCGCCATTGGGGACTGAATGCAGTCCCAGCAAGGGCCACGGCTCCAGGTGGCACTGCTGGGACCAGGGAACTGCCAGCCATTTGATTAGTCAGCAGCTCTCAGATGCAGGACCTTCTCCCCAGATGAAAAATCAGAACTTCCTCCCCAGATAGAGGACCAAATTTACGCCAATTAATAGTCCAACAGCCATCAAATAGCTTTAGGGTGAGTGGGAGATGGGCTCACCCTTGACATTTACGGTGACGGATGGGGTCCCTGCACCCCACAGAAAAACCCAGCCCATGTATTTGGAACTCATGCTCTCGGCTACAGAGAACAGTAAGTGTTTCCATGACTATACTGTTCCCTATCTCTACCACATTTCTTGATTCCTTTACACTCTCCCACTTGAATGGCTTTGTGTACCATGGTATAATCGTCAGTTGCTCATCTGCCGTGCAGGCTTTGCCCTCACCTACACAGGCAAACAAGAACCTTGAACCTGTTGTATAAGGGCAAAGGCCAAGACTTACTCCAGCACTGCATCTGGGTTTCCCTGACGTACCTGACTTGCACTAACGCCCTCCTTTCCATGATCACTAGCCAGACATATAAACTACCTAACCTAAGAGGT
This sequence comes from Carcharodon carcharias, assembly GCF_017639515.1. Lineage (NCBI taxonomy): Eukaryota > Metazoa > Chordata > Chondrichthyes > Lamniformes > Lamnidae > Carcharodon > Carcharodon carcharias. The sequence goes on along the minus strand of NC_054483.1, from coordinate 51,166,208 downwards.
GTGACTGCCTCAGGGATCAAAGAATCCAGATAACTCTCCCCTTCCCTGATGTCCTGCACTCTGGACTCCAACTCAACAACTCTGAGTTGAGGTTTCTGGCAATGTAGGTATTTGCTGCAAACGTGGTTGTTTGAGATTGTAATGCTCCATAAACTCCACATGCTGCAGTTGTGTGTCACCACCTGTCCTGCCAGCCCTTTTGTATATTTAATCAATTCAAGTTTATGTATTCACTCAGTTTAGGTTAAATTTTTAACAAAATGATCTAAGTTAAGCTATGGATAAATTAAATATTTACCTGTAACTTATCTCCGCTGCCCATCCTTTCGCTATGTTATCATTTTGCGATTATTATCTGATCTTGGTTCTCGCTCTTGGATGTCACGTCCACGGATCATAGCCCCGACTTGCATACAGACATATTGAACTTTTAAGTAAGACGTTCTGTTTTAATCAAAGGACACGTGCAAAAGCTGGCTGAAACTGTAACCACTTGCTGGAAAATTGTTGTGTGGATTACACTAGACCAGCTAGTCCGGGGAACGGAATGTTGCATCTAAAAAGGTGCCAAGGCCTACTTCAGACAGAGACACTTCAAAGGAAAAGAAGCATTGCAAAAACTGAACTGTAATCTCCTGTGGTTGTGGGGATAATGGAGGCTGATTACCATCTCAGCAGAAACCATCTCCTGTGAGTTATATGTCAGACTGGGGACATGATGTGAGTTGAAAGAAAGCAGTTTCCGGGTGAAAGACATGTTTGCTTCTCCTTTCTAGGAATACACAAGAAAAGGGGTTTTAACCCTAGTTCTGTGTGCTGGTTTTGGTGTTCCAGGCCTGGTGTGTGAGGGTGTGCTGTGAAGATCACACCTGAAGAACATCAACTAGACGTGCCCGTGCTCGCAGGTAAAAAAGTCCTCTTTGATTGCTGGAGGCAAATCCCAATCAGCAAAGCCATAATCAAAAAGGAAACAGGGCAACTCCTTTCAGCTAATCTGAAGAACCAAGAATCTCCAAACCAAGTGCTTAACTGCCAAATTCAGCTCTACTGGAATCACCCAACTTAACGGCCACAATGTTTCACCTTCTACGCCTCATGGACAAGCCAAAGGACTGATTCGAATATCCTTTTTTTAACTTTTATTTCTGGACTCATTTCTCACTTCTAATCTGTGTGTATGAGTGTTGCATTTTTATTAGTTTCTCTCGTATTTTAGTAACTAATAAACTCAACCTTTCTTTGACTCAAAAAAGCCTGGTTAAATTGGCTCCCTTTAAAACATAGATAGATTTGGTCTGGGAAAAGCTATCCGTGAGGGAAAGGATTCTTTTTAAATTAACCTTATTGTGACCAAATGAGGAGGTTTGAATAAAAAAGGGAGCCAGTTCATCCCTCCTCATCACGGAGCATAACAATCTGGGGTGCCTCATCTGGGACCATTATAAATTTGGGGAACCTTGCCCAGGGACTGGTCGTAACATAGATCTTCAATTTGTTTACCTAAAGGATATGATGCTCTCAATACTTAGATAAATGATAACCTGAGCACTTGGTTTTGATTTTTTCGCTCACAGTGCTCTTCACTCTATACTGACTACCTTGTCACTTTTTGAGTTTGCTCGCTGTTCCTTTTGAATCCCTGTGCCTGGGTTCCTGCTCTTTTGATCCATGTTGCAAATTATTGATAAATAAGTTAACATTACTCCTTTAATGCAGTAAACAACAACAACAACTTGCATTTATATAGTGCCTTTATTCCAGCGTGCTTAATAGGTAAATTATCAGACAAAATTTGACACCACACCACATAAAGAGATATTAAAACAGATGACTAAAACTTGGTCAAAGAGGTTTTATGGAGAGTCTTAAAGCTCCATGAGGTGGAGAACCAGAGAGGTTTAGGCAGGAAATTCTTGAGCTTAGGGCTTAGGCAGCTGAAGGAATGACCATAAATGGTGGGGCTAAGAAATAGCGGATGCACAAGAAGGCAGATTTGGAGAAAAGCAGAGACCTCTGAATGCAGTAAGGCTGGAGGAGTTTGCAGAAATAGGGAGGAGGGAGGCCATGGATGAATTTGGACATGATGAGAATTTTAAATATGAGACTTTGCTGACCAATCTTGGTCAGTGCACACAGGGGTGATAGATAAATGCGTAAGATTGAATCAGTATGCCGGTAACAGAGTTCTGGAAGTGCTGAAGTTTATGAACAAGGGTTTCAGCAATGGATAGGCTGAGACAGGGGTGAAGTCAGACCATACCACAGAGGTGGAAATAGGTGATCTTAGTGATGGAGTAGATATGAGGTTGGAAAATCCGCTCAGGGTCAGATAGGATAGCAAGGTTGTGAACAGTCTAAGTCAGCCTCAGGCAGTGACCAGGGTTGGGAATAGAATCGATGGATAGAAATGAAGTTTGTGACATTAACGGAGGAAGAAAATGACTTTGCTCTTTTCAACATATAATTAATATTGCTCTGCAGACCTCAGTCTCACTCTTCAGCTCCCCAGTTTTACTCTGCAACCCCAGTCTCTTGAGGGGAGGGAAATGAACAGATGTACCATGATTTGGAACTGGAATAATTCAGAATTCAGGACAGGGAGGAAAAAAAAATGTATTATTGGGAGGTGCGGATATCTGAAGCAGCACTTACATTCAGATTCAAGTGGTGGGGAAAGTTTTGAACAAGGATAATAAAATATCAAACTTAAATAAGATGAAAATCAGGAAAGAAAAAAAAATTAAATGGCCTGAGAGAAAACAGCATGGTTTATTAAATTAAAACCAGAAGTAGGGAGCTGCGTGAGCTTTGTCAGTTCTAAGTTCTGATAAAGTTATCTCTCTACCTTTCACGACTTTGTGTAACGTAACACTCCTCTAGAATTTCATGTGTTTTATGAATACAGATAATTACTTGGGACATCAGCCTTTGGAGACTTACCAGCAATGCTTATACCAGAGAACAATTTGATCAACCAAGAATGTTTACATTTAACCAAGGCTCAGGCATTTCATCAGAGCAAGTGAGTTATTACTCATGTTTATACTAAATTAAAGTTTTAATTTGTTTGGAGTTGGTGTGAAAAAATTTGTAAACTGTACAAACCTGAATTTGTGAACTGCCATTGACTGGATAACAGGGTCAGAACCAAGCAGAGAGGAAATGTGAAAAGATAAACAAAAGTGGCATTTAGCCAAAGTGTAAATCATGGATGTCTCAACCAAAGGACCAAAGGTAATTATTCTTCCGCCGTTTTCTGTTTTTCTCTTGTTTATCAGTCTGCAATTATCCATCTTTGGGCATCTTCACAGCTGACTGATGTTAGAGTATGACAAACATTTCTTAATTGTGACAAACTAAGAGCTGTGGAGGAGCAAAGGGATTTAGCTGTCCATGTACACAAATCACTAAAAACTAGAGTACAGGTACAAAAAGTAAACAAAAAAGCCTCACGGAATGTTAGTCTCTATCTCTGAAATACAAGCGGGAGCAAGTTATGTTTCAGTTGTATAAGGCCTTGGTCAGACTTCATCAGGAATAACTGTGTTGAGTTCTGGGTACTGTACCTTAGGAAGGAGGTATTGGCCTTGGAAGGGATGCAGCACAGATCCACCAGAATCTGAGGCATAAAGTCTTAAATTAAGAGGACAGGTTGCCTAAATGTGACTTTTATTCCCATGAGTTTAGAAGGTTGAGAGGTGATCTGATTCTCTTTCTCTCCTGCCTGGATTTCAGGGCCTATCCTGAAGTGATCTTCTGCCTCCACGCCTTTCTACACCGTTTTATAACTCTACGTCTTCTCCATTCTCTCATAATTCAAACTGAAACATCTGGGTCAAGCCTCATGGCCCTTCTCTGTACCACTTTTCAGAATTTGAATGTTTCCATTATGCAGCACTGACCAAAACATAAAGTATTATACAGTTTCAGCATAAATACTCATGTCTGATATTCAAATGATTAACAGACAGAATGCAGGATTCTACTTTGCTTTGATGGCATAGTGGTAATGTCACTGGCCTAGTAATCCAGAAGCCCAGTCTAAAGCTCGGGGGAGATGGATTCAGTATCCCACACTGCTGGTGGAATTTAAATTCAATTAATAAAATCTGGAATTGAAAGCTAGTTTCCATAATAACTATCTTTGACTGTCATAAAAACCCATCTGATTCACTAATGCCCTGGTGGGAAGGGAAATTTGGTCTGGCCTACACATTCCAGTCACAGTGGTGTGGTTGACTATCAACTTTCCTCTGATGTGGCAAGTCACTTCGTTCAAAGGTAATTAGAGATGGGCAACAAATGCTGGCTCAAAAGCCCTGAAAAATTGATGAACACAATGATTGATGGTTATGTACTGAATCTAGAATGAGCCATTAACTTTGTTCAGCTTTACATAATATTACAACCCAGTAATATCTCCCATCCTCAGCTCAGCTGCTGCTGAAACTCTTATCCATGCCTTTGTTACTTAAAGACTCAGCTATTCCAATACTCTCCTGGCTGGCCTCCTGCTTACAACCCTCCAGAAATTTTGGCTTATCTAAAACTCTGCAGCCAACATCCCGACTTGCACCAAGTCTTGATAACCATGCACTCCCTTGCTCATTGGCCTCTACTAGTTCCCTGTTTGGCGATATCTTGATTGTTGAATTCTCATGCTTGTGTTTAAATCTCTCCATGGTCTCTGTAACTTCTTCCAAACCTACAACCCTCTGAGAAATCTGTATTCCTCCAATTTTGGCCTCTTGTGCATCCCTGATTTCCTTTTCCCCTCCATTGACAGGCATACCTTCAGTTGCCAAGGCCCTAAGGTCTGGAATCCCTTTCTCCCCCTTTCTCCCCCGCTTCCTTTAAGTTATTCCTTAAAACCTCCGTCTTTGACCAAGCTTTTGATCACCTGTCTTTTTATGTGGTTTGGTGGCACATTCGTCTGATCGTACTCCAGTGAAGTGCCTTGGGACATTTCACTATGACCCAGATTTTCTCCGCAATGGAGAGGTTCTCCCTCGTGGCAACAGTTCCGGAAATGGACGAAATTTCCAAGTCCCACCTCCGAACGCGACAGTTCCCATTTCCTTGGCGGTGGGACTGGAGTCAGGCTGGGGTTTGCGCATGCACAATTGTTGAAGGCAGCTGGCCATTTAAATCACCAGCTGCCTGCACTGACTTCTGATTTTTTGCACCATTGCTGTGTGAATAATGAAGTGCACAGAACAGATCAGAAAAGAGGAGGTCTGAACTTGATGGAATCATTTGTTCAACCAGGATACCCCATTGGTAAGGTAAGGTACCCTTTTGCATCTAGTCCCAGGATACCCTTGGGAGAGGTAAGGCATCCTTTGGGGGAGGTAAGGCACCCTTTGTGAGTGTTAAAGTGAACATTATTATGTATTTTTTATGTAGAAACTCATTGGAACTGTCAAGCTGTCAAAGGGTCCTTCCCTCATGGATGTCTTTTCCCAGTCCAAATGTATTTGTGTTTTAAAAGGAACCAACTTAACCAGGCTTTCTTCAATCCAAGAAAGAGTTAGTTACTAAAACACGAGAAACTAATAAAAATGCAACACTTACTTCTCACTTCTAATCTGTGTGTCTGAGTCCAGAAATAAAAGTTAAAAAAAGGATATTCGAATCAGTCCTTTGGCTTGTCCGTGAGGCATAGATGGTGAAACATTGCGACTGTTCAGTTGGGTGATTCCGGTAGTGCTGTCTTTGGCAGTTAAGCACTTGGTTTGGAGATTCTTGGTTCTTCAGATTAGCTGAAAGGAGTTGCCCTGTTTCCTTTTTGATTATGGCTTTGCTGATTGGGATTTGCCTCCAGCAATCAAAGAGGACTTTTTTACCTGCAAGCACAGGCACATCGAGTTGATGTTCTTCAGGTGTGATCTTCACAGCACACCCTCACACACCAGGCCTGGAACACCAAAACTAGCACACAGAACTAGGGTTAAAACCCCTTTTCTTGTGTATTCCTAGAAAGGAGAAGCAAACATGTCTTTCACCTGGAAACCGCTTTCTTTCAACTCACATCATGTCCCCAGTCTGACATATAACTCACAGGAGATGGTTTATACTGAGATAGTAATCAGCCTCCATTATCCCCACAACCACAGGAGATTACAGTTCAGTTTTTGCATTGCTTCTTTTCCTTTGAAGTGTCTCTGTCTGAAGTAGGCCTTGGCACCTTTTTAGATGCAACATTCCGTTCTCTGGACTAGCTGGTCTAATGTAATCCACATAGCAATTTTCCAGCAATTGGTTACTTTACAGTCTCGCCAGCTTTTGCATGTATACTTCGATTTAAAAAACATCTTACTTAAAAGTTCAATATGTCCGTATGCAATTTGGGGCTATGATCCGTGGATGTGACATCTAAGAGCAAGAAGCAAGATCATCATCAGATAATAATCGCAAAATGATAACATAGCGAAAGGATGGGCAGTGGAGATAAGTTACAGGTAATTATTTAATTTATCCATAGCTTAACTTAGATCATTTAGTTAAAAATTTAACCTAAATTGAGTGAATACATAAACTTGAATTGATTAAATATATAAAAGGGCTGGCAAGGCAGGTGGTGACGCACAACTGCAGCATGTGGAGTTTACGGAGCATTACAATCTCAAACAACCACATTTGCAGCAAATACCTACATTGCCAGAAACTTCAGCTCAGAGTTGTTGAGCTGGAGTCCAGGGTGCAGGACATCAGGGAGGGGGAGAGTTATCTGGACCCTTTGATCCCTGAGGCAGTCACGCCCCTTAAGTTAGGTAGTTTATATGTCTGGCTAGTGATCATGGAAAGGAGGGTGTGACTGCTAGTCAGGTATGTCAGGGGATCCCAGATGCAGTGCTGGAGTAAGTCTTGGCCTTTGCCCTTATCCAACAGTACAAGGTTCTCGTTGCCTGTGTAGGTGAGGGCAAAGCCTGCACGGCAGATGAGCAATTGACGATTATACCATGGTACACAAAGCCATTCAAGTGGAAGAGTGTAAAGGAATCAAGAAATGTGGTAGAGATAGGGAACTGTATAGTCAGGAAAACAGCTACTGTTCTCTGTAGCCGAGGGCATAATTTCCAAAGACATGGGCTGGGATTTTACACGGGGTGCGGGAACCCTGTCCGTCAGTGTAAATGTCAAGGGTGAGTGCGTCCCCCACTCACTCTGAAGCTATTTGATGGCTGTCAGACCATTAATTGGTTTGAACTTGGTCCTCTATGTGGGGAGGAAGTTCTGATTTTTTATCTCGGGAGAAAGTCCTGCGTCTGAGATCTACTGACTAATCAAGTGGCTGGCAGTTCTCTGGTCCCAGCAGTGCCACCTGAAGCTGTGGCCATTGCTGGGACTGCATCCAGTCCCCGTTGGTGATCATTGATCGAGGTGGATGTGAATCTAAGTGGATCTCGCCAGAGCTGAGGGTGGGCGGGTAGGTACTGGAAATGGCACCAATGGCATGCAGGCCAATTTTACACCCACCTGTCTGCTAAGTTGCCCTTGGAGGGGCTGTAAAATCTTAACCATGCTGTCAGCTGTATTTCAGTTGGTAGCACTCTTGCCTCTGAGTCAGAAGGCTGTGGGTTCAACTCACATTCCAGGACTTGAGCATAAAATCAAGGTTAATACTCCAGTGAAATGAAGGTAGTGCTTTGCTGTCAGTGGTGCCCTCTTTTGGATGAGACATTTAAATTGAGGCCCTGTTTGCCCACTCAGGAGGATGCAAAAGATCCTATGGCACCAGTTTGACCATAAGACATAGGAGCAGAAATTAGGCCATTCAGCCCATCGACTCTGCTCCGCTATTCAATCATGGCTGAGCAGAAATTAGGCCATTCAGCCCATCGACTCTGCTCCGCTATTCAATCATGGCTGATAAGTTTCTCAACCCCATTCTCCCACCTTCTCCCCGTAAACTTTGACCCCTTAACAATCAAGAACCTATCCATTTCGGTTTTAAATACACTCAATGACTTGGCCTCCACAGCCTTCTGTGGCAAAGAATTCCATTGATTCACCACTCTCTGGCTAAAGAAGTTTCTCCTCATCTCTGTTCTAGAAGGTCTTCCCTTCACTCTGAGGCTGTGCCCTCAGGTCTTAGTCTCTCCTACTAATGGAAACATCTTCCCCATTTCCACTCTATCCAGGCCTTTCAGTATTCTGTAAGTTTCAATCAGATCCCCCCTCATCCTTCTAAACTCCATCGATTATAGACCGAGTCCTTAAACGTTCCTCATATGTTAAGCCTTTCATTCCTGGGATTGTTCTCGTGAATCTCCTCTGGACCCTCTCCAGAACATCCTTCCTGAGATACAGGGCCCAAAATTGCTCACAATATTCTAAATGTGGTCTGCCCAGAGCCTTATAAAGCCTCAGCAGCATATCCCTGTTTTTATATTCTAGTCCTCTCAAAATAAATGCCAACATTGCATTTGCCTTCCTAACTACCGACTCAACCTGCAAGTTAACCTTAACAGAATCCTGGACTAGGACTCCCAAGTCTTTTTGCACTCCAGGTTTCTGAATTCTCTCCCCATTTGGAAAATAGTCTATGCCTCTATTCTTCCTACCAAAGTGCATGACCCCACACTTGCCCACGTTGTATTCCATCTGCCACTTCTTTGCCCATTCTCCTAACCTGTCCAAATCCTTCTGCAGCCTCTCTGTCTCCTCAATACTACCTGTCCATCCACCTATTTTTGTATCATCTACAAACTTTGCCAGGATGCCCTCAGTTCCTTCATCTAGATCATTAATGTATACAGTGAAAAGTTGTGGTCCCAACACTGACCCTGCGGAACTCCATTAGTCACTGGCCGCCATCCTGAGAAGGATCCCCTTATCCCCACTCTCTGCCTCCTGACAGACAGCCAATCTTCTATCCATGCTAGTACCTTGCCTCTAACACCATGGGCTCTTATCTTACTGAGCAGCCTCGTGTGCAGCACCTTGTCAAAGGCCTTCTGGAAGTCCAAGTATCCATTGGCTCTCCTTTGTCTAACCTACTCGTTACCTCCTCAAAGAATTCTAACAGATTTCCCTTGATGAAACCATGCTGACTTTGCCCTATTTTTCCATGCACTTCCAAGTATTCTGAAATCTCATCCTTAATAATGGACTCTAAAATCTTACCAATGATTGAGGTCAGGCTAATTGGCCTGTAATTTCCCATCTTTTGCCTCACTCCCTTCTTAAACAGGGGGGTTACATTAGCGATTTTCCAGTCCTCTGGGACCCTCCCTCACTCCAGTGATTCCTGAAAGATCACCACTAATGACTCCACTATCTCTTCAGCTATCTCCTTCAGAACTTTGGGGTGTAATCCACCTGGTTCAGGTGATTTATCCACCTTCAGACCTTTCAGTTTTCCTAGCACCTTCTCCTTAGTAATGGCCACCATACTCACCTCTGCTCCCCCGACTCTCTTGAACTTTGGGGATGTTACTCATATCTTCCACCGTAAAGAATGACGCAAAGTACCTATTCAGTTCCTCCGCCATTTCTTTGTTCTCCAGCGTCATTTTCCAGCGGCCCAATGTCCACTTTTGCCTCTCTTTTACCCTTTATACATCTAAAAAAACTCTTGCAATCTTCTTTTATATTACTGGCTAGTTTACCCTCATATTTAATCTTCTCCCTCCTTATTTCCTTTTTAGTTGTCCTCTGCTGGTCTTTGTAGGCTTCCCAATCCCTGGTTTCCCACTGCTCTTTGCCGCATTGTATGATTTCTCTTTAGCTTTTATGCTGTCCCTGACTTCCCTTGTCAGCCATGGTTGCCTCGTCCTCCCTTTAGCATGCTTCTTCTTCCGAGGGATGAATATTTGCTGTGTCTCCCAAATTACTACCAGAAACTCCTGCCATTGCTGTTCCACTGTCTTTCCTGCTAGGCTCATCTCCCAATCAATTCTGGCCAGCTCCTCCCTCCCAATGCAGGTAGATCAGAAAAGGCTGCACCTAGGCTGACAGTTAGAACAATCAGGTCGCAACCTTTTTACGCTATCTCAGTTGGCAAACTTCAAGTGAAAGGAAAGGGCAGGGCGGAGAGAAGGGCGGGTGCGAGGGTGGAGAGAAGGGCAAGCACGAGGGGATGGGAGAGGGGGCGGGAAGGGATGGGGGGGGGGTGGGCGGAGAGTGGTGCGGGCGGAGAGAGGGAGGCGGAAGGGGAGAGGGGGTGGGAGGGGAGGGGGAGGGGAGGGGGGGGCGGGTGGAGAGGGGGGGCGGGCAGAGGGGAGAGGCGGGCGGAGAGGGGGGCGGGCAGAGGGGAGAGGCAGGCGGAGGGGAGGGGGGCGGGCGGGGAGGAGACGGGGGCAGGCATGAGGGTGGGGAGGGGAGAAGGGCGAGGGTGGGGCAGGGAGAAAGGCAGGCGCATGGACAGAAAAAGGGATGAGTGAAAGGGCAAAGAGAAAGATGGGTGTGAGAACAAGCTTGACAAGAATATCCAGTTTCCAGCTCCGAAAAGTTGAATATCCCTCCATTGAACCTTTGCCCCACACAGCAAATGGTAAGCAATAAATTGTGCCAGAGGGGTTCCCCAACAACAGAGCCAGGCTCCAACACCTCTCCACCAGTCCTTCACACCACCTGGAGTCAAGACAAGCTGAAAAGGCCTTCAGCAGTGATAAACCCACTGGGTAGAACTCCATTAAAACTCAAAGGAGCCATCTCATCTGTACTTTTACAATTTCTAACAAGAAACATATGTTTAAACTGTTTGTTTGAAAAATTAAATAAGTCCTGAAACAATATTTTTCTTCTACAACTCACAGATCCACTATGTAGTTAATTCCACTTTTGCAAGTAGTATGTGCACTGAGACCAGGAAGGTAACTTCAATGAGGTCAAGTATTTAAAATAAAACAACTTGACATTAGAAAGAACATGAGTGAAAAGCACTGTTGCAATGTAGGAAACCCGACAGCCAATTTATGCACAACAAGCTCCCACAGAACGGCAATGTGATAATGATCAAATAATCTGTGTTAACAATGTTGATGGAGGGATAAATACTGGTAATGGAACTGGGAATACCTGTAGAATCATTTCATAGAATAATACAGTACCGAAGGATCCCATTGAGTCTATTGTGCCTGTGCCTTTAGAAGAATTAGTCTCACCTTCCTGAACTTTCCACATAGCCCTGCAATTCTTTTTCTCCATTTTCAAAGTATATATATCCAATTCCTTTTTGAAAGCTACCATTGAATCTACTTCCACTACTTTTCCACTCAATGTATTCAGACTATAGGTGTCAGTCGTGGCTCAGTGGGTAACACTCATTTCTGATTCACAGAGGTCTGGGTTCAAGCCCCACTCGTGCTTGAACACAGAAATCTAGGCTAACATTCCAGTGCCATGCTGAGGGAGTCTTGTACTGTCAGAGGTGCCCTCTTTCGAATGAGACGTTAAAATGTGGCCTCAGCTGCCTGCTCAGATTGATGTAAAAGATCCCATGGCACTATTTCAAAGAACATCAGGGGAATTCTCCCTGGTGTCCTAGCCAATACTTATCCCTCAATCAACATTACACAAAAAAATGCAGATCATCTCATCATCATCACACCGCCGTTTGTGTGCAATTTGTTTGAAAAAGAGGGGGCGAGTTAACCCCAGTGTCCTGGCCAACATTTATCCCTCAATCAATATAATAAAAACAGATTCTCTGGTCTTGCATTTGTGTGAGCCTGCTGTGTGGAAATTGGCTGACAGGGTAACTACATTACAACAATGACTACACTTCAAAATTTACTTCATTGCCTGTAAAGCGCTTTGGGACATCCAGTAGTCTTGAATGACACAAAATAAATGCATGTCTTTCTTTGGTTCAGGGATAGGTGAACGGACAAAAAACAGAGAGTAGGCAGGCTGTTACTAGTGGGGTGCCATAAGGATCAGTATTGGAGCTGCAGCTAATTAAAATCTGTATTAATGGCTTAGATGAAAAGACCAAATTTATGTATCCAACTTGGCTAATGATACAAAACTCAGGACAGTAAACTGTGAGGAGAACTAAGGGATACAGCCAATTGAAGAGAATGGACAAGAATTGGCAGATGGAGCTTAATGTGGGGAAACATGAGGTTATTCAGCTTTACAGGAAGAACAGAAAAACAGAATATTGTTTAAATGGTGAGAAACTATTAAATATTACATTCAGAGGGATCTGGCTGTCCTTGTACATAATGTTGAGAAAGCAGACATAATGGTGCGGCAAACAATTAGGAAGGGAAATGGTATGTTCACCTTTTATTGCAAGAGAGTTGGAGTACAAGAGTAAGCAGGTTTTGCTTTGGTATGGTCTTTGTTGAGATCACACCTGGATCACAGTTTTGGTCTCATTACCTAAGGAAAAACATAGTTGCCTTTGAGGGGTGAAGTAAAGGTTCATTAAATTGATTCCTGGGATGAGAGAGTTGTCCTATGAGAAGTGATTGAGTAGAATGTATCTGTTATTCTCTAGAGTTTAGAAGAATGAGAAGTGAACTCATTGAAACATATAAGATTATGAGAAAGCTTGACAGGGTAGATGTTGAGAGGACGTTGCCTCCAAGTGAAGTGTCTGCAACTAGGGGACATCGTCTCAACCTAAGAAGTCAGCATTTAGAAATGGAGAAAAGTTTCTTCACTCAGAGGGTTGTAAATCCGTGGAATTCTCTATCCCAGAGGGATGTGGGTGCTCAGACATTGAGTATATTCAAGACTGAGATTGATAACTTATGGACTCTAAGAAAATCAAGCAATGTTCTCTCAAAGCTACAATCCGTAGCTTCCCAAGCAGGCCATGCGCAAGTCGGCTCCTTTAAGTGACCATGCTTGCGTGGACATGTAAAAAATTTAAAAGGACTGCGCACACTACCAAATCAGTCGTGCACTCCTAAAAAAATCGAGCGAATGTTGGAATTACATAGACACATAGAAAATAGGAGCAGGAGTCGGTCATTCGGACCTTTGAGCCTGCTCCGCCATTCAACATGATCAAGGCTGATCCTCTATCTCAACACTGTACGCCTGTGCTCTCTCCATACCCTTTGATGCCTTTAGAGTCCAGAAATCTGTCTATTTCTTTCCTAAATGTATTCAGTGACTTGGCCTCCACAGCATTCTGTGGTACAGAATTCCATAGGTTCACCAACCTCTGAGTGAAGAAGTTTCTCCACATCTCAGTTCTAAATGGTCTACCCCATATTCTAAGATTGTGATCCCTTGTTCTTGACCGCCCAGCCAGAGGGAATATCATCCCTACATCCAATCTGTTCATCTCTGTCAGAATTTTATATGTTTGAATGAGATTTCTCATTTTTCCAAACTCCAGTGAATACAGGTCTAGTCAATCCCAATCTCTCCTCATATGACAATCCTGCCATCCCAGGAATCAATCTGGTGAACATTCACTGCACTCCCTCTATGGCAGGAATATCCTTTCTTAGGTAAGGAGATCAAAACTGCATACAATACTCCAGGTGTGGTCTCAACAAGGCCCTGTACAGCTGCAGTAAGATATCCTTGCTCCTGTAATTAGGTCCTCTTGCAATGAAGGCCAACATACCATTTGCCTTCTTACCTGCTTTATGCATCTGCATGCTTGCTTTCAGTGATTGGCCTCCACAGCATTCTGTGGTACAGAATTCCATAGGTTCACCAACCTCTGAGTGAAGAAGTTTCTCCACATCTCAGTTCTAAATGGTCTACCCCATATTCTAAGATTGTGATCCCTTGTTCTTGACCGCCCAGCCAGAGGGAATATCATCCCTACATCCAATCTGTTCATCTCTGTCAGAATTTTAGAACACACAAGTCCCATTCTACATCAACATTTCCCAATCTATCAGCAATTAAATTATACTCTACCATTCTGTTTTTCCTACCAAAGTGGATAACTTGACACATATCCACATTATGCTGCATCTGCCATGTATTTGCCCACTCACTCAACCCGTATAAACCACCTTGAAGCCTCTTAACACTCACCTCATTGCTCACATTGCCACCAAGTTTTGTGTCATCAGCAAACTGGGAAACATTTCATTTGGTTCCCTCATCCAGATCATTGATATATATTGTGAATAGCTGGGGCCCAAGCAATGTTCCTTGCAGTACCCCACTAGTCACTGCCTGCCACTCTGAAAAACACCATATATATTTCACCTCTTTTCTATTTTTACTTACTTCTGTTGAAGAGTCATACAGACTCGAGACATTAACTGTGTTCCTCTCTGCAGATGCTGCCAGACCTGATGAGTTTTTCCATGTATTTTTATTTTTGTTTTGGATTTCCAGCATCTGCGGTTTTTTGCTTTCATCTATTCCTACTCTCTGTTTCCTATCTGCTAACCAATTCTCAATCCATGCCAATACATTACACAGAACTTCCTCGCCAGATGAAAAATCAGAACTTCCTCCCCACACAGAAGATCAAGATCAAACCAATTAACAGTCTGACAGCCATCAAATAGCTTCAAGGTGAGTGGTGGACGGGCTCACCCTTGACATTTATGCTGACGGACGGGGTCCCTGCACCCCGCGTAAAATCCCAGCCCATGTATTTGGAACTCATGCCCTCGGTTACAGAGAACAGTAACTGTTTCCCTGACTATACTGTTCCCTATCTCTACCACATCCCTTTACACTCTCCTACTTGAATGGCTTCATGTACCACGGTATAATTATCAATTGCTCATCTAGTCTGCAGGCTTTTCCCTCACCTACACAGGCAACGAGAACCTTGTGGCTGTTGGCTAAGGGCAAAGGCCAAGACGTACTCCAGCACTGCATCTGGGCTTCCCTGACATACCTGACTAGCAGTCACACCCTCCTTTCCATGATCACTAGCCAGACATATACACTACCTAACCTAAGGGTTGTGACTGCCTCAGGGATCAAAGGGTCCAGATAACTCTCCCCCTCCTTGATGTCCTGCACCCTGGACTGCAGCTCAACAACTCTGGGCTCAAGTTTCTGGCAATTTAAGTATTTGCTTCAAATGTCGTTTGAGATTGCAATGCTCCATAAACTCCACATGCTGCAATTGTGGGTCACCACCTGCCCAGCCAGGCATTTTATATACTTAATCAATTCAAGTATATGTACTCACTCAACTTAGGTTAAATTTTTAACTAAATGATCTAAGTTATGGATAAATTAAATAATTACCTGTAACTTATCTCCACTGCCCATCCTTTTGCTCTATTATCATTTTGCGATTGTTCTCTGATGATGATCTTGGTCTCGTTCATAGATGTCACGTTCACAGATCATAGCTCTGAATTGCTTATGGACATGCTGAACTTTTAAGCAAGAAATTTTTTTTAAATCAAAGGACACAAGCAAAAGCTGGATGAGGCTGTAAAGTAACCACTTGCTGGAAAATTGCTATGTGGATTACACTAGACCAGCTAGTCCAGAGAACGGAATGTTGCATCTAAAAAGGTGCCAAGGCCTACTTCAGACAGAGACACTTCAAAAGAAAAGAAACAATGCAAAAACTGAATTGTAATCTCCTGTGGTTGTGGGGATAATGGAGGCTGATTACTATCTCAGCAGAAACCATCTCCTGTGAGTTATATGTCAGACTGGGGACATGATGTGAGTTGAAAGAAAGCGGTTTCTGGGTGAAAGACAGGAATACACAAGAAAAGGGGTTAAAAGCCAACCACAAGCCTGGTCTGTGTGTGCTAGTTTTGGTGTGCCAGGCCTGGTGTGTGAGGGTGTGCTGTGAAGATCACACCTGAAGAACATCAACTAGACATGCCTGCGCCTGCAGGTAAAAAAGTCCTAAACAAAAATGGAAATACCTGGAAAAACTCAGCAGGTCTGGCAGCACTGGCGGAGAAGAAAAGAGTTGACGTTTCGAGTCCTCATGACCTTTCAACAGAACTGATTGAATATTAGAAGAGGCATGAAATATAAGCTGGATTAAGGTGGGGGGGGGGGGTGTGGGGGGAGAGAAGTGTGGGGGGTTGGTGTGGTTGTAGGGAAAAGCAAGCAGTGATAGGAGCAGATAATCAAAAGATGTCACAGACAAAGGAACAAAGAAGTGTTGAAGGTGGTGATATTATCTAAATGAATGTGCTAATTAAGAATGGATGGCAGGACACACAAGGGGGTTGGGGTGGAAAGACTAGCAGGGCATACAAGATTTAAAAATAATGGAAATAGGTGGGAAAAGAAAAATCTATATAAATTAATGGAAAAAAAAGGAAGGGGGAAGAAACGGAAAGGGGTTGGGGATGGAGGAGGGAGTTCAAGATCTAAAGTTGTTGAATTCAATATTCAGTCCGGAAGGCTGTAAAGTGCCTAGTCGGAAGATGAGGTGCTGTTCCTCCAGTTTGCGTTGGGCTTCACTGGAACAATGCAGCAAGCCAAGGACAGACATGTGGGCAAGAGAGCAGACTGGAGTGTTAAAATGGCAAGTGACAGGGAGGTTTGGGTCTTTCTTGCGAACAGAATGCAGGTGTTCTGCAAAGCGCTTGCCCAGTTTATGTTTGGTCTCTCCAATGTAGAGGAGACCGCACTGCGAGCAACGAATGCAGTAGACTAAGTTGGGGGGAAATGCAAGTGAAATGCTGCTTCACTTGAAAGGAGTGTTTGGGCCCTTGGACTGAGAGAGGAAGTGAAGGGGCAGGTGTTGCATCTTTTGCGTGGGCATGGGGAGGTGCCATAGGTAGGGGTTGAGGAGTAAGGGGTGATGGAGGAGCGGACCAGGGTGTCCCAGAGGGAACGATTCCTACGGAATGCCGACGGGCAGGGGTGAAGGGAAGATGTGTTTGATGGCATCATGCTGGAGTTGGCGGAAATGTCAGAGGATGATCCTTTAAATGCGTAAAAAAGTGCTCTTTGATTGCTGGAGGCAAAGCCCAATCAGCAAAGCCATAGTCAAAAAGCAAACAGGGCAATTCCTTTCAGCTAACCTGCAGAACCAAGAATCTCCAAACCAAGTGCTTAACTGCCAAAATCAGCTCTACCGGAATCACCCAACTTAACGGCCGCAATGTTTCATCATCTACGCCTCACGGACAAGCCAAAGGACTGATTCGAATATCCTTTTTTTAACTTTTATTTCTGGACTCACTTCTCACTTCTAATCTGTGTGTATGAGCGTTGCATTTTTATTAGTTTCTCTAGTGTTTTAGTAACTAATAAACTCACTTTCTTTGACTCAAAAAAGCCTGGTTAAATTTGCTCCCTTTAAAACATAGATAGATTTGGTCTGGGAAAAGCTATCCATGAGAGATGGGATCCTTTTTAAATTAACCTTTTTCTGACCAAATGAGGGGGGTTGAATAAAAAAGGGAGCCAGTTCATTCCTCCTTACCACGGAGCATAACAATTTGGGGTACCTCATCTGGGACCATTACAAATTTGGGGAACGTTGCCCAAGGACCGGTCATAACGTAGATCATTGAACGATTTGTTTACCTAATGGATATGATGCTCTCAATACTTAGGTAAATGATAAACTGAACACTTGGTTTTGATTCCTTCACTTATTGCTCCTCACTGTATACTGACTACCTTGTCACTTTTTGAGTTTTCTCTACTGTATGTCTGCTATCAACTCTGTGACGCTGTTCCTTTTGAATCCCTGTGCCTGGGTTCCTGCTCTTTTGATCCATGTTGTAAATTATTGATTAATAAGTTAACACTACACATTTAATGCAGAATACAACAACAACAACTTGCATTTATATAGTGCCTTTATTCCAGGGTGCTTCATAGGTGAATTATCAGACAAAATTTGACACCACACCACATAAAGAGATATTAAAACAGATGACTAAAACTTGGTCAAAGAGGTTTTATGGAGAGTCTTAAAACTCCATGAGGTGGAGCACCAGAGAGGTTTAGGCATGAAATTCTTGAGTTTAGGGCTTAGGCAGCTGAAGGAATGACCATAAATGGTGGGGCTAAGGAAATAGCGGATGCACAAGAAGGCAGATTTGGAGAAAGGCAGAGATCTCTGAATGCAATAAGGCTGGAGGAGGTTGCAGAAATAGGAAGGAGGGAGGCCATGGATGAATTTGGACATGATGGGAATTTTAAATTTGAGACTTTGCTGACCAATCTTGGTCAGTGCACACAGGGATGATGGATAAGTGCGTAAGATTGAGCCAGTATGCAGGTAACAGAGCTTTGGATGTGCTGAAGTTTATGAACAAGGGTTTCAGCAATGGATAGGCTGAGACAGGGGTGAAGTCAGACCATACCACAGAGGTGGAAGTAGGTGATCTTAGTGATGGAGCAGATATGAGGTTGTAAAACCAACTCAGGCTCAAATAGGACAGCAAGGTTATGAACAGTCTAAGTCAGCCTCAGACAGTGACCAGGATTGGGGATAAAATAAATGGATTGAAATGAAGTTTGTGACATTAACGGAGGAAGAAAATGACTTTGCTCTTTTCGACATATAATTAATATTGCTCTGCAGACCTCAGTCTCACTCTTCAGCTCCCCAGTTTTATTTTGCAGCCCCAGTCTCTTGAGGATAGGGATACAAACAGATGTACCATGATTTGAAATTGGCAGGAACTGAAATAATTCAGAATTCAGGACAGGGAGGAAAAGCCAGTGTGTTATTGGAAGGTGCAGATATCTGAAGCAGCACTTACATTCAGATTCAAGTGGTAGGGAAAGTTTTGAACAAGGATAATAAAATATCAAACTTAAACAAGGTGAAAATCAGGAAAGAAAAGAAATTAAATGGCCTGAGAGAAAACAGCATGGTTTATTAAATAAAACCAGAAGTAGCGGGCTGCGTGAGCTTTGTCAGTTCTAAGTCCTGATAAAGTTATCACTCTGCATTTCACAACTGTGTGTAACGTAACACTCTAGAATTTCATGTGTTTTATAAATACAGATAATTACTTGGGACATCAGCCCTTGGAGACTTATCAACAATGCTTATACCAGAGAACAATTTGATCAACCAAGAATGTTTACATTTAACCAAGGCTCAGGCATTTCATCAGAGCAAGTGAGTTAATACTCACGTTTATACTAAATGAAAGTTTTAATTTGTTTGGAGTTTGTGTGAAAACATTTGAAAACAGTACAAATCTGAATTTGTGAACTGGAAAACAGGGTCAGAACCAAGCAGAGAGGAAATGCGAAAAGATAAACAAAAATGGCATTTAGCTAAAGTGTAAATCACGGATGTCTCAACCAAAGGACCAAAGGTAATTATTCTTCCGCCGTTTGTCTTGTTGATCAGTCTGCAATTATCCATCTTTGGGCAACTTCACAGCTGACTGATGTTAAAGTATGACAAACATTTCTTAATTGTGACAAACTAAGAGCTGTGGAGGAGCAAAGGGATTTAGCTGTCCTTGTACACAAATCACTAAAAACTAGAGTACAGGGACAAAAAGCAATCAAAAAGCTTCATGAAATGTTAGTCTTTGGGCAGAATTTAGCCCTCGATGGGCGGGCTGGCCCCACCGGCTCGGCGGCGGGCAGGCAGCCGACCTCCGCCACTGAAACAGGCCTCACCACCATTTTGAGTGGGCGGGCCAATTGAGGCCTGCCCAGTGGGCTACCCGACTAAAAGCACTATACGCTTCCAGTATGGGGGGCAGGGATTCCCCAACTGTCAAAGTGCGCTCTTTCACTGAGATATCTGTCTCAGGGAGAGTGCTGACAGTTTGATAAACTTAAAAAATAGAAAAATAAAAATATTATTAACATGTCCCCCTCATGTGACAATGTCATACGAGATGGGATATGATAATAAATGTGACTAAAACTTTATTAAACTTTTTCAAAACTGACATGAAACCTCATCCCGCTGGTGGATGAGGTCTCATATTTTTTTAGAAGCCTGCTGGGGCTCCTGGCCTGCCCGCCAACCTTAAGGTTGGACAGGCAGGGCCTTTAATTGCCTTAATTATCCTGTCAATGGCCTCAATTGGGCATTGTCAGGTCAGTGAGCGGACAGCTGATTTTGCTGTCCGCACGCCTTCCTGAATATTTAAATGGGGCGGAATAATGTCGGGTGTCGGCAAGTGGGCCCCACCTCCAACTCACCGACGGAAAAATTCTGGCCTTTATCTCTGAAATACAAGAGGGAACAAGTTATTTTTCAGTTGTACAAAGCCTTGGTCAGACTTCATCAGGAGTACCTGTGTTCATTTCTGGGTACTGTACCTTAGGAAGGAGGTATTGGCCTTGGAGGGGATGCAGCACAGATCCACCAGAATTTGAGGCATAATGTCTTAAATTAAGAGGACAGGTTGCCTAAATGTGACTTGTATTCCCATGAGTTTAGAAGGTTGAGAGGTGATCTGATTCTCTTTCTCTCCTGCCTGGATTTCAGGGCCTATCCTGAAGTGATCTTCTGCCTCCACGCCTTTCTACACCGTTTTATAACTCTACGTCTTCTCCATTCTCTCATAATTCAAACTGAAACATCTGGGTCAAGCTTCATGGCCCTTCTCTGTACCACTTTTCAGAATTTGAATGTTTCCATTATGCAGCACTGACCAAAACATAAAGTATTATACAGTTTCAGCATAAATACTCATGTCTGATATTCAAATGATTAACAGACAGAATGCAGGATTCTACTTTGCTTTGATGGCATAGTGGTAATGTCACTGGCCTAGTAATCCAGAAGCCCAGTCTAAAGCTCGGGGGAGATGGATTCAGTATCCCACACTGCTGGTGGAATTTAAATTCAATTAATAAAATCTGGAATTGAAAGCTAGTTTCCATAATGGTGACCATGAAACTATCTTTGACTGTCATAAAAACCCATCTGATTCACTAATGCCCTGGTGGGAAGGGAAATTTGCTGTCCTTACTTGGTCTGGCCTACACATTCCAGTCACAGTGGTGTGGTTGACTATCAACTTTCCTCTGATGTGGCAAGTCACTTCGTTCAAAGGTAATTAGAGATGGGCAACAAATGCTGGCTCAAAAGCCCTGAAAAATTGATGAAAACAATGATTGATGGTTATGTACTGAATCTAGAATGAGCCATTAACTTTGTTCAGCTTTACATAATATTACAACCCAGTAATATCTCCCATCCTCAGCTCAGCTGCTGCTGAAACTCTTATCCATGAGCAGAATTTTGCCCCCAGTCGGGGGGGGGGGCGGGGTTCAAGAGCGGGCGGGTGGAGGTGCGCCTCTGAGCGGTGCCCCCAATTGGGAGCGGGCCACCATATTACGTGGGCGGGCCAATTAAGTCCCGCCTAGCGTGATATCCACAAGGAAATGGGAGGGATGAGGGTTCATGCTTTTTCCAATGCCCGCCAGGGCTCCCGGCCTGCCCGCCAACCTTAAGGTTGGCCGGGCAGGTCCACTAATCACATTAATTACCCTCACCGACATGAAATTTGAAATGAAGTGGGATGATGTCGTGAGTTCTGCCCAATATCATCCCGCGTCTTTTTACGGGTCGACGAGCGGGCCCCGCCCCCTGCTCGCCTACCGGGAAATCCTGGCCCATGCCTTTGTTACCTAAAAACTCAATGCTCTCCTGGCTGGCCTCCCACTTACAACCCTCCAGAAATTTTGGCTTATCTAAAACTCTGTAGCCAACATCCTGGCTTGCACCAAGTCTTGATAACCATGCACTCCCTTGCTCATTGACCTATATTGGTTCCCTGTCTGGCAAAACTTGATTGTTGAATTCTCGTGCTTATGTTCAAATCTCTCCATGGTCTCTGTAACTTCTTCCAAACCTACAACCCTCTGAGAAATCTGTATTCCTCCAATTCTGGCCTCTTGTGCATCCCTGGTTTCCTTTACACCTCCATTGACAGGCATACATTCAGTTGCCAAGGCCCGAAGATCTGGAATCCCTTTCTTCAACATCTCTTAACTCTCTATCTTTCCCTCTTCCTTTAAGATATTCCTTAAAATCTCCATCTTTGACCAAGCTGTTGATCACCTGTCCTAATATCTTTTTATGTGGTTTGGTGGCACATTTGTCTGATTGTACTCCAGTGAAGTGCCTTGGGACATTTCACTATGACCCAGAGGTTCTCCATCATGGCAAAAATTCCGGAAATGGACAAAATTTCTAAGTCTCACCTTTGAACGTGACATTCCCATTTCCGTGGCGGTGGGACTGGAGTCGGGCTGGGGTTTGCACGTGCACAATTCGTGAAGGCAACTGGCCACTTAAATCACCAGTTGCCTGCACTGACTTCTGGTTGTTTGCACCCTAGCTGTGTGAATAATGGAGTGAACAGGACAAAGAGGAGGTCTGAACTCGGTGGAATCATTTGTTTAACCAGGATACCTGGATACCCCATTGGGGACATCAGGTACCTTTTTGCATATAGTCTCAGGATACCCTGGGGAGAGGTAAGGCACCCTTTGGGAGTGTTAAAGTGAACATGATTCTTCTGTATTTTTTATGCACAAATTCATTGGAACTGTCAAAGAACTGTCCAGATGTCAAAAACCTGTCCAACTGTCAAGGAAGTGTCATGGAACTGTCAAAGAACAGTTCTGCTGTCAGGGAAGTGTCAAAGCTGTCAAGGATTATTTCAACCTCAATGTAATGAAGCTCCACAACAGGGTCAGGGGGACCAAGTAAATCTCCAAGGATAAATGGCGTTTATTTCATTGGTAATCTGTGAGACACAGGGGTGAGATTTTTGAAGTAATGGTAATTCAAATCTGCATTTGGAGCCCCTGTAATTTCTCATTTACATCACTGACAAAAATTTAGTTAGTGATTCCAATTATCAGACTTAAAAACAACAGTAACTTAAATTTATATAGCAGTTTTAATGTAGTAAAATCGTCTAAGGTACTCCACAGGAGTAACAATAGTCAGCAGTGAGCCATGTCAGGAGGTGACCAAAGGTTTGGTCAAAGATGTAAGTTTTATGCAGTGCCTAAGGTGGGAACAGAAAACTGGAGAGTCTTAGAAAGGGAATTTCAGAGTTTACCCATCTGGTGAATTACAACAACAGCTGTTTATTGTGGTTTTCCTGCTTACATTGACTCATGATGTTCTTATTTCCTGCATCTTGAGAAAAGAGAAACAACTGTTCAAAAATCTCATCCCATATCCCTCTGAGTACTAATGGAGATGCGATGTGCACTGTAGAGCATATCCCTGTATTTAGCACTTTCGCACTCTTCAATGGGCATCACATCACATGGCTTACATTTGTTAGTGACTGCTTTTTTGAGAGAATAACCATCCCACATGTGCATAATTCTGTTCATAGACTTTTTATTGATAAAAAGATGACAATTCTCTTCAGATAAATATTCATGTTAAAGTTTTAAACCCTTTTCTTAGATTTAGGCTATGTTAACTCAAATGGAAAGAAAGAAAGACTTCTGTTGCTATAACGCTTTACAAAAATATAGCAGAAAACGCAGATGCAGGTTTCACTTTATAGGATATTATGCTCTGTTCAATGGGGCAGAAGAAAAGGTACTGGGTAACAACAGCAACAGCAGCTTATACTTGTATAGTACCTTTGACGTAATAAAACATCCCAAGGTGTTTCACAGGAGTGTTATAAAGTGAAGTTTGACACTAAGCCACATAAGGAGACCTTAGGGTAGAAGGGAAAAAGCTTGGTCAACAATGAAGCTTTTTAAAACAAAAACAGAAAATTCTGGAAAAGTTCAGCAGGTCTAACAGCATCTGTGGAGAGAAAAAAAGAGTTAACATTTTGAGTCCTTTGACTATTCTTCAGATCTAAAGAGAAGTAAAAATGTGATGAAATTAGCTTTTTAGGAGCATCTTAAAGGAGGGAATGGGGGAAAGAGAGGTGGAGAGGTTTAGGGAGGGAATTCCAGAACTTTATGTGCTTTGTAAACTGAAGACATAAGCAACCAATGACGGAGCAATTAAAATTGTGGATTTTAAAATTGCTCAAGGCCAGAATTGGAGGATTGCAGATACTTGGAGGATTGTTTGGCCAGAGGAGATTACAGAGATAAGGAGAGGTAAGGTTGTAGAGGAATCTGAAATGAGGATGAGAATTTTAAGGTCAAGACTTTGCTTAACTGGGACCAATGTAGGTTGGTGAGCACAGGGGTGATAGCTGCAAGTAAGTCTATGGCCTCAAGTTTATGGAGGGTAGCATGTGGGAGGTGGGCATGCAGTATGTTAGTCATGTCTGGAAGTAACAAAGGGTTGAATCAGTGTTTCAGCACTGTGGGCTGGAGTTGGGCATTGTTACAGAGGTGGAAAATCAGCAGTCTAAATGATGGCTTATATATGTGATCACAAACTCACCTCAGGGTCAAATACGGCACCAAGGTTGAGAACAGTCTGGTTCAGCTTCAGGTATTACCAGAGAGAAGATGAAATCGGTATCTAGGGACTGGAGTTTGCAACATGAACTGAAAGATGGCCCAGATCTTCCAGTCTGCAGATTCTCAGAGACTGGACATGTGACCCAAGATGCATGTTGGGACCCTGCAGACGTCATGACGCGCTGAGCTCCATGGCAATGTCGGGGAAGTTTCAACTACCGAAGGGCAATTCCCCTGCTTTCCTCGACCTTCCATGAAAGTCTCTGACGCTGAACTAGAGTTAGAGAGTTCACACAATTTGGCGGTACTTACCTGAATAGTTAACCAGGAAATGTTAGACAAAAAAGTTAACCAGGAAATGTTAGACAAAAAAGTCCTAGTCTAACTCCTGGATAACTATAGAACTGACCCCCCGCCCAAGTCACTCACACTGTTCACCTCCCCCCCATGACTTCCTCCTCAATCCCCAACTACCCCCTGACCCGACTAACCCTTGACCCTTAAACTACCTCCAATGACCCCCCCGACAACCCCCAAATCAATCTGACTATCTCCCAACCACGCAACCCCCCACCCCAATCCCATGACTTCCATTTGACCACTTGATTACACCCCTAACCAGACCTCACTGCCTCCCACCAGCTGAATAACCCCTAACCTGCCCTGACTAGCCTTCGACCTTATGACACCTCCGGACCCAATCTGACTACCAACCAACCCACATCACCAACCTGCCACCTACCTTATCCACATGCCACCTTATCCACTTACCCACTTTTCTCACCCAACTTACCGCATACCTCAACTACCTACCCACTCTAGCACTCTACCCATTCACCCATTCATCCACTCAACCATTCACCCATTTACTAACATTCACCCACTCATGAACGTTCACACTAGACATGTAAACTTACCAAATGGCAACCTGTGCCATAAAAAGGGGGCATGTCTGGTCTTCCCCCGGTCCTACAATGCTGCGACAAAGTTGTCTGAAGGCTGCTGCGTTCCTCATTTCTGGAGAAGCCAGGCTCGAAAGACCTGGCAAGAAATGTGGAGCAGCATCAAGGTGTGGAAAAGTTCAAGCAGGACAGCAATCCAACAATGATTGCTGCTTCACAGAAGATCTGGGCCAATGACTTCAGTTTTCCCCATATTTGATTGGAGGAAATTTCTGCTCACTCAGTACAGGTTGTTAGATAAGCAGTCTGATAGTTTAGCATCAAGGGAGGAGTTGAGAGAGGTGGTAATGAGATAGAGCTGGATCTCATCAGTGTACATTTGAAAACTGATACTGCGATTTTGGGTGAAGTCGCTGTAGATGAGAAGTAGGAGGGGGCCCTTTCGAGAACAACAGACTTCCAATCTGCTGTCTTCTCTCCCAAATTTTTACCCCCCATACCCCCCACCCTACATCCCCCCACTGCCTCCAAGCCCGTTATCAAAGAGCCCGTAGAAGTCCGGTCATTGACTCTGTTTCTCTCTCTCTACGGTTGCTGCCAGACCTGCTGAGTATTTCCAGCATTTTCTGTTTTTACTTCAGAATTCTATCATCCGCAGTATTTTGCTATTGTCTTGTATTGAAGGTATCGTGACAATGCAGGCTCTTGTTATTCCCTCCTTTCCTGCAGCCTAACCCGAATGCAACTGTTGTTCCTTTTCCAAAGTGAGCCCACATCATTCAATCACATATCAATGTTAGCTCTCCTGCATCATCTATACAGTCAATTCTAACTGAGTGAAGCTGGTCCACACCTGTAGAACAAAATAAGCTCATAGCGATTCAGCAGCCTATGAGTGTGGTGCAGCCCCGGGCTGCTGATTCATTCTGAATCCATTTCATTCATGCTACTAATTTTGAACAGTTTCAACCCTTAAATTTTCAGCATCTTTCTTGCTTCTTGTGCCAATAGTTTTCTGTTTGTTCCCAATAATTTATTTTAAAATTTCCAACTTTAGTCTGTGAATGGTATTTGTTCCACTTCAGGTATCACAATTTGGGTTTCCTCCTATCAATTTCCCAATTTCCATTTACATTCACTTCTCTATCCCAACCGCGCTCCCTTTCATATCACCCCGGAAAAAAACTATTGATTCACACCTGCGCTTTCGAAATCCAACAGTCTAGCCTTCAGCCTTCATTCGCCACAACATTTCTGCAGCTACTGATTTGCTCAACTGTACCCACTCTTCCGCCCTTGATGCCCTGGTTCCAATAAAACCATTATTCTCTCCCACACTGGCCATTCCACCTGATACAGCCTTCATCACCATTCTCTTAAATTCAAGGGCTGCAGATTTCAAAAGATAAGGCAGACAATTGACATAGCCATCCAGCGCCTCCCACAGCTATCTCGACTACAGCTCCTCACACCCCACTTCCTGTAAGGACTCCATCCCATTCTCTCAGTTCCTTCGCCTCCGTCGCATCTGTTCCGATGATGCTACATTCAAAAACAGTTCCTTTGACATGTCCTCCTTCTTCCTTAACCGAGGTTTTCCACCCACGGTCGTTGACAGGGCCCTCAACCGTGTCCGGCCCATCTCCCGCGCATCCGCCCTCACTCCTTCTCCTCCCTCCCAGAAACATGATAGGGTCCCCCTTGTCCTCACTTATCACCCCACCAGCCTCCGCATTCAAAGGATCATCCTCCGCCATTTCCGCCAACTCCAGCATGATGCCACCACCAAACACATCTTCCCTTCACCCCCCTTATCGGCATTCCGTAGGGATCGCTCCCTCCGGGACACCCTGGTCCACTCCTCCATCACCCCCTACTCCTCAACCCCCTCCTATGGCACAACCCCATGCCCACGCAAAAGATGCAACACCTGCCCCTTCACTTCCTCTCTCCTCACCGTCCAAGGACCCAAACACTCCTTTCAAGTGAAGCAGCATTGTACTTGCATTTCCCCCAACTTAGTCTACTGCATTCGTTGCTCCCAATGTGGTCTCCTCTACATTGGAGAGACCAAACGTAAACTGGGCGACCGCTTTGCAGAACACCTGCGGTCTGTCCGCAAGAATGACCCAAACCTCCCTGTCGCTTGCCATTTTAACACTCCACCCTGCTCTCTTGCCCACATGTCTGTCCTTGGCTTGCTGCATTGTTCCAGTGAAGCCCAACGCAAACTGGAGGAACAACACCTCATCTTCCGACTAGGGACTTTACAGCCTTCCGGACTGAATATTGAATTCAACAACTTTAGGTCGTGAGCTCCCTCCCCCATCCCCACCCCCTTTCTGTTTCCCCCTTCCTTTTTTTTTTCCAATAAATTATAAAGATTTTCCTTTTCCCACCTATTTCCATTATTAAAAAAAATTAAAAAAAAACCCACTAGAGCTATACCTTGAGTGCCCTACCATCCATTCTTAATTAGCACCATCGTTTAGATAATATCACCAACTTTAACTTTAACACCTATGTGTTCTATTGTACTATTGTCGTTGACATCTTTTGATGATCTGCTTCTATCACTGCTTGTTTGTCCCTACGACCACACCACCCCCCTCCACCTCTCTGTCTCTCTATCTCTCCGCCCCCCACACACACACCTTAAACCAGCTTATATTTCAGCTCTTTCCTGGACTCGAACTCAAGTTCTGTTGAAGGGTCATGAGGACTCGAAACGTCAACTCTTTTCTTCTCCACCGATGCTGCCAGACCTGCTGAGTTTTTCCAGGTAATTCTATTTTTGTTCCAGATTTGACTGAACCACTTAAAATTTTGTGGAGTCCTGCTCTCATCTGCTAAAGGCACTCACTATTCCAGGATCGTGCTGGAATGCAGAGCTAACTCCCGGCTTCATTTGTCTCCTGCACACCATCTTTTTAAACTCCTTTCCCCTGTCTCCTGTCATGATAATGAAGGGAAAACACTGAACTGCGTCCAGAAATATTGGAATTTAAAAATAAGGCCTGAGTTTTAAAAATGCACACAAGCCACTGGCTGGAAAGCTGCAAGGTGACTCCCGAAGAGGTAATGGAACCTCACCCTGTTACCAGACAAGATACTTCTAAAGACATCCAGAAACTAATTGCTCCCTCCGGTCGAGACAATGGGACATAATGGGAGGTGAGTATCATCTCATCAAGAAGTCCTGTGTACAATGCCCAGACAGATTTGTGAATTTGCTTCCCATTTGGAGTAGACAAAGAAGGGGTTAAAAGTAGCCCTGGTGTCTGTCTGTTGGTGTCTGTCCTGAGAGAGAGCAACTGCTGGAAGTTTGACTCAGAAGTAACAGCCACACACAGTACCGCTGCAAATTGCCATTTTGCAGGTATCCCAACCTCTCTCCCTCTGTACCAAATTTGATGCTACTGGAACCTCAAAACTGACTATTCATCTACCGGAGTCAACTCTACTGGAACCTCGAATCCGATTATTCGTCTGCTGGAGTCAACTCTACTGAAACCTTGAATCCGACTATTTGTCTATTGGAGTCAATTCTACTGGAATCTCGAATCGCAATGACTGCAATGTTCAATCACCCACTCCACACAAGTCAGAAGCTGTTCCCCATACCTCTTTTTTATATGCATAACCTGTATGCATGTGTTTATCATTTCTTGCCTTTAGTAATTAATAAACTTACCTAATGTTTAACTCAAGAAAGTCTGATCAAATTGGCTCCTTCAAAACCAGAACTATTGGGTCTGGGAAAAAGGTATCTGTAAAAGGGATCCTTTTTAGATTAAATCCTGTTGCAATTAATGGGGGGGGGGGGGGGGGGGGGGGGGGGTGGGGTCGGTGGTGTGAGTAAAGGCAGGGAGCCAGTTCATCCTCCCTCACCTGGGGCATAACAATTTGGGGGTGTCCCAGCCAGGCGGTGACAAATTGAGGGGTCTCGCCTGGATCAACAACTTTGGGAAACCTCAACTATTTGTAACATTCCTCTTGACTCACCTCCAACAAGGCCATGCACTCTTTCTCTAGCTTCTCTCCCATCTCCCCTCGTGCCCTCTCTGAACTCATCTTGTCCATGAGACCTACCTCCTGTTCTCTCAATCTGCTGACCACACAGCTTTCCCTCCTGATCCCTATGTTCACAGATATTGTTAATGGTTCTCTATCTTCAGATGCTGCCCCTATCTCCTTCAAATCTGTCATCATTGCCCCTTTCCTCAAAGAACTAATCCCTGACCCTGTCATTCTTGTGTCCATCTCTTATCTCCCTTTCCTCTCCAATTTCCTTGTACATATCCGTGCCCAATCAGGTTTCCTCCCCACAACCCCCATAATACCAAAACATCTTTTATCAAAGTCACAAATGACATCCTATGTGTGACAAAGATAAACTTTTCTTCCTTGTCCTTCCTGACCTGTCTGTAGCCTTTGACACCATCCTTCTCTAACACCTCTCCACCATCATCCAGCTTGAATGGACTATACTTGGCTGGTTCCATTTTTATCTATCTATTCATAGCTATATTATTTACATTGTCTTCTCTTCCTGCTCACAAAGATTGGGGAGACTCCAGGCCCTTGTTCCCCTCTCATGTTGCCACTGCTGCACGGATGTCATGGACAAGATGATGATATACAGGTCTGCATGTATCTCTGGCATCCACTGAGTGGTCTGCTGGATCTGGCTCTCCATAAGGGTGGCCACTCCTGCTTTGCCATCAGAAGGCAGGGAGGCAGTCACCATTAAAAGGGCTGTGTCATCACTTGACACTGCTTCGACCACCTCACATCCCGCCTCCACAGTCTCACTGGTCAGACCCCTCATTTCCTCGTGGCTAATTGGCTGGCCACTAGAAGATCTCATGCGGGTGGCTAACCTCTTGCACCAATGGAAGCGCCTCTCGCCTCCAGTGCTAGGTTAGGGACCCAGCGTAGCCACAAAATTCAGCCCAATGGTTTATCAGAACTGGGAAAAGTTAGAACTGGATTAAATTTTGAGCAAAAGAGGATTCATGCATGGAAGCAGAGGGCATGGCTGAGATACTAAGTGAGTACTTTGTATCTGTCTTTACCAGGGAAGAAGATGAAGTGAAAGAGGTCGTAGTTGAAGTGCTTGGTTGGGCTAAAAATTGATAAAGAGGAAGTATTAGAAAGGCTAGCTGTCCTTAAAGTTGATAAGTCACTAGGATCAGATGAGATACATCTGAGGATACTGAAGGAAGTAAGGGTGGAAATTGTGGAGGCTCTGGCATAATCTTCCAATCCTCCTTAAATACAGATTGTACCAGAGGACTGGAGAATTACAAATGTCACACCCTTGTTCAAGAAAGAATGTAAGGGTAAATCCAGCAACTACAGCCAGTCAGTTTAACTTGTTGGTGGGAAAGCT
Source organism: Carcharodon carcharias (assembly GCF_017639515.1). Lineage (NCBI taxonomy): Eukaryota > Metazoa > Chordata > Chondrichthyes > Lamniformes > Lamnidae > Carcharodon > Carcharodon carcharias. Next base: position 51,135,686 of record NC_054483.1, on the reverse strand, counting down.
TTTAGAAACAATAACCCAGGACAAAATTTACAGTCACTTGGATAACTAAGGAAAGCCTTATTAAAGGCAAATTGTGTTCAACTAGCTTGGTTGAGTTTTTTGGTGAGGTAATAGAGAGGATAATGAGGATAATATAGTTGATGTAGTGTACATGGACTGCCAAAAAGCATTTGATAAAGTGCCACACAATAGGCTTCTCAAAAAAGTTAAAGCCACTGAAATAAAAGCAACAGCACTGCATAGATATGAAAATGGTTGAGGACAACTATCAGAGTGTAATAGTAATCAGTTGTTTATTGGATTGGAGATAGGTAAGCAGTGGTCCCCAGGGCAGGGTACTAGGACCACTGCTTTTCTTAACCTACATTAAAGCCTTTGCAGATGACACAAAAGTTAGAAGTATTGCGAACTGTGAAGAGGACAGTGATAAACTTCAAGAGGACATAGACAGGCTAGTGGAGTGGGCAGAAACTGTAGGGTCGAAATCCCTTCCAACTGGGAAATTTAGGGAACATAATTTCAAACCCATGGACATGCTTTGACTTCATGATTGGAACTGTAAATTTCAAAAAGATAAGCTGCAGTCAGCAGTACAGAGCTGGGCAGCAAGGGGTTAATTCAGACATTTAGTGGAAACACAGTGACTAACACTGGACATTGACTAATGCAATCAAGATGTCTGATTACCCAATAGGACATATCATCAATACAATACGTTCAATGAATTAATCAATAACCACAGACAATAGTACTGGAACAGGGTAATTCAAACCCCCATTAACTTTGGAGCCAGGTGCTGTTACTGTGCCATCTTAAACAGCAGGTGAATTGCTCATGTAATGAGAACTGATAATATTCATCTGGATACATCTTCCATGGAAAACCCTGTATTGTTTCAAACAGCAGGAGCTGATGACATTCATCTGGACTTTGCGTGGAATCAACCAAATGGACATTGGAACAACAGGAAATATGTTTTGACATGTCCGAGGTAAACTATTATAAATGCAGGGCACGTGAGTATTTGGGCTGCAGTCGGAAGAAGAGTCAAGTTTGGTCACTTTGACTGAGGCCTACAGTCAACATTGGATGGACCATCCATGTTGGGGATTGTAAATGTTTTCAGCCATATCTTGGTGATCCTGGCCTGAAGGTTTGGGGCTGCAGTTGAAAGAAGGGTCGAATTTGGTCACCTTGACTCAGGCCTACAGTCAACACCGGACAGACCAGCCATGTTGGGGATTGTAAGTTTCAGCCAAATCGTTGTAATATTGGTCTAAGGGTTTTGTGAAGATTTGGGGCAAAAACCTGGTGCTTTTTGCTGGTACCTTGTAACTTGTTTCAGCCATATCTTGCTGATTATAAGTCTGAGGGTTCTTTCTCTTAAGAGTTTCAGGACAGGACATGGTGTTTTGCCTGTGTTTTTGTAAGTTTTAACTGAGTTGTGGTGACTTTGTGTCAGGCACTTGGAATAGGTTTTTTTAAATTTTGGCTTTTGTGTGCAATGGTGAATTGTCAGAAGAAACTTGTGTCGCTGGTCATTCTGTTCAAGCCATACACTTGTGAATCTGGTCACAAACTTGAGTGTGGGGAGGTTCTCTGAGGGAAAAGGGGAACCTCTATAATACTGAATGGAATTTAATGCAGAGAAATGAGAAGTGATATATTTTGGTAGGAAGAATGAGGAGAGGCAATGTAAGATAAAGGACACAACTCTAAAATGAGTATAGGAGCTGAAGGACCTGGGAGCATATGGGTACAAACCATTGAAGGTGGCGGCCAGGTTGAGAGTAGTTAACAAGGTTTTTTTTATATTCTTTCACAGGATGTGGGCATCACTGGCTGGGCCTGCATTTATTGCCTTTCCCTAATTGCCCTTGAGAAAGTGATGGTGAGTCACCTTCTTGAACCACTGCAGTCCGTGTGGTGTAACTCTTTTGAGTACAAACCTGTTTCCATCTGTTTCAGATGAAGTTACATTGTTTTCCATTGTGAGATTTGAACTTTTGATCTTGGGGTTACAAACCCAGTACCATAACCACTTGGCTATTTAGGCCAAGCCTTAAAAGATTTGCTATGGGAAAGAGCAGGGGTAACTCTTTCGAGTACAAACACGTTTCCATCTGTTCCTATTCAGATGAAGTTACATTGTTTCATAGTTTGCCATTGTAAGATTTGAACTCTTGACCTTGGGGTTTCAAGCCCAGTACTATAACCACTTGGCTATTTAGGTGTAGGTACACCCACAGTGCTGTTAGGGAGGGAGTTCCAGGATTTTGACCCAACAGCAATGAAGTTATAAATAGAGGCATAGAGTACAAAAGTGAGGACGTTATGATGAACCTATATAAAACACTGATTTGGTCTCAACAGGAACATTGTGTCCAATTCTGGGCACCACATTTTAGGAAGGATGTGAAGGCATTAAAGAAAAGATTTGTGATAATGGTTTCAGGGATGAGAGACTTTAGTTACATGGATAGATTGACGAAGTTGGGGTTGTTCTCCTTTGGGAAGTGAAGGCGCAGAAGAAATTTGATAGACGTATTCAAAATGATGAAGAGACTGAAGAGTGTAGACAGAGTACATGGGGAGAAACTATTCCCTCTGGCAGATGGCTCGACAACCAGAGGACAATGATTAAAGGTGAACAGCAAAAGAACTAAAGGCAACATGAGGGTGATTTTTTTTTACGCCGCAGCATGTTGTTAGGATCTGGAATGCACTTCCTGAGGATGTGGTGGAGGGAGATTTAATGGTGAGTTTCGAAAGGAAATTGTATGATTATCTGAAGATAAAAAAATTGCAAGGCTACAGAAAAAAGGCAGGGAAGTGGGACCAGCTAAGTTGTCCTTGCAGAGAGTCTGTATGTATAAGAAGAGCGAAGTGGCCTCCTTCTGTGCTGAAACCATTCTTTTATTCTATAATTTAGAGGGGAGGGGGTGGGAAGAAGAACAAAAGGGAAGGTCTGTGATAGGGTGGAAGGTAGGAGAGATTAAATGGTAAAGGTTTCATGGCCAAAGGTTGTGGTAATGGGACAAATAAAGAAACAAAAGCTGTGTCTAGAGTAGGTGTGAATTGCAAGATCCTGAATAGCTGCCATCCGAAAGCAAAGTAAAGAAAAACATGAAAGGAAAGAAACAAAACAACTCTTTAGCATAAAGCCATTTACAGAGGCGCAATCAAAAGAAATAACAGGTGAAGCAGCAGTTAAGATGGTAGAAAGGGCAGAACGACATCTGACCAGGTCAGTGAATGTACTTTTTATCCAGCTACGTTACTAGAGTCTATAATTAAGAATAGGGCAACTGAACACCTTGAAAATTTTCAGCTGATCAGAGTGCACCCATATAGATTTGTAAAGTGTAGGCCATGTCTGACGAACCTGATTAACTTTTTTGAAGAGGTGACTAAAGTAGTAGGCAGGGGATTATCTACAAATGTTACATATATGGATTTCCAGGAGATATACGATTAAAAGAAAGTGGAAGGCAATGGCAAACCACCACTGACAAAAACTTCCAAGAAAAACATTTCAGGATGAAGCATCAACAGACAATAAGCCAAGGACCTGCCTTTGGGCAGAGCACATATAAAGAAAGGAAGATGCATGCTTCAGTTATCCAAAGCCCTGGTTAGACCATATTTGGAGAACTGTCAGCTGTTTGGAACCTTAGGAAGGATATATTGACCCTGGAGGGAGTGCAGCCTAGATTTATCAGAATCTAGACTTCAATGGTTAAGTTAAAAGGTGAGATTATAAAAATTAGGGTTGTACTCCCTGGAATTTAGAAGGTTAAGGGATGATTTGATCAAAATTTTGAAACTATTAAGGGGAACAGGCAAGGTAGATAGAGAGAAACTATTTCAGGTGCTCGGGAACTCTAGGACTAGGGGTTCAAAAATTAGAGTCAGATCTTTCAAGATTGAAATTAAGGGTAAAATTTTCACCCCATTGGGGGGGTTGTGCAGGGGCGGGCACGGGGTCGGTGTCCCCAATTGGGTCCATGCCACCATTTTACATGGGCGGGCCAATTAAGGCCTGCCCAGTGTGAAGCATGTGCGTGAAAGAGTGCAGAAATCTCCCTGAGGCACAAGAGGTGCCTCAGGGAGATTAGTTTTAAGTTTTAACAGTTCAATAAAGTATTGAAAAAATGTTTATGACATGTCCTCCCATGTGAAACTGTCACATGAGCTGGGACATGTGCATTAATTTCAATAAAAATTTCTGAGAACTTTTAAAATCATTCATGAAATCTCATCCTGCCCATGGATGAGGTTCTATGAAAAATGTGAAGGCCGCCTTAAGGTTGGACGGGCAGCTCCATTAATTATTTTAATTGTTAGTTAAATGGCCTTAATAGGCCTTTGACAGTTCGGTGGGTGCGCAGCCAAACTGAAAATCTAAATGATGCATGGTGACGTTGAGACCCACACCCGACATTAACCCGCGTCATTTTACACCTCGGCGAGCGCGCCCCGCCCCCTCTCGTCAAGTGGAAGATTCTGCCTTAAGAAACACCTGTACACATAAAGGGTGGTAGAAGTTTGGAACTCACTTCCACAAATGGAAAATGATGCTAGATCATTTGTTAATTTTATGTCTGAGATTGATAGATTTGATAGATCTGAGATCTCTTCTAGAGGACAAAGTGGAGGGCAGCAAAAAGAGGGTGTAGTAATCTGATGTGTAATATATCTTTAAGACAAACAAACGTGTAATCCGGATCCTTTAGCCCCAACAAACCAAGGGCACTGGACCAACAAACTGGCAACGAGAGTAAAAAGCAAGAAAAGACACGAAAAGACGAGGTAAAAAGCAAGAAAGAATGAAGAAAATCAGATAAACCAAGATCGGGCTGTACCTCGCATAGTAATTGTAAGTAAAGAAAAATTTTCTTCCTGATCATCGAAGTAATCCCCTCACAGCACGCTGACTTTTGGAAGAGCGAAGCCTTTTGACCCAACCTCGGACGACTAGTCTCACTATGTTGAACACCTCGCGCTCTTCTTCCAGGCGAATGACATTACGGGGGAGGGGAAGAGGTGCACGATCCTTTTGTCCACTTGTGGGAGTAAGACATATGGATTCATTCGAAATCTGTTGGTACCCAGTGCCCCAGACTCAAAAAGTTTTGATGACTTAGTGAACCTTGTAAAGAATCATTACCAGCCCAAGCCATCAGTGATGATGCAACAGTTCAAATTTAATTCAAGGAATAGCGCTGTGGGGGAGACAGTTGCTTGTTATGTGTCAAGTCTGAAGCAATTAACTGAATATTGCGAGTTTAGTACATCTATCAGTGATATGCTTAGAGATTGTTTGGTATGTGGCATAAATAAAAATGCGATTCAGGAGAAACTGTCTGAAACAAATTTAGATTTTCAGAAGGCATTAGAAATCGCTCTGGCAATGGACAGTGCAGTGCGAGACTCAGAAGCCATACGAGAAGCGCAAGATGACGCTGTCCTCCGTGTTGGGTGGGGAGCCTCAACCAAAAAGAGCCCGAAAGTGCAAGACTTTATTCAGAAGCGGGAAGCAGCCACTGCTAGTTGACAAAAGAAATAACTTAGCAGCAAAAACATGGCATAATGGTAACAGAGGTGGAAGCAGACAACCTTGTAATGAATCACAGTTTAAAAAGATCAAATTTTTTTTGTCATCAAAATGGATGCCTCATGAGACATTGTAAAGATAGAATCAGGCAGACGTTCAGACAAAAGCAAAAACCCAATGAGATAAACAGCATTGAAAAGCCTGAATAGATAGACTAATAGATTCTGATATCTATTTGTTATATAATTTAAACGTAGGAAGAACAGAGCCTATGTAACCATGAGAGTGAATGAGAAGCCTATCAGAATGGAGGTAGATACTGGAGCAGCCACTACAGTGATTGGTGAGCATATTTTTAAATACCTGAAGCATGGAGAACGTAAACTAAATTTGGAAGAAACTGATGTCAGATTGAAAACTTACACAGAAGACATACAGGTCAAGATCATTTGTAAAGTCACAGTACACTATGGAGGTCAAACAGTGAAATTACTCTTGATGTTAGTAGCAATTAAGGGACCTAGTCTCCTCACGAAACTGTCTGAAAGAAAATAAATTAGAATGAACTGAAATCTTCCAATTGAGAACTAATGGACTATCACAACTACTACAAAAATATACCTCAGTTTTCAAGGTTGAACTTGGAAAAATTGAGGGACTACAAGCAAAGATTCATGTAGATCCAGAGGCAACACCATGATTCATGAAGGCAAGACCAGTACCTGATGCAATGCGGAATAAGGTAGACGCCGAACTGGACAGATTAGAAAAACTGGGAATGATATAACCAATGCAGTTTTCAGACTGGGCAGCATCAATTGTACCTATTCTCAAACCTGACCGAAGCATTCGAATATGTGGGATCTATAAATTAACAGTCAATAAAGTAGCAAAATTGGATAGACACCCTTACCTAGAATTGAAGACTTGTATGCTAAACTGGCAGGTGGAACTGCCTACATGAAGTTTGATATGAGTCATGCCCACCAACAATTGGAATTAGAGAAGGCATCCCAAAAGTTTGTCACCATAAATACACACAAGGGATTATACCAATATACCCGTTTACCTTTTGGCATATCTTCTTATTGCACCATATTCCAAAGAACCATGGAAAGTTTACTACAGGGACTGCCTCATGTTGTAGTTTATTCGGATGACGTCCTGAATGACTGGACTCACTGAAAAGGAACATTTGATGAACTTGGAAGAAGTTTTGCAATGTTTTTCGCAGGTTGGAATGAGATTGAGAAAGGAAAAGTGCACATTCCAGTCAAAAGAGGTAACTCACCTAGGTAGATTCACAAGGCCTACATCCAGTTGAAGAAAAAGTGAAAGCCATTAGAGAAGCCTGGCGCCAAGGAAGACATCCAAATTGAAATCATCCTTGGGAATGATCGATTATTATGGATGCTTCTTGCCTAATTTGTTGACAGAACTGGCACCACTGTGTTACTTGCTCAAGAAAAACCAGAGATGGTCCTGGCAAACACCAAAAGTAGAAGCTTTCACAAGAGTGAAACAGCTGATACAATCTTTTACACTTCTAGTATACCTTGATCCTAAAAAAGAGTTGATATTAACGTGTGACTCATCTCCCAATGGAGTGGGAGCAGTTCTTTCCCATCAAAAAGATGGGAATGACTATAGGATATGTATCGAAAACACTCATTACAGCAGAGAAAGCATACTCTCAATCAGAAAAAGAAGGCTTGGCAATCATTTTCAGTGTTAAGAAGTTTCATCAACATGTACACAGTTGTCATTTTACTATCAAAACAGACCACAAGCCATTATTAGGATTATTTGGTGAAGACAAGGCTATACCCTCTATTGCCTCATCAAGAGTACAAAAATGGGCGTTGATCTTGGCCGCGTATGAATATACTTTTATTCATAGACCCACGAGTCAAATTGCAAACGCAGATGCACTCTGTCGTTTGCCCATGCAAGTAAAAGATGAGGATGTTCCAATTCCTCAGGAATTCATTTTGTTATTGAACTTCCTGGACTCATCACTAATATATCCTAGACAGATTAAAGATTGGACAAATCAAGACCCAGTCTTATCCAAAGTGCAAGATCAAGTTCTTCGTGGTTGGTTACAAGGACAAGAATCTGATGAAATGAAACTGTATTTCCAGAGAAGATACGAGATAATCAGCAAAGAAGGTATCTTATTGTGGGGAGCACGAGTGATTGTTCCTCCAAAAGGACGAAAGCCATCGTTATCTGAACTTCACAGTGCAAATCCCGGAATTTCCAAAATGAAGGCAATAGCATGTAGCTATATGTGATGGCCTGGAATGGATGGAGAAATAGAAATAAAAACAAAAAAACTGCGGATGCTGGAAATCCAAAACAAAAACAGAATTACCTGGAAAAACTCAGCAGGTCTGGCAGCATCGGCGGAGAAGAAAAGAGTTGACTTTTCGAGTCCTCATGACCCTTCGACAGAAATAGAAAGTTTAGTGAGAAGTTGTATGCAGTGTCAGCAAGTGCAAAAGTTACCTGCTGCAGCTCCGTTACACCCCTGGGTGTGGCCAGGAAGGCCATGGGTGTGCGTACACATCGACTATGTGGGACCTTTTATAGGAACAATGTTTCTACTTATCATAGATGCTCATTCAAAATGGATGGGCATATATGAAGTGAGGGCGCTGATATCTTCCACTGCAATAGACAAGCTACGACAAAGTTTTGCAATCAATGGACGACCTGAAGTGCTCGTATCAGACAATGGAACAGTATTCACGAGTGCTGAATTTAACTGACTTATAAGCCTCAACAGTATTATTCATGTCAAAACATCACCAAACCACCCTTCTTTAAATGGACTGGCCAAAAGAGCAGTTCAGACATTCAAATCTGGTATGAAGAAATTGTCTGCAGATTCTACAGTAATTAAATTAGCATGTTTTCTTTTCCTTTATAGAACCACCCCTCATAAGACAACAGGTGTCACACCTGTGGAATTGCTGATGCAGTGCCATCTCTGATCGAGATTGAGCCTAATTATGCCAAACTTGGGGGGATGGTGGAAAGAAGGCTGGGAAGTCAGAAAATTGGACATGAATCACACTCGTGACAGAAAGTTTAATGTAGGAGAGAAAGTATTCGTGAAAAGTTTTAGAGAAAGACCAACATGGCTATTTGGTGAAATAAGTGCAGTAATCAAACCTCTTTCCTCCCACATGAAAGTCGAAGATCGAGTCATAAGGAGACATGTGGATCATATAAGAGGAGAAATAAAATACCCAGAGATGATTCCACCAGTGTTTGAGATTGAATCAACATCTCTTGTTGAAAAAACTCAACCCAGTACAAATGTGTCTGAAGGACTGACTGTACCTGAAAGAGTTGAAGAAACAGGTTTACATGTACCTACTGAAGAACCAGATGCTCAGACAACTACAGTAAAAGAGATTCCAAATCAAACATCAGAAGCTGTAGAGCTGAGACTTTCCACAAGCATAAGGAAACCCCCAAAAAGACTGTAAATTATTAATCTGTGTAAATAATGTGATATATTTTTTAAAATTATAAAATGTATTTCTGAGTAAAGGGGGAAGGACGTAGTAATCTGATGTGTAATATACCTTTAAGACAAATGTTGTAATGTAAGATCACATGATCTTGATACCCAATAGAAGAGTAGCGTGGGCTACCTCTGTTGGGAAGTCTTGAGTTAGTCTGAAGAGGAAAAACAGAGTGTTAAGTTGTAAGCACAAAAGTATAGCTGCTAAGTTCCTTTTGTAAATAAACAGAATGCGTTTATTCTAAGAACAGTCTACAGATCCTCTCTGTCTTGGTACCAACTTGATCAACCCGAGAAAAGCGTGCAACCCAGATCCTTTAGCCCCAGGAAACCAAGGGCACTGGATCCGATAGAGGGGTTGACCTAGGCATAGTTGGATAACGGACATCACCGAGTGGTTGCAGATGAGCTACAGTGGATGTGTGGGGATGGCGCAATTAAGGCAGACAAGCGTGACATACCATGACAGCAGATCTACTGGTAGGAGCAGCTACAGTAGTAGCAAATAGATTTTTGTTATCCAAAGTCAATAAGGAACATGAGGCAAATGCAGGTTTATGGAGTTCAGTCACAAATCAGCCATGGGCCTGAATTTCGCGCTTGGCATGTGCATCAGGCTGGCGGGCCCACAAGCAGATGTATAATCTGTTGCTGGGCGAGAATGCATTTTCAATACGATTTCACGCTGGGTGGTCCTTAATTGGTCACTCAGCGTGAAAGTGTCTGCTCAATGGTCAGAGGGGGTAGGAGCCTGTCGGGCGCTGGGTCCAATGGTGACCTGGTGGGGGATTTAAAAGCAGCAGAGGCAGCTCCCTGAAATGGCCAGAGGACACTTTGTAGCTTTGGAGTTGTTTGACAAAACATTTTTTTTCAGCTGCGATAGCGTCTGCACCTGCTGGGCAGGTCAGGCTGGAGGGAAAGTCTTGTGGGCACTTGGCCCCCCTGGTTCTTGGATGACTGCCTGGCAATCCTCAAGGAGGAGGTCAGTAACAGGCAGGACATCCTCATCTCCAAGGATGGCAAGAGGAGGCCACCACACCTGACCAAGAAAGACAGCCCAGGTCAGCGGCCATGATGTTGTGTAGTACAGTGCCGCAAAAGGTTCAACAATCTGTTGCACTAGGCAAGGGTGAGTGCTGAGTTGGCATGGATCTGTGTGGAGAAATATTAACAGCTGGCTGTCACCACCGCACCCCCAGCCCCCACCCCTCCACCGTGGAACTCAGGGGTGTGTGCCACGATGAGTGCCAACTGTCGCTGACTTTGGTGCTGGCCAAGGTAGTGAGCTCCGGCTGCTTAGCCTGATTGCTTTGCAGGTTGAGGGTCACGACTCAGATGTGCCCTGCAAGGTGCTCCTCAGGCGGGGTTGGCAAGGCTGCAATGGTGCTGCAGGCAGAGATTGGACTAATCAATGCTCCTCCATCCTTCCAGGAATAGGGAGGCCATAACAACATTGAGAGGTAAAGGATCACAGAATCACAGAGCAGAAGAGGCCCTTCAGCCCATCGAGTCTGCACCGACACATGAGGAACACCTGGCCTACCTACCTAATCCCATTTACCAGCACTTGGCCCATAGCCTTGAATGTTATGACATGCCAAGTGCTCATCTAGGTACATTTTAAAGGATGTGAGGCAACCTGCCTCCACCACACACCCAGGCAGTGCATTCCAGACCATCACCACCCTCTGGGTAAAAAAGATTTTCCTCACATCCCCCCTAAACCTCCTGCCCCTCACCTTGAACTTATGCCCTCTTGTGACTGACCCTTCAACTAAGGGGAACAGCTGCTCCCTATCCACCCTGTCCATGCCCCTCATAATCTTGTACACCTCGATTAGGTTGCCCCTCAGTCTTTTCCACTCCAACGAAAACAACCCAATTCTATCCAACCTCTCTTCATAATTTAAATGTTTCATCCCAGGCAACATCCTGGTGAATCTCCTCTGCACCCCCTCCAGTGCAATCACATCCTTCCTATATTGTGGCGACCAGAACTGCACACAGTACTCCAGCTGTGGACTCACCAAGGTTCTATACAACTCCAACATGACCTCCCTACTTTTGTAATCTATGCCTCGATTGATAAAGGCAAGTGTCCCATATGCCTTTTTCACCACCCCACTAACATGCCCCACTGCCTTCAGAGATCTATGGACACACGCGCCAAGGTCCCTTTGTTCCTCAGAACTACCTACTGCCATGCCTTTCGTTGAATACTTTCTTGTCAAATAATTCCTTCCAAAGTGTATCACCTCACACTTTTCAGGGTTAAATTCCATCTGCCACTTATCTGCCCATTTGACCATTCCGTCTATATCTTCCTGTAGCCCAAGAGACTCAACCTCACTGTTAACCACCCAGCCAATCTTTGTGTCATCCACAAACTTACTAATCCTACCCCCCACATAGTCATCTATGTCGTTTATATAAATGACAAATAATAGGGAACCGAGCACAGATCCCTGCGGTACGCCACTGGACACGGGCTTCCAGTCACTAAAGTATCCTTCTGTCATCACCCCCTGTCTCCGACAACTACGCCAATTTTGAATCCACCTTATCAAATTACCCTATTTCCCATGTGCATCTGCCTTCTTTATAAGTCTCCCATGTGGGATTTTGTCAAAGGCTTTGCTGAAATCCAAATAAATTACATCAACTGCATTACCCTCATCTACACACCTGGTCACCTCCTCAAAAAATTCAATCAAATTTGTTAGGCATGACCTCCCTCTGACAAAGCCATGCTGACTATCCCTGATCAAACCTTGCCTCTCCAAGTGGAGATAAATACTCTCCTTCATAAATTTCTCCAATAGTTTCCCTACCACTGACGTGAGACTCACTGGCCTGTAGTCTCCTGGCTTATCTTTACAACCCTTCTTAAATAGTGGAACCACATAAGATGCTCTCCAGTCCTCTGGCACCGCGCACCCCCCCCACCCCCCCCCCCCCCCCCCCCCCCCCCGGCCCCGCCCCTGGCTAGAGAGGAATTAAAAGTTTGGGACAGAGCCCCTGTGAACTCCTCCCTTGCCTCCCTCAGCAGTCTGGGACACAAATCATCCGGACCTGGAGATTTGTCCACTTTTAAGCCTGCCAACACCTCCAATACCTTGTCACTCCCTATACCAATTTGCTTAAGAACCTCACAGTCTCTCTCCCCGAGTTCGATACCTTCATCCTCATTCTCTTGGGTGAAGACGGATGTGAAGTTTTCATTCAACACTCTAGCGATGTCCTCTGGCTCCACCCATATATTGCCCCCTTGGTCCCTTATGGACCCAACCTCTTTCCTTGGTTATCCTCTTCCCATTGATATACTTAAATAATATCTTGGGATTTTCCCTACTTTTACCAGCCAGAGCTTTCTCATATCCCCTCTTTGCTCTCCTAATTGCTTTCTTAAGCTCCACCCTGCACTGTCTATATTCCACTAATGCCTCTGCTGATTTGCTTCCCTTGTACCTGGTAAAAGCCTCTCTTTTCCTTCTCATCGTAACCTGAATATCTCTGGTCATCCATGGTTCTCTGGGCTTGTTACTCCTTCCTATCACCCTAGAGGGAACATGTTGAGCCTTTACCCTCCCCATTTCCTTTTTGAACACCCTCCACTGTTCCTCTGTGGACTTCCCCACAAGTAACTGTTCCCAGTCTACCTTGGCCAGATCCTGCCTTATTTTACTAAAATCCATTCTCTCCAATTCCAAAACATTTTTTTGCAACTTGTCGATTTCTTTGTCCATAACAAACTTAATCTGTACTATATAAAACAAAAAAACTGCAGATACTGGAAATCCAAAACAAAAACAGAATTACCTGGAAAAACTCAGCAGGTCTGGCAGCATCGGCGGAGAAGAAAAGAGTTGACGTTTCGAGTGCTCATGACCCTTCGACAGAACTTGAGTTTGAGTCCAAGAAAGAGTTGAAATATAAGCTGGTTTAACGTGTGTGGGGGGGGCGGATAGAGAGAAGTGGAAGGGGTTGGTGTGGTTGTAGGGACAAACAAGCAGTGATAGAAGCAGATCATCAAAAGATGTCAACAACAATAGAACAAAAGAACACATAGGTGTTAAAGTTGGTGATATTATCTAAACGAATGTGCTAGTTAAGAATGGATGGTAGGGCACTCAAGGTATAGCTCTCGTGGGGGTGGGGGAGAGCATAAAAGATTTTAAAATATTTAAAAATAATGGAAATAGGTGGGAAAAGAAAAATCTATATAATTTATTGGAAAAAAAAGGAAGGGGGAAACAGAAAGGGGGTGGGGATGGGGTAGGGAGCTCAAGACCTAAAGTTGTTGAATTCAATATTCAGTCCGGAAGGCTGTAAAGTGCCTAGTCGGAAGATGAGGTGTTGTTCCTCCAGTTTGCGTTGGGCTTCACTGGAACAATGCAGCAAGCCAAGGACAGACATGTGGGCAAGAGAGCAGGGTGGAGTGTTAAAATGGCAAGCGACAGGGAGGTTTGAGTCATTCTTGCAGATAGACCGCAGGTGTTCTGCAAAGCGGTCGCCCAGTTTACGTTTGGTCTCTCCAATGTAGAGGAGACCATATTGGGAGCAACGAATGCAGTAGACTAAGTTGGGGGAAATGCAAGTGAAATGCTGCTTCACTTGAAAGGAGTGTTTGGGCCCTTGGACGGTGAGGAGAGAGGAAGTGAAGGGGCAGGTGTTGCATCTTTTGCGTGGGCATGGGGTGGTGCCTTAGGAGGGGGTTGAGGAGTAGGGGGTGATGGAGGAGTGGACCAGGGTGTCCCGGAGGGAGCGATCCCTACGGAATGCCGATAGGGGGG